>NC_071399.1:84906760-85559539 GCF_022682495.2 Desmodus rotundus | reverse complement strand
TCATTTGCTTCTGTTACATTTTAGAAGGAAAGTAAAGATACCAGACCTTAAACGAAGATGATAAATGGATTTGATACAAAGAATGATGGTAATTTCAAGCATAAGTAGAGAAATTTTGAGCATTGCCTGAGGTTTAACGGGAGTCATACACGGTACCAGACACTCTGTTATAAGATTTACGCACATTTTAAGTAAATCAGATATTAGCATACATAGTTAGCACATTTGGAAACTGAGGCTCAGAAATGTTAAGCAAGTTGCCCTAGACCACTGCACTATACATAACCCGCAGCTCCCCGCTGCTACAGGCCAGGATGAGTTCTAAGAAAGAACAGGAGAGTGGGATGGCTGTGCAGTGCATTCTACGTCAAATTCTCACACTGTGACTTGAAAAGTTAATGGGAAGTATAGTAAATTCCTACGATACCGGGTAAAATCACATTTAAATATATATTGCAAAATGATATTCTAATGTCAAATATAAGTGATTACATAAAATAATTTTCATGTGTGATTATCTCTTCCACTACTACTACTAATTAGTTGATGTAACGGGGACTGGAACCAGATCTCTGAGGCTGGCCTTTCCTTCTCCGAGGGGTGGCTTCCAGTAGAAGAAAATCGGGCACAGTGCATGTGATCGGAGCTACAGGACATCGAACAGCGACTGGCACACAGAAGTACGCTGAAAATATTTGACCAAAAAGTGTGACTCATTTTGTGATGTATGTACATATACATTATTTTATAATGTTTATGTTATCAGCAAATATACACATAACATCCACCCACACATTGAAATGTTTGAATAAAATCATCAAACAAAAAACCCAATGACAAGGAAGAATATGCCTCAGAGACTTTATTTGGTACAAAATGTCCAAAATATTTAATATAGGGCCCTTTACAGAAAAATGTTGCCAATCCCTGGCATAAAGGGTCAAAATCCTAAATGAAATGTTTGAAGATTAATTTATCAAAACAAATTACACCTTTAAATTCATGTAGGTAGGAAGACATTTAATTATTAGTTATCATCTCTAAATAGTAGAGTAAAAGTTCCCTTTTTCCATTATTTTGTTTTACATGTTAAAATTTGCTCAGCAGCCTGTTCATTGCTTTATATTCCCCTGCGAGGTACTCAAATCCCAAAGTAAATTTTTTTTTGATAATTTACTTTTTATAAAATATTTTATTTATTTATTTTCAGAGAGAGGAAGGGAAGGAAAAAGAAAGGGATAAAAATATCAATGTGTTTTCCTCTTGAGTGCCCCCTACTGGAGACCTGGCCCACAACCCAGGCATGGGCCCTGACTGGGAATCGAACTGGTGACCCTTTGGTTTACAGTCAGGTGCTCAATCCACTGAGCCACACCATCCATGGCCGAAAGTAGTTTCTTAAACCACTTCAGTGATTTAGCAGATTTAGGTGACTAGTGATTTTCAAGGAGACACCCCTAAGTTTTTCTAAGGGAGTGGTCTAATGAGTCTCTGGAGAGCTTCATAAGGAGAAAATCCCACAGTAAACCTGGCAGATGAAATAGTATAGAAATGGAAAAAGAAAAACAAACACATTCTACTTTAATAGAGGTTAATGTAAAATATTAATTCCTTTTTTAACTTTATCTTCATGGTAATTAATAAAAGTAGAAATTTAAACTAGCTTTTATCATCTTGCAAGGCCCTACCAAAAAATACAATGCATGCCATAAATTTAAAAAAATATATTTTCAGGAAGTAATAACTATAGTAGCTGTTAAAGATACATAGTTCAAAGTTGCTCACTATATTTATCCAAAGGTTATTTTTATCATATTACTCCCACAGTATGTTGAAAACTCTTATAAATTAGATCCAAATAAGTGGAAACATAAGAGTTCTGGAGAATTATTTTTAACCAGTAAATTAAAAAAAAAACAGACAAGGATATAATAATGCATTATTTCACTCAATTAAACATCACCATTTTATGTTTTTCCAATGTATTTTACTAATCGACTAGACTTTCCCACGAGGAAATTTTTAATGACAAGTTATAGTTTACAGTCATGAATATTCAATAAAAATAATCAATACCTGCACCAAACTCCTTCAATTTAATAGCATTAAAACAGTGTCAGCTGAAGAAACCAGATGCTACAAGAATCCTCAGAACCAGGTGCATAATTTAGCTGTATAAAGGAAAGTTGCTTGGGAAGCAGCTCTGTGTGTTGGGTTGATACAGGGAGATTTGAAGCGGTAACGCAGTTCATAGAAATTGTTAACTTGAATTCCCATTTCTCAAGGTTACACTTTTTCTGTAGTTAGTGATCCTTTTACACATTAGATTGATAAATGTTTTATTTCTCGGTAGGTTATTTCTTTTGAAGATATCTTTTAAAGTAAGGAAGACTGATTAGGCCATTTATGTTCACAAGGTGGTATAGACAAACTATTAATTCTGGGGATCATACATTAAGTTCGAAATTTGCTGACGTTTGCTGCCAAAGCAAACAACCATTCTGGGCCTGCAGACTGCATTTCTGCTCCATTCTAAGCAATGCAGATGCAATTAAAAGCTAGAGACGCTCTCTGAGTTCACTGTCACTGCACAGCCCCTCGGCTTTGGCCTACAGACAACACAGGCCTTGCCCATGACTCGGCTTCCATTTGTCTTTCAGGGATCACTTTACCCACAAGCCTGGATGCCTGTTTAACCCATTAGGCACCTAAGCCATAGACCATAAAATCACCTAAATTTTTTTGTGTTACTTGACTGAAAAAGCTATTAAGTTTCCAAACTGGGATGGTGTTATTACTCTGTTCACAAGTCCAGTGCTTTGCCCAGCTTCCCTTGCTTCTTTACCCAGCTACTTGCTGGTTGGAGGGGTGGACAAACCCCTCCAGCCCTAGCCACCAAGTGTGAACTCTGGGACATGGGGCCAGAGTTAGTTTGTGGGTGAACAGTTGGTGACAAGGACCTGGGGTTATTGGAACTAGAAATTATGTAGGTTCTTAAGAAGAGTGAGGAGGAATGACCAAATGAAATTTTCTCCTTTCTTTGTAGAAGTCAGTGGTCTTATCCTTGGCTGCCCATTAAAACACCCTCTGCATGCTGCACACCAGAGTAATTAAATCTTAATCTCTGGGAGGGGGGCCAGATATCAGTACATCTTCCAGCTCCCCTGTGTCCCACTGCAGTTCCTCTGTTCTCCAATGGTTTCACTTTCATCAGTACGTGGTGGTGGCCAAGCAGGCAGGGGGAGGAGAGTGAATGATGGAGGGAGGGGCCACATTACACCCAGGAGTGCGCTGAGTCTAAGCTCCCTTGCATTTTCCCTTCTCTCTCTTCTCAAAGTCCACAACCAGTGCTCTGGTCTTGGGAGGCGACCAGTGTGCTGATGAAAGAGGTGTGGAGAGTCTGCGAGGAGCTCTAGCAGTGGTCCAGGGGATAAGAGTGGGCTAGTCTCTTTTCCTCCTCCATCTCTTTTTCCTTTGCCACCACCTAGCACTCTCTCCCAAGTCACCCTCTGCTTCACTGGTTACAGGGCAGCAGCTTTTGCTGGGGAAGGAAGGGTGCAGCTTGGGAAGAAGGAGAAATGAGCTTTGATGATGCTCCAACTGATTAATGAATGTCCAAGGCAAAGGGAATGCCTACCGTGGTCTAACCAAGGTATCATTTAAGCACCGAGTATAGACAATAGAAGGAAGAAGTTAAATTCATTGGGAAATGATGAGTTATAAAAGCACATTAAGTAAAAAATGTTTTAATGAAACTATTATATGTTAATTTAACATTAAATTGTTATGTCCTTTCTAGTCCATCAAAAACCCGCAATACCAAAAACATACTTGAAGTCCTGGTTAAGTTTACATTGCTCAACAGATGTCTAAATGAAAGCAAAAGTCCATACAAAGTATGAGTTTTAGAAAATAAGTTGAATAAAAATATATTCCAATTTTCTGCTATCCTCACCCTTATTTTTGAATTGCTTTATATTTTGTACAAGAAGAATGTCAACTTTGTTATACCTATTACCGGAGTCACTTTTTTAAAGTGAAACACAGGATGCTTTACTAGGGGGAAAAAAAACCCCTCTAATAAAAGGAAATAGTTCAATTGCAAAGATAAAGTAAAAATTTTGTATAAAAGATATTCCTCTACTTCTATTAGAAATAAAACAATAAAAAATTCCCAAAGAAGGATATTTTCACACTATAAAATGCTGAAGTTATGATTATTTTTAAAGAATATTTAAAAGTTAAGAGTAAATACAAACGATGAATTAGGTATCATTCAAGGGCTTTTCATATGTTAACTGATTTAATGTTTTCAACAGCCCTATGAGGCATTTATCATTATCACCTGAATCGTACATCTGGGGAAACAGAAGAACAGAGAAGTGAAGTGACTTCCAAGCACCTGAGCTAGCGGGTGCTGGGATCGAAAAACGGAGCAGTTTTGTGAGGATTGAAGCTTATACAATTTGGAGGACCCTCGTTAACACATAACACAAAATTAAAAGTACACAATTAGTTGTAGGGCCTTGGAAAAGGTCTATTCAAGGTCTTGAAACATAAACCTCACAGGTTCACAGGATGTCTATCTTTAACGTAAGACCTGACAGAAAATGCTAGAACCAAAAACAGATACAAAGGTATATATCCAGTAAAATCCAATTTTGTGAAAAAAAGTTATAAATATACAATCTGAGAAGTAAAAAAATAGGTATACATACAAAAATGGTTTACAATCAGTAGAAAGTTATGGTTTATTTGTATTTTCCCTTCTGTACATTAATTTTCCAAAGTTTTTACAATGACTATAAATGACTTTCATAGTTGGAAAAACCATTAAATATTATTTTAATTTAAAAAGACCTTATAAACACAAAAATGCTGCTTAATTACAGAGAGAAATGCCTATTTAAATAGAATGAAATTACTTGATATAATAAACCTGCAGAGGGACATCCAAGAATTAAGACCAAGAAATGCATAAAAGGGCAGAAAATAAACAAGAAATTTTCTCAAAACTGTGGAATACATCCACAAAGTAGTAGAGATAGAATCTGAGTCTCTTGAATCTACGCCTAGTAGATTCATGATGACAAGCAAAAAGGACTTATAATGAAAAAAGAACTAAGTAGTCTCCAAGGCCTATTGTGCAGGCTACAGAATAACAACAGTACTAGTAAGGTTACGTAATTATGCACTGAGATAAGAACATTTACATTTTTGGTATTCAAATGAGTGCTTTTTAAAATATAAATAATTTCTATTTATTTTTAGACATAGGAAGGATTTCTCAAATTGATGTAAGTAGCACTCAGTAAAGTTGCATTGTTTGTTATTACAGATGGCAGCCCAAACTAAGGAAAAAAGAACATCAACTTTAGATGTCAACGATTCTACGAATTTAAAATCATTTTATCAACAGAGAGTTTGGTGGGGATTTGATGAACATTAGCAGTAGGACATTTATCAACTGTGTAATTCTAAGAATGTTCCGATAAACACTTGAAAACAACAAAAAATGTGATAGAAATCAAGGCGCCTCTCACCACTTGCTTCAGTTTGCTGGACGGGCCGAGAATGGCAGCCTCCGCAAAGCACGCCTCGGAGCCCACCTGACTCCTTAAATCTCTCACGGGAAACGGACATCAGCCCCACTTGGCATCGCAGATGTCTTAGTTCAAAGGTAATTGTGTACTTTAGAGGAATAAACACTAGAGAGCTGTGTATAGGTATATAATGAGAAGTATAGTATTATTAAGATAAATGCAAATGGATTAATTTAATGTTGATATAAATTTGCTTAACACTTACTAAATTTACTTTGCCAGTTACAAGATTATTCTGAAAAATATTTTATTCATTAATGTCATGCTGTATGATGGCTATTTTACTTTCATAACCTCAATCACTTAGGATGTGCTAAATAAAAACCATCATTTTTAACCATTTTGTAAAGTATCAATTATTGAGAGCCACTATTCCACAATGTTGAGTGCATGTACCATTATTTATCATAATGTTACAATCAAATAAATCATATATAAGGTACATGCTTATTTTGATTCATGGGTGTCATTCAAAATATTTATATTTCATATTCTGAATTATATAGATCATATGTAAAAGTCCCCAAAAGAAGACGTTCAGCTGACTATTTAGAAAAAAAAGTTACTCATACCATAGGCTATTATTCATATTTTACACTTTACTTGATGTTTTATAATATTTGTTCATTGTGAGCCATGTTATATAGAAATATGATTTTTTCCTATTTTTATTCTATTGTGTATCATAAAAACATCCCCAAAACAATCAGCAAGAAGGTATCTATGTTTGTATTAAAAATTGGTAATCTCTATCAAGGGTAATCATAAAACACTCTGCTTTGGGGGGACTTATTTAAGGGCCCCTGCACAGCTTCTCCAAAATAGCTGTCCTTTGTTTTCGGTTTCATCTGTTCTAAACACCCTGACCTGGGAATCTGTGCCTTATGCTGTAACGTGAAACTCTCCTTGCCCATTCCCCCTCTGTCTTTGAACTGCTACGGGAAATAATGAATCTTCTTCCAGCTTCAGCCGCTGTATCCAGTTATCATCAAGAGCAGACACCGACCAGCACTCTCATCTTGCTCTGATGGATGGAATGCTAACCTTTCACAAGATTAGAGACACGGGGTGCTCTGGAGATAATAAAATTCAAATGGGTTTATTTCAAAGGGCAACCCAATCTCGCTTTTGTTCATGGGTCACTTAGCAGACCGTTTGCCAGTGTAGCTTTTGTGGTTTTCCGAGCCAGAATCTGGCTCAGTCTGCCAAAGGTGTCGAATTATGTGGGCCCCAAAAGTCAGTTCCAAAAGGAGGGAGAGGGAAAGTTGAGAATAACATTATTTTACTACACGTGACAAAAACTCTATTGGCCAATGATTCTGATTTTGTTTCGATTACACCTAATGCACCCAAGTGGCGAATTCAGGCTGACAAGGTTGACAACAGCAATGGCCTAGTTTAACTGCCAGTATCGGGATCCTTAAGCGTGAAGTCGAAAAGGGTATTTACAGGTTTCCACTTCAAATAAATGCCTCATAGAAATCAAAATCAATAGATAAAACTTAGGGTGCCTTATGAATATTATGTAGATATCAGTTTAACATTTTCCTAGAAATAAAAGTCATAGAATTTTAACCAATGAAATAAGTCAAGAATAGGTACTACATAAATATGAAGAAAAGGACCAGGACTACAATTTATTTCTGTGAGAGCAATGAGCAAGCCTTACAAAAGGCTTCATGCGGTTCTCCTGCCACTGCCTTCTCACTACCAAAAAGTATTTCTGCCACATAGAAGCCTCTAGTCACCTCCTAATAAGGAAATGGGGAGGAAAAACCAAAAGTGGTTTCATATTAAGAATAATCCTAAAATGCATTACTCAGTTGTAGGATATCACTTGAAAACTATTATGAAAGGGAAAATATTCAAATGTAAAGTAATAATTTTATACTACTTTGTATGATACCATTAATACATATCCCATCACCGTCATTTTTATATTAATTTTAATTCTTAAACAATCACATATTTTGCAATGGAGGATGGCAATTTTATTCATTTTTTTAAATGTTTTACCAAAAATTCTTTAATAAAGTGAGAAAGTTAAATTTATGGATGTACTATGTACTTAAATTATAAAAATTTCTTAAAAATCTAAATATTATTTCACTAAAAGAGAACTTTGTGGTTACTAATTTTTGTTTATTTTTAATGTCATAGCAAAACTATTTTCCTCAAGACATTTTTAAATCAATCATAACTGATTATCCTTACTGTATTTTATGAATTAAATAAGGCTTTTGAAATGAAACATTTATAATCAATTACATATTCAAATCAAACATTTAGCAGGGCCCTTTTGCTTTCATCCAATAATGCATTTGAAAAATATTTTAAACGAACTCGTGTTTAAAATAAATATGAGAAAATATGAGACTATGTTCTCCACAGATGCTATCAAAATTAGAGAATGTTAATTAGATTATTTCAATTAGATTATTTCAAAGATGTTAACTTTTAATAACTCTTAGAATAATTATTATATGCTTTTTCTTTTATCTTGGTAATATTAAATTGATGAGGTTAAAGCTATCTCTAATAAGGCACAGGAGCTACCAAGCTATATTCTACCTTCTCTGTGCAGAGGAATTGGAGGCTAATTGTTGTAGGGGGTATTTCCTAAAGCAGTCCTCTAGCAATCCTGTAGAAGAGGGGACGTGAGTGTCCAGAGTGTAGCCTGTGGATTGGACTGGATGTATATCATGGCATAATTGGAAAGATGCAGTACTAACAATTACTGGCGAACAGACTTCTCTTGGTTTTATAGGAAGTTGAGCTGTAGGCATAAGCCAGTTACTCTTAGTATCTCATCTGTAAAATGGACATTGTAATAGAATTTTTCACAGGATGTTGTGCTTATTACATGGTATACACAGTATTTATAAGAATGGTGTATAATAAGTACTATGTAATTCTCAGCTATTATTGATTCTCAAGAACAAAAACACTTGCTAATAATAATCATGGCCATTATTATCTATTTAAGATCTATCTTGGTATGTAAGAGATGAACATTATTTTTCTTATCCTATCAGCTCAGTGAGGTCTTCCAAAGCATTTTCACTGAGAATGGCAAACATACATGTATGTTTTGGTGACAAAAATAGATTTTTACATTTTGCATTTATGAGACCTAGTAGTGTTTTTATCGTGTGTGTGTGTATGTGTGTGTATGCAGTCTGGCAGAAGTAAGGCTTGCTTGAGTGTGTGTGGTTGGTAGGATAATAATATGGCTGTAATAATTTATAGCTTTCATTTGAACATTTCACATAAAATGTCATATGGTGTGCTTGAGTGCAATACTGTTATGTCACAGAATGACATGCTTATGATTTGGTAATAAATATGGGACATCATTTGTGCCGACTCTGTGTGTATATATATACATAGTGTATAATGTATATATATATATACATTAATGCTAATATATATATATTAGCATTAATGCTAATATATATATATATATTAGCATTAATCAATGTGTAATTCCTTCCTGATTAATTCTGATCACACTTCTAACTTGTTAAAAGTCACTTTGGATTCCCAGTCTTCTTCTTAGAGATTATGGCAAAGATACTATAATAAAGCTCACTTTGCTTCAGGTCTCTGAACATGTTTTAGATCCTCTCAGGAAACCATGTGTTAAAAGAAAACCAGACCCACAATCAAACCTGTGGGAAACTTCTAAGTAACCACAAACTTGCCCTTATGCTATTTACTGACCAAGCCTAAGAGCATTTTCCCCAACCAGTTCAATAGCTACCTGATTATTCCACCCAAGCCATTTTTTTTGCAAGTTTTAAATGATCATTCCACGTGAAATAGCATTGATTATAGCGCAAAGGTCAAACTGGGCTGTAACCAGTGGGTCTTCTAGTCCATGGGGTCAGTCACATTGTCAAAGAGGGAAATTAGTTTCATTTGGCAAGGCTTGGTTTTGAGTGGTCCAGGCTACCTGCCACTCTGTTACACTCTGGGTGCTTGCAAATTGATTGTAGAATAAATTGCTCCTGAGTCTTTTCAAGAATAGACCTTGACCTTACAAGTGATTAATTCCCAGATTTTTACTTCATTTTCCTTCCTTATCTGCTGTGATTGTCCTTTCCTTAGTTCTCTGGATCTGTGCCAGTCTGCCATAAATCTGCAAATTCATTTAAATGAATACAAGGTAATTTTATGTTGCATTTGATTTGGCATTAAATGATACACAGTTGTTGACTTCAAAGTCAAAAACATAAATCTTCACTGCACATGAAAAGTGGAGGCTTCTAAATTGGTTTGAATATAACCATGCAGTCAGACAGATACAGCATTAAACAAATTCGTTAAAACCCTTCTTACCATAGGTTTACAGGTAGGAAAATGTGCATATGTATCTGAATAAGATGAGTAAAACAACTGAAACAAATCTTGACTTTAGTTCTATACCCTGCAGCGGTATTTTTCAGACTCAGGCTAATGTTCTCCCCAAGAGCTAAATACTTCCATGATACTTCATATTGCACACTTGACTTTGGACTTGGGAGGTTACTTTCAAATTTCTTTGATTTCAAGGGGTTGAGTCAGGTCCATCACACTTCTTTAATGTCCTTTGTTTTGTGTGGTTTAATGATAAGTCATCCCCTGAAAGGTTTCACAATAAGGACTTATCACTGAGTCTTAGCTCTCCCAGGAGGAAAGGTCACCTCCCTTGATCTGAATTTCAAAGCCAGCCCTAGCACCCATGGGCCTCCTAGGAGACAAACAAGAGTCACATTCAAATGCAATCTTAAACCTAAAACTGAGGCCATTCCAAGTCAGTTTCAAGTGATCACAGGCTTGAACCTCTATTATTCCACGTGGGTCAGTGTGGAGATACAGAGAAACCCACAACCCAAGGTCGGAGTGGCGGGGGCAGGACTCCCTTTCACATAGAAAGGTGGTCAGATGAAAGCAGAGTGAAACGAATTCAATGCAGCATTCAAGAGTCTGGTCCGAAGATGTTTATACAAAAAAAAAAATCGCATTATTTTCCTTACTTCAGGCAAAAATAGACTTGTCCTGTGAGTGCCAGCTGAGCCTACACAGGGATGCAGAGCTTGGCGGTGCCTGATTAGCACAACGGTGAGCCCCCAGAGTGAGGTGATAAGCTTAGGCAAGGAGCATAGGCTATCTCCAAGAAGACGTTTGTGGATGGGTGTCTGGGAAAAGCCAGGAGTCTGGCCGGGGGAAGAGATCTGAGGTAAAGGAAGAGAAGGGGATATAAGTAAATGTTGAGCAGCTCCTTTTTCTTTCCCCTAGAGACTTAGCAAGATCTGGAGTTTCTCTAAGACCCAAGAGCCAAAGGGGACCAATGAGATAGGGAGAGTGATGTTTCAGTGCTCAACTAATCACACCACGGCCACCGAGGGAAGAAAACTCCAGTCGCTGCCTGGGGAGTGTGCAGCACTGTGAACTCCAAGAAACAGAGTCTGAGGGACTCCACAGAGGAAGGGGACGGCAGGGGCAGCTGAAAGTCACCTCTTGCACAGGGCTTACAACCAGCAACTGAGGCAGCAGAGCCGGGGAGTGGTGACGTGAGAAGTAGGGGCACGTATGTGCAACTATTCTCAATTCTGCCAGAAGCCACCAGACAGGCCTTGACAAGGGGCCAAACAAAGGGGCTGGCAAAGGGACACTAGGATGGGGGAGGGGATCTTGCTTGTGAATTCTAGATAGCAATGCCAATGCATTTTTAATTGTGCCCCAAAGTGGGTGAGAACTAAAGATATCTCCGTTTTACATCAGGTCCCCCCAAATTGTAAGGCTTTAAAAAAAGAGCCTTTATTCATGCAAATTGAATTTAAAGGGAGTGTTCATGAAAACACAGAAAATTAACCCATTAATCACATCTTATAAAGGTATCGTCTTGATTCCCAGTATTAGACACGGGAAGGTATATGGTGGCTCATTCTGGGGACTATATATATTTTTGGCAGCACGAGGAAGGTGACTTAGGTGAGATACAGTTAGTTCCAATATAGTTAGTTCTAAGAAGTGGGAAGGAAGGCGGAGGGCGTTATGTGCAGGGTAGTCCAAAATGTGGGAGGTCCTGTGGTTGATCTGTTTGAGGCATGTATAGAGTTCAACCACTCACCTCTAGCTTCACAGTGACCCACCGTGGTGGAGGCCTCCATCATCTCTCCCTGCCCACTGCAAAGGCCACCTAACCGAGCCCTTGCTTCCACTTTGGGCTCTCTACAGTGAGGCTGCCATTTCCTGATTATCTCCCCACTCTGGCCCCATACAGGAATTTCCAAAGGGCAGAGATAGATCTTGTTTGTTTGGTTTTGTTCACCAAGAAAGCTAATGTCCCAAAAAGAGCTTCGAACACATAGTAGGTGCTCAATACATATTTGTCAGATGAATTCATGCTCTCTCCTAGGTTCTGGAACAAAATCTGCTCGCCAGAGAAGCTCTGTGTAATTACATGCACTTCACTGCCAATATGCCTAAGTTCAAAGCCTGCGTGGTGGGAAGCACTTATATTTATTGATAGGTGGTATGACTTCACTTATTAAATGAAAGACGTGGGTTCATGTTACAGGAAATTTAGTTTACCCAGCAAAGTTGCCTGGGGGGAGAATTGTTTGGGCTAGAAGACCCTTGTTGAAATCACATCATACTGAGACGTTATTCTCTGCATAGCTTAAAGATGAGGCTAACTCTTGCAATTTACAGAACATTTTTTTCCTCTTCCTTTCTGTGTCCCTGTTAACACTCACTTGGAGCCTCCCCCACCCCTCCCCTCCCAGGACTGGAATAGATACAGAACAGCACAAGAGTGATCTTTTATGAGAAACACATTTTGTGTAATATTACAGAATAGGATGAAAGTGTTCTAATTTTAGGTTTCTTTTTTTTTGCAACATACTGATAGAGCTATTAAGTGTATGTTACCACCTCATGAACCTAAACGAGTCTCATTTTGCTGAATAAATTATTAACATTGGAAGAAGTTGATGCTTTATAAGCAACAGATTGTTTGGCCCTTGTTGTCTTAAACAAACAGGACAGGACTCTAGAAAGTGAAGTTGGTCTTAGTGGCCCATCAGATTTTATGACGACTCGGCTGTTTGAGCCACCCATCTGCTCTGCATTAAGTCAGACTTCTAATTAAAACTGTAATTATAATTTCTTAAACTGTTACCTTGACGAGAATGGTCAATGTTCTAGAAACTTCTTTCAGGTGAACACAATTTCCAGAAGAGAGACCAGCACCAAATTTGAAAGACAATACCCTTGGGTTTCCAGCATGGTTTGCCCGCATGGCCTTAGGTGCATCACGCGATCACCTGTCCATCTAGTTATCCCAAGTGAGTCTAGTATTGCCTGAGTCTACCATAGCACGATGCCATGATCATGACCTTGGAAGTGTGCCTGTCAAGCATCTGTAGTTCTCCATGAGGGGAAGTGGGCTGAAGGAATGAGAAAGTCATTGCCTTCTATTAGACCAGGGCTTCGCCACGTGTGGTCCCTGGACTTGTTAAAATACAAATTCTTGGCTTCACTCCAGCCTTCCTGAATCTGTGCCACCAAGGGTGTGTGTTTTAACAACCTTCCCAGGTGACTGTGATGCACTGGAAGTTTGAGAACTACGGTGTGAGACATGCGATTTCATTTGGCCAACCTAAAAATATGGGTCCTTCCAAAAACCAACCCTTATTTTATCAAATTACCTGATATAAATAGTGCTTGGGAACCTCTGATTAACTTCTGAATTTTGGTCCACAGATCTTTAAATCTGCTAATCCCCCAAAAAGATCTTTCCTTAAAGCCCACCTTTCTATAATCCCAGTCATTTTTATTCATTAGTAGAAAACACCTGTAACAGCAGGAGCTACTTACATTCTAATTGTTTCTTGTTCCTCTAAATTGCTTGTCATTATAAAAGAAATGACAGAAGTGAAATGGGAGAAGAGCAATGTGGCAAGAAGACTAGAGCCCATTTTCAATGTTTAATTGCGGTACAATGCTAAGAACAGATTAAAAAGATAAATCAAAAGTTTTCAGAAAAAAAAGTGAGGCCTGCAGTCAGTTTTATGGTTTCATTTGAGCTGCAGAGATATTATTATACACTCATTTACAAAACAATGAGTTCTTACTGTTTATGAAAGTTTAATCTCTTGGTTTATTGCCTTAATATATTTTACATTGGTAAGGTTTACTTTTAAATGAAATTTCTGACTGTCTTATGTGAATGCTATTTTATGCTGAGAATACAGACAGAATGAGTGTAACATCATAATTGTATTCATCTATGAAGCAATTAGAGTCAGGGTAATTGCTTCCAGTTCTCACATATCTGCAGACAAAGTAATAGAATTAATATTTTATCATTTGGCAGTATCCCTTGTTAGCTAAGAATTCTAACATTGTATATCAGTTCTGTCTGCAGGAATTTAAACAGGCCCCCTACACTATTTGCCCAAACCAGAAAGTGTGCCAAGTGGAAAAATTACACGCAGATTGCTGACCCAACCGCTCCACACGCATTCAGCTAGTGCACAAAGGGGCGGAGGCCCGTGAACACACCCTCAAAACTGAGCAGACACTGACAACTGAGCGGAGCCTTAGCTCTTTTCCAAGTGACCTCATGGTGGCCAAAGTGAGTACGAATTCCATGGGGTTTTAAGAGACTGATTCTGATGAAAAACATGTGGCTGCTTTAATATCAAGATTCCTACAAAGATATCTTTACAATTTTCTACACAGAAAAAATGGATAGAGGCAAAGAAATTGATAGAGACATTACGGCCGGCAGGAGAAGCCTGGTGGATGACTGACAAGATTCAAATCCTCCACTAGAAGCAACAGGACTAAGAAAGGCTGAATGAGGACTTATAGCCTCATTTATTTTCTAAGAAGCTTAGGCTGGAGGGAGAGAAAAGAAGCCATAAATTAAATGGCACTTGGCTTGAATAAAAGGGGAACGGATGAGGGAATTAAGTGAAAACTAGCAACTCAGCCACAGGACCAAATTTAATTGGTAGATAAGTTGTATTTGAAAATAAATAATTTTTATAAAAGATGGAGAGACAGCAGCACTCTGCTCCTTCTTTTCAGTATATGCAAATACATATTCCCCATGGAGAAACAGATAGCTTAGAAGTAGCAGTGGTAAAAGAACATGTATGATTTATGTTGTATGTGTAATGTATGCTACACACCTTCCCATGCACTACACAGTTTCAGGAGTAACCTGTTATTAAAATGGCCTTAGAGAGAGGCCATTCAACAGCAGGAAGTCTGAGGATAGAGAATAAAATGTTAGTTATATAAGTAAAGCATTTAGAATACAGAGTAGTACAGGGTATTCACTATATGTGCTAATTTTTATCATTATTGATAAATATAAGTGCAGATTTAGTCTATGATTAGTCAGAAAATCATTCTATCTTTCTCAATAACCTAGCGGTGACACCTTTGAAAGCTGTGCCCTCACTATTCATATGGCTTTAACTTTATATTATTGTGAAACTCTTTAGTCCTTAGATTATCTTAGATACCCTGATCATTGCTCCTGTTCCTATTCTCCCTATGGATTTGTGTGTTTGTTACGTTTACATCAAATAAAGAATGATTTATTAAGCACTGATAATAACTTCCGTGGAAAGCTCATATAATTGTTCAAAAGGGCAACTCCCAACCTAGTAATGTATCAGTTCGTCCTCACAAGAGCACCACTAGGAAGAACTGACTAGTCTCTCATCCACTGAGATTCAGAGAGTGGAAGGGATGTGCTAACATCACACAGATTGTAAATGGAAGAGCCCAGACTGGATAGGATCTGAGATGAGACATTGCCTAGAATATATTTGGAAACTAGGATAATTGTCAAGGGAGAATCCATGGCTTCTCACAAGTTGATAGGATCTGCATACATAGAAGACCAATGGTTTTGGAGGCAGATTCTTTATTGATGGGGTAGAGACTTTTTTTTTAAGACTTAATTTATTTATTTTTAGAGAGAGCGGGAGGGAGGGAGAAACGGAGATGTGAGAGAGGAACATCAATGAGTTGTACCCTGACCAGGGATGGAACTTACAACCCAGGCATCTGCCCTGACCGGGATCAATGCCCAGCCAACTCAGCCAATACCGGTCAGGGCAGGTGGGACTCTAAGATATATATCTAAGAGTTGAATTGCTGAGTCAGGCAGTAATTCTGTGCACAACTTTTGAGAAACTGTGAAACTTTTTCACAGCAGTTGCACCATTTTATATCCCACCGGCAATGTGTGAGGTTTCCTATTTCACCATTTCCTTGCCAAAACTTATTATTTGTCTTTTTCATTATTGTGAGGGGAAGCAGAGTTTGCTACCCCAAAATATGTCTTTTGGAATGTTGATTACTTTAAGCTGCTTAGTTTTAAGAAACAGAAGACTTAGAAAGAAACTTGACCTTTCCCCAAATGCCTAAAAGAATTTAGATAGAGGACCAGCTCCAGAATGGGAGTTATCATCACAGATAAAGATGGTTTAACACTGCAGAGGTTGTGGCTGATGTGAGACATACCAACAATCTCTTTTTTTAAACATCATTACATGTATCAGGTGCATAGGTTCAAGTTCATGACTAGCTGCATGTTTGTATGTGACTAAAGTTAAGGCATAATGTTTAAGCTATCAGTTTGGTTATAACACGTGTTTCGTGAGATGTGTTAGGAACTAGGCATCCGAAATGAGTTGCTCATCAAAATATTTTTGCAAGTGTTGCAAAAAGTATTTATGCCTTGAGTATAGTGATATTGTTTGTGATGACTGTTACAAACATTTTGCAAAGCCAACTATTGAAGATTCTGATTAATTAATGTTGAAGACAATTTTGGTTGTATTTTTTAGCAATATCCATGTTTCTGCTATTTAAGAAGAAAAATTTTTATTCTTTATGTTTTTATATTGCTTTAATAATTTCTAGATTGTAACTGAAAATAAAAAATCATGTATTTTATTTTTATTTTTTAAAGATTTTATTTATTTATTTTTAGAGATGGGGAAAGGAGAAAGAGAGGGAGAGAAACATCAGTGTGTAATTGCCTTTGTGTGCCCCCTACTGGGGGCCTGACTCACAGCCCAGGCATGTGTCCTTACCAGGAATTGAACCAGTGAGCTTTTGGTTCGCAGGCTGGCATCAATCCACTGAGCCACACAAGCCATGTATTTTATTATATAAATATAACAAATGCAAATTTGCAGTGTTTTTAATTTTTTCCACACTTCCGCACAGACTAGTAATGAATGTCTCTCAGATACATGTGACCTGCGCTCTAATTTTTTTGATGGAGACCTCTACAGGATTAACAAGAACCAAATGTGACAGGTAAGAACCTGGCAGGGCCCGTTTGATTAAAGTCCTCTCTGCGCCCCGCTGTTAAAGATGGTCCAGCAAACATGTAGTTACTAAACTTTGCTTTTCCATCTCCATGTGAATTGCCTTCCTGCCCTTTGAATTCCCAAACCACAACCCAGCCCCTCCCCCTTTCCTCATCTCAAAATGGCATAGATACTTTAATGTCCCCATTTGTCCTGGGGGCCCAGATCCTTATGTCACCACTGTATGTACATACACAATAAATTTGGTCATTTTCCCCTGTCAATCTGCTTCATGTTAATTTGATTATGAGTCCACCCAGGAGAATTTAGAAAGGTAAGAGGAAAAAAACACATCCATTTTCCTCCTCCACAACAGCAATCTTAATGAGTAGAAAGAGTCTCTCACTGCGGTTTTGATATACATTGTACTACTGGATGATAATGATGAACATCTCTTATGTTGGCGATTTGTATACCTTCCTTGGGAAAAGAGATTACTTAATCTTCTGTCCCTTTTTCAATTGAGATATCTGTCATTTTAAGGTGTAAGAGTTCTTTATATATTCTGTATACAAATCCTTTATCAGATATATGATTTGCACATATTTTCTGACATTGTATCTTTAAGCTTATTTCCTTGCTATAAAAAATTCTAATGCAAATTAGGAAGTAAAAGTGGAAGAATCATCTCTAGGGTAGGTTCAGCAACCTCAGTATCAATTCAAGTAAGCTAAATTCAAAATTGAATTTTCCTTCCCATATACAGTGGTCAGACTCTGGAGCCTTTGTTTTGTGGTTCATGCAGAATCACATCTTTTAAAACATCATGGGCACAGCGATCACTAAATGTGATAACAGAAGCTCAGCCTGCAGCAGATAAAACTCTTAATTATTGTGGATGAAAAACGGGCACCGTGCTAAACCTGACAAGCTCGGGGGAGGCCTTCGGGGAGGCCTTACAAACTCAGAGGCCAAAGTAACCACATAGGATGGTCAGAAATGAAAACTTCTTCACTAAAAGGAGGTTGCGGTGGTAGTCACGTCCCAGGCCTGAATCTTCCTTGACAAAGGTCAATCTTTATTGTAACTGAGCCAGTCTATTGTCATTTTGCACGTACAATACACACCTTGGGTGTCAGAGTAATCCAGAGCCCACAGGGCCCCATCTCCCGCCACAGCCGACCACAGAGCCCCTCCTGGGCATCTCGCTCCCCGGATACCATCTCTATGTGCTGTCCATGTTGATTGATAACTGTCCTGTGCACACCCATGTAAAAGAAGCATTCGACTCTCCATTTTACTCTTCATCCAGTCTCAGAGAATTCCCTGCTTTTCTTTCCCCTGCCTCACGCATTCACCACCAATGGAGTTCAGGTAACCCCCCATAAGCACCTTCCTTTCACTGTAATGAAGAAAATAATCTGAAAAATGTTCATTCTCCAGAGCATTTGCTCGATGCATTGAGATTTTGCTTCCTTGAAATGGTTATTAATTTGGTTCAAATAAACTCATAAAAATTCAAAACAGGTTTGGATGTTTCTTACGTAGACATTGCTAAAGTCATATATAGTGTGTGTGTATATATATATTTTCAGAACAAGTTTTCTTCTATTATGCTCTACATTCTCAGTCTCTCTCAGGACTTTCTGTTGTCTACTAGAGATATATTAAATTACTGGGCTTTCTCCCCCAGATCTATTATTTTCATTTCATCCCACTTCCTTCTCCTATCAAAATTATTTCATAGGTTTGCTTTACTTTGACAATGAGACATAGAAGTTTTATTCTGGAAGTTTCAAAGTTACCAATGGTCAAAATAAGAGCCACTTATCCACATTCAGATAGCTTAGGTGATTAGAAAACAAAGCAAAACAAAACACGGAGAAAGGAAACACAGAAAAAAGTTTCCATATTTTAGAAACAACAGGATGACAGAAGGTGCTAGAAGACGATGTGTAAACAGTATGATGATAAATGTATGTTACTTAAATTTCTCTTTTATACTCTTTATTTAGGGTGCAAATGGTAACTGTCATAATCAATACCAAAAATTAAACTAAAATAAAATTAAGCGGAAATTTAAAACATAGTCAACTAAGTACCGTATTTTTTGGACTATATGACGCACTGGACCATAAGACGCACCTAGGTTTTAGAGGAGGAAAATAGGAAAAAAAATTTTGAAGCAAAAAATGTGGTACTGCTCCTGCTTCCTGTGACCCCACTCTGCCGCTGCCCCCCTCCCAGCAAGCCAGGTAAGCTACATTTGGACTATAAGATGCACCCCCATTTTCTCCCAAATTTGGGAGGGGGAAGTGTGTCTTATAGTCGGAAAAATACAGTAACTATCTATTAAGAGACGAACAATCAACACAGCTCAGATTATGGAGATAATTTTAGAATGTGTATACTCCCTATTAAAGCCTATGAAAATCACCCTAGTCATTCATTCAGGGAGTGAAGAAAAGATAGAACAGACTATCAGGAAGTAAGAAGGTTACTGTACATAGAAAGATATAGAATTCCAAGAAGTGAAATTGCCAAAAGATATATTTGGTTAGCATGCAGCCCACTTCCAAGGCAGCTGGAGATATGAAGCTGGGCGTGCAGAAGAGGGTCAAGGAAGGACTTTGCCTTTGCTTGTCTATGGTTCCCATCTCTTCCAGATTTCTATTACTACAACGTTTACAAAATTTATAAGACTGCCCAACTGAGCTCTCACATAAAGCACCGCAAAGTGATAAAACAGATTAGAAATCTCTATCGCCCTTTTAGTCAACATTTCAATTTTCTCCTCTTTTTAGCTTGGGCAGGTAAGAGAGCCTTGCATCTCTGGATGCTGCTGCCCTCGGGCACCTACCAGCAATGGGGACCAGTACCAGTTAACAGGGGCCTGTCCTCTGAGACGTCCCTGAAGAGTGGGATGTGTCAGCAGGCGAGAGCACATACCATCTGCTGCAGGAGACAGGCATCTGAAGAGTGTGTGATTAAAAAGCCAACCAAACGATGCCCGAAGTTGAAAATCATTCAGAAAGAGTCAAACTCATTTTTCACCACCTTTAGAAAGTAAATGTGAGTATTGTACATATTTTGGGAGGCTGTATCTGTTTGCGTATCCTTTTGTTTTAAGTCTGCTCTTCATGTTTATTTTGACTACACACAGCTAGTAAAGACCCAGCCTATGCCATAAATAAGGATAATTTGCTCCCAGTGATCTTACTACCTAAAATACCCATCCCCAAGACAACATAGCACAACCATATTGGCTCTGCTGTTCAATCCTGAAAAGCAAACACTACAAATGTTTACTGTGCAAATCATCTTTTCCCAAACAAGTCTCAGTGCTTTTTATTAGACCTTTTCAGAATTTTTTTTCTGCCAGTCAATTAAAAAAAAAAAAGCCATTCAGAGTTTCTATGCTCTGACTTGAGGTAAGTTTAACACCAATGCATGTTATCCTTATAAGTTTACCCTCCAATCTATCCTTATCCTATCCTGTCTGTCAAATAACTCAAAACATTTTAAAATAACCCAGACTTATGGCATTGGCAGATGGATTCACGAATAGGAGAAATGTTCCATAATATTGACAAATGTTAAAATATAAAAGATGGCGAATGACTGCATTCAATTTGCAGGTTGATGTTCATGCTGATAGGGTAACTTTTAGTGCACACTTTGAATTTGATTTCCTTGATTTTAACAAAACATATTTCATGCACATTGCTTACAGATGGACTAACTTGCTAAAACATAATATTTTATAGGCCACATTCTCACAGAGATTTGCACAATTCCAGTTCCCCATAAATACTCTCCTGGAAAGCATAACATTACACGTAACCCTCTTTATGTTTGCTTGAGGTCACCCACTTCGCACAACATGTAGTCTGGTCACGTCACTGATTTCTACCGGAAGGGCCTTCCACTTGCTGTTCTAGAGGCTGTTTATGACGAGCTGGAGATCAGTGAAAT
Organism: Desmodus rotundus; assembly: GCF_022682495.2. Lineage (NCBI taxonomy): Eukaryota > Metazoa > Chordata > Mammalia > Chiroptera > Phyllostomidae > Desmodus > Desmodus rotundus. Next base: position 85,538,628 of record NC_071399.1, on the reverse strand, counting down.
CTGCATAATTTCTCTGTCCCAGAGAGGCTGTGTTCTCGAATACATTTGAGTCAATTCGTAATAAACGGCTCAGTTAGAACTCTATGTTTTAATGCAAACTGATCGGGCATGCCCACCCTCCATTCAGAATAGCCTCATTTTTTCTGGTTAAATTCCATAATACATTCATCAAAAAGTAGCAATGCCACATACTCGAAGAGAAAATTTATTTTTCAAAAAGTTATATGCAATTACTAAATATATATTCACAGAGAATCTTACTTCAAGTTATTTTTTTCAGAGTTAAATTGCACTCTTTAGTAAGAAATGCCTTTCTAATATTTTTGCTCAAAGTATAATGAATGCATACTTGAAGGATAGAGACAACATTACTTGGTGTAGTAGTGGTAATAGCCAATGGAAGTTGTCATTTGTGTTAATGGATGCAAAATAGAGAAACCAGAACATAAGGTCCATGAGCAGAAGGGCCTGGTCTTTCTTGTGCACTGGGTACCCACAGCACCCAGGTCACTGCCCACCACCTGGAGCAAGTGTCCAGTAAACACTTGTTGAGAAAGGCGAATTTTTTTCACTCAATAGTTATTGCTTTGAGACAGCAAAATGATGCCCCATAAATCTAAGTGTCCCAATCCATACCCAGCACAGTACATGACATATATGACTATGAAGGTTCTTGATGGAGTCGAACCCCGACATACATGCTGTACGTACGTGGCCTGTGACCCTCATAACCATGCTACAGTGGGCAGTTCTACCCTTATTTCCTGCAGAGGAGCCTGAGGCATAGAGCAAATCTGAGACTCAGGTTGTCTGACCCCCCAGAGCCACACCTTGGACTACGCCACTTCGCCGCTCAGCACGCTCTCCACGTCTTCCCTTGAGGTTTAGACCAATGCTTTCCCTTGCTAATATATGACACAGGAGCAAGTGTTACTGCTAATTGGATAATTTCATATACCTCAGAACAGAAGTATTTATCTTAAATGAAAGTCAAAAATAAATGTGAGGATTATTTTATGTTGTTATTGATCTTTATATGTAGTTATATATCTTCTTCATGCCTAAACATAAAATCAGACTTTTCAGAAAATAGTGAATGTATTAAATTTTACCATATACTCTTTTATGTTATGTATATTTATGTTTATTAGATATATCTCTATCTATAGATACATAGATATCCCATAAATGGCTCAGATTTGTAAGAGTATTAAATTAGGGGGGATTTCATGAAGTTAAGTTTTTTATATTAATAACATAGCTACAGCATCTCTGACTTTGCTCCATGTGCCTGAACTATATAAGCACAAGAATCTTTAAGAGATGGAGATTTAATAAGATGTCTAGGTAAGCAGAGACAGCTCCATTTGCTTGAGTGCGCTGTCCCTTTGTGAGCGTGAATCACTAAGGGACAGACTACTCATCACAGAGAAAGGACAGATTTTAGTATCAGATTAAGTGTCCAACAGTTGGGCATGGAATGATAAACTATTATCCTGTTAGGCTGTGCAGATGTCTCACTTCTCATGTATAAAGCTATACCTCTTCCTATTACGTCCACGTGAGAGCTAAAAGGCAGTCGATGTGGTCAGTGCACATTCCCGATGACTTTGTGGCCCACCGCCACGTGCGCTTGCGTCACAGAAGATGCAGCAATGGTAACACCATCTAGCCCTTCACAGTAAATCAAGTGCATAATTTGCTCTGTGTATAATTTTTTTTCCATGGCAAAAATCTAATAGAGTTGGACAAAATGGCATCTGCTGCTTATTAAACCTTGTTTTTACATAGCTGGCTGACCTAATTTTCCAGGGTTTAAAATTCAATTTCTTATCACCTATCTGGCTGAAACTTCAGAGTTGGGCCTGTCGAATATGGCATGTCACTGACACCTGCACACATCAAGTAATTGGGTGAGCAGAAGGCTTATTTAGGTTTTAAATCTGGTCCCAATTAAAATATACATCTTTGAAGCTGGAAGTTCAGCTTCTCTTTTTCACACCCTCATCACCTTCAAAATACCTGGGAGCAGAGAAGTGACACAATGTGCCTTACACAGCCATAGCCTCAGCCTTGCCATTATTGATAACTGTTACCCTTCCATAACTCAATTTCGAGCAGTCCACATCTGACCCCTAGCTTTTCCCTTACACCGGCTCACTTCAGCAATCCTTCAAGGATGCTCAAACTGATGGGATTCACAATCCATTACACGGTCACCTTTCTGTGACCCTCAGTCCTCAGCGGCTCGCTCCTCTCCTTATCCAGCCTCAATTCCCTGGTCTAATCGTATCCCTTGTTAAAATGAACAAAATTGTAACCTCGTGTTAAACACCTGGAAATTGAGAGCCAGAAATTTTCATTTGTGTGTTCTAAACATTGCATGTCTATGGAGAGTGTAATAGCATAAACAATCTGCCCAATAACTGGGATCTCGCGTCGGGTTTGCTGGAAGTCTGTGAAGATGACGTAAAAGGAGGCAGGCTCAGAGAATACTACATGCCCTCGCTATGTAGTATGACAGAATGTGGTCCCTGGTTCAGCAGTATCTCGTCATCTGGGGACTGTCAGAAATGCAGACTCTCAGGCTCCACCCCAGTTCTAGAGAACCAGATTCTGCATTTCAGTGTGATCCCCAAGGGCTTCTTCCCCCAAGGAAAGCTTGAGAGTTACTGTTCTATTACAGGGCCAATGGACCCAGAGTTAGGGCCCAGCGCCTAGGCTGCCGCCAGGAATCCTGAAAAGAAAACTTCCCCCTTTTTAGGCTGGGTTACTTTTTCTTTCAGACTGAGCTATCCTGTCTTTTTCTGTTTTGTTGGGGTGTTGACTTGAGAAAATTCACCAGGTGTTCATAGTTCATCTCTTTGTGACTGAGAAAGTGAGGAGCTTTGATTTTGTTGATACCAGAAACTGATGCTATGGCACATCAGGGCAAACCTCATACATTTTAAATTAAGACAGTGCCTCAGAGTTAAGATGAAAAAGCGTAAGCTCTTCTTGGAAAGGCAAAGCCAAAGGCGAACGCAAGCTCAGTCACACAAAATCAAATATATGTGGTTTTCTTCCTTCTCTAAGTATGTATGCCTTCTGAGCTCTTTTAAAAACCATAGATTTAATTCTGGGACCAAGAAGAGGTTAAAGTTAATAAATTTATATTGTCAAAATAAAGAGAAAAGTGGTTATGTTATTGGGCAGAAGGGGGAGGAAGGAGGAAGAATCCTCTCAATCCTCCTTTTGTTTTGAAATTACTTCTGAATCCTTCCATCAATGGAAACGTCTTACTGTCTTACTGTCTTTCCAGTCTTACTGTCCCTTTAATTTTTTTATTTTATAAACCTAATATGTTCATAATGTCATATTTTCAAAAGACTTCATCAACAGTGTTTTCTGTCAAAATGCTCACATTTCAGTGAAAATAAACATGTGAATGTGACGTCTATGAGTACTGTGATTTCTAGGTTAAATGCATATAATACAATTTCATGCTCAAAAATATCTAAACTAGCACAGTAATAATAAAGCAATTGCTATTTAAAAATATACTTCCATTAATATACATCCACTTTGGTGTTTTCCTGTGTTAAATGGAAAATATCCACAATTTTTATACTGCTAATATGAAGTTACAATTTTTTTTAAATGAAGTCCCTTGATTTTTGACCCTTAGAATAATTCAAGAACAATTCTCTGGATGTCTTCCCACATCGCATTGTTACTTTTGAAAATCCCTCAACATGTATTAAAATTCCAACACAACACCTCACCGTCCACAGATGGGAATTGACATTATTGGCGATGAAGAGCCTTCCTGACCCCAATTAACTCGAATGATGCCTACTCACCTGTGAACTAGATGTTTTAAATCAAAGTATATGTTAGGTGACAGGCTGTACCTGATTTTTTTCTTTTAATATCTCTGTCTCACTTGTAAATGTCCTGGCCAAATGCATAACAAAGCAAATCTACCGACTATAAGACGCTCTATGTGTTCCATCATCCTAGTCCTCTCATTAATTTATTTGCCCTTGCTTTCGAATGGATGGGGTTGCTTTGGTAGAGCCCATAGTGGAGTTTACACTGGGATGCCGCATTTTGGTGCTCTTTGTTCAAGCAGAGGTCCTTTGCCTAAACAGAACTTTTCACTGAACGTATGCTTGGAACATTTGCCCTTTAGCGGCTACCCTTTCTCTGCCACTGGTCTTATGGGAAAAGCTGATTTGCTTATGCTCGAAGTATGTGAATAATAATATGAATATATGTCAAATAAATCTTTAAAAGAAGGTAAACTCGTATGTAAACAGCCTAATGCTCACATTTACCGCATGAACCTATAGCAGTGTTTTGTGCTTTAAACCACATGGCATCTTGTCTGCCCTGTTTCTTAGATCCTTGAAGACTGTGAGCCTCCCAAGTGAAGTGGCTGTCACAGGCAGCTGGGCATATATCCCCCCCGCCCCCAGGGGCTGGTCATATGCCTCACTGTGATCCAGCTGGAAATGTCTACCCCTCATTAGTTACTGATGTCCCTGAAACACAACTCTGGTTTTCAATGTGGATCGGAAGTTCTTCCCGACCTTTCCAGATTCTTCCTAAAATGTGCTATTGACCGTGCTGATGTGTGTACTAAACTAGAAAGCATGGATGGTCGGACCATTTAAACGAAGTGAGGCACTGTAGTAGAAGCATACTTCTCCAACCTGAACATGTAGCAGAATCACCTGGAGGGCTGGCTGGAGCAGATTCCGCCATCTGTTCCCCATGCCCAGAGTTTTGATTCAAGTACATCTAGAGAGAGACCCAAGAACGTGCTTGTCTAACAAGTTCCCAGGCGTTTCCACACTGCTGGCTGTGGACCACACTTAGAGGACCACTGTGTGGCAATGTCTTCCAGCCCATGACTGTTCGAAAGAGCATTGCATAAAAACTAAATTTAATTTTTTTCTCTGGGCATCTTGTAAATGACTGCTTCTCTTTCAAACTCATACTGTCATAAAAGTCATCATAAATTTGAAGTTGGAAACGAATGTGAAAGGATGTGAGAATAAATGCCATTTGCTTTTCATAATTATGAGCTGTTATCCCTAGCCTCCTGATTTTTAAAAGGTTTCCAGTTATGGTATTATAATTAGAATCGCTTTGAACAAGCGGTACACACGCAGACACATGATCTTTGGACACTGTTTAATAAACACAAAACATTAGCAGCTATATAAAGACATTTGTTTTTATATTGGCCAACATTAACAGTGAAATTACTTAATAAACTGAGAATGAATGGTGAACATTTTTAGAAAAGTAAGAATAAAATTGTGCATCTGTATCACAAAGATGCGAATTAGTTTATTTGCTCAGTTTACTAGGAAAATATTCTGGAAATCTAAAGTAACTGCACACAATGTAATGTACAGGGCATGTACCCTAAAAATGTACACTTAAAACCTACATGAATCCTAAGAACTTAACTAATGTCCCTAAGAAATTTAATAAAAATAAATAAAATAACTATAGCTTAGATTTCTTTTTATGTGATAACTATTAGTATGTCAGATAATGGTTCTCCATTATCTTCATTGACATCCTAAAAGTATTTATTAAGAATTATTATTAAAGTTCTTGGCCTTATGCTAATTATTACAAGATATATTTTATTAACACATATCTCATTAGCAGTTCTCTTCCTGCCACAGCCCTCAACACAATATGTAATGCACAGGAGACACAACACAGAAGTGCATCTATGTTCTTAGCATAAAATTCCCACATACACACTGGTTAATGGTGACATTCTAAAATGTATCCTAAAACAAGGGGGTGTAAAATAAAATTTTAAAATCTTTCACTCTCATTTCTTTTTTCCTCTGACTTTTGCATCCAGAGGGAAAGAGGGCAATTTAGTATCCACAGCCTTTCTCAGCTGAGGTTTGCATCTGAAGCAGAGAACAGAGAACAGGATGTGAGAGGCTATTTTCTCCATATTTTCCCAAGGATTGGATTGCACTAGTACCCTTGTAGAATTCATTCATTCCATTGAATGGATGACTTAGGTTCCAGCTGAGAACGGCAGAACAATTCAGTCAAAACATAGAGAAGCTTCTAAGAACATCTACCTGGTAATGCAGAAAGGACGTGGAGCTTCACGATGTTCAGGGTGTGGCCCAGGAGACAAATATCCTCGACTAGAATGCCTCACACTTTAATAGGCTATTATTTCAAACTAACGTCTCAGACATCATCCTTGCAGTAATCTTGTCAAGTCGATATTATTCTTCATTTTACATAAGTGTTAGAAAATTCTGAAGCTAAATGGGTCCCATGGCTAGTGAGGGACAAACAAGCATCCTTACTCCATGCCTCCATGATGGTTTTCCCATATCCGCAGGCAGGTGCCATCTAAATTCTCAACAGATCCAATTGTGCTGAGTTCACCTCTACTGTCCACACACCCGTTAACTGATGTTAGTTTAATCTGGGCAGTCATCAGGTCTCCAGACACATTGTCCCACACCAGTATAGCTTGTGGTCCTCCGGCCCATACAAGTAAGTGTGAAGACCAAGTTCCGCCTGCGAGGCTATCTCATCATTAAGTAGGCTGATTCTCCCCCAGTCAAGAGGAGACCAGAGCTTTGAAACTCCTGTGACCCTGACCATTCCAGCATTGGAGGAAGCAGGAGAACCCTGACATGTCATCACCCACTTTAAAGTTACAACAGTACAGAAATCTAAGGAAGGAGACACACAGACAAACTGAGGAGGTTTCCTGCATGGAGGCATAGGAGGAGATTTCACTCTCTTTTGCCCCACACTGCTAGAAAGAGGACCTAGGATGAAGAGCATCTCCATTTCTCATTAATTTTTCAAAAGTGGTCCAAAAAGAAAAGAATTACTTGGAATGTCTCTCTTTGCTTCACATTTGTAAAACTCCAAACTTAATTATTCTTTAGGAACCTTCCTGTGAAACCTCACGATTTTGCCCCAGTCCCTGGGTAGAATCTTGAGGGAATAAGAATATGAATGGGACATTAATTTCTGACTTCTCTTGGGAAGAGATGAGGATGTTGACAATGTCACCCTGTGCTGTTTTCACTCCCACAAATCTGAAACTTTTGCAGTCACTCTGAACTTTTTTCAAATGCACTCCTGCAGGAGCAGCGTGCAAGCACTCTGGGCACTGAAGCTGTCAACAGACTGTCTGTGGGTTAACCGTGGCTTTCATACTCTCTTCTAACAAAACAAACGGGAGAGTCACACACCTCAAGATGTTTGAACGCTCTAATTAATGTGCAGTGGGAAAAAAATCGGTGGTGGGTGCAGTCTTGGCGGGATCAGGCGAAGCTCCAACCAACTGAGATATCTGGCCAAGGCCTACCCCTGATTTTTTTTTAAAGAAAAAAAAAAATTGTTTCCATTGACCTGTATACTTCTATAAGACACTGATAATTTTACAACTCTAGCCTACAAATTTCCAACATGCAGTAGCAACCTAGTACTATTTTTAAATGAATAAATGGATAAATGAATGTACACATGTGAATAGAGAAGCATTTTTGAATACCAATAATTGTGTAGATCACACACAATAGGTATCACTACCCATTTGTCAATGAATTGATCACAGCACACAGAACTACCATTTTACATTTTACTGGAAACCAGAATGCAGGGGGTTATGAGGCTCCCACTAGTTCCCCTTTACAGGAACTAAATATTTCTCCAAGTATCCTCTGAAATAGCTTGTTCAGTGTAAACATTTTAGTCTGTTCTCCAATTTGCTATTTCCTGTGCCTGGAATAAACGTTCTGCCCTTTGTGAATCCTGTAAAAACCTTTCCACACTTGAAGGCCCAGCTCAAATGCTCTCCTCTGAGCAGACATTCCCATTGTCCGTTTAGAATCAATGGTTCCATTATCTGTACTTAAAGTGCTGCATTATAATTAACATGGACGTGCTGTCTACTCCACTAGACTGGCCTCTCCTGAGTTCCAGGGCTGTGTCTATTCATCTTAGTATTCTCCTTTGCTTAGAATATTGCCTTGAATATCCTGGGCATATGCTAAATCTTATTTAATAAAATTGCATTAAAGGGAGATAGCTGGAGAAATGGGGGAATCTATTGAAGTAAAGGGGTAGATGTAAGAGTTTTACTCTTGACTCACAAGAGACACTTGATTCTATACATAAACACTTCAGCTCACTAATGGCCACCCTTGGGATCGGTCGTGCCATGGAGAAGGATACTACCAGCCTGTACTGATGGCCTTAAGGTATATTTTTTGGTAGTGTTTGCAAAAAAATGATCATTATTCAAGTACCTTGAACTGCCTTTTATGCCTCATACAACCTCGACTGAACACACAACGCACTGTTCACAGACTTGTGTTTTTGATATGAGAATGCCATCAATGACGTGGATCCCATGTTTCATGTTTTCTGCATATCAGAACCTGCAGTGCCTCTTGGTCTCACTGAACACACCTCAGATATGCCTATGCTTCGGCTTTGTCAGTCTGTTGGGAAAACAGCCCGACTTTTTTTTTTATCATTAACACAGTTGATTTATCTATAGAAACTGTCAATAAACCCGTCATTGTTTTAGCAATGAACACAGTGGAATTTTTTCTTCAACTACCTTTTTTTCATAGGCTTTCATAGGTTTCCAAGTGTACGTAATGTGACATTATACTTGCTCTTAATATAAGTGAGAAAAACGTTTCAAGACCCATATTATTATTATTTTAATTCAGCAATAATCTATTAATACTTAATTACTAAAACCAGAGTTACCAAAAACAACTTTGCTATATTTTCTTCTGATATTTTCAAACCTACAGGCTTCCTTTTAGGCTTCCAGTTCTTTAGAATTAGAGATTAGACTATCTGTATTTTTTTTCTATTTAAACATATATGTAACCCTAAAATAAATATACTGGTATTTCCAGTGTCTACATTTCCAGATATTAACCCCAAAATGTCATGCTCTGTTTTATAAAAATGGAATGCAGACTTCCCCTCAGGAAACAATCTTCTGTCTCAGGATTGTGAACGGAATGGTACTCATCTATTATTAAAAGGCCTAAGAGCATATGCTTTTGAGTCAGACTGGGCATAATTTATGTATTTTTAACTTTTGCCTCTAAGGGTTTGTTTAAACAAATACCCAGTGATAGACTGAATATGATGTCACCTTCATTAACCTAAAGTCAATTTTTGCTCTTCCTATTGACGTTTTAAGATGGCTTCGTACATGTCCCATTTTCTATAACTGATTTTACAAGACATTTATATATGCCAAATATCTTTGCTGCTTTATAAAAAATGCCTTAAAATGCATTCTCAAGAAATTTTACCTTCTTTCTTTGCCATTCTGAGCAAAACAGATAAGAATACATAGTGAAAGCAGTATATGTTCCTCCCTCTTCCTAAAATCACATCCAAAACACTCTCTTATTCTTGATTTTACTTCTCTCCTGGCTACCCCTTTACTAACAGAGTTGTGAGGCTGTTGCTTGCTCTGAGACCAATCAAATCTCGTTTTCCAGAGTCAGCCACCGCATTTGCAGCCCACGCCACCGCAGTCTGTCTGTGCCATGTGGGGACTGGTTTACGGTAGCTTTCTCTGAATGCGCATTTGTGCATGCATCAGCACTTAACTGTACGCTACATGTTGCACAGTAACTACTGCTTATTCACTCAAATATTTAAGTTCTGTAAGGTAATCACAGGTACATTGGAAGTTGTTTGTGGGTAAAATCCATGTCTTTCTTCTTTTATCCCCTTCAGGGATTAGGCCTATTATGAGTGCACAGTAAATTCTCCTGGATTATGGACAGGCACAGACATCGCAGAGCATTAATATATTCTTCTCTGGCTCATTTCTTAACCCACGCTTCTAGAGCTGGTTGCCTCCATATCCTCATCAATTAGGCATTTCAAATAACAGAGACAAAACAGAACTTTTATTTTCTCTCCCAAGTATTAGTGCCATCTTCTGTATGGCACCGTCAGCTTCCCAGTTGTTCAAAGCCAAAATCTTGAAGCTGTCCTTGATTTTTTTCCTTTTCCTTCTCTTACATCCAATCTACCAGCAAAGTGCTACCTCCAAAGTACCTCCACATCTGAATCTCAATACTTTCATGTACTTTGCCTGCTCCCTCCTGGTTCAAACCACTGTCATCTTTCCCTGGATCACTACATAGCTTCTACCAAGGTTTCCCTCTTTATCTCATCCCTCTACAGTTCATTCTCCGGCAGTCATCTTGGCACCTCTGATGGATCAGTCAGATGCATATTTTTCATGCCGGATCCCCCTGACTGGTTTCCATTGCTCTTAACTTCCTATGCCATCTACCATAGTAGAGAAAGCCCTTCAGGATCTGGCTCCTCCCTAGCTCATGCATGCCCTCAGTCCCTACACCCTAGTCATTGAGATGCAAGCAAGTAAGTACAAGGATGCCCCATAACTGTGAAATAAAAAAGCAATGCACTTGAGCGATATCTCATGTAGTCTAAGGGGAGGGTTACAGTGAATGCAATTTGAAGAAAGAATAAGAATTCACCTAGCAGACAGAGTGTGCGTGTTATGTAAAGAAGAATGAGGAATAGACAGGATAGAGTACTTTAGTAAAAGGTATAACCTATCAAACTATGCCCAACATCTTAGAGAAGTTCTCAATGATTTCCAAATTTCTGCCAGCTCTACATACGTTCCACTTATTTAATAAAGGTTTCAAAACTGAGCACTCTTCATCACTTCCACCGGGACACACGATGTCCTGACACTGCAGTTAAGGATATGGGACATAATTCTACATTTCAAATTAGAAGTATATTTACCCTATTGGCATGTTGGGAAAACAACCTCACAGAACAGGAGCTGGCAAACTATAGGCTATAGGCCAAATCTGGCCCACTGTCTGTTTTTGTAAATAAAGTTTTATTGGAATACATGCCCATTTATTTTTGTGTTGTCTGTGGCTGCTTTCACACTGTAATTGGAAGAGTTGAGTAGATGGGACAGAAACCCTATGGTCACACAAAGCAGAACATATTTGTCTTTTTTTTTTATCCTCACCCAACAATATGCTTATTGATTTTAGAGAGAGAGGCAGGAGGAGAGAGAGAAAGAGAGAGAGAGAGAGAAACATTGTCGGGAGAGAGAATCATCAATGGGTTGCCTTGTTTGCCTCCCATGTGCACCCCAATGAGGGATCAAACCTGCAATCTAAGTATGTGTCCTGGCCTGGAATTGAACCCACAACCTTTTTGGGTTAAAAGATGTTGCTTCAACCAACTGAGCCACCCAGCCAGGGCAGAACATACTCACTCTTAAGAAAAAAGTTTACATGCCTGTCATATAAGTAGCATTTATTTTTTAAAGGGAGAATTAAATGTATATGACATTTTCAATGGGTTAGGTAAACTGCCTTGTTTTAAAAAAGTTTGGTTTTTTTTAATGTGGTAATAGAGTAGCTCATATTCATTACTATTCTTAAGATAGTTTAATTGTTAAAGAAAACATTGTGGTTTACAGAGAGGCCCTTGTAAGTGAGGTATCACTGCTGTGTGATCAGTTGATATTTTCAGACTTGAAAGTACCTTTCAGTACATCCTTAAAATGTACAACAATGGGAAGTGATTTGCTGAAATAAAAATGTTATATCTGGCTTCAGCCCAAATTGCTCACGGCCATGTAAAAATCTGAGGAGCTGCAGACATAATAGGCTCACTAGGTTGGAAGTAATACCGCATTTTTCTAAATAAAAAGACTGATTCCGTGCTGCTTACTAAGTTAGGCTTGGGTTTCACTGACAATCTTTATTAACCTCTAATTTTCTGCCTGTGTATAATTTTTTTTTACAAAAATATACTCCAGGTTGCAAGGGATTTTTATACTGTTTTTGAACTGCATGCATTTAAATAATTTCATTAAATTTTATGTGTGACTATACAAAAGTTTTCAGTTTCCAAATGCTTTATTGCATTTTAATGGATCACAAAACACTTTTATTCAGTTTGAAATGGTGCAGCTGACTAACTGACATGGTATAGTAGTGGTGTGTGCCTAATAGTTCATGCCATTTCGTTAGTGAAAGAGATACAGTAATTACGACCACTCAGAGAAGACACTCATGAACAGTAAGTTATTTTTCTTCTTATTCAATATAGCATATGAATAGGATGATAGTCAGAATAATGGAGAATGTTGTGGTTATTAGAAAGCCTCGAGGTTTTGAACTTCTCTGAATCTGCCTACCAGGACGGGCCTGGTGCTGTCTGGAAATTCCAGTTCAGGGTATTTTGCTCTTTGACCTTCTTCCTCTCTCTCACAGAGAGAGTGCTATTGTTTTACTTTCAGCTTTTTTTTTCTTCCTCTCTATCCTCTCCCATGTAATCCAATGGTTTTGACCATAACCCCTGAATATTGGGCTCCAAACCCACTTGGACAGCCTGAGTCACCTTGGAGCTCCAGGAAGGCATTTGCATATTTGATTGACATCCCGACAATTGTGACATCACTTTGATGTATTTTAATTGGGGAATTTCCCCTCACTACTCTTTTTCAAAATGTGTTGGTGAGTGCTTTGCATTTATTCTACCATATTAAATTAACGAATGTCAGGTGAATAGAGTTTAAAATCAAAAAACAAGCAGTGGGTTGTACAGTATAATTAATTGTTTGGTAGTCCCCGGGACCTCACTTTCCTTCCTCAAACATGTATCAAGTTGGTGTGTCTCAAACTGTGATCTATGCACCACTCTCTCCCATCCGTGAGCCCCACCCTGGGCCCTCGAAAGAGTACACAGCAGTGAGTCACGGTTTTAAATCCCCGGGTGATTATTACACAGGCCAGATTTTCGAGGGCCAATTCAATACATTTTCAAAACTTATAAAATTTTAAAAAGAATACAGCCTTCTTTCCTACTCCATTTATCATGTTCTCTGCACTATATTTCTTTCCTTTTCCTCTAATCCGGGCCCTTATCCCTCACATCTGGATAATCAAAAAGACTTTAAAATGATTCCCTTGTTTCTCGTCTTCTGATGCTGCCAGATTTGTCACCTAGAATCATAATTTTAACATTCTAATCACTGGCTTTCTAGTGAAATATATGCGTGTTCTACTTGATATTAATGACACCTTGTTAGTTAAGGCATCTCATTAATTCCTACAAAATCCTCTCCTCAAGAGAATTAGATTACTCGCTATTCTTAAACACATTCCCTGTAATAGGCCTGTGCTTTTGTTCAAGTTTTTCCAGGTGCCTTGTCATTTCCACTTAAATTCAATTTATTATACAAAATTCACTTTAAATTTACATCCTACATGAGACACCGTCTTACCACCTCAGTGCCCTGCCCCCACCCCTTCCCCCTTAAACCATGTGGCATTCAGACACAATCTGTGTCTTTATTACGGTCATCTCATCGCTGCCGTCAGGGTTTGAGGCACCACAGCACAATCATCCACCCATTCCAAGGACAAAACTTACTGATTAGTTGACTGTAATTCCAGTTCACAGAGACACACAAACATGAATTTAAACCAACATTGAGAATTTGCCTTCAAACATACACATAAATGACATGCCTCTTCTGTCAGGGATACAGAAAAAAGAGGGGGATTAGGAATTTTAAAAAAAAGAGGTTGTAGCTATGCCATCCTGAAAGAGATAAAATGCACTCAAAATAAGCTTGACCTGGCCAATTTACTTCTGTACCTGAAAGAGAAGCGGGAAAGTATATGCTTTAGTGGGAAGTTACCATGAGCAGAACTACGGCTGCGTAAGCCCAGATTTTGAGGAAGGGGGTTGATAAAAGCCCATTCCACTGAGGTGAGTTACACAAATGGAAGTCCCCCCATCTGTTTGCTCAGTGGCCCTGGAGATGTAGAAAAGTTTGTATGAAAGGAAGCAAACAACAGCCCATAAATCTGTGCAGGGTGCCTTTGGTCCAGTCCAGTAGAGACAATTACTTGTGTCTCTTCATTCTGTCTGTGAGCTGGACCTACAGGAAACAACTAGTTCCAACAGTTCTCAAACCCAGGAAAACCACTGTTTCTAGGTTGTAATAACACCTATTGTTATATCTGCCACTCTATTTCAATGCCCACCCTCACCCCTCCCTACGGTTATTTCTGCTTGACTTGATTCATTGACAGGAACGACGTTATATACATGGTATTATATTAGGCACAGGGGCACCACAGGTCGAAAACCCTGGAACATTTACAACTAATTAATGTGTGAGGTTATGATTTTGACTTTTCTCTTTTCTTGGCATAAACCAAATGCTACGGGAACGAACAGGGGAGAGCAAGTCTAGCCAGGTAACTGAGAAAGGTCTTGCAGAATTAATAACTTTCACATCAGCAGCAATAAGCAGCAAGATTATTGTTGGAAACAGGACTCACTGAGTACACAGAACATGGATATGCTTGACAGGCTAGGGAAGAAGCATTTGGAATGGGGTGTATGTAGAATGCATGATGGAGTGTGGAGGGAGGAGAACGTGGAACTTTCTTTGGACATTGCTTGTGGACTTTGAAGAATATCAGTAATGGGTGGTGAACCCAATCACTGATACTGTATATGATTTAATATATTATTGTCTCTACTTTTTCTGTTACTTAAAATATACACAAGGTCTGTACTATGAAATAGTACATGTAGTATGTCCAGCCATGTACTATGAAAAATAGAGACATTTATTGAAGAATATACAAAATGCAAGAAACACTGTATATAGGACAATGACACCTCAATCCCCTTCAAAGTAGGCACCTTACACAGTTCTCCCAGCATCTCTTCCACTGCTCAAAACACTCTGCAAAATCTTTTATGGAGTCTCCATCAGCTTCCCCACCATATTTTCCTGAATCTCATCAATGGGGTGAAATCTCGTCCCTCTCAAAGGTGATTTTAGTTTTGGGAAAAGCCAGAAGTCACAGGGCACCAAATCTGGGCTGTAGGAGGGCTGAATCACCTGGGTGAGTTGATGTTTCTCCAAAAAACTCTGCAAGAAACTCATGCCTAAGTGGGCATGTTGTCATGATGGAGCTGCCAATCACCAGTTGTCCATAGCTGTGGCTGTTCTCATTGTACTACATCTCTCAACCACGAAGAACATTGAGGTAATACTCCTTATTGTTTGGACTGGATGAGCATGTGTGTGAGGGACAACACCTTCCCAATCAAAAAACACAGTAAACAGGATCTTGATCTTTCTGTGACTTTCCTACACCTTCTTTAGGAATGGAGAACCAGGTGCATCCCATTGGGACAACTGAGCCTTTGTTTCCAAGATCATAGCCATAGACCCAGTATTCATTTCCATTATGACCTTCCTGAGGAAATCTGGTTCATTGTTAGAGGTTTTAATCAAATCATTAGCAACCGTAGCCTGATGTCCCTTCTGCTCTGGTAGCAGAAGCTGCGGAACAAATTCTGCCACGACACGTTTCATGCCAAGATCCTGCATCAAAATCTCAAACACAGTAGTTTTTAGAATCCCCAGATCAGCTTCTAGTTCTTGTGCTGTCAGTGGCTGATCTTTGTTCATTGCAGCCCGTACACGTTCCACATTCTCAGGTGTTTTGCTTGTTGCAGGCTTTCCAGAATGCAGACCACTTTCAACAGATTCTCAACCATCTTTGTGCCACACTTCTGTTTGTGCTGCATTCATTGCATTGTCCCAGAAAGCCATCTGAATCATCTCAATAGTGTCCGCGGAGGAACACCATTGAGCTTTACACAAAATTTGATGCAGATTCATTGCTCTACTCACTCAGTTATGTTGAATGTGACGGCCACACAGCACACATGCTCACCCAACCGCATCTACTGCCCCCGCTGACTTTAACAGTGATGTTGTCATTGTTCACGCATATGCATTCCAGTCCACTCTCCTTGGTTGCTAGGTTACATCAATGTCATGCAAACTGTTCTAGTTATATTAACAATGGCTGGACTTTTCCTGGACAGACCTCACATATTTTGTTTTTCAAAAGGAGCTGATCCTTATATTTTGACTTCTATTTCCACGTAGAAAAGGACACACACGAGATTTTGTGGATGTATAGCGCTGCCTCACCTCATCTGTTCTGTGTCTAATATTACAGATTGACCAGGTGGCTGCAGATATTCTGAGAAGATTGCATCACCTTAATCTGTGGAAGCATTCCATTAGGTCATTCCTAATTTCATCAATGGCCTTTGTACCTCTCCCTTATTTTATTCATAGTGACCATTTCAATTGCTTCTAACACGTACATTTTCAGAGCCTGAACTCCAGGGATAGGAATGCAGTACAAAGGGCCCTGGACTTGCACAAGTCCAGATTTTGACTCTGCCTATAAGTATTTCAAATTAGGTAAGTCAAATAATTGTTTCTGAACCCCTGATATTCATGTACAATTCAGGAGTAATTTCTATGGTCTTCACAGGAACAAAATAATGCTTGTAAATGCCTTTGGTTAGTAAAGAACAGACAATTTAAAAAATGTACCATTAAAAAAAGAAAGTATAGTTATACATTTCTTTTATTCTACAAGACCTTTAAAAATAGGGTTTTTTTATGGGCAGGTTTTTATGCTGTGCTTCACACACATGGGTGATAAAAAATAAATTTCCACTCAATAAGGTCAAGATCAAACAGACATAAAAATGCTGTTCTATCAAGTAAAAATCCAATTAGCTTGTGTTAATAAATTTTTACTATGATAAAAAATAGAATAAGAAGGCAAAATAAGGGTGATGCTAAAATAAAGATTTGAAGATAAGGATAAAATGCAGGTTATTCGACTGCTCTAAGTCGTGTTTCAAACATCAGCAATGCCAAATCTTTAACAGGAGTGATCTGAGATCAGGGTCAAAGTTAGGTCTTAGAAATGTATTGCTTGTTTTTGAAACATTAAACCATTAAGGTTAATTTAATGAAGTTCCATATAGCTATAGTGCCAGCTGTTTAATAATATTGTGTGTACCAGTGTAGAGAAGGCTTCAGGGGTTGTTTTATATGCTATTTTTGACAGTTCAACTAAGCCAGGGATCATCTGAAAATGAGAAGATTGAAAAATAATAAATTCACAAAGGTGGCTGAGCTAATTGTTTGCAAGAGCTAACAGAATCTGATATGGTGGGAAGGAACTGACCATATGTATTGCCCGTGGTGATGTACCCTTTAGGGAAAAAATTGCCTTTTTTTAGTTTTCAATTAATGAATTTGATACACACACAGCACACACCTATATTTAATTCTAAGGTGCTGATACAGACATTTCAGCATTTTAAGAAACATCTCTGTTTTCAGTATTCTTCTTTGATCTTGAATCCATATGTGTCTTTCCTCTTCATTATTTCTCAGAGATATTTATTTCCCATTAAACATTATCAGACTATTTTTACATTATTCTTACTTAACTTGGGATTTCGGTACTCCTCTCTATGGTTGGGATCTGCTTCCCTTTTGTAAGGTAAGTTGCATACCTTAGTCTTATAACAGAAAGAAAGATGTCCTTAACCCTTTTCTACAAACTATGCCAAAGGAGAAGAGTACAGTTTTTCCATTTATGGAATCAGGCGCACACATTTGGGTAATGTGAAGCAAAGTCCAGAATGGTCCTTCTCTCTAGAGGGGGAGAGTCTCAGAATTCATTAGAGACAGGCTGAAATTTCCCTGACGTTAAGCTCTAAGGTAGGGACGTGCTCAGGGAAGGGGGTGGTCTCCAAGTTTTGTATTCACGGTGGCAAGGATCTTATTATCTCTGTTTAGCAAAAGGACAAAAAACTGCCGCCCACAAGAAAAGGGGCATAGTGAGCACGGAGGCAAAAACAGCATAGACTAAACTAATATAACCACTTGGGTGTTTTAAGGATGATAAACACCAGTCTCTCTGAAAGCGAATCACAGAGGCTAGATCTGCGATTCAACTTCAATATTGTGATGGACAAGGGTGAGATGCAGGGCCCTGCCTCACCATTACTATATGGCTGCAGTATTACTATAGCTTCTGGCAAGTGATGTACTCTATTAGTTCATGAATTCTTTGAGCTTTGTATTATTTTCCAAATGGTCTCAAGAAGTAATTTGAATTATACACATATGATCAGTAATTTAAAACTACAGACACAAGAAAAAATTGAAGAAGCAAGCCTGATTTAGAACGTCTTCAAGTATGTAAATTGCTTTTGCTTATATAAAAAAGAAAGTTATAATTAACATTGATTAAATCCACCAAATTCAGCCCCATGTATTCAGTCCCTCCATTGTGTGAGGCACAATAATAAGCTCTAGGTTGTGAAGATAGCTTCAGTCCTTTCTTTCAAAGAACACAAAACTATGCAGAGAAAGTGATGTAAGTAGTAAACTGGGTTAGAGAATAATGATCCAGAAAATTATATCTAGCAGGTAAATATAGAATACGTAAAAAAATTACTGCTAAGTTTAAACATATTATGAGATCAAAACTGGCAAGTATTTATGCAAAACAACCCAGAGATGTTTACCTCAATTATCTTTTAGAATAGAAGTGATTCGTTGAACTTGGATTCGCTGCAGTGCTCTGAGCTGTTTGATGGACGTAGACGTGGCCATTATCTCACCGGTCATCAAGAGAAAGACACCCAGCCACACCAGAAACTCGCATCACACACTGATACATTTCTTCCCATGGGGAAGACGTGGCTCTGTGCACTTAACTATTGCCAAACAAGCCATTTGCTTGGAATAAGATTCCTCTGGGCAGTGGGGAGGACTGAGGAAGGAAGGAGAGTTAGCTATAAAGGCTGGGGAAGGTCACAGAAGTAACTTGCCTTAGGACAGAAATTTTGAGGAGAGATAGTTTCTAGAATTGTGAAAGTGGACACCCAAGAAGACGATGGATGGCACCTAGGGCCATATCCCACCAGGTGCACTGATGTCACCCCAACCTCACCTGTGGTCCTTGAGCTGCTTCCGTGCAGAGTTAGTACCCTCTTTCTCAGGTCTCCGAAACTGAACGGCATGTCTATAACTTAGGGGATACTCCGTCACTATTGGCTGAGTGAATGACTGAATGCATTGGTTTGTAACGGATCACCGGCTAGTCTGCAACTTGAGGAAGATTATGCAAGAAATCATCCTCCAGTTCAGTCTCTTCTTTTTGGTCCCCTAATTGTTTGCTGCTGCTGCTGCTGCTGTGCGTGCTGTGTGTGAAGTATATGCACCTTAACAGAGATGTCAGAGAAAGAAAAACCTATCAAAGGAACATTCCACGGAAGGCAAATACTGGCATTCAGAGAAAAGAACAAAGCTTTTGTTGCCCCTCTATCTCAAACATCCCTCTACCAGCAACAGGAAGCACAGAGGTTAACAGATTTAGCAGGGAAAGCAGGTTGTAGTCCATTGACAGCTAGGAAATGAAATGACATCAAGTATTGGATGATTGCCCTCAATTAGCCTATGCAAAGCAAGAATTAATTACCAGCATTGAGAAAGCTCACCTCTGACTCCTCTTTCAAGATCTCACTTACATGGAGTGTTTCTCTGTCATTATAAATGAAAGTTCGGTGGGCTTGCAAACTTGCTTCTCCCTTAATCTTTTAGTACAAAGCAGTTTTTTATTTTTATTTTTTAACATGGTAACTCATACTTAATGAGAGGACTCTTAGCTAGTCTAAGATATAGATACAGATCTATTTATAGATATAGATGTAGATATAGTTATATAATATACAGATCTATGTAGATACATATAGACACATATGTAAATGACTATGTTTGTCTGACCCAGAGGGCATTAGTAGCACCACTGCATGTATTAGATTTGGAATTCCCAAGAGAACAATTAAATATATTAAAATAAACCCATAAATAATTTCATTGCTGTACAGGGAAATAAATCATAAAATAAATGTCTATATAGGTACAGATCTTATTTTTCAACATACTCCCTTAACAAAAGCTGTATATTATTTTCCCAAGCCAGTAATAAAATAAATCAAATGAATCCATAAAGTTATTCACTTAATGAAACAATTTTGTTAAGCAAACAATAAAAACCTCGTTGGCAACAATAAGTTGTGTCAGATCAGAGCCCACAGGAACACCCAAGTAAAAGGCTAGAATGTGATTTGCTAGGTTTGGGCCCTATCAGGGCAAATGGGAAGGCTTAGCTTGTATTAGCTAATATTGCTAGGAGGCATTGATCTTAGGTAACACATGAGTTAGGAAATACAAGGCATTGCCAAAATAGAAGCAGTAAGAAGCCAGAAAAGCAGAGAAAATGAGAAAGTGGGAAAGGGGTCTTGTGAGAGTACCTAAGTTTCAGCCTCTACGTGAGATGCCCAGTGATGACCACATGCCACCAACTAGGAATAGAAACTGGGGTCAGAAGGATGAAAAATGAGGGGCATGTCCTTTTTGGAAGACCACTGGATCTGAACTCAACCAAATGTGGGCTTAAATCTCCTTCCCTTCCTTCCTTCTTCCCTCCCTCCCTCCCTTCCCTCCCTCCTTCCTTCCTTCCTTCCACCAGATCTAGACAAATTGGTTGATTTCCAATCCTCTCCATATTCTTTTTTCCAACCCATATGGTCCATTAATCCATTTCATAAAAATGGAAATCACCTTTGTTTTCTATCTTTTTTTATCCGTCCCTCTCCTCTTTGACAACCATTGGCTTGTGCTCTTTGTGTATGAATGTTTCTGTTTTGTTTTGTTTATTCCTTTTTTTTTTAGATTCCACATACAAGTGAAATCATATAGTATTTGCTCTGACTTATTTCACTTAGCACAATACTCTCTAGGCCCAAACATGTTGTCACACATGATGAGATTCCACTCTTTATTACAAGTATTACAAGTATCTCTATGGATAAGGAAACAAGATGGGTTAGCTCTGCAGGCAAATGTCTATAATTACAATAGTAACATAACTGTAGTCTGTGTGGTTGGTGATATTTGGTGAAAGAATATCCCATATCCTATGTACCCCCACAGTCAACTGACATTTCTGAAAGCCTGCCAACCAGTCAGCAGGAAAGGTGATGGATCAGATGGTTTAACAGGGACAAGGTGGCCCGAATACAATGTTTTCATGTCTTACGCAGTGGTACATACTCAGGTATCACAACTGACCTAGTAACTACCTACTATATGGGGTTTCCAAACTATCTTCAGCGGAGCCAAGGACAGGAGCTTACATTTGTGCCAGCTTAAAAGAAAGAAAGGAATTATGTGACTGAACACACCTTGAAAATGTCAAATGTGTTATTGGACGCAGATAATAGTAGTTCATTATCCCAGTGTGCCACTGGGGTCCTCCAAAGGATGCTATGCACATTCTTCTGGAGACTGTTGAGTGCCACAGTGAGAGCGAGGTGGTTAACCTCTTTTGTTCTCAGATATTTCATCCATGAAATGGGGATGTTCTTATTGTTCATTCCTGAGTTGGTACAGTGCTTCAACCTATGCCTGCACACAGTGAAGGTAAAATACATGTCAGTTGTTATTAATATAATTAACGAAATTAAATTCAACCTCCTGATTTTGTAAAGTATAGCTCTGAAAGAGTACTAAAACTGTGTTCTTTTTAAAACAGTTCTCTCTGAAGAGGTGCTTGACTAGTGCTCCATAAAAATGCAAAAAAAAATAAAAAGGTTTTAATGGCAAATAAAACTGAATTGTGTATTTTCCAAAAGGGGGTTTATTATTTCTGGCTACAGCACTACATTAAAAAAAAGCCAATTATTTTTGTCCAAAACAGTCAGCAAATAATGAGTCATGCTACAGAATTTTGTAACTTTTTAGAGAAGTATTTTCTAACAGCAATGTATCTCTGAGTAACTTTAAAATTCTGCTGAAACTGGTTTGTTTAGACAATGTTCGCCAACTTCTGCCTTGGGTGTTAAGAGTGAACCACTCAGTTTAAGCAGAATAAGGCTGGGTTGACTGTTCTTGAATATAGTAATGTTGCCGTCTTGCCTTGCCGTCTGCCCCAAAGTAAACAGACACTGGCAATTTGAAAATGTCATCAAACTAGAGCTTTCAAGGTGTTAAATATTTAACTGTAGCTAATAGACTGCAAAGTAATGTTCGTTCGGCCAAATGCATGTGCTTTTTGCTTCTCCCTGACAGCCCTTGGCATCATCTTTTTGTAGCTTCCCTCAGCTTTTCACAAGCAGTGCAGGCCTGAAGACAGTGAGAACAATCTGGTTCTAGAAAACTCCAGGTCTGGCATAAGGAGCGTGCTTTAGAATCTAGGCTTTGGACCTGCGTTCCCATTTCTGATATGAAACCTAAAACCTATGTACCTTGAAGCATGCAATCTCATCTCCGTTGGCCTCAGTTTCCTCATCTGCAAAGTGTTGTAAGTGATTTAAAGAGAAATAATGAGCCCTGGCTGGTGTGGCTCAGTGGACTAAGCACCGGCAAACCAAAGGGTCACAGTTTCAATTGTCAGGGCACATGCCTGGGTTGTGGGCCAGGTCCCCAGTAGGGGGCGCAGGAGAGGCAACCACACATTGATGTTTCTCTCCCTCCTTTCCCCTCTGTCTAAAAATAAAGTAAATAAAATCTTTAAAAGAAAAGAAATAATGGTCATTAAGTACTGAGCATTGCGCCAGGCACATTGTAACCCCAATAAATATTGGCAGTGAGTACAACAATTATCATGGTTTTGTTGCGTATGTAGTACTTTCCTATCCCTATGAACTTGAGTTTGCACCTCTTCTGTTGGAATGCTCCCTCGATGGGCCTTGGCATGGATGTCCCACCCTCAACCCTCTCTGTCACCTCTGATGACGTGTCCTCCTGGGCCTTGGCTGACCTTTCCAGTCAAAGCAGTCTTTCCTAATCTCCCCCTCCTGCTATTCCCTGTCTACTTACTGTAACTGAAATTATGCGAAGCATTTACTTGTAAAGCCTGTTGAGGTCTCCCCTAGTCAAGAGCAAGTGCTTTGAAAAAGGGACTTTGTCTCGCTCACCATGCATGTCTGCAGTCCGGAACAGGGCACAGTTCACTGGAGCCTCTGAACAAGCGCTTCCTGACAAACCGACTCTGACTCCGTCTATGGGGAGAATGCCTCCGTATCAAATGACTTATTTAATTTATGCATTGGGATGTTACTAAGAATACAATGTCATATTATTAAAGAGGGTTCCTGAAAAAGTTAATCTGTCACCCAGGCATCATACGTGACTTGTACTAATTATAGCATGGAGTGTGTCATTACTGTCTGGGATTCTGGTACAAGTATAATGTGCTAACAGGATCCTGGAGAGAAGGGTATAGTATTAGCATAACATCTCCTGATTGAGTTAAAAGTATATGCCTCTATGACAGTTT
Source organism: Desmodus rotundus (assembly GCF_022682495.2). Classification (NCBI taxonomy): domain Eukaryota; kingdom Metazoa; phylum Chordata; class Mammalia; order Chiroptera; family Phyllostomidae; genus Desmodus; species Desmodus rotundus. Next base: position 85,515,307 of record NC_071399.1, on the reverse strand, counting down.
CCTAAAATCACCTTGTGCTCTCAGAAATGGCTCTGAGCCATGGAGAGAAGGGAGAACGTCCACTAATCCAGGAGGATGGGCAAAGAGTTAAAGGAAGTCTTTTTCCATCAGCATAAAAACTTGATCTTTAGTGAAGGTTCTAGCTCTGCTCCCCTGGCCACCTGGTACCACATATAGCGACTATGTTACATAAGAATATCACTTATGAGAAAAAGGACCCTAACTGACAAATGGGGTCTAGGCTGGGAGGAACTAGAAGTAAACCATAAATATCTGGAAAGGTTTTCATAGTGCCGGGTGTCCCCTGAATGTGGGGGCTTTTCCGTCATGCCCCTTGTCACGTACCCTTCCAGCCACGCCCACGTATCTGTCAGAAATGTTGGGGCAGGAGGTGTGTAAGCCCAGGCAACACTTCGGAGTGCCAGATTCGGACGTGTCCCCTTGCATCTGAGCTGTCCGCCATGCGGTACAGCCAGCTATTCCACTCTGCGGGCTACTGTAAGGCCTCCACCCAACGCAGAGGCCTGAAGCTTCCCTGCTGGCAACCTGTGCTTTCCGTCCAAGGCCTTTCCAGTGACACTAATGCCAGTGGCACCCATGAATGGTTGCACCACCCCAGTCCCAATGACATGTTGAAGCCCTAACCCCCAAAGTAACAGGCTGTGCCGGTGTGAGAGGTCACAGGTGAGATGAGGTCATAGAGGTGCAGCCTCCAGGATACGATTTGTGTCCTTATAATAAGAGAAAGAGATAGGGGCTCACTCTGTCCCCCACATGCAAGGACATATTGAGAAGGTGGCCGTCTGTGACCCAGGAAGAGGCCATTCACCAGGAACCGAATCTGTGGCTCCTTGACCTTAGATTTCCCAGCCTCCGGAACTGTAAGAAAAAGATTCCTGCTGTCCATGCCACTCAGTCTTCAGTATTTTGTCAGAGTACCCAGAGCTGACTGGGAGCAGTGTTTGGAGAATCACTGCTTAGCGGAGCTTTATAATAAGACACCGTGTTAGCCAAAGAGGGGACACGTCATCATTTGAGAGCTATGGAGATTGCAAGTTAATATTTTGCCAAGGAGTTGTCTAGACTGAGCCATGGAAAGGAGGCGAGCAAACTGCTGGAAAGAATGCTGCTTCAACCTCTGATTAGCACAGGAATCTGGCAGAGAGGCGATTAAACAGTACCCAGCAACCCTTTCCGTCATACGGTGACCAATGAGACATGGACCATTTGAAATCTCTTCGGGAAGTTCTTGGAGCATATGAGCTAAACAAAGAAGTTGAACTGTATACAAGCTAAATAAATCTACTAACTAAAGTGTCACTTCTCTATGTTATCTTAAAACAATCTCCATTTCTTATTCTCTACTTGCTTTTTGGCTAAATTCTTCATTGAACTGCTTTCCTTGCAAGCATAAGCAGTGTCTTAACTCACGGCCTGCGATGTATTGGAGTACATTAAAGAGAAAATGTCCCCCACTGTGAAAGTGATAGAGATAAGACCTCTGAGTAGAAGGAATTCTGAGTTTTTGACATGACTCCAGCTCTTCCTAGGACTCTATTCATTCCTGAAAGTCGCAGTAAAAATGGGCACAAGGGGGAGTCACAAAATCTAGATTCTGCGTGGAATCGGACCACCCATCAGAATGGTCCAAGCTTGGGCACCTGCCTCTCATCCTTCAGGAGATGGGCCCTCACCTGCAGAATGAGGCCCGTGCAAGATCAACATTCTGAAATTCCATTACTCCTCCCCTCAGCCAGCCTGCTATTATTACAGCATTCTGTTTTGTCTTTGTACTTCTCCACATAGAAGACACCAACGTGTATACTCAGACTTCCTTCTGTATTTACTGTCTTTTAATATTCCCACAGCACACCTCCTCTTAGTCACTGCCTTCCCCATTGGTGCCTCACTGTCCACCCCCAGAGGTCCAAAGTTAGATGTTCCAATTGAAACCTTTCATTTCTAACCATGCAAACTGCATTCAATGCACAAACTCCCTCTCATACCCCAGCTGAAAGTGAACAAGTGGGAAACTGTGGACCTAGGTGTTGCAAATCTGAACGAGCATGCTTAAGTCTGTTGTTCAACTTAACACTCAAGGACCCTGTTTGGAAGAGGATGGGAAGATGTGTTTGTTTTCACAGACAGCTCTAAACCTAAGCAAGGTTGATATCTTTGAAGATAAGAGCAAAAAAAGTATACCAAAGTAATCATTGTACAGTTATTTAGTGTTAGTTGATGCCATTAGTTTTTTTTTTTTTTTATTAGTGGCATTGTTTAATAGTTTTGGTGTTTAGATCTCAAAGACCACTGAACAAATATTGTATAAAATAAAATGCAATGAGGACTACATGCAAAAAGCACACTGTCAGACATGGTAAGGATTCTCTTTCCAAAATGCGATGCGTGAGGGACTGCACCAGGCCAAAAGGTGGTTTTGCAACTTGGACCGACCCTCCCCTCCCTCCAGAGTCCTAATCTTTATCAGTCCAAACAAGGTACAATCAACTCTGAACTTTTATTGTCAAATCTAATCCAAGTGTGATTCCACCCATGTTTAAAATTCACTAGGGTAAGGAACTTTAACATTTTCCTTATTTGGCAGCTGACTATTTTGACAGCTTCTCTTCTCAGTCATCCACATTCCTTTCAACTACAAATCTCCTACGGTTGACTTTTAAAGGTTATTTGTTTAGTTATTTTAGTCTAAAAGGGTAAACAAGCATAAAAGGAACTGCACACCTCAGTGTGCGCCAAAACACAGAACTTGTCGTCCTGGGACCCCTGAAAGTCCACCAGGTTCTGCTTGGCTCTCAGTGAAACGACGTCCGTGTCCTCCCTGTCACTTGTGAGACAAATGAGATGATGCGAGAGGGATGAATCCAAAAAGGCAGCCCCCTCCCCCCGCATCTTCAGTTCGCCACGTGGGAAGTGAGACACCGTTGTGTGTAAAGGAGAGGCTTGTCCCCTGGTTCTGCCTGCTGTGGAGGCCTCACCCAGGCAGAGGGTGTGACCCAGTGTAGTCTCAGAGCTGGGCCTCGGTTGTCTTGTGCTGTGTGTCCAGCTAGTACACTGACTTACTTTATGACCTAGTGTGCTATGTTTTTTTGTTTTTTTTTAAACCGAAGTGACTGAAACAGCTTGCTTTTACAGATTACTTGTTTGGTTATCCGGGTAGAGGAGAGTACCTGCTGTCTCTAGGTGTCTGGGTCCAAAGTGAATTGCTGAGACTACGGGGATGAGACAAGGAGCACTGAGCATCCTTTTCTATTTACAGGGTTGTGTTTTGTTTGTCTTTTAATTGGTTGGCCAACTGCGAACCATCCTAGGATGAGAGCTGCTTATGCCAGTGGCAAATAAGTTTTTACCTTTGAAAAAGAGCATATGTGGGCAGAAAGGATTTATTTTCCAGAAGCAGCAGGTCTTTCTCAGAAGAAATCATGATGTCTAATATTAACCTTAAGTGGAATGATCGAGGCATATCTGAAGAATAAAAATAAGTAACATGTCTGTTTATTTCACGTCCATAGAAGCATAGGTTGTTTTTCAAGAATAATTAGAATTGGAAGGCAGAAAATAGATAGATGGACTTTGTTTTGGCACTAGTCTTTGTCCCTAAATAGGGCAGCCATCTGTCCCAGCCTGCTCAGGAATGTGCTGGTTTTAGTAAGCAGCTCAGAATTCCTCAGTCCTGAGCAGATCTGAATGGATGGGCATCCCCTCCCCACAAAGCGAAGTAGTTCTCAGCTACTCGTTGAATAAAGGCAAATATCTAAGCCCCAGCACCTCTCGTTGCGTCATGTTCCTCAGGTGACGTGGATGCGTGCCGAAGCTGGGAAAACACACACTCGAATGTAGAGGACAGACATACAGAGAAATCATCTAGGCAAGATGTGCATTTATTTAGAGGTGGCGTGTACATGCTAACTTCTGCCTTCAACTTAATTCCCGTCTGGTGGAGGTGTCAACCCACACCTAAAATAACTGTAGCATAAAAGCAAAGAAAACAAAAGCAAGTGTACAAGAAAAAAAACATTAATTAAAAAATATGAAAGGGGGAAGGGTGGAGCCAATAGGTTTGAGAGCAGGGAGCTACAGAAAAAGGGCACCCTGCCTGACCTGAGCATTTTTCTTCCCAGAAATCTCCGCTGCCCTGGAGGGTTCCTTCATTTGCCACAAGAAGCAGCCACTCCACTCCCAGCAGCCTGTGTCTCTCCCAGACTTGGGTCACTTTCCCAGCTCTTTAATAAGACTAAAAAAATGGTGTCAGCTTCAGAGAGCATAACACATTCTGTTTGGAGAAATGTGCATTCCTTCATACTATTAAACTGTGATAACCTTTGGCAAGAAGTATATATCCCGTTGCTCTGTCCTCGCTGAGAAGAAATTTTCCTTCTGTTCTCACGTGGTCATTGAAGAAACAAAGACTACCATATTTAGTGAAAAACAAAAGGGCACGCGTTTAGGAAAATATTGACTTAGAAAACCTTATCCCTGAGAAAAAGATTGTAATGGAACGAGCCAATGAAAAATTCCCACTGAGGTTTACAGGATTTAGAAACTTTTTTGGGTGTGCTGATGTTCACATGTCACTCTGAATTGACCCAGGGCATTAAATCTCTGCTGATTTTAGCTGGCTACCATATTCTTGGAAATTATGGTCTAAATCCCACTTTCGTAGTGAGAAAAAGTTACCCATGAAGATGCCTGGTCACAATAAGGTAAAAGAACATGCTTTTATGAAAGAAACATTGCAGAGAACAAGCAAATAAACTACCACCCAAACACAACCAAAGACTCTGTGACTCTTTTACCATGAACGTGAATTCTTTTCGAATTAAGTTAAATGAAAAAGAATGGATAAGTAAACACAAACCTTATTAATAGGCTACCTAAGCCAGCATTTATCCCAGAAAACAATTCCTCTATGAAGAATGTCCTAATGGCTACAATGGCACATAACCGCTTCTTTTTTACATTTCTCTTTCAGCCCTGTCCTTCCTCTGCTTGGCTTCATCATCGTTTTTATATTTGCCTTGTTCCCTGGGTTTGAACTGCTACAAGGAAAGACAAGGCATTTGATTAATTCATTCACTCATTCATTCATTCAACCAATATACAATGAGTGCCTGGTATGTGTCAGGCTTAGTTCCTGGGCCTGAGATACAATGGTGAACAAAAACCCAGGCATTGAATTATGACGGCAGGCCTGGGAACTTAGGAGTGTCACGTGAACAAGAAATCGTGATGCCAACTATAAGGAATGGATACACTTAGGATGCTACAGACCTAACCTTGAGTGGACGAGGGAGGATTCCCAGGGAAAGTGACACATAAGCAGAGTTATTTGTTCTGCAGGCCAGTTCCCCAAGCACTAAGGTGTCAGCTACAGACAGGGCAATCAGTCAACTTGAGTTGAATCAAAGTAGGAGAAAGTCCACCTAGATCAAAGTATATGTGAATGTATGTAAAGTCAAAAATATCCTTTCAAGGGCTCTAATCACCCTTAGTTTTCTTACACTTTATTTTTCTAGTCCTTGTTACTCAAGGGCTTAAGAAGCCAAATCAGTGAGGAAAAAAGCTTACTAAATTTTTGCTCGAAGATGAGTTACATTTGTTTAACAACAGAAATGAGAAGGACATCAGATGTTTCCTCATCTGCGTTCTATACATGCATGAGTTGAAAGTTGGATAAACATTTTCTAAGCTCAGCAAATTTTCCCCTCGGAGTCGGCCAGATGTTCTGGCTGAACACGAAGCTGGTGGTTCGTAATCAGGCTCTTCTTTGATGGTAATCAGTTTTTACCGATCAGAAAAAGAGTGTTTCCAATAATTCTGCCTTCATTTATGAAATAGAGTGTACACTTAATTTGCATCAGCTATACATTGGAGCAGGCATTTGCCATTTGCTTGCAAAAAATAATGCCTCAACAGCCATTCCACAAACAAATAAAATGGGGTGATTTTAGCTGTGGATTCCAACTAATTTTGATTGCAGAAGACAGTTTTCTGACTGTTAAGGATTCCAAAAATATTTTTACTTTGAGGCAATACACACTAAGTACAAACTAAAAAAAAAAAAAAGTGACTCAGAACACTAATAAAATATACTTCCAAGCTGATTTCCTCCTCACCCTTTTAAGATTCCTTGGTCTAGAACTGCAGCTCATTTTGCTTTCTTTCTTTCAACAGAACATGATTTTCTGGTAGAGCACTTGTTGCTTTTCTCATGGTGCATTAAATAGAAACTCTCAAGTCCAAAATACAGCTGCTGTGGCTCCGATAAGCAGCCAGAATTATCTCAAAAAGGAGTCCCTCCACACCGCCACATCCCTCTCCAGGCAGTGGCTTCCCAGTCCCATAATGCTTAGCATACTGATTATTTAAAAAGTAACAACTATGTCACTGAGAATTAATGTTCAAGAAGTGATATCAACGCTAGTTCTAGGGTGTTTAGCCCAAAGCATTTCAGAATAAGCCCGATGTCGCCACCGCTGAGAAAAAAATTGGTGCATTCTGGAGCATTGCCCTTTGTGTTGGAATTTGTCAGGGGTGTCGCTGAGCTAGAATGAGTGACCAAAAAGAGCTGATTCTTTTTGCCAGCAGTGACAACTGCATTCATCCGGTCTACGGCCAAGCCTAAGGAGATAAGTAAATATATGTGGTGTACAGCCTTCATGAGCATGAAGCCAGTCCCATGAAGCACAATTTCATAGGATAGTATTAACAAAATGTGCAAAATACAGTGTTTCTCTTGTGATAACACTAATGACAAATACCTCAGTGTTCTTAATGTTCATCTGGTAAAAACAATGCTTCTCCTTCACCAAATTCAAGTCCATTTAAACTAATTTTCCTTGGTCATAATGTAACACACTATAAAAATCATCTTTTATTTTAATGAAATTAATTAATTTGACTTAGGAAACAAAGGAAAAGCTTTACCCCCCTCCCCACCATATACTTGCAAAATTCACTATGGACTGCAACACGAGCCAGTCTCATTTCCAAGCACTCCACAGATCTTCTTCAGTTTCTCGATTTCATTCACAAAAGGCCTTGGTTCTCCTGATCTACTCCTTTTGCTGAATGATGGTGTGCAAGCAGTTGTTAAGAACTTACGAGCTGGACACAGACAGCAATCTTGCACTAGAACTTAAGCACCTTAAAACACAGACTTTCTCTTCTTCCAATTGACCTGAGACCTGCCAAAACCTTAGCACCCCCACCGCATGAGGTGACCGAGCTGGTCGAGGTCCAGTGCAGTGGTCTGCGTTGCAGTCACTGATGGCTCATTTGTCACTGAGCTGATGTTGCACTCGTAGGGGACAGGACTGCATTTGGGCTGAGAGGCTGAGTTTTAGAAGTGTCTACTTTTGCCATCATATCAAAAAGGCAACTTTCAGGAAAAGCAATACAACTTGAGAACAGCACAGTGTTGTTCTCAGAGGTGCAGATTCAGTCTGCAAACTGACCGTTCTCTCCACATGGATAACAGCAATAATTCCATATTTACGAGATTGGCACTAAAAGCAGATAAGACACCTTTGGGACTCATTAATTGTTCTGTATCTCTGTACCTTTAGGGGACCCTATTGAAACTCACCATTGTGAGTTTTTGTTAAGTGGGACCAACATTACTCCCAAAAGATTAGCCTACGCTGACAGTAATGCACATAACCCGAGGCGTTTATTAATTTAGTGGTAAAGCTTTGCCTTCTCAATGTGATTCTTTCTTCTTGAAGACACATGAGTGAAAATGTAGGTTATACTCAATCCACTTTTAAAAAAGTTTGCAATCTAAATAACATATTAATTAAGAGGAATAAAACTTACCTCATATACATCCTATTTAAAGACTTCTCAGATATATATTCAACCACTTTTCAATGCATCTTCATTAAATGTGATATATGGGGAGATTTATAATACTTAAAACTAAATAAGTTGTTTTACCAGACAACATACAGACTTTACAATGAAAATATAATATTTTGTTTTTTTTTAATACAGCATCACAAAATAGATAATGGCCAATGCCTCTTAAAACATACATCTATTCCAACTACATAGAACCATATAAATACAGACTTTGAAATGGACCTATGAAAATACATAGTAATCAATCATTTTTTATTTTCTATTAGCTTTTTCTGAATGACTTGATTCTAGTCTTCCTGGATTATAATTTCTCCTTCTTTTGCTCTTTTGACTTTGGTCGTGACCACGTGGCACTTCCAACACTGACCTCACACAATGGCTTTGCTGACATGGACCTGCCCTCGTTCTGGTCATAACTGACCTATACAGCGTGCATGGTGGGCCTGTGTGTGTTTTGTGTATGTGTATTCATTCTCCCCACAAATAACTTCATCACGTAAAAAATATTGAAAAATGCTGTAACCAACACCATGGAGAGTCTCAAATTTTGTAGGCTCTTCAGTGGTGCCAAGTAATTTATCACTAGTGGGTATAAACCAGATACACTACAGTATGGTTTCCTTTTTTTAACAATTTTTAAAAGAGATTTTTATGTATGTATTTTTTAGAGAAAGGGGACGGGAAGGAGAAAGAGAGGGAAAGAAACATCAATATGAGAGTGAAACATTGATTGGTTGTCTCTCACATGTGCCCTGACCAGGAACGGTACCTAACCCACAACCCAGGCGTGTGACTGGACCTTGGAATCAAAGTGGCGATCTTTCCCTTTGCGAGATGATGCCCAACCAACTGAGCCATGTGGTCAGGATGCTACACTGTGGTTTATGTAAAAAAAAAAAAAAAGTGTCTGGAGCTAGCAAGATCCATTAAAAAAAAACAACTTAACATACTAAATTATATATAAAAAAGCACATTAAAAACTTGGCAAGATCAAATAAAACAAAATTTTATAAACACGTAACATCTTAATACTGCAGTTTCTTCTTCCATATAACAAAGGTAGCATTTTGCAAAATCAGAGGGTTCTGGAGAATATTGGTAGCTCAAGGGTTTGTTATGTGTGAAGGCTTGGGAGATGTGGATAAGAAAACCAAATGAGAAATGGATATATGTTTGAAAGAGACAAGAGAGGCTCACTGGGCTTTAGGTGATTCGGTGACTGGCCGGGGTGGAGCCTTCTGCAATGATTCCCAAGGGATCGGTAGAACCTAAGCTATCACACAAGTGAAAGCGATGAAGGGGAAAAAATGCCATTAACACCACAGTATGGACAGTGGTTTCTGCCACTCTGTGTGAGGAGACTCTGTATAATATATGTGGTGGATGTCCATGGAAGGAGAGAGGAGAGTCTTGTGGAATTCTGCAGGGGCCTACACAGGGAGGTATAAAAGATAAGACTTGGGCAATCACAAAGTTTCAGATCTTCTTGGGGAGAAGGCATGTGGCCAGTAAGAATGCTAACGCCTGACACAGCACTGGGGGACAGTAGTTAATTCCAAAGTTCATGAATTCTGTTTGACAGGCACTTATTTTTAGAAATCACAAGATGTGTTTTCTGAGACATCCTATGTGAAATTCGGATACTTTGGAGGGAACAGGTACCCAGGATGTCTTTGCAGACTACGCAGGACACTTGTACCAAACAGAACACTCAGTCCATCGATACCTCTTTGGATGACATCTGATTGTAACGGGAAACCTCAGTAAGAGAGACCAGAATGACACTGGGAACGACTCAAGGTCCTCCCACATGGGAGGACTGTGGCCCAGAATCATTTCTGGGCCTCAGTTTGAGAACTCCATCTCTTAAGGAAAAAAATGCCTCTAAACTTCACCCTGCTATTTTAGGCTGAGCGACGTGATGTACGATTGGTGAAATCTGGCTACCTTTTACCCCGTGCAGCACGGAGCATCAAAGACACCGACTGATTATGACAACAAAAACTTCGTGCTTACCGGTAAGTGAACCAGCATCACGAAAAAACAACCTATTCCTATGTCCTTCAGAGTGTCTGGATCGCATTGGCATTTATGCCCAGTGGTAAATTACAGAAGTAATCAATATCATGGTAAACTGTCTAGTCCTAGTATAGCAGAGTGACTCTAAATGAACAGTTGCTCTTTATTGATTATCCTATCATGAAAATGGATAATTTGGGCAATGACTGACTTGCCTTAGTCGCAGTGAAGTTATTGAGAAATGAAAAGTACAAAGCACTCCAGCTAACGGGGCCTCAAATATAAATCTTCTCCAAGGAGCAGCCTGTTACTCATAGCTTGTCAGTCTTAGCTCAGCTGACGGATTTATGCAGTGTCTGCTTGGTGCGGGGGCAATCTACCATAATTACCTGCGCTCAGAATTGCTCTCAAATGGCACAAATGGTGGGCGACAGTTATGAATCAAAATTAGCATGGTCGCCAATCATGCCACGAGTCGATTGAGCTGCCTTTTATCTGTACACCAGCACATCAGGACCTGATTTAGAACAATAATAGGGGTTTATCCATAAATGCTGGGAAGGCCGCTTTTACATTTGCATGTCATTATTTTTTTAAAATCTTGTTTTCTTTCCTTAAAGGTGACCGCGAAGTCAAGTATAAGCTTTTATTTTAAAATCCCCTGCTAGTTCATGAATCCTGCTCTGCTCCTGGTACCTTTGCCTGCCTGTACCTCCAGGACCTGCCGCCTCCAGGTTTACAGCTCCACTGTGGGCAGATACCTTGGTTCCCTAGAGACACGCTGTTACACCGACCAAAGGTCAAGAAGCAATTATCGATTCACATCATCAGCTGTAACTCTGACCAAAGGATTCCTGAGAGAAGACTTGTTATGCTTCTAAAAGCAGACCCCAGGGAACACATTACCAACAAAATATCCTGCCTTTGGTGGGTGTAATATTTCAGAACCACATTAGAATATTTCTGATTTTTAAAGACAAAGGGAAAACTATCTCAACTTCGTCACTGTTTGGTCATCATAGTCAAAAAGTTACGTCTTTAATCTCTGTGGGAAGGAGGGGGAGGGCAGAAGAGACCACACTGCCTTAAGTCTGACCTAGAGACCAGAAAACCACCTCCCTGTGAATTGAAGATGGCTCTGCATGCTAGTGTATAATCCGTCTCTATTAAAGGATTAACTGTTAAACTCTTCGCTCACATACTACACAGCAGAGTTCATGTCACCCCAAATCAATATTTGCTATATTTTACACTAAAATAAAATTAAACTGCTTTTAAAAATCAGAGAGTCTATAAACCAGTACCTAATATAAAATTACTTACTGACAATTTTACTACTGCCTGCCTTTGCCACTGCTTCCAAACTGATAATTTTCTTCAAACATAGAGATAAATAAAAGAAGGTGGGGGGGGGGAAAGTTGTTAATGAAAATGGAAGATAAATTCCAAAAGTTTAAAACAACATTTTTTAACTTTCAGCAGAAGTAATGATGCTCGGAGGGTGAAGACTGATGCTTGTTGCAAACATAGTGACTGTTGTCAGGACAGAAACCCTCTGTTGTCTTTGAAAGGACTGTGTGCTTTGTGAGGAAGCACTAAAGAACAATAGCAACAATTTACATACTTTAGTGCTTTCCATTTCAATGATGTTGTAAGGTGGTTTTCAAACCTTAAAGGACACTGAGCGATTTCAACTCAAAAACATGTGTAACTAGAGGAACACAAAAGCAGGTTTTAAATCCAGGGAACAAATGAACCAGCGACCATTTGCTGAGATTGGGAAGAGACTGCAGGAGACAGCACATTGGAGGCGGGCGTCTTACTTTCCTCCAGCATGCACACACACACACACAGTGCATTTTACTGAGGGGTGAGCCTTTGGGGTGGCAGCCGGGGCCACGGCGAGGCTAGGATTGGCATGGCCTTGCTCCTCAGCTTTCCTGAGGTATAGTTGACAAATAAAATTGTAAGATATTTAAAGTGTATAACTGTGTAGCACGATGATTTGATATACAAACATATTGTGAGGGGACGCCTACTACTGAGTTAATTAACACATCTGTCACCTCCTATATTTACTTTTTTTTTAATGTGAGAACACAAGTTCTGCTCTCAACAAATTTCAATTGTTATATTGGGTATTATCATGCAGAGTGTTTTGGTGAAACATCAAATCACCCAGGTGACTCAGCCCTCTTATAGCCCAGATTTGGCACCCGGCAACTTCTGGCTTTTCCCAAAACTAAAATCACCTTTGAAAGGGAAGAGATTTCAGACCATCAATGAGATTCAGGAAAATACGATGGGGCAGCTGATGGACGTTGGGAGAACTGCGTGAGGTCCCAAGGTACCTACTTTGAAGGGGACTGAGGCACCATCGTCCTATGTACAATGTTTCTTGTATCTTGAGTCTTCTTCAATAAATGTCTCTCTTTTTCATAGTACATGGCTGGATACCTTCTGGACAGACCTCATGTACACTTATACATTCTATTTATACACAGACTAAATCACATAAAATATCAAAAAATAAACTCATATGCACACACACACGTGAGGAGAGGGAGAGAGAAAAGGAATGTGTGTGCAAACAAGAAGGTACACTGGGGAAACAAACCTAGACACACTGGTCAAGACTTTCTCCTTCAACAGCTCAGCTAGGACACCCCCTTCTCAGGGACCTCTCCACCCTCCTCTCTCTACTCAAAACTGTCACACCTCAGGTAGCTGCCTTGGTGCCTCGCTGTTTGTTTTTGGATCTGCAAAGTCAAAGTCATCACAAAGTTAGCTTATAGGAAGCTTTGCCCATTGAACCCCAAAATGACAGGTGAGCAGGTTAGCAACTCCAGGAACACATTCAGCTATTATGGTTGAACTACTCTATCCACAAACCAAAGACCAGGAATCCGGGAATTAATGCCTAGAAGTAGGACAAACGAGTGAACAGTCTATGAACTCACTGCTTCTAAGACAAGTGACTGGGTCTAGTTTAGACCCACAGCACACGAGTCCTAGAGAGGGCGCCTAGCCAGCCTCAGCCCCTGAGGATAACCATCCCAACAGAAATGGTAACTGTCCATTTCCTTTTCTCTATAAAATTATACACTCTGCCTTTCTAAAACCAGCTTCTCCAGCCCAATGGGAAAAGTTTATAAGCACCATTTTTGGCACCATCTGCAGTGCCCGAATTCAGATGAAAAAATCTCTGTAGTGACGCTTCCTTCAAAATCCTTGCAGTTTAGGAGTGGAGGAGCTGGCCTGTAGGATTCGTGGGGTGAGACACAGAATCACTGTCACTCAGAAAGAGAGCCACAAGGAAAGCGAGAAAAATAAGCCCTGACAGTATGGAAAAGGGGTGATAAAGACATCTTTCCTGAACTTCAGACCAAGGAAGGCTATTATGGTCTGAGCCCCAGAAGCTGGACAGGAATAGAAGTGCCTGCTGCCTCTCACTCCTCCCGTAGACACAGGTAATGCAAAAACCCGGGCAATCCATACCTGAATTCTCTGTGAGTGACTCACCGTGTGGCTCCAAGCCATAACTTTCTGTGGGTGTTTCAGAGAAGACTCAAAGACTCAGGTGTCCCTTCTACAATCTGCTGACAGATTTTTTAAAAATTGTATATATTGACGAGAGAGAGAGAAGAAAGAAGGGAAAGGAAGGGGAGGGAAGGGGAGGGAAGAGAATGAAAGAGAAGAGAGAAACATCAATCTGTTGTCCCTGACTGGGGATCGAACCCCCAACCCTGGTGTATTGGGATGATGCACTACCCAACCAGGGCTGCTGATAGATTTTATAGGGTCATATGCTGTGTCCCAGAATCTGCAATCTTCAATCTTGTGTCCTCAGTGTGCAGTCACAGAAGCAGGGACCCCAGGGTCTACATGAACCGGGTTTCAAACAGTGGCTGTTTATGGTGTTTATGAAAGAACACGGACTTACGTGGAGGATCAGAAACAGGATAGAAACACAGGGTGGCATCTGGAGCTTGGTCCAGGAGGTTTAATTTCCATGTGGGGAATTATTTGGTAGATTTTTCTTGTTTAGCTAATTAGCGGTATCTGTCATAATATAAACATCTACCTGTGGAACAAGGGAGTCATAAAGGGTTTGCAGTAGAATCTTTGCAATGTAAAAAGTGCCACAGAGTAATGAGAGTGTATTTTTACAAGCTCTATTAAAAGAGTTGTGGAACTTAAGCCTTGAAAACCAATTTTACATCCCTCTAGAAGTGCTCTTGTTTATTTGCCTAGGGGCCGGCGTTAGTCTTCACAGTCTGCAGTATTGAATTTTCCTCTCCCTATCAAGCTTCTCAAACAAAAGCATCAGCTTATCAGCAGAACTTTGAAAGAGCAAGCGCAATTAGAAAGACTGGGGAGTTTGAATACAGAAAAAGAAAGCGATCCCTTTCTCACTGCGGCATCTCTTCTTATGCCCTCAATGGGGAGAAAAGACAGCTCTGCACACGCATCACTCCAAAAGGAACATTCACAGTGTAAAACTAGGGCATCCTCAACCCCCTGCCTCAGCATTTGGGAAATCCTTATCGCAGAACAAACAAAACACTCAGGCATCATCTAGCACACACATGCATTTTGAAACTAAAGATACCCAGTGAATGTAGAGAGAAGCTTTCAGGTCAGGAGTTATCGAGGGGCCGGTTGGTGATCACGGTGACAAGGTGTTCCAACGTTGTGGACAACCAACCACTTGCCTGATGCCTGGAAGGATGTTGCTGCCTGGGAGAAGAAGTTGCTCTGTTACTTTCAACGAGGGGTGAGACTCCTCACTGAGCTGCATGGTCAAGGGTACAAGTGGGTTTTATTTTTGGTTGTCATGAAGATACAAGATGCTTCCAGAATTTAGCGGTCAGGGCACCAAACATCCCATGTGCAATTTGGCCCTGATGATAAAGTCCTGCCTTGGTCCGGATGCTGAAGATACCTCCACTGAACACGGTCCTCAGCCAGGGTAGAACCCAGGCGGATGCCTAGTGACATTTCCCATGCACACACACTGCTGCAAAGTTGAACTTCCTTAGAACTTTCTGGGACTGAAACACACACACACACACACACACACACAGATAGAATGTTGGATACAAATCTTCCATTAGAAACGTAAACTAGTTTTCTCTACCATGGAGGAAATAGGAACAAAAGAAGTAACAGCAGAGAATTATCCCAGCACATCTTTCTTAGAAAACAATGCTCTGATGCGATGAGCGACTGCTAGACTTAGAAACGAAATCCTGTTCTTCAAAATATATTGCTGAATGTTGCATGTTGTGCATCCAACACAAACTCTATGTCCACATACAAATGAATGTTTCTTTGGAAACGCTGGAAGACAACACTGTTCACTTACAGAAAGGCAGCAAAGAAGGCCCAATTCTAAGCAAATGAACTGTCTTCATAGGTTTTAGACTCTCTTATTCTTTTTTTCCCTTTTTAGCAGATATTATTCCTCCACTTCAAATGCCCCAAGGTTCTAAAATCCACTGTGGACATCAGGAAATAAACAGTGATACAAATGTGAAGTGCTAGCATTTCTCAAGGGTATCTGTTTAACAAAGATCAAATTCTTGAGTTAAAGCGTATTTCAGTGAGTGAGGAGGATTTCAAGTGACAACGGAGCCGTTCCAGAGCTCTGACTCCTGCTATATAATCTATCTCGTCTCATTCTGCATTCCTGCCCAAGTAGAAATAGATGATAATTTCTTTTAGGGGAGGCAAATTGATGCCTTTCTTGCATCAGAAACTATAATGGCCTAAAAGAGGTGTCTGCAAAACATTTCCACGGACACAGACTGCTGCTTGCAGGGAAAATTCTGCGCTGGGTCTCAGTGTGCAATGGACTACCACTACAAGGCTGGGTCCAAACCCTGTACATGCTGGTGGTCCCCAATCTTCCTGTGTATGTGTGTATGGCAGTTTCTCAAATGGAAACAAAATAAACCCCATGAATTTTAGATTCTCTTGATTGAGACTATGTATTATGACAAAGTTCAGAAAGAGCTAGCAGGGATTTAGACAGAAAATTAAATAATTTTGTGTTTTGTCAATCACAATAGCACCTGTCTGCATTCGAACAGCAGTACATATGTGTGCAAAATACTATTTTTAACACTATGCAAATATTTGGTACAGGCACGGACTGTAACCCATTCCTTGGGATCAAGTCTGCCATTCCGGGAGGTCTCTATTGTGGAATTGTGCCAGATTCATGTCCAGACGTCGTGGTGGCCAAGTGGACTGCAGACCCTCTAGGGTCACCTCAAAGGTTGGTGACACTAAATTAACTCAGGGAACAGAAGTCCAAATGAGTATGCAATTAATTATGGTTTCTATTTATAAGGACAACAGTTATCCCAAGTACAGTTTTAGAAATAAATTTAAAAAAAAAAGACAACTTTGCTCTACTCCAGGACTTTCTAGACATCCTTCTATTTAGTACCATCACGGGTGTTGCTCCTACCATTACCGGCTGATGCTCTGATTCTAAGCGTAAGGAAAAGAGCAGTCTTTAACATTTGGGAAGAAAGGGCACCCTTTGACAGCAACTTTTCTTAATGCCCCCTGCTACTCAGCCATATGTGCCATTTCTTCCGGACCAAGTGATGAATTATTCATCTCCTTTAGCTGGGCAAGTTGTTTACATGCTCAAGGCACTCAGAGAAGGGGCTCCAGGCCACTGGGAAGGTGTCACAATTGGTGGGTGTGTCAGGACTACAGGACGAGGAAGGAAAGCAGAACCAGAAAGCAGCTTACAGATTGCTTATCAAGATTCTGAACCTGATGGGTGCTGCCCCCAAAGTAACTCATGTTCTAAGAGTTATCCATATACTCCCTTGACTTTAATATGAATATTTCAGGCTGATTGATGTTCTTGCTTTAAAAAAAAAAACCACTATATTTTCTTCAAAAAAAAGCTTCATTGGAAATACTAGAAAATTGGAGGGTATCTTACAATATGTTCTAATTCATTACAAGAACATTAAAGCTAAGAATGCCAGAAGTTTATTTTGTTGTTGTTTTAGTGTTATTGAATGTATTGGGGTGGCATTGGTTAATATGGTTGTACATGTTTCAGGTGTACAGTTCTATAACACACCGTCTGTACATCGTATTGTGTGTTCGCCACCCAAAGTCAAGTCTCCTTCTGTCGCCGTGTATTTGCAGAAGTTTTGCAGGCTGCTTAAGAGAGCATTTCGGCTTCCGAGGAAGCCCTGGAGTCCCCCCAGGAGCCCACTGGCCTGCCTTCTCTCCTCCTATCATGTGCTGTTTCCTTGCATTCTGTTGGGCCAGAGGATGGAAACGCGCTCCACTTACTGATGTGTTACTGAGGAAGAGTTAGCCTAGGACAACTTCATTTTAATAATTAATCTTCCTGACCATTTAAAACACACACACACACACACACACTAAAAAAATGAATAACGGAGCTACTAATAAAACTATTCACTACGGGCAGAGGGGCCATATTCTACCAGCACTAAGTCACGAGATACCGTGGCTAAGAAAGGAACAGGGTCTCTGCTTATGCCAATCATGAGAAAATTGAGGCAAGAAAATTGTGGCTTTGGTGACAGCATGCTCTAGACAAGCCATCGCCAAAGCCACCAGAGGAGAGATAAGAACTCCCAATGTTTCAGCGTGGACTCTTGGCGTGGCTTAGAAATAAGGAAGCAAATGTTTATTCTTCTAAAGTCAGGCCCAGAATGAAAGAACTGGCATAAAGGGAAGTCCATCAGACACTCACAGTGGAACTGACAATTTCAAGTTAATGTTGTACAACCCGCTGAATCCATCTGATCATTAATTCGCACACCTCAGCAGTAGATGTGACAGCTATGTGCCCAGAGGCTCAGCCATGCCTCAGGACTGCCCAGCTAATTGTCTCTTGATAAAAGACATGTAGCTTGGCCCATAAATGTCACAGCCATCACCGGCATGAGTCGGTCCTGTAGGTCCACAGGTCTCGTGGGGATGGCGGGAGAGAACACATTTCTGGAGTCATTCACCCACACTGACGGGCGCCCTTTCAAGACGCGACTCTGCAGCGGATGGACTGCTAAGCGCCCCATCGAGACCACAGCAACCAAGCCTGTGCCAAGGACATCAGTTAGATCCTGGAGCTCTTTGGCAGCTCCGATCATAACGTAGCCAGTGGTACATCGCAGACCTCATGCATTAGGCACTACAGATGTTATAGACAACTACATATTCATGCACGGTGTACTGGGCTTTTATATTTTCTTTCTTTCTTTCTTTTTGTTAATGTAAAACACATAGAAAAGCAACAGCTCATCTCTTGTGTGAAGGGCACAGCATTTGCCTGACGCGACATGGGAAACTTCTCAGCCTTGATATGTCTAATGCACTGAGTGATGTGCGATGTGCAGATGACCGCCAGCTCGGAAACACCAGCAACCCCCCGCATATCGGATTTTGTGAGATGCCTCGTTTACCACTGAAAGAACGGGGCAGGGTCTGCTGACCTCAGACAGATCAGAAAACATAAAATTGACCTGTTGTTCTACTTGTTCGGAACAAACATACCTGTAGGGCCCAATTCACAACACCACAATCAAAGCTACAATTAATCCATTAGACTGGACTGTTATGCTCAGAACGTTCATGAGAAATGATCTGACAACTAACATTATATAGGAAATACTGTCAGAGAAAATAAAGCCAGAGAGAATTATTAGAGAGCATATCAAGACCACACTGACATACAGACCACACAAACCAGAATGGTGTGGCTAGAATTTAAAAGTGAGGTCAAATGCAAAAGGGAAGGAAGGTGGCAGGAAAAGGAATGGGGGGTGGATTCTCCCACTAAAAGCACAGTGGACTCTACCTGTAGGAACAAAGCAGACGTAGTTTATTTCTGAAAAGGTCTCACAAGGGACCGATGCTGACACACACACACACACACACACACATAATTATAGGAGAGAAACTACAAAACTCATTGACTTTGTTTCCTCAGAACCCTAAACCCAATGACGAAGACGGTGGAACATACTACATCGGCCATCTTCTGTTGGCCGAAGGCCATGTAGCCGACATCTCCTGATTTCAGGTGGAGAGTGCTGGAAATTGCACTTCAGTCTGCCGGCACTCCCTCCAGCCTTGCTTCCTGTCAATTCTAGGCATTGTATACTTTTTTTTGGTAGTACTTGGGAAACTGTAACCTGCAAAACAACACACTACTCTGGTGAAGTTGCCCACTCTGTACTCCTAACTGTGAGGGGCAAGGATCCAAAGCCTACATGTTTCAGTGGCACAAAGACAGAAGGTGTGCAGCATTTCTGTGTCCCTTCCTCCTGCTTTTGCACATTGGCTTCGTCTCCAGAGAAGTGAATGTAGACACAGCCCCCTGACAATACTGCTCTAGACACTTAGCAAAATTACTGCAGCATATGCTATGAATCGCTGTCAGTGGACCCAACTTGTGTTGGACCTTCCTTGGAATCACATTGTTGCAGTTCAGAAGCAGGGGAATTAAGTCTTTACTGAGCAGCTACCGCATGCCTAGCCTGATGCCTACCCAACCCACCAGCTGAAATCATCCAGGTACCAGAGTTCAGGGATTTGGTTGATTGGAGTTTTCCGCACTAATCAAGACTGTATCTAGTTCTGATCAAACAGCCAACAACACAAACAGATGTGCTGGTTTTTAAGCTAATCTGCTGAAAACAGGTAGGCTAAACTGGGGTGTATTTATTTTTAAAAAATCTAAATTGTAATATCTTTTGCATTTAATACATCTCCATCTGCTTCAGGGATAGTACATTTTATCACAAATTGGTTTGAAATAGAAAATATCCACTATCATGAAGTGTTTTTTTTTTTTTACTTGTAAAAATATAGCCCAGAAGAAATTATT
The DNA here is from genome assembly GCF_022682495.2 of Desmodus rotundus. Lineage (NCBI taxonomy): Eukaryota > Metazoa > Chordata > Mammalia > Chiroptera > Phyllostomidae > Desmodus > Desmodus rotundus. The sequence continues at coordinate 85,495,509 of NC_071399.1, read as the reverse complement.
CTTGGGCTTACATAGGTAAAATAAGGCATGCAATGTGATGATTAGATACATGTGTATGTTGCAAAAATGACTGTCACATGAGGTCAGTTAAAGTCTCCATCCCTTCGCTTAATCCCAAGTGTGTGTGTTGGTAACATTTAAGGCCTACTCCCTTAAAAAGTAAGTATCTAAGCACCCTGTATCTTATCGTTGCCAATTCCTTCTCCCTGACCTAAAATGGCCCTTTGCCCTCCGTAGTCTCTACAGGTGAATTTCACCAATTCTTAAAGACAATACTTGGCGTCTATTTATTCTAGGATGCTCTGCCTGACCATTTCAGCAGGTGTGGTTTTCTCTCCTAGTCTCTTCATCATTGACTATTAGGCTTAAGCATATATTACCTTCTCTCTCTCTCTCTCTCTCTCTCTTACAACCTTCTGTTATTTGCTGGAAAATTGAGAATAGCTCTAAAAAGAACAGAATATCATTCCCCAAAATTGAAGTCCAGAAGGATAGCACTCAAGAAGCAATGCTTATAAATTCCCATATTTTCCATATTGTCTCCCAAATAGAGTGATTTTAAACCATCTCAATTTGTTCAAAACAGAACAATATTTTATCCTCTCACTTTGCATTTCTTTCATTACTAGTGAGTTGAATAATTTCCATGTGACCTACTGCTTGCCTGTTGGCTTTATTTTTTGAGATAGGGGCAATACTAGTTCATGGCCTTCATCTTTTCCTCTGGGGATGTCATATTTTATTTTTAATATTTATAGAGGTCTTTATACATTATGTAGATCATCTCTATATATGCTATACATATTTATTGCAGTTTTTATGTTTTGTCATACTGCTTTACTATGTAAGTATAAAATATTTAATGTAATCTAAAAATAAAATGAGACTCTTAGTATGAGTTGTGCTGCCAAAAGCCATTCCCCCCAAAAGTATTTATTAAATATTCTTTTAAAAAGCAGCAAAAGTCAGAAATTAGCAAGAAGGGTAAATGAACAAAACCAAAGGAAAAAAATGCAGTACCACAAAAACCGCAGAAGTCAGTGAATTTCATGAAGTAAAATCTAAAGTTGACTACCTTCCAGATGCATACAATAAAATTATAATGAGATTGAAATATCTTATCAAATACATATATAGGTTGAAAAAATTACAAACAGCACTATGTCATCAATAGCAATTGAAGGTAAAAATAGTACATTTTTTCAGTCCTAAAAATTAAATAATGATAAAAGCATTAAGATGGGGGGTATCTGAAGAGCGGAGATTGAGACTCAATGTGCAATAATAATAATTTTCAAAAGGAAGAAAATAGTATGGTTGATTAAATATTTCAGAACTGAATAAATAAGACTAAAGTATCACTTTTATTCCTGCATAATGTATAATAACTAGAAACTAAATCCAACACACTGCCTCATTTATTTTTTTTTCTTTTATTGATTCCAGAGAGAGGGGAAAGGAGGGAGAAAGGCAGAGACAGAAGCAGCGATGTGAGAGAGAAATATCGATTGGTAGTCTCTTGCACACGCCCCAACAGGGGACCGAACCCACAACCCAGGCATGTGCCCCGATCAGGAATTGAACCTGTGACCTTTGGGTATGTGGGACAATGCCTAGCCAACTGAGCCATACTGCCCAGGGATCCCTGCCTCATTTTAAAGAAACAAAACAAAGAATAGTGTTTTATGTGCTTTTAAGAAGAAAGTATAGATAATATGTTACGGAATATAAATCAGACTTCTTGATGTTTATGAAAAAGCAAAAGCATGCAAATAATGGAGCAACATATGTTTGAATCCAGGGTATTATTAGCTTTCATTCGTGAGGGGAAATAAGACATGTAAATACCCTGAAAGACTTAGAAGACTCGCTAAATAAAGACATTACTCCAACATCTGATGGAGAATCCATACCAAGTATTATTCTAATTGCTAATTACCAGAGTAAACACTACTAATTGAAGATGTAAGTAAAGAAGAACTCTGCTGATTACTGTTAACAATATTAACTAATTTAAAGCATTATTGAGTCCAGATTAATTATAAATGAAAGCAGATACAGCATGAGAGCTGCATTCAAAACCAAAGAAAGCAAACTTGTTTGTCAGTTATAAAAAGATAACATACAGAATTAAGAACGTTGTAGACTATTTTGAAAATAAAAAAATTCACCACATGTTATGTCCATCCACAAAATATCATAGTTTAATGCATTTTTATTGTGGCATTATCAAGTCATACTATAAGCCAGGCACTACAGTAAGTAGTATGAATGCGGATGTGAATAAGACCCATTTCCTCCTCTAAAAATCTCAGTCTAGGAGGAAAAAAAAAGAAAGAAAGAAAGGCATCTAAACAGATAACTGCAGTAAAATTTCGTAAGTGCGAAAACAGAAACATCAAGAGGATATGCAGGAAAAAGACCTAGCACAGAGAAGTCAGCGAGAGAGGAGGGAATATGAGAGAGGATCCAGACGAGGGTAACTGGAGAGTGACCTAGAGAATAACAACAGCTCTCTAGGGCAGGTAGAAGGCCAAAGAGGGAGACATTCCAGGCAGAGGAGCAAATGGGACGAAAGCACAGGGCATGGAAGAAAAGCTTGGAAGAACAGATCTAGGGTTCGTGATTCTGGACTTCTCAGAGCAAGAACGGGTGTGAGCTAAAGCTGGAAGGCAAAAGAGGTGAGTTGTGAACAATTTAACTAAGCAACACTAGGAAGTGCCAGTGCTGTTCTGTAGAGAATTAGGAGCCAAGATTGAATTTGCATGTAGACGGTGAACTCTCCCCTCAGGGCTGGGAGTGGACTGACCTTGAGCTGAGATTCGAGGCGGCAAGGCTGCAGAAATGAACTAGGTTCCCACCAATGAGGGCGGAGTGAAGAAGACAGATTTGAGAGTGGAGCTGATATTACAAATCTGACAAAACACCTGACAGATGAGGCGAGCACACTTTATTTTTCTTGCTTATATAAGTGGGAGAATTGACCAACAGAAGGAAGAGACCCGGGAAAGCAGGGCTGGGGAAGACAATGAGTCCAGTTGGAATGTCCTGCCTGGAGGGAATCCAGGCAGCCACGTCCCCCAGAGAGGTTCCACCTGGGCACTAAATTGTAAACTCAGCAGAGTGTAGCAAGGGGTGAGACTCGGGGGAATGGATTACAGAAGGGTAAAGATAATGAGCGTGGCTGTGCAGGTTGAGGCGAGGCGGAGAAAGAAGGAAAGAAGAAACAGTGTTCAGGGGAGTAAGAGGCCAGCCAAAGTGTGGCCAAGCAAGTCAACGGGAGGGAGACTTAGTACATGTGGTCGACGGCGTTACAGCCACCGGAGGGGGGAAATCACCACACATCTAGCAACAAACTCAGAAAACTATAGAACGAACAGAAACACAGTATAAAAGAAATGAGGTTACCTCTCAGGTGGGGGATAAATCTGTTCTCCAAAATAATTTTTAAGCATTAGAAACTCAATAAAAGGAAAAATCAGAAATTGTATATGTTAATTTCTCTAATGTAAAATTGAAAAATTTAAAAAATAATGCCATTAAGTATCAGCAAAAAACCCCCGTAAAATACTTAAGATCAGTGTTCCCACATAACAATCTGGTCAGGATAGAAATAAATGCACCTTAGGAACAATAGTGATGGAAGGGCTGGCTATTACATGTTGGTCAAGGTAATTCAAAGAGGGTTGTCTGTAACTGTAAATGTTTCTATTACTTAATGAGGAAAAGAAAATAAGAGAAGAGAGTTAAGTTAGATCTTAAGATCTCAGGAAGATAAAAGGAAGGAAATAATAAAGATGAAAGGAGCAATAAATATATTAGAAACCATTAAAAATAAGAATAATATAAACAAAAAGTTGGCCCACTCAAAAGTCTAATAAAACAGACAAACCTCAGGCAAATTAAAGTTATTTTATAAAGAAGCAAAACCAATAAACAAAAATTGAAACACAGAAACAGTGTAATAGCCACAGGAAAAACTACTGAAAATGATGGAGGATATTTTAGGCTGATGATGAACAATTACAGCTAATAAATTAGAAGGTTTTTATTTAATTAATGACTTACTATTTTACCTGTCAAGATAAACGACACTGGCCACGTTGTACAGTTAAGGAAACTGAGACACAGGACGATTAAGTCAAAACACTTATTGTAAGCGTTCGTTGTTAGAGACTATTTCAGCGCAGGTCTCTGGGCTGCATTGCATCATTGTTTCTCTGAAACCGCTTGCTCTGCCATATCTACATCTGTGTGCCCTGTCCTCGGATTTCTGTGAACTGAGCCCTTAAAGTCCAAAAGTGAGCTCCCCTCTCAGGGCAGAACACAGATCCGACCCTGCTGTCCAGGCCAGGCACTTAGGATGATAATTCTGTAATCCACAGTCCACCATGTCCCTCAACAACTGCGGGCAGCTAGTTACACTTTATATCTAGCATATGCACCCCCATTCCATCCTGTGGCCACAGACTCTCGTCACATTTTCTCTGGAGTCCTGCTTGTGCCCCCAAAACTTTCCCCTCCCCTAGTCCTACTCATTCACTTGTCTGCACTGAAACCAGCATTATCTCCTTCAAGCTGACCTGAATGCAAATGCTTGAGACCCCAATGCTGAGCACCAGCATTTTACTGATAATATTCATCTCATTTGTTTGCACCCATATCACAAGCCTGTTGAAAACACTTGGATATTGATTCTGTCACCAGTATATTAATTTTCTGCAACCTGGCATCATTAGCAAATATCTCTGCTTCCTACCACTGTGCAGATCTTTGATAAAAGTGATGAACTAGGAAGCACGGCCAAGAACACCTACCAAAGGAATGACATTAGACATCAAACTCTGTTGATGTCAACACATTAATCAAGCACCAGGGTATACCTGTTCAGTAAGCCGCAAATCTGCTTGTCTGCCCTGTCATCTGGTCCACATTTATCCATCTTGTCCACAAGGTTATCACGGGCTACTTGAAAAGTGCTTGCTAAGTTCTAATCACACAATGTCTGAAACCTTTCCTTGAAGGATAGCGTCAACACAGCACAGATTAGGAGTTGAGAAATCAGTATTTTAGGCCCAGTTTTCTCTAGCTTTGGCAATGAACTATCCCAGAGAACTGCAGGTCTCTGCTCCTCTTTGTACAAAGACCATCAAGAAAAAATCAAGGCCAGTGCTCACTTTAAATAATAAAATGATTGAATTCAACCATTTCATGATTTACATTGAGCTCATTTGGCACACTTAGGTAGAATCAGATTACATCCATACTTTTCCCACTTAGAGATGTTCATTCTCAATTTTCAGTTTGAAGACAAATCTCCACAAACAGAAACATAGATGCCCCAAAGTAATTACTTATGTCAAACGTCAAACTCCATACATGTGCTTTCCTGTAAAACAGTCAGTCAGCGGAATACAGCTTGGGACCTACAGAGGGTCAATTAATTCTTTCATAGCGTGTGGCTAATCTAGCAACTCTCAGGACAATTTCACATTTATTGTATTTCTTTTCTGCAATTGCACTATATATGTTTTCTGTTCTGTTTCATTTTCTGACTCTGTTCTTACTGGTATTACAATACAAATGAAAGGAAGTTCCCTGAGTCCCAGAATTTGCAAGAGAAATGAAGACAAAGAAAATACAAGACTGGGGCAGAAGTCAGGAGACATAGCATGCTGACAAGGATGAAAGAGCATCGCACAAGGATAGAAAGAGCATCGCTAGAGCATCGCTCTCCGGCTCCCTCCACGTATCATGGGGAGATTGACAAAATTCCAGATGTGTGTCGAAAGCCTAGACAAGTTCACACAAAACAGAAACACTGATTTTATGATATATATGGTTTTCTAAGTAATTATAAAATCAATAACTTCGTATTCTAATTCTAAACTTCAAAAATAGTAAAAAAAATGTTGCTTATTGCTTTCCTGTCACCATTTATGGTAAGAGCATGATTTTTTCTTTTGGAAGAGATACTTTTCCACATAAAATAAATGACCTTTTGAAGCTTTGCCTCCAAATTTACCGTAATGTCCCAGAATATAATTGGGATAGTGACGTTTGGAGTTTTGCATTAACTACTTTTTGAGCTGAATTTATTTTTCATACACTTTAAATCTTTGTTCTTTGGAATGAGTACTAAATTTATCTAATCTATCTTGCAACCTGAACTGTCACTTGCTTTCTACTAAAAGCTTTGAAATATGATCAGGAGATTTTATCCCATAAAGGATTTGCATTGTTTAGCAAATGCAATACTGTCAAGAGTACAACAAAGCAATTGTAATATTACACTGTTTATCAATTTCTGTTCCACTTATCATTCTGATCATGCTATGAATTCCTGCTAGCAAAACGCTGCCTTAACACAGAATGCTGCTCCTTGACCTTGACTTCTTCCAGCCTTTATCCTTAATTGCCACCATGCTTTAAGAAAACACTTGTCCACTGAATTAGACTCTGACATTTGAAATGTTTAGAAAGTAAATAATTTAGTTTCAGCTGCATGTTTAGTTAAGGGGGTGACCCTTTTATGTCCTGTAATCTGGCATCATTTTTCTGCACAATGCTTGCTTTGGACATTTTATTCAAAGTGGACATCAACAACATATGATAAATGCAATTAAAATTGACCATATAACATATAACAATGCCCCCATGGTTGTCTGTAGCTTTCTCTAAAAAGCTTATAATTTTTAAAATGCTTTCCAACTGTCTTATTGGTTATTGACATAGTTGTCCAATAACTTGGGTCATTTGTAATTTGAAGGGGGTAATAAAAGTCCCAAAGAGAGGGAAATATAATTAATTCCTCTCCTCTCCTTTTGATTTTACTTTAAATGCAGTGAGGTTTTCCCTATTGCCTGGCCCTCATGGCAAATCCCCCCTCCCAACATTCTCTGTCACCCTCCTCATTTTAGTTTTCTTCACAGTACTTCTCACCACCTACCAAACTGCTTATTGATTTCGTTTACTGTCTGACTTCCCTCCCCATGCCCCTGTTAGATTACGAACCCCATGGGGTCAGGAATTTCCCTAGCACTGGAGTCCTGTAGTGCCTGGCACACAGCAGATACTCTATACATTGGAAGAATCGATACATAAAAAGGGACTAAGATACTTTCTTAGGAACTTTAAGATACAAAAACACCAGCTTTCCCTTCTACATATTTCAAGTATAATTCTCAAGGGCATATTAAGGAAGACATATATGTTATGCTTATGGGGAGAGAAAACATCCCTAATTGTTTGTTTCATTTATCTATTGTCCAGGTGGGAAAAAAAAATAAAGGTTCTCCATTATTGGAGGTCCTAATGATTTTCCCCATGCAGTTAGGCACATTTCAACTAATGAGAAAGGCAAGGTGGACCATCTCTTTCCCATTCCTCGTTATCTACAGGGAATTTCCAATAGTAGATTCCCCTTGTCCCAATTCAGCTCTGACCAATTGGGCAACCGAACAGAATGTCATTGTATTTCATTCAAAACCCACTGAATACACACATGCACCCACACCCACATATGTAATTATAAACATTACATAGTACAATTACAGAACCTAAAATCATGATGAGTTCTTTTAGAGGAGGCACTACAACCAAAAGCACATTTCACATGACCTAGAACATTCCCAAAGCAGGGATCATCAAGGCGGATGACAAGGGGGAAAAAGAAGCAGAGTCCTTTTATAAAGAGAAGTAATAACCATGAGTCCAAATTTACTTTTCTTTCATAACCTGACCTTTGGAAAGCCCCCTCAGGAGGGACACTTTACATCACCCTTTCTCCCTTCTACCCCCACCCCACTCCTTTGCCTTTGAGAACCATTGTGTGTGAGAAGGGTTGAGGCTGGTGATGTTAACCACAACTGCATGCAGAATAAAAAAATGCTGACAATCTCTCTGGCTCTTTTAAAGTTATTTCTAAGTAAATATATGGTACGATCGGTATGTGGATTTTATTTTATTTTTATTGTTTATGCCATTACAGTTGTTCCCACTTTTTCTCCCTTCCTCCAACTCCACCCAACCTCACCCAACTCTACCCTCTCCTTTCCCCAAGTCAATTCCCATACTGATGTCTGTGCTCATAGGTTATACATGAATGATCTTCGGTTAATCCCAAGAACCTCCAGTCTCAAAAGACTTACAAGTTATGGGAAACCAACATATGGGGAAAAAAGTGTCAAGCAACAAATGACACAAATCACTCTTTTCTGCTCACTCTGTTTACAGACAACTGGGGTGATCAGTGAGTAAAGCCAGAGCAGATGCCCCAGTTCTGAAAATACCTTCTGTCTACTGTGAACCAAAGATACTCAGTTTGATAGTAGCAGTTTGAGACACCAAATGAGGGTCATGATGATGATGAAGACACCGATGATGATGATGATGCATATATTCCTCAAACATTCCATTAGTCACAAATGTATATTGGAATACCACTATTGGCAGGCTCTGAGCCATACTACGTGAGTCACTAGTATGTTCCTTACTTTAGATTGCATGGTGTGTGACGCAGATCTCAGCCCGCAAGATCTGTCGTGGTTGCAGTATTCCAATACACATACACACGGACTACAGAGGTCCTGTGGGGGAAAAGGGACTGCGCGGCCACTCTCTCAAGAGGAGAGTGCTTCTGAGTGCCTCTGCCACTCCCTCAAGAGGGGAGCGTACTGACCCTTGCCTTGACAGGTTTTTATTGGTTTTCCAGGCCCCTTACATCAAAGACAGTCCTCTTTTACTATGCAAAGGTTTGTTTGGGGTGGTTATCTTTGCAGACACAGGAGAGGGTGTCGCTGAATACATCAAAGGAGGATATTTGCAATGTAAAGGGAGATGTGGTCCAAAAGGCTAGGTTCCATACCTGGAAGGTCTAGCCCAGATTTTAGGAAAATAAAGATACTCAGTAAACATTTGCTTGCCTCAGGGTGAGGGAGTTTTAGCAAGAGCAAGTCTCATAGCAGTCTAGGTAAAATGCAGGCTTGATTTCCCACTGGAGAACTTATCCATGGACGTGGATCCTGCCCACCAATCTCACTCCCCACTGGCTTTTCCGAGTGGGGGCTGAGCCACATTTCCCGCACTTGGAACAGTTCCCCACAGGTGTTAACATTTGCAAAGGATAAAAACAGGAAGTACACCAGTATCACAGGAGGTAGCCAGTAAAGAAGACAATTGCCTCTGCATTGTTGACCTCTTTTTTCCAAAGATAGGGGAAGACTTCATTGTTAATGGGCATGAGTTTTGGTTGCTTCAAGAACTAAGGTTGTATTATTCTAAGTATTTTAAAATGGATTTCTGTTTGAGGATGAAGGAAAAGCTAATATCGGAGAAGGCTTGGAAAAATTAGCATCATCAAACGCCCTGGGAAGACCTTGAAAAATAAGTATAATGCTTTGTCAGAACTGTCTTCTTGAGCGTATACACAACTATAGATGAACATTTTCACAAAATAGAAGCATTTTTAAAAATAACATATTCATTCATTTAATTTTTCCTGTAGTAATGCCTTCACTAATTTTTTAAAAAGCAATACTTTTCTAGAAAATGTTATTCACTCTTGCCTTTTTTTTATTAACAAGCGCCATCCCAAATCTGTCAAGTCTTAGGAAAACGGGTAAACAAATTTAAGTTATATTTATTTAAATTGCATTTTCTAGAAATAAAAAGGAGGTGCTCAACTTTGGCTTATCTTCCTTTCACTACTTGTATCAAGTTTTTCAACTATTTTCTAAAATGCAGCATGGTGCTGCTGTGGTTATTTGGCCTAAGTATTCCTGAGAATAGGAGCTATGCTTATGTACTTTAGAAGGTTAGAAAACATGGCACACATGTAGGAAAAATTTCATGAACTTTCATCAAAGGCTTACTTAAAAGAGTAATAAGGCTTGATATTTTAAAGACCCTCTCAGGTCACTAAAATCTATAAGAGATCACACTGGTGTTCTGGATTAAAAGAAACCCATCTTGACCAGAATCCTAGTTATCTACAAATAGTTGTTCAACTCCTGGGAGCCAATCGTAGTGTGATGACATAGTGCAGTGACAGTCCCAGTGCGACGACAATAGCAACATATGCAGGACACTCTGAAGCACACACTTGACATAACAGCAGAAAGAGGGAAACAACCATCGTTTCAGGGAAGAGTCCCAGCCAGGTTTACAAAGAATGCCTATCATGGCATCTTGGGAAATGGACAAGGGTACAGCTAGCTCATTTCCAATTCCTTTCATCTGCGCTTTCTCAGAAAGCTATGCAAACTTCAATGGCAAATGCTGTGCCTTTCATGGTCTAGCTAACAGACGCGGACATTTCCCGTACTACCACGTCACTTTCACACATACCAGAGTAAACAAGAATCTTAAGGGTACGTTTTTGTGAATATCGTGATTTCATAAATGCATGTACCTCCCATCCGAGAAATGAATTTAAAGACAAATTTAAACGGCTTGCCATAAACACTAATCAGTATTCTGTATCTCCCTACACAAATACTTTTTTCTTCAACTAGTAAATGTATCAAATTCATTTGTTGTGCCAAATTATAGCATATGACTATGTTTACATTAAGCATCACACATTTCAGTTTTAAAAAATAATTCATATATTACCTTGATTACGCTTGATCTATATTACTGCAGCTGAGAAATCTGCAGTTATTATGTAAAAATGAAGATGAAAATGCCACATCTCTCTCACCCCGACCAATTACGTGTTATTTAGACTGTTTTCTAATCAATATTCCATTCATCACCATCATGAAAAAGCCATGGCATGCATTATCTGGAAGTGAAAATTATACTGTAGTGTATTAAAAATAGATGGATGTATATGGCAAGGGGACCCATTAGCAGTCCTGTGACTCACAGTTTAATGCTGCTAACGTTGCTGTTGCACATATTTAGGAGATTACAAATTGCTGCAAAATTTTCCCACGGATTGAAAGTTTTGCTATATAGCTATTTTGAAATTCCTCACATGTATGTCTAGTTTCAAGGGAGCCATTAACTTCCTGAGGGTCTGGTTGTATTAATCTGCATGTGACTGCCTGGGCCCCTAGAGCCCTCGATAATGTGGTATGTGTCATCTTTGGCATACAGAGATAGTGAACTCTTCTCAATCCAAATGCAGACTTGGAGCTAGGAGCGCAAAGAGCTCAGCACCCACTTTCCATTTCACTCCATGTAAGGAGGCAGTGATATCCATTTTAAGGTGATGCTGCAGTTGCAGAGAAGGTACAGGCTGAGGAAAAAGAAATAAGATCCTGAAGCAAGTCATTTAACTTTCAGTAAATGATTACCTACTTTCCATAAATAATCAGCCAACGAGTAGATGGCAATGCCCAGGAGATGGAGAAATGGCTCCGGTCCACCAGGCAAGCAGCCCAGAATTGCACCAAGAGCTCCAGCCATTCACACGGACTGTAACACAGCAGTGTTCCTGGGAATGTGGCAAAACAGCTCTGGTGATAACAGTGATTATTATTTTATTTTAAAAAACAGACCAAACATTCAACTTGGAACCAGAAGGGCCAAGTAGAAACACTTCTAGCTGTTCAGGTAAATCATTTCACGACAAACCCGGACGTCCCACGTCATTTTCTGTGCACCTGTGGTCCCCATCTAACAGAGGCTTTGGAGTCCTGAGTGCGGAACTCATGTTATGTATAAAATACAGTATCAGCATTTTTCTTTGAATTATCATAACTAGCCCCTCACTTTTTACTTTAGAGTAGAAAATAGACAACAGTAAGTAGTTTAATTAAAATATAAATTGCTCCACCCCATTGACATAAGAACAAAATATACCAACAGAAACATACTATATGTTAATCTTAAAAAGGTGTATAAAATTTAAGGTCTACCCATTAAATGCATTAGGAGAAATATAATCTGAAGTTTTGGGGCTAATGTAATTTAATGTTTTATTATTCATCATCTGTTGTAATCTTTGAAAGAATCCACACGGCTTGCAACCCATTATCAGCAATTACTAATTACCAATTTGCATGGTTTCTCTTCGCAAGTTTTGTTATTGTTTGTTTTTTGTAGGGGAAGAGTAAAGGAACCATATGTAATTTCAACAATCAAGCAACTGGTTATTTTTGAAAATGTTAATTATACCAGAAATAACTTTCCAGTGTCCATTTTGGGAAATATGAATTGGCTCATTATTTTTAGTTTTACCACATCGCCATGAACAATTTGTTGATTTTAAATAGACATCATCTATCTTTGAAGCTATTCAAATAAGTTATTAAAAACATATAAGCCTAAATTTTGCTTTGGTAAAAAGTAGTGCAAAATCTTACCCCCAGAGGAAATGCTTCTGAATACTAAGTGGCCCAATAATGGAGCAGGGAGTGAAATTTCAATCCCTCCAAAGTATGGATGACTGTTCAATGCTATTCACTCGTATAAATGGAAGAAGAAATCAATTCGCCGCTCGTGGTGCTCGGGCTCTGCCAAGCCCAAGCCGCCGCCGTTTTTGTTGAAATGATGTGCTGACACCATTGAGAAACAACCCCTCTGTCTTTGTTCCCACTTGTGAGATCCGGAGAACACGTTTTAATTATCACGAAAAGTATAGCAAGTTCAAAGTGATTTTACTGATTCCTAATTCGGGTTTTGAGGAGCTCTTTATGGTTCATTCATGTTTAATATAGTTTGTGGCCTTTTTGTAGGATTTCTGCCTTTAGGAGACTTTTTGTTTTCCATTAAAATGACATTTTCCTACTTGCAACAACATGGATGAGAGTATCTTGCTAAGCAAAATAAGTCAGACAGAAAATGTCAAGAACCATATGATTTCATTCCTATGTGGGGTATAAACCCCAAAGTGAAAAAGAACAAAGAGGAAAAACAAACAAAAACTCATAAAACACAGACAACGGTATGGCGGTTACCATCGGGAAGGGTGGGCAGGGTAGTAACGGGTAAAGGGGGGGCAAGGAGATCTGACTTTGGGTGGTGGGCATACAATGCAATATAAGGATAATATATCACAGAATTGTACACTTGAAACCAATATAATTTCATTAACCAATGTCATCCAAGTAAACTTAATTTCAAAATAAAGGGGGGGAAACATTTTCATTTTCTAACATTTTTTCTTGGGGCCTAAAACTGCAGAATTCTTATCCTCCGTTTCTGTAAAAGCCAAGGTAGAGCAGCCATGAATTAACAACAAACAAAGTAGCTGAATTTTAGTTGTTGGCTAGGAGCCATTAAACTATGTAGGCGTTGATGTCTTATTATTCCAGACATGAGTAAAGGGATTTTGATGGTCAAACTCGAGTAAGAAGGAGAGCCAAGGAAAACATTCCTCATTGTTTCATCAGTTCTAAGGACAAAGTACATGTCCCCTCACCAACCAGTCCCTTTTCTCCATCTCTCCGCCAGCCAATGCCATGTAACCGATTTTCTACCTCGACCCCTAATCGTGGACGTGTTGCTGCCACTTTTTCTCTTTGTTTCTTGGCTCTGCACATGCCCTTCTCAGCAAAACTGTATCTGATTAGTACAATGTTATGGCACGACAAGATAGCCTCCAAAGCTTCCCATCAGTTCCAACCAACTCTTCAAAGATAACTAAGTCACGTTTCCTCTTAGAAGTTTTTTTTCTACGTAAAGTTCAAGTGTGATGGGGTCATGGATCAAATTCCTTCAATATTTTATGCCCTAACACACCCAATGAACGACATTATTTCACACTTGGCTCAGGGCTCACTTACGAGTGCAAATAAGCAGAGGGGCAACGGAGAATGGAGAGTGGAGAAGGAAAGAGAGAAGAATCAGGAAATCAGGCTGAGAAAGCCCTTATTTATCTGACACATTTGTGGTTCACAGTTCTTAAACACACTAGGAGTTCTGCGTGCTAATGACAAGTAGGAATGTCCTTACCTTCAGCGCCCCTAGTATTCTCCCTTGACCTCAACCCTAACTTCTTGATTGCTATAAATCACACCGGGCCTTTCGATTATACAGTGGAAAACAACTATGGTCTACAGGAGTTGGAGATAAAGAATTAAATGAAAACACCGCCTACCATCAAGTAATCAAGCTGTATACCTATTACAGAATAACTTGATGATACTACTTGGGAAAATGATGGGCAACATACTAATGAATGGTAAAAGAATCCTATAAGTAGGAAAACTCTAAGGTTTTCAGTGGACAGAGGGTTCCTGTGTCCAGGTGCGTGAATACAAAAGAAGCTTTTCTACTGCGCAGCAGTAACACTTTGTCAAAAGACTCTGGTGCATGGTCGTTCTGTTTCCTTCAGTGCGGATTTTTGAATCTATAACACACTCCCGGACCATATAAAAAAGCTGCAACATAGCCCTGAAGAATAATTTCGGGCATGCTCAAAATATAATTAAATAACTAATATAAGGATTAAAGGTTTCCTGGAAAACCATGGTGTCTTTTTTTTTTATTAGACCATTCTTTTATGTATTAGGAATTCTGATTCACAGAAGCTTTAGTGCAGAAAGCAACTTTTTCTCCACTAGCAAAGACAAGATGGGTAAGAAGGTACAGCCCTGAAGTTTCCAAGTGGCATAGCTGGAGGAATGTAGCCTAGTTGACTTCTTCCAATAGCCACAGAGAAGAAATGCTGTAGACAGCTGTGTTCAATGGAATAACCACTAGCCAGTAAGCATGAAATGACTAGAAGGCTTGAGACGTTCCATGAGTATAAAGGCACACTGAAGTTCAAAGACTCCATGCAGAAAAAAGAATGCAAAATATCTTATTCACATTTTTTTATATTGAGTACATGTTTTAGAGACACAATTTTAGATATATTGGGCTAAATGAACTTATTACTAAATGTAATTTTCCCTGTTTCTTTTTACTTTATAATGTGGCCCCAAGAAAGTTCAAAAAATGCATATGGGACTTTCATTGTACAATATTTATATTGAAAAGCACAGCTATATAAAAAGACAGAATTTAAGTAATAAGTCTCAGTTTGTGATAAACGATACCAAAGAGAGCAATTCATTAAAAGATATTGATTGAATTTGTTTCAGAAACTCTACTTATACCCTGAATAAGTTATTGTTTTACCAAAAAAAACCCCCACCATATCCTAAAAGATATTCTGCTTCTTGCTGAAGCCATAATAGCTGGTTCGATTGTACCAACGCTGGGAACCAAATGACAAAACCCAGTGACTGCTGGCAATAACACACAACAACCTTTTTAATCATGTGTCAATTAGCTCTAAAAGCTGCTCATTTCAGGGCTCCCTGGGGTCTCATTGCTTGTCTTTTTCACTTGAGATAAACAAAGTCATCGTTCTTACATTCATCTTTAATGTTTGTTTCCGTGTGGTGGTGGCGGCAGCGGAGGTGGTCTCAATAAGCTGCAGTTGTGCCGAGGGCCGTCAGCTGCAAAAATCCCTGCTCAAACGCCTTATCCTACAACAGTGCAACTGAAATCGCTCCTGTGCTGCGGCAGGGAGCGGGCCTCCTACTGGCAGAGACTCCTAGGGGCCCTTGGGCATTACTTAGAGAAAATACAAAATGGGCAGATACAGCGTTCAGCTTTCTTCCCCAGAGTAGGAAGCTGGATGTGCAGCGTCTGTCTATAGTAAGGAATTATTTGAACACTGATTTTTTTTGCCTTATTTAGACTGAACAATATACTTTGCTTCTTCCTCACTTACTCCTTTGTTCATCTATCCATTCGCCAGTCATTTATCATCTCTGAGTGAAAGCTACAATACTCGAGACACAGAGATGACAAATGTGGTTTCTTTGCATTCAAGAATTTCACACTCCTAGTCACTTTCCGTATTACATACTTGTAGAGTCCAGTTTTTCGCAAATACTTAAGAGGTTTAGGATTGATCTTCAAGATTGTTAAGATGAGACAGACATGTTGAAAAATACCAGAATGCCTTATACGCTTTTCTTCACTTTATATCTAGGCTTCTTTTATGCATAATAAATATTTTACATTCACACAGAATCCCTATCCACATTCATACCCATTTCTACATCTACAATTGGTCCCCAAAATCTGGATCTACAGCCATGCTCTGTTCTTAAAACATGTACCATATACTCATGACTGAAAAAATGTAATGCTTCATGGTTAAAGGTAGTAAATTAATATTCTGATAATAGATGCATAGCCTGGAAGTCATGAAAATAGAAACTAAATACTATGCTGAGTTCATGAACGATACAGGGCCAGAGTTTATTTCCAGCGATAAAAAAGAAAATGCTCCATGACAACAGCTTTACATCTGGAAATGCGGTGCTCTGCCTAGGACTAAGGCCTCAGCAGGCTCCTTCCCGACTCCCCGTTTGCACCACGGCTGATGCCAGCCATGACCTGGCCATACCACAGAAACTTTGAAGTGTTTCACGATACGGTATGGCTGCAACATTCCTTTTGGGCATAGAATTTGGATCCAGAAATAGTCAGGAAAGCTCCTTTACTCTTGGACGGGTCCTAACTCTGAAACTCATTACAGAGGAAGCAGACCTCTTCTTCCTTGTCTCCCCAGTAAAGTGTCAGGCCGAGAACAAACATCAGTGTGATCTTCAGCAAACTGTCTCCTTCGCTACATCTCTTGCTCCCCCAAGATGTAGCCCTGAGGGCCCCAGAGGGACAGCAGAGTCAAACCTGGGTCTGCCCCGTTAGCGTTCACTCTGTCCTGACCTTTCAAGAAGGAATGTTGTCAACAGATTGTAATGGCTCTCTCAAGTTTTACCACAAATTACACATTCCAGCGAGGGGTGAGGTCCTGTTTTATGTCTTGTACAGGCCACCTGGACGTAGTAAGTCACTCCCAGGTCATCCACTTTTTGCCTAGAGAAAGGTCACAGAGAAACACTTTCAAGTTCTGAGGGTAACGTTTGAAGGCTGCCAGAATAAGGAACGGTCTGGCTTCCTTTCCGGCGTCTCCGTGTTTACTCCTTTCTCTTGTTGATTGTTCAACCTGAAAACCTACTGCACAGTATAATTAACTCAGTGTGCTCTTAAAACTAATGAAAACCTTGGATACTTGGGGAGCTTTCCGAAGCACATGCCAACCAGAGGAACCATTAACTGTTGTGTTAAATGGGATCTCGTGTGGTCCAGGCCAGTGAGTTACAATAAAGAGCAACATAGCAGGGAGAAAGAAGCCTCTGGGTGCAGACGATATCATCTCTGCTGCCAAAGCTCAGGAATTTGCATAAATCCATTCAGGATCAAATACCCAAGACAGAACACCGGGGACATTTGCATAGTTTTGAAATTTTATGTGGAAAGTGGAAAAGCAAGTGAGAGTTTGAGTGTGATTTATTAAGATCGGACTTATTATTTTTCTACCCAGGTCTATTTATATGGCAGCTGGAACATTCCCTAATATACCCACCTGTCTTGTTCATCCTAAGAGGGCTGTCACCTGCGTTAAGGAACACGTGGTGCGGGAGGTTGGGGAGGAAAACTGAAGACAGAAATGTGAGCTCTATCTTAAAGACTGTGAGGAAAACCATGAACTAAATTATGATTATTTAAGGAAATGTGTTATTGATGCATATCTTACATACAGAAAAAAATATTACAGCCACGTACAGGTAAGTGAACAGCATTCAGAGAAAGAGCTAGAATATGACTAGTGTCCGAAAAGCTTTTCCCCCCAATCATCAAGTCCCTGGCTTATATAGAGATTTGCCTTGCACTTTATTGAATGAGCTTATCCTGAATAAGTTCTTCAGTGTGCTTTCTATGGTTACCATTATGTTACAAGATGTATCAGGGTTTTTTTTTTTTTTTTGCACATAGCAATTGTTTATTCTCATTGTCATATGACACACGCCATATGAACACACCACGATTTACTTTGCATTGTCCCAGTTTGGGCTAACCTGAATAGTGCCGCTGTCAGCTTTCGTGTGCATATCTGTACACAAATGTACATACACATTTCGGGTGGGTACAGATCAACAAATGAAATCCTTGAGTCCGAAGGTATGCCTGTATTCATTTGTGGTAGACCCTGTCCAACAGCTTTCCAAAATGGTTGTTGCAGCTTATTCTTTGCTATAAATTGAGAAGACCAGTTGTTTCTCATCCTTGACAACTCTTGGTGTCATCGTTCTCATTTTTTGCCATTCTAATGAGTACACAGTGATACATTTCCTGTGGATTTCATTGACGTTGCTGTGATGACTAATGAATTTGTGCACATTGTGATCAATTTATGGTGTTTTAATATTTGAACTCATGACATTTTATAAAGCTCTATGAAAATATGGAGTCGATAGCACTGCCAATCTTCTGTCGGCTAAACACACACAGATTTTTGCCCGTTGTTCATCTGAGAATGTGGTGTAATGACACCCCCAGCCCTGGTGCTTCTTTCCAGGACTCGGTCAGAGACTTAATGTCCTTACAGAGCACAACTCACAGATTTCTCCCTGGGTGTATATTAAGCAGCACAGGGTAGCAAAGTTGGCAGAAAGCTCGAAGACAATTAAACCCTCTGCTTCTACTAATGTTTACTAAAGCAAGTAGGACACAAGCAATTCCACATCATTCCATATTTTGGCTCAATGATGCCTCTGGAGAATTATTCTTTTTCCTCCATTAATACTTTATACTTATAATCTGTATTGATACTAAACAAAATAAACAATCATTCATTCATTCATTCAACAAACACTAATTATACAATATATGAATTATGATTCAAGAACATCTCTGGATATTGGTGATCTAGGAAAGCATAACCCATCCCTTCTGGGCTTATGTTCTAGTGGTATAAAAATAAATAAGTGCGCAAAATAAGATAATTTGAAATAATGAAAGACTCTGAAGAAAAATCTATAAGGGATACATAGAGATTGGTGCAGAGAGAGGGGAAGCAATTTATTCACAGGACAATCAGGGAAGCCTCTCTGCAGAAATGAACTTGAACTAAAACCTAACTGATTAAAAACAAAACCCAAAACACACCTGTCAAAAGTGCAGATGGGAGGGAAGAGGGTTTCCGGAGGAGGGAGAGAGCCTGGTGATGTGAGTTACAACAGGAGGGCCGGGGTGGTTAGAACCTAACAGGTGGGAATGCAGGGAGTGCGCTACCTGGTGAGGGACCCTCCAGAGATCTGAGGCTTTGTAATCCAGCAGGGAGTGGGGGGAGAGTGCCGATTTTACCCTACCTATGACAGGAAGACAAGGGATAGCCTCAGAAAGGCCAGTGGCAGGTTCTGATACTTCATTTTACAACAGGAGTTGGCAAATTGACCCTGATGGACTGCCCTTGGCTGTGTGAGTAAAATTTATGGGAACACAGGCCTGGGCATGCTTCATCTATGGTCTGTGGCTGGTTTCATGCTGCAATACCCATAGTGGGCAGATGCAATGGTGACAGTATGGAGAAGATGTGACAGAGAAAGATATTTCAGGCTTAAAATATTTTTTATCCGACCCTTTAAATAAAGGTGGCTGACACCTCTACAGAAGACCACTTTGGCTGCCCTATGAAACACAGGCCATGGAGTGGTCCAGACGAGAAGCTAGGAGCCCATGTAACAGATTACAAGAGATTGATTAGAGGTCCAAGCAGAAGATGATGAAGTTTAGACTTAGGCGTGTGTGTGTGTGTGTGTGTGTGTGTGTGTGTGTGAACTGGGTGGATGGAATGTGGCTAGAAGTGTGTTGTAAGACCTATGGAAGCATTACGGAGAGAGAGGGGAAAAGTGATATTCTCTAGCTTATGGTTTGTTAATGCCCTTTAGAAGTCCACACTTGAAAGTTTTTATCTTCATATGGTAAAAGCAGTATAATTTAGTGAAAATTATTATTACTATTATTTTCAAAGCCACACTTCCATGATTATAGTGATCAACTCAGGTGCTCTACAAAACTAAATACCATGACTGTAGGTAAAATGCTCACCTTCCCTTTTCAATGTTACTGAATCAGTAAAGGGTTATTCTCTAGAACATTTCCCCTGTCTCCACTATTCCATCACGCATAAAGCAAGCATAAATGTGTTATCTAAATAAAACATCAACATATAAGCTCCAACTTCATTTTGCCAGCAAGGCCTTTCTCTCCTCAATGCTAGTCTGAAAGAAGAGATAATTCCAGAGACCAAGTCCATCTGGGGATCCCTCACAGTGAGCAAGTATGTTAATGAAGGGCATCAAACCAAAGCCCCTCCAGGTGGAAGAGATTGAATTCTGCCATTGGGGGGAGTTGTCCTCTTACTGTGAGAGGACGGCTTCTGATGAATGGGAAGATGGAGCACATTGTGGGGAGAAAACTACAGGAAAAGCAGTGACTTAGCTAAGCTACCAGAAGAAGGGAGGTAGAGGGCAGGCATTCCAACTGGCCATCCTTGAAAAGTTGGGAGGAGAGAGGCCACTGGATTGCTCCCAAGGAACTAAAGCAAATGAGAGAGAGAGAGAGAGAGAGAGAGAGGTTGCAGATTTGCAGATCTGCATGTAAGTGACCTTAGAAGGGTTCAGGAATTTTCTTTGACATGCCCTGAGGAAAGGAAAATAGGATTTTAGATTAGGCTTTATAAACTTCTACTCTGTAATATGCGGACAAGGTCAACACATTTCAAAATTGTTTGGGTGAACTTTTCCCCATCTGGTTTGGGTTAGGGAGGTTATTGGCCTGGGAGTTTCAAACAAGGTGGAAACTCAAAGCCAATTTTATGGGTGTGAACTGAAACTGACAAAGAGCTATTTCAAACAGTCTGGTAGGAATGGGGGAGGGAGTACCTCCTAAAGGGCTGACATGCATGCACAGACACTGATACGTCACCGTATTCCATGCAGGAATCGGGGGGCTGAAACAGAGCCACCAGGAAGAAAAATAAATAGCTCCTATAAATGATCGTTTCTTTGTTATGTAAAGATGCATATGGAGAAGTGTATGCATGTATGTATGTATGTGTATACATACACACTATATATATGGTTCAGCACAAATAATGTCCCTTTTTCTTACAAAATCATAAGCATGGAATTCTGTAACATAGCAATATCACACTAAGCACACCATACAACATTTTAGGTGAAATGTTCACATTAAAACTAAATTATGACACCCATATTATTAACCTACCAACCACACTGAAGCAGGCGTTACTTCTGCCGGAATATATATGTGGAAAAGATGTTGATTTGGCTTCACAATGAATCTAATGATCTCCTATGAAGTATTAGTAGCCTGGAATATCTAACTATAAATAGGGCAGAAGTTAGATATTTAATATCTAACTATTAAATAAATAAATTATTTAATCCATTAAGTCTTCAGTGGGACAAAATGAGAGAGTTCTAATTAATACATGCTGATTTTGTGACTTTTTGTGAATGGCTTATTTTATTTTATTCATTTTTATATTATTGAATTTGTTGAGGTGACATTGGTTGGTAAAACCATACTGGTTTCAAGTGTACAACTCAACAGAAAAATCATCTGCACACTGCCTGGGGCACCCATTGCCCCAAACACAGCCTCTTTCCATTCCTGTGCGCCCCATCTGCCCACCTCCATCGACCCCACCCCTTTTCTCCCTGGATATCCCCCCCTTATTGTCTGTGTTATGTATATATGTTTTTTGGTTAATCCCTTCACAGGCTGATTTTGAAATTCAGTTATGTTTTCTATTGGCCAAAAATTTTCCGCTTTGCTTGATTATCTAAACAGATGAAATGCAGTACTGTTTTCTTTTTTGAAAGTAACTATTTCACCATTGGAAAACACTGACTTTTTAAATGTTTTGTATTTTACTAGTGTCTGAATTTAAAAAGAAATAATTAGTATAATCTTTGCTAATGCACAAGCCTGAGGTTGAAGGAAAATGACATCAAGGTCAAGTGACCAAAGTGTAGCAGGCATGGAAGCCCCATGAGGAATCTGTTCTCTACATTTTAATTTCTGTGGAGTGACATTTTTCCATTCCCACTCATTTCAAGCTCCATGACTAGACTCAGCAGGTTAGAAAGAGTCTGAATAGCATTCCTGCATTTCTTTGATGGTCTTTTCCCCTCCTGTTCTGCTTATAGAAGCATGTAATCTCTGAGTTAAAGGAAGTTTCATAATAAGTGAGCGGCTTATTACCTTAGCTTTTGATAAATCTGTTTAATGCCTCACAAAACTAAACTCAAAATTCACTAAGAGCATCACATCACAAATTGTCTATTGTCTTTTTGACACTTAAAAGTCTAAACAAGAAATCTATGGCTCAAGAATGTTAGTAGCACATGAGATCACTGCACATTATTAGATTATTTCTCAAGAAAATTTTCTTATGAAAATTTCAAATTCTGATTCTACTCCCCAAGGTAAGTTCATACTTTACAGTCAATTAAAAATAACTAAATTAAGTTTATTCAGAAAAAATGTGAAACAGCACAGTTTTAAGACTCAGCATTGAACTCTATAGGTTATATCATTACTGAACTAATTTTGCCTTTAAGTAAACGAGGGTCATTTAAAAAAAAAACAATTTTAATTTTTCAACGGCAGTTGACATACAATATTATATTAATTTCAGGTGTACACCCCAGGGATTAGACATTATATAACTCACTAAGTGATCAGCTTGATAAATCTCATGCCCATCTGACACCATGCATAGTTGTTAGAATATTACTGACCTCTATGCTGTACTTTATATCTCCATGACTGTTGGTTGTTAGCATCATTTGTACTTATTAATCCCTTCACCTTTTTTACACAACCTCCCCAACACCCTTCCCATCTGGCAACCATCAAAATATTCTCTGTATCTATAGAGACTGTTTCTGTTCTGCTTGTTTTTTCATTTTTTAGTTTTTTAGATTTAATTGTTGATAGATATGTATATTGTCATTTTATTGTTCACATTTTTTTATCTTTTTCTTCTCCTTCTCCTCCACCTCCTTTTACTTCTAGAAGACCCTTTAACATTTCTTGTACTATAGGTTTGGTGGTGAGGAACTCCATTAGCTTTTTCTTATGTGGGAAGCTATTTATATGTTCTTCAATTCTAAATGATAGCTTTGCTGGGTAGATTCACCTTGGTTGTAGGCCCTTGCTTTTCACCACTTTGGTTTTTTCTCGCCAATCCCTTTTGGTCCGCAAAGTTTCTGTTGAGAAATTAGCCAACAGTCTTATGGGAGCTCCCTTATAGTAACTAACTGCTTTTAACATTCTCTTTGTCCTCAACCTTTGGCATTTTAATTATAATGTGCCTTGCTCTGGTCCTCTTTGGCTGCATCTTATTTGGGACTTTCTGTACTTCCTGGACTTGTATGTCTATCTCCATCACCAGGTTAGGGAAGTTTTCTGTCACTATTTTTTCAAATAGGTTTTCAATTTCTTGCCCTCTTTCTTCTCCTTCCAGCACCTTCAAGATGCAAATATTGGTTCACTTGACTTTGTTCCAGAGGCTCTATCCTCATTTTTTTTTTCTGTTTTGATTGGGTGTTTTTTGCTTCTTTTTATTCTAAATCACTGTTTTGATTCCCAGCTTTATCTACTCCACTGTTGATTCCCGGTAAATTATTCTTCATATCAGTCAGTGTATCCTCTATTTCCGACTGGTTCTTTTTATGGTTTTCATGTCATTTTTTATGCTGTTACAGTTCTAAGTTCATCTACTCTTCCCCTAAATTCACTGAGAATCCTTACAACCAGTGTTTTGAACTCTGCATCAGGTAGATTGCTTGTCCCCATTTAGTTTAGTTCTTTTTCTGGAGATTTGTTCAGTTCTTTCATTTGGGCCATGATTGTTTTCTCAATTGGCAGTTTTCCTGTGTTTATTTCTATTTAGATAGACCTGCTACACCTCTCAGGCTTGGTAGAGTGCCCTAATATAGCAGGTGTTCTGTAGGGTCCAGCAGCATGGCCTCCCTGATCACCCACGCTGAGCATTCCAGGTGTGCCTCCTACATGGGCTGTGAACACCCTACTGTTGTAGTTGAGCCTTGGTTGCTATTCGCACATCATTTGGATGGATTTACACCCAGGCTGATTGGCTGCAAGGACTGGGTGCAACCACCATAGAAGAGCAGATGTGCCTACCCCATGGAGCAGGACTTACTTCAGTGGTGCTCTGGTGCCCACTGAGTGTATCACTTGTGGAGGTTATTTGGGTGTGTTTTTTTTGACATGGTCTGAAGCTGTCCACTGGGTGTACTGGCTCTGGAGCCTCCCAGGAGGTGCAGACAAAGCTTGGGCACTGCCTGTGTTCTGCCCAGGGCCACTTGGCATGAACTACAAAGAGATCTGCAGATGGCTGCTACTTGTGCTGGATTTGGAGGTGCCCAAGAGATGCCAGGCTGCAAACCAAAGATGTCTGCCACTACTGCCAGGCCTGCAGCCACTTAGCAAGAGGTACAGGGCATGCAGAGGCCAGATGTGGCTTATGTCAGAGATTTCAGGGAAGGCTAAAGCTTGAGCCAAGACAGGCCATTTGCATGGAAAACCACTGCATGCAGTTTGAGTGGGCCCTCAAGTTGGTAGGGCAGGGTCTTGGAGAATCACCAGGTTGGGTGAACAGTAATAGCTATGTCTATGGAGATTCAGATATGGTGCCCACCTGCCAGCTCTGTGGGGAAAGAGCTCTAAAAGGAACGATGGCTTCTGCTAGCACGTCTGTCTGGGAGAGCTGACCCTGCAGCTCCTGTCCTGATGCCAGACACTTTAGTTCTTCCTCAGGTGTCACTGGTGCCTTCTGAGTTGCTCCCAAGTGCTGGAACTCAGAGGGAGTGAATCTGAGTAAGTCTATTTGTGGTCCCTTTAAGAGGAACTCCTGGGACTCTAGAAGGCCTCTGTCTCCCTCAGGCACAATCCCCACTGGTTTTTACATGCAGAAGTTATAGGGACCTCTCTTCCTGGCACTGGAACCCTGGGCTAGGGGGTCTGGTGTGCAGCTGGGACCTCTGCAGCTCAGATTTCCCTCCTGATTTTTATCCTCCACATGTGGATGTGGAACCAGCCCATTCTGGATCTCCACCCATCCTACCATGTGGCTTGTTCGTTTTATCCTTAGTTGTACGATTTTTGTTCATCTAGATTTCAGGTGGTTCTGCATGACGGCTGATCTGTCATTTAGTTGTATTTCTGATGTGCTCGTAGGAGGGTGCGAGGACCTCATTTACCTACCTGCCATCTTGACTGGAAGTCTCAGTCATTTTGTTTTTTTAGTGTTAGGTTTCATGGACACACTGTCAGTCTTATTGTCTACAGTACCTTAAATCTACCTACAAGTGCTACAGGAGCAAATGTTTTGTACAGGGGGATACAAACATTTCCATTTTTCTGAACATGGCATCTCTAAGGGATGGATTTTCATCATGCTACTAGGAAATCAAGATGAATTGAACATCAATGAATGATTGCACCTTTAAAGTGAAACACCAAGGACACAGAATTTTGTGTAAATAAATCCTAGTAAGTGATTCAAAAGTATAACAGAATGTACTGGGGAAAAGAGACACAGCAGATATTAGGAGAAAGATGTGTTCAATCTTTATTTCTGAGATTATCTTTAAATTTGGTCATTAATCATTGGAAAATTATATACTAAATTAAAGTCAGGTGATAACAAAAATTGATGTCTTTGAGATCATGGCGAGAATATAATTTCTCCTCTATTGCACTGGGGATTCAATTTAAAAACTCCTCTTGAAAATGCAAGTATGAGATAAAGAATTCATAGTTTTTTCTTCCTGAAATGATATATCAAGATAAATTATAAGATACAAATGACTGAAGAGCTTAGCCATATGATTTGACTACAACCCTTATCTACAGAAATGATCAACAAGTCACTGTTTCCAAAAGAGACAATAAATTCACAGGAACAAGATTATATACGTTAATTTTGTTTAAATGATGAACCAAAAAGTACTGTAGTAATGCCCTCCCCCAAACACGATATACCTTCAAACTGAAGATGTTTATCTACCCCAAATCAAAAGTGACCATAATCGATGGCTATTCCAACTTGGAATGATCCGGTTGGGGAACCTGCAGTCAATATGGCCATTCCCATTGGTAAAAGCTTATTCAACTATTTTACTATCTGTTTATAGTGGAAAAGCATCCACTAAACAAGCCAAGTATCTCCATATACCATGAAAAATCTTCCTTTAATTATTTATAATGATATCTCATGCCCTAAAAATTACATGGTTTCTCCCACAAGATGTAAACACACATATGAACCATTCAAGCACATTGGCATATTGCCACTGCTCTCTCCCCGCACCTTTTTTATTTTTTAATTAAATTTTTTTTTTACTTTGGTGTTCTGCATTGCCAGGCAAAAGGGAGATATCTTTTATTAACATATATGACTGAATTTCTAGGATTATTATAGCTTAATACAAATTTTTCTTACTAATTGTGCCTTTCTCATACTTTTATCCTAGATTTCATGGATACACCACAAACCTCTCCATGAACACTAGAAAGAAGGTGGAATGTGCTTAGGAAAAGACCTGAAAAATAATACCTTCATATAAAAAGCTTGTGGTTGACTTTGGCGGCCCTTGAATTTCATTCACCTTTGTTTTGTTGTAATGTTAATGAGATGCCATAGGAACTTAACTCTCTATTTATATCAATTAACCTATGGTAAAATTTGTTTCAATACACATAATTTCACTTCAAGTTGCAGAACCTATGGATGCTGTTCAAGGAGGACTTACTTCACTAGAAGTAGATGGCATCAGAAGTGGGTAGAGAAGTGTATTAGTTATCTAGTGCTACAGAACAAGTGGGGCCAGCACAAGGAAGCTTACAGCAACAGCACGCAGTATGTAGCCTATTATTCTGCAGGCCAGAGGTACTGGTATAGTTTAACTGAGTCCTCTGCTTCCGGGGCTCTCAGAGGCTGCAGTCATCTGAAGGCTCAGCTGGGAAGATTCCACTTCTGAGCTCACTCACATGGTTTTTAGCAGGATTCAGTGTCTTGCATTTTATTTGACTAATGCTTCGGTTTCTCGCAAGCTGTTGGCAGGAGAATACTCTCTGTTCCTTGTCGCTGGTCCCATGGGCTCCAGGTGCTCAGGGAAAAAGCTTGGCTATTTGTAGACTATACTACCATTTCACCCTCAGTAAAGCAGGCATGTCAGCTCTACCTACAGGAAGGATTATTGTTCAGCCAAAGCAGTAAGTGATTTTAAAATGTCAAGTCCCCTGAAATGAAGCATGTGATTACCAATATTATTGACATTGAGCTAATCGTTGTCAAATATAAAGGTATGTTATGGGTTGAATTATATGTTCCAAAAAGATATGCTGAAGTCCTAACCCCCAGGACCTGTGAATGTGATGTTATGTTGGAAATATGGTCTTCACATCTATAAATCAAGTTAAGTGAGGTGGGAGGGGCACTAAACCAATCTGACTAGTGCCCTCATAAGAAAAGCAAAAGAGGTAGGAAATGACCATGTGATGATGGAGGCAGATTTACCCCCACACCTTCAGAGGGAGCATGGCCCTGTGATACCCTGATTTCAGACTTCCAGCCTCCAGAAATTTGAGAGAATACATTCCTGTTGTTTTAAGCAGCCCAGTCAGTGCTGCGTAGCTATGACAGCTCTAGGACATGAACACAATGTACTTGTCAGAAAGCAAAAATAATGATTTTCCTGGTCCTTCTTTAGTATCCCAGTACAAATCTTCGTAACCAGCTTCACAGTAAGTGTTCAACAACAGGTAATTGAACTTATTAACATGAGAAAAAGGATGTGGACAAAGGCTAATAGGTATCAGTTTTTTCCCCTTTAAATAAAAAAAAAAAACTAAATTTAAGTACTTGTAGTAAAATGTAGAGTTATTTATCACTCTTCTTTGAGTCTGGGGTTGGTTTTGATAAAAGTGCCTTAATAATTATTTAGTTGTTTAAATTAGTACTAGTGAATGGAATATAATGTAGTATATAAAGTCTGAATTATAAATATATACAAAAGGAGGGTTGTCAATAGGGGAGTGGGAGGGGGAGAGGGGGGTAAAGGTACAGAGAATAAGTAGCATAGATGATAGGTGGAAAATAGACAGGGGGAGGGTAAAAATAGTGTAGGAAATGTAGAAACCAAAGAACTTATAAGTATGACCCATGGACATGAACTATGGGGGGGGAGGGAGGGGGAGGCAGGATGGAGTGGAGTGGGGGTGAATGGGACAACTGTAATAACATAATCAATAAATATATTTTAAAAAATAAAATAAATAAATAAATATATACAAAAGGAAAATGTATAGAAAGAAAAATACTGAAAAATAATTATAGCCCTGGCTGGTGGGGCTCAGTGGATTGAGTGCTGGCCTGCGAACCAAAGGGTTGCCAGTTTGATTCCCAGTCAGGCCACACGCCTGGCTTGTGGGCCAGTTCCCAGGCTGGGGGCGGGCGAGAGGCAAGGACTGATGCTTTTCTCCCTCTCTTTCTCCCTCCCTTACCCTCTCTCTAAAAAATAAACACATAAACTCTTAAAAAAATAAAAAAATAATTATAAAAATGTTAAATATGGTTATACTTGAAGGATAGGCCTATAGTAATATTATTCCTTAATATTTGAAGGTTTTTTTTTGACAATTTATTATTATTTCTACTAGGAAGCAATGTAATAATTGTTATATATTTTTCACCATTTGAACATAGCTAATTTGGTCACTTTAGTCATCTGCTTTATATGATACAAACTCTAAAATGTTGAATAATGAGTAAGACTTAGAAAATCCTTTTAAATATTAAACATTTTAAAACTTCAGTTAGAATTCTGCTTATACTGATATTTATTATTTTTTCTTTTTTCCCTTTCTATGTGTGACTTTGTCCATGCAAGGAAAAAAGAAAGGTAGCAAATGATCTCCACCTTGCCATTTGAATTTCATAGTTAATATTATCGGATCCATGGGCACACATACTTCCATGTACACTGTTAGGTTCCTCAAAGCTGATTACCTCTGGGTACAACAAAAACTGAAAGTCTAAGGGATGATTTAACAACCAAAATAGCAGTAAATAAAAATCATATTTAATACCATTTTTGGGCTTAGAAAAGTTAACAGGTGTGTTTTCTTGCAACAGAACTGCCTTGGTAAACACATGGGCAGAATTTCATCGGAACAGTTCCAGCTGTGTTAAGACCATCTGTTCATCCTTTTTAATTTTAATTAGTGCTAGAGACTTCCTTTATTTCATTAATCTCACCGCAAATTTCTATTTACATTTTGCCCTGGATAAAGAAGTAGCAGGTCTGAACATACTTGAAATTCTAACAACTCATTCCTTTTCTAGGTTTTCTTTAATCAGCTGCTTTAAAAGTAAATAAAATCGTTGCTTTAATAATAATAGCAGTTTATCACATCATAAAAGCAATCTTAGACGTTATTCAGCATATGTTTAGCAGGTGATGAGATCTTTGACCACAGATATTTGTTCTTCAATGACTTTTTCCCCTTCCTTTTAAAAACTCAATAGTGTTACCGGTTACCCGCTATGAAGTAATGTTCCTAATATTGTAATTGCGTCTATGGGCTTTTAGACATGTTTTATTTTCACACATATTTATTTTTTGCAACTTATTTACACTCAAATCATAAAGTAAAATATTAGAATTTTTTCAATAAAGCAGGTAAATATGCATTCAGTATGAGGGTAAACTTGACATTTTATTTGTAGATTAACTATGGTACTCAGATACTACTGTCCACATTGGAAAAGAGTTGTTTTCCCTGGCCTTCTATATTTATATTTGACCTAACTATGTATTTATTTAGAACAGTGCTTCTCACTTTAATGGGCATCATGGATCACGTGGAAGATTAGGGAATCTTCCTGAGCAACTATCCTGAATCATTAGGACTAACTGGGGCTCGGGCTCCTGCTTTTGTAATAAATCCCAGGTGATGGAGACGCTGCTGGTCTGAACACCTTGACTAGCACAGCTGTAGAGTAAGTATTACTAATGGAAAAAACAACATAAACACCTGTAGCTCCATGAAAAACAACATAAATATCCATAGCTCCACGAAATACCTGTAGCTCCATAAATACCCGTAGTTCCAAGTAGTGTTGAAACAGCTCATTTTACCTAAAAATTGGCACTTGCTGTCACTAAATATAAGATTGGTAGTTTTAAATCAATTCCAGAAAGCCTCTCACTTCTAGAAATCAGAGAAAAAGCATAAAGCATACACTGCATAGAAAAGGTGTAATAAGAATTCTTCGTGAAACACACGCAACAAAGGTTTTTAAGTCTCACACTGAAACCCGACGTGAGAGAAAGGAGCAGAGGCACATTGGTACAGCGATACTCCGGCTTCCATTGCAGTGTGCTTGTGCCTGTCAACGTCTCCTTTTTGTTGCTGAAATTATTATTTATGTTTCCTGTCTTTATTTCTGCTTATCTTCCAGTGATTTGTCTATTTTACTGTCATTTTAAAGAAACCAGGTCTTACTTTATTATCAAGTCTACTTTGCTGCTGTTTAGTCATTAAATTCTGCTTTTATCTTTATTTCCTTTCTTTTATTTTATATTTATTTTTTTGTCCTAGCTTCTCAAGTTGAATATTCAGCTCACTTTCAGTCCTTCGTATTTTCTACTAATTGCATTTATTGCTAATTTAAAAAAATCTTAAATACTGAATTCCATATTTTGGATAGAGTTCTTACAGTCTCGATTTTTGTCACAATTTCTGTTTTAAATTGCTGTGTAATCAAAAAGTCAGCTGGATATATGCCTTCAATTGCTAAGAAGTTTTAATAGATAGATGGTAGATATACGCATATATGTGTTTGTCTTTTAAAAAGAATATGCAGTTTTATTGTGTTATGATCAATGATATGTTGTGTATGTTTCTACTTATAAGAAATTTTAAAAATATATTTGGAGCATATTATACATGCATTTTTAAAATATCTTACTGTTATCTGAAATAGTTATTATGATAAGTATTTTCTTAATACTTTAAGAAGCTTAAAGGAAATACATGTGTTTTACTGAACAAGTATCAACTGAGAAGGCATACTTGGAATAGAAAGACAAATCAGGACAAAATACATTCAACACACTGAACAAAAAGCTACCCTCAAGGTAGGATTCCAAATAAATAATTTTATAAGACATTTTTATAAACCTTCACGCAGCAAATTTTCCTATGTGAACGTCCTATTCAAGACGTTCACATAAGACAGGCGAACCTGATAGGCAAAACCATCATTTGATCAAATTACTATCACTTAAGAAACAGGTACCCACAGCCAAAATAAAATAGATATGCAAAGTAATACCAAATAAATAATAGCTATGATCATGTAGAGTTATTTCAGGAGTACAAATATCATTCAATCTTAACAATTGTATCAGTAAATTTCATAACATCAGCAGATTCAGTAACATATGGTCTTCTCAATAAATTTGTAAAATAGGCATTTGATAAAATTGAGAAAAAAAAGCATATTAAGCTGGGAATGCCAAGAAATATATTCAACAGGATAAAAAGTAGCTATTGGAACTCCAAAGAAATAATATAATTATGGGTAAAAATAATTAGAAGCATTATATTAACAGGAAAAAATCAAAAGGGACAATATCACCATTATTATTCACCATTATTCTAGAGAATTCAGTCAATAAAATTAGAAAGAAATAAGATTCAAAAATTAGGAGAAGATGTAATTCATCATTAATCTTCATTGAGTATCCAAGAGAAGGAACTAAAAAAATGTTAGAGCTAAAGCTCTAAGAAGTAGTTAGATGTAGCACAGAAGTATTTAAAAATCAATAGTCTTCCAAATATCAACAATAACCAATCATAAAATGCTTCAGTAAAGTAATATCTTTGAGAAGCACAAAGGTAGAAAACATAGAAATCAAGATAGCAACTCGTATGCAATCCACAGGGTGTGTATGAATAAAATTATCCTGAGGTCATAAATAAGAGCATGAGAAATCCAAGATACATCCCTTGTTTCTGGTTGAGAAACCACACAATTACCGAACACCACTGCTCCCCATATTCATCTATAAATTCACTGTAATGCCAATCAAAGTCCCTTCAGTTCTCCTGTGGTACCTGACAAGTCCAGTCTAAAATATCACATGGAGGTATCTGCAAAAATGACAAGATCATTTTGACAAAGAATGAGGAAGGAGGCATTTCCTTTCAAATTATAACACTACAACATGGCAATTATATAGGATGTAAACTACTGGTCCCTAAATAGACACAGATTAATGATACAGTTGGAAATCAGATTATACAAATTACGGGAATTTATGTATGAGAAAGTGCTCTGAGCAGTGTTGAGAGAATGGATCATTCAATAAATGACGTGAGTCATCTCTCTGTTTTTATTTTTTTCCTTGCTCACCCCTCTGCAAAGCAGTGCCTGGAGTACATACAAGTGGACATGCAGGGATTTTATTTTGGAAGGGTTGCCAGGCAGCCAGAGTGAGGGAGGTAGCATGCCTCACAGACAGGAACAGTCAGAACCAGTTGTGTTCTTCAGTGGACAGTCTGCAAAGTTCAGAGTCGACTGCACCATGAGGTCCTCTGAGGACCATGTAAATGTGCTTAAGAATAGTCTGACAAAGGGACTGAAGCACGGAGCATTCTTTCACCAATTCCAGTAACAAGAGTCACCCTTACTAAGGGATATTAATTCCTTCACATGTCCAGGCTAGGCATGGGTGAGTGCAGGGGTGAGTCCCCGCCGGTGTCCCATGGTGATGTTGCAGATGCCTTGGAGGAGAAAATTAGAGAGGAACCAGTATAGCCAAGGGAAGCTGTTACCTTAGTCTGCCTTCATCTGGTTGCTGGAATAAAAGGTAGAATAGGAGGAAATGACGCAGAACCCCTAAATGTCAACATAAGGTAACTGGAAATTCATAGGTGAAAAAAAAGTTAGATGGGACAACCCATATGTTTGGTTTGACCCCTGCTGCAATGTCATTTTATATCTCCCTCCACAGCATATACAGGTAAAACAAGGTTTAATAAAACAAGGTTTAAAATACTCCTGAAGAAGTCATACAGAAACTCAAAGTCAACTATGCTATATGCCTGAAACTAATGTAATATTTATTGTAATTGAATTTTTAATTAAAGAAAAATAAAAGAACAGGAAGCTCAACTGGCTTTCACAATGTTTACAGAAAAGGAAGGAAGGAAGGAAGGAAGGAAGGAAGGAAGGAAGGAAGGAAGGAAGTAAGTCAAGGTCAACTCTGTCCTATACAAGACTTTAAATATAGTTAGGGTTTGGTGCCATCTCTCTCTTCAGATGTACCATTTTGTCATCTCCAGTTATAAGACTTGACACCCTCTACCTTTAGCTTATTACTGAAAGTTCCCAGTCATTCGATGTAGCTGCATTTCATTCATGTATAAAGGACTCAAGTACCCTATTGCTTTCAGGTAATTGCAATAATTTTAAGTAAAGACAGAGCAAACAAGAAAGGTAAACAAGTTACAAAGAGAAATGTTTGTAGTTTTCTATAAGTAATTTATCTTCAATATTGAAGCGTATGTTTATATTATTTTTCTTAAAGTATAATTTATAACTTGCTCGCATTCAGGAATACTTGAGTTATCCATAATTACCATGTTTGTAATATTTTGGGGAAAAAGATACTTTATATGTCAAAGGTAGACACTATGATTCAATAAAAATATTGCGATTCAAACTCTTTACAAAGTTCTACACAATAACTCAGTTTCCTGATGTTGATCAAATATTTTCCTTGGGAAACTTTACATAAGGAACTAATTTGCACAGGCAAAAAAAATAAGTGATAATCAATATTTAAGAAAACATGCAAAAACAATTTAGAATGCAAACTCACTAGAGCCAATTGAAAGGTCGGGATTCCTAACTGATAAGGGACCTCTCTTGTAACATCAGTTATTAGTGCTTTTCCCTTTCATACACACCAGTACTGGTTTCTGCAAAAACCAGAAAGGTCATATTTTCCTAATTCGCTAGAAAAGGTGTGATATTCTAGGAAGCTTGATTACTTACAGGTGTGGCAAGATAAATTTTCATAACAGAAATGAACTCAATTCCCCATGTCTGTGTTCTGTATCATTATGCTCTTGTATTATATAAAGTTCTCCTGAGATGTTATCACTTAAATTACAAATATATGTACAATCTTGACTAGTGACACTGATTTCACTAAAATATTAGAGATAGGTTAACGTTTATTCATGAATTAAAATCAATTTTGTCTTTAAACAGATCAATTTTAATTACTTCAAAATGTTCATATAGCCCTGGCTGGTGTGGCTTGGTAGATTGAGCACCAGCCTGCAAAACAGAGGGTCGCAGGTTCAATTCCCAGTAAGCGTACATGCCTGGGTGGCAGGCCAGGTCCCCGGTAGAGGGTGCACAAGAGGCAACCACACTTTGATGTTTCTCTCCCTCTCTTTCTCCCTCCCTTCCCCTTACTCTAAAAATAAATAAATAAAATATTTTTTTAATGTTCATATAATTCATAATATGAATTCAAGAAAAGAAGCCGCTTCACAAAAATAAACCTTTTTTTCTCTACAATATCCTGTTCTTGAGCACAAGTCTTTCCACTCAAAAAGAAATTGAAAACAGTTATATCCAATGGTAATGTACAAGCAAGCAAGCTATGTACAATCTGTGTAACTGATAGACTTTATTTATATATCTTTTCTGAGTATGGTTTCAATTATGTTTTTTCATAATCCTGAACTGTTATTTTAATATCTGCTGTTAATAATTTGAAAAATATACTAACAGTTCATGATGAAAATCTGTTTTTTAATCTGCCAACGACGTAAACTACCCCAATCCGTTCTCTGCTGAACAGGTCAAGTGGTTCACGTTCAATGCAGGCCTGACTCGGAAGGGCACTTCTGTGACCCCACTGACCTTCAACACTCCACCGTTGCCCGAACCCAAAAGCACCGTTTGGAACGAATGCACAGTATATTTTTTCCGAAAGACAAAACACCTAAGAAACTAAGTTTGTTTCTGAATTTCCTGTTTTTGGTTTAGGAAAAATTATGCTCAGCTGCACAAACAAAGTAATTGGCAACAGAATGTCAGTAGAAAGAAGGAATGTTTTGAGAATTATGAAAACCTCTTGAGAGGGAAATGTCTAAGTGAGCCACAGGAGAAGTGTGTATTCAACGGGCATGCGGTTTAAGGAACTCCAATATAAAAATGTCACTTTCTGAGAATAATGGTGTCTAATTCTACTTCAAAATCAAGAAAATGTGAAAGGTTATCACCAAGAGGGTGTTAAGCAGATGTTCTCAATCTCTGTACGGAAGGATGTCTGTTAGTTAGATTGAAGGCAGAACAGCCGCACACGGAAAGCTATTAAGTCTTGGAAAGGTTAAGAAGTGAGGATGTGAACAGTATTTTAGAGATTAATTAAGCTCCATCTACGTCATCTATCCAAGAAACTTTAGGCTGAAGGAAAGGCAGGCTAAATGGATTATACACACGCATGTACACATTATTGCCTTCTTTCTTGTTCTTATGGAGTGTTTACCCTAGTCCTACACCAATAAGCTAAACGTAGCAAAGGAAATGATTCTCTGGATTACAAAATCACTTTCCAACTTCATCTCTGTATCTGACTTGAGTCTACCCAGTCAACTAATGGGTATGATATAAGTTGTACATGATGATTTATTGGGGGTCATAAAATTATAAACTCAAACCAGTTTTACCTCTTACAACTGTAGGTAGCTGGAGAAAATGACCAAGCCCTGAAGTTGTATTCTTAGGTTTAGCATTTGTGATGTCAGTAATGACCCCAGAAAAATGCCTGCAGGGATGAACTTCTACCCCTGGTTTCTAAGTTAGTTTCCCCAAGTGGACTGGATTCCACGAGGCCACAGCAACTCTTACTGAAGTGTCAAGCCTGGTGGACTGGCACACCATACACATATATGCATTAATCACACGTGAAATATCCGACATTGTTATAAAGACATTAGTAGAACTGTATGCCATTGAACGTCTGCCAAAAATGCTTATGAAAAGTAGAATCTGAGAAAAGAAATACAGGTGCACACAGAAAATTGGGCAGTTATAAAAGGGACTAATTTAATGTCACTTAATAACAAAACCTTCAGTAAATGAATATGAGAAGATAACAGCAAAATCTCCAATGCTGATAAAAAGTCCAGAGACACTGCTGCTAGAATTCTCTAAATGGCAATGCCAGGAAATTTAATAATCACTGGAAACTTTTGGAGTATTTGCTAACTTTCCTGAGGGACTGAAGTGAAGGAAATGTGACTGTCAACAGATAATTGTCAGGGCCAGGCTTTAAAAGGGCCCTGTGAGGGCACATATGTGGGTACATTGAAATTTCAGAAGAAAACTAAAACAGAACAAAAGAACATGACATTCTTATGCCTGTTTAGTATTATGTGCTTAAAATAGGATATTTCATGAATACAAAGAGAAGCACCTCTACATATTTTATATAATTCAGGGAAAACTTGTAAATAATTAAAGGCTTGTTTATTAAAGGAACTTAGAATAATTTCACCCACATTCAAAATAATTATGATGCTTTCTGCTAAACGAGCGATAAAAGTTTTGCTTGATGCTTGCTCTTCAACCTGATTTATAAGTAACATTTCTGATATTAAAACAGGCAAGCAAATACCAAGGTGAACAGGAACTGGACTTTCGCCACAGCATGTGTTGCACCCAAAAAAGTCCTGCTTCTCCTGAGTATGCCATATATTATTTCCTTTTGATGATTCAGTTACTTCTCCAGACCTCTAATCGTCTTGTTAGAGTGATATTCAACACCTACAAGACAGGAGCTGCCAAATGCTGTTGGAAAAACAGAAGGAGTGTATGGACCTCTCTATACCAGATGATCTAAGACAAAAAGAATACCATTTAATCCATAAATGTATCACTTTTATATATGAAATGGAAAAGCAAGAAACAAAAGGAAGATATCTACTGTAACAATAGATTTCCTTCCTTAATTAGTGTAGGTATTTCAACCTCAGGCAAAATCCCTAGTACACAGAGCAATGCTCTCCTTGGTTAGGGACAGCTGGGTTTACGCCCCAGAGATTGTTTTGGCAGCAGACAGGTCTGTCTACTTTGTTTCCCAGGAAGGAGAAGCATTGGTTTAGACTTGTCATCACGAGAGTTGTCCATGTTCC
Organism: Desmodus rotundus; assembly: GCF_022682495.2. Lineage (NCBI taxonomy): Eukaryota > Metazoa > Chordata > Mammalia > Chiroptera > Phyllostomidae > Desmodus > Desmodus rotundus. The sequence goes on along the minus strand of NC_071399.1, from coordinate 85,458,363 downwards.
AGCTGATTCTTCTTGAAACACAATCCATGCTAGGTGGGTCCTGTGGCTAAGTCCATAACACACAACAATGTGTTTGAAAACGAAACATTATCAGCTAATTCCAACTATGGAAATACTAGATGTTTATTTTTTTAATTAAAAAATGACAGGCAAGCATAAAGAAGAAAATGAAAGGTATTTATAAAGCCTGTCACCAAGAGACTAATGTTGGACAAAATAAAAGACAAAAGCAAAAGGTTTTTTAGAGCCTCTAACTATATCTTCATTGCTCTCTGTACCTACCCAGTACTTCAGTAGAGAAAGCAATAAATACACTGCACAAAACAAGGCCAATCTGTCTCCTCTTTTGTGTATTCTCAAGGGATGTTCTCAAGGAACGTTATTTACATTATATCCTGCCAAAATGCATTCTAACGAGTCTGTTACCACATTGGTCTTCCTCTGGAGATCGCGGACTCCTAAAAACCAAAATCTGCATTTTTAAGTGAAATATATGAAATCTAAGAATAGTGACTAGCCAATATTATGTTCCTGATTCTTTCACTACTGAATGAATGGACAACTGAATATATACCACTTCCTGTGTTCTCTACATACGGTGGTCAAATCACATTGTCTCTAGAAGTCTATTTACTTCTGACCTGACACACATGATGAAAAAATTCTGAAGGTGTAATTAAAGCTAAGTCCTTATCTGGAGAAACTAGCTTTTTATGGCAGTAATTAACTAAGCCAAGGGAGAGTTTGTCACGATTTCTACCTAATTTTATTTTCTAACAAATTAAATAATATATATTTTGTTGAAGTCATTAGCAAAAAATCATTAGATCACTTAATATGTGATGAGGGTTGTATGAAAGTGTGTGGACACTAGGTAAAATAGTATCAGTCCCTTCATCTAATATAATTGAATATGAACTAATTAACTGAAAAATTTAACTAACTCTAGCAAATTAAAAAAGGGTTTGAGTACTAATTTCCTATTATTTTTCTTAAGAAGAGGCCTTTAAAAAATTTGAAAGTACATGAAAAATATTACACTTTTAAAAGTCTTTTTTCTATGATCCTCATCAATTAAACACTGACTACAATTTGTAATTTCAATCTTTTAAGGTAAAATGCACTTAAAATCAATTGAGAATAAATTCATGTGCAAAATTTTTATAGATCTTTGACCATTTATTGTCAAACTTTTATAGTTATTTAACAGCACCATATTCTACATTTTCTGCAGAGAGGAAAGTTCTTGGTTTTTTGTTTTTGTTTTTGTTTTAATTAGACTTTATCGAGTCTTCCCAAAGCATTCAGCTTAATTATCATGGAGACAATAGCTGTCTTTCATTATGCATTCATGTTTCATTGGTTCACATAACATTTTATTACATTACATAATTACAAGAAAATTATAACTAGCACAAAATCATGTGGGAATAAAAACAACTGATTCTGAGTAACCATGAAAAGAACTGGTGGGTTTAGGGGCACTGAGAAGAGCAGCCTGGTATTGGCAAGCATTGAGCTTGCCGCAACGACTGGCGGGCAGGGGTTGCCGAGGGATCTGCAGAGTCAATTACACGTGGATGGGTTAGGAGAGACTGTGCCGACATTCTCATCTTCAATATACCTAACTATCTGAACCACTGCTAAATTCAGTCTTGGATCATCTCTCTCCCAAGATGCTCACAGCTTCCCTCTCCTCTCATGCTAGCTGCCCAGCATTTAGTCTAGTGCTGCTCCAACATTTTCCCCCAATTTGTCGTGAACTAATATTATACTAGTAAACCAATAAAAATACAGTGGTGGACACTTGGTCGAGAGGGTGGTATAGATAAACACAACTCGTGCCCATGCACAACTATAACAAAAAACACAACTAGACTACAAAACAAGTATCACCAGAACTGACAGAAAATTGAGCTGTGTGGTAGTCTACCAATGAAGGATTTAAGCAAGCCACATTCATCCAGATTGGTAGAAGGGGAAGAGAGGTGGAGAGGTGCAGAAACATGGAGTGGCGTGGAGAGGCAGTGGAACAGGTGGTCCCACTTTCACATCTGGTGGATAAAAATCAGGAGGGATACCTCAGGAGAGAGCAATCCCAGGCCCAGAACAGACCATCCAGCCCAGAGTTCCAGTGCCAGCACGGTAAGTCCCCATAACTTCTAGGTATAAAAACCAGTGGGAATTGGGACAGTGGAAGAAACTGTGGGATTCTCAAGAGACTCCTCTAAAAAGACCCTATATGGACTTAGGAGTCATGCAGACCCACCCACTCTGGGATTCAACAACAGGACAACAGTTGGAAAGGTACCAGTGGCATACAGGGAGAAGGTGAAATGATTGGCATCAGAGCAAGTGCCAGCAGACAACTTCCTCCGAGGCAAAAATCCAGAGACCAGGTAGCATCAATATCCTCTCTCCGAGCCCTCCCCCACACAGAACAACAGATCAGTGACACAGGTCGCCCCACTCTGGCAAATACCTAAGGCTCTGCCCCATAACAACTTAACAGGTGCACTTTCTACAACAGGCCATGCTACTAAAACCAAGAGTCAAAGCAGCTCTACCTAATACACAGAAACAAACACAGGGAGGCTGACAAATTAAGGAGACAAGGAAATATAGCACAAATGAAAGAACAGATCAAAACTCCAGAAAAAGAACTAAATGGAATGGAGATAAGCAACCTATCATATGCACAGTTCAAAACACTGGTTATCAGGATGCTCTAGTAACACATTGGGTACTTCAACAACATAAAAAAGTCCTAGGAAGAAATGAAAGTTGCATAAAGTGAAATCAATAAAAATTTACAGGGCACCAACAGTGGAGGGGATGAAGCCAAGAATCAAATAAACAGGTTGGAACACAAGGAAGGAAAAAGCATTCAATCAGAACAGCAGGAAGAAAAAATACTTCAAAAAAACAAGGATAGGCTTAGGAACCTCTACGATAACTTCAAATGTACAAATGTCCTCATTATAGGGGTGCTAGGAGAGGAAGAAGAAGAACAAGAAATTGAAAACTTATCTGAAAAAATAATGAAAGAAAACTTCCTTAATTTGATGAAGGAAATAGACATATAAGCCCTGGTAGCACGGAGTCCCAAACAAGATGGACTCAAAAGAGGACCACACCAAGACACATCATAATTAAAATGCCAAATGTTAAAGATGAAGAGAGAACTTAAAAACAGCACGAGAAAATCAGAGTTACCTACAAAGGAGTTCCCATAAGACTGTCAGCTGATTTCTTAAAAGAAACTTTGCAGGCTAGAAGGGACTGGCAAGAAGTATTCAAAGTGATGAAAAGAAAGGACTTAAACCTAGATTACTCTGCCCAGCAAAGATATCATTTAGTATTGAAGGGCAGATACAGTGCTTCCCAGACAAGGGAAAACTAAAGGAGTTCATCATCACCAAGCCATCATTATATGAAATGCTAAAGGGAATTATATAAGAAAAAGATCAAAAGTAAGAACTTTAAAATGGCGATAAGTTCACAACTATCAACAATTGAGTCCAAATAACAAACTAAGCAAACAAACAGAACAGGAATAGAAATCATAGAGATGGAGATCATTTGGAGGGTTATCAGCTGGGAAGGGGACGAGGGAGAATGGAGGAAAAAGTGCAGGGATTAAGAAGTACAAATTGGTAGGTACATAACAGACAAGGGGATGTTAAGAACAGTGTAGGTAATGAAGTAGCCAAAGCACTTGCATGCATGAACCATGGACATGAACCAAGAGGAGGGACTGCCCTAGGGAATGGGGGTACCCATTGGAGGAGGGCAAAGAGGGAAATTAGTACAACTGTAATAGCAAAAGCAATAAAATTATGTTTTAAAAGTACAATGTGCAAAAATACATAAAATAGGAGGTAATTTTAAACTATTAGTTCAGTTGACATAAGATGACTATCAAATTGCTTTAAAAGTTTCTAGACATTTCCTCTCAATTTCTGTTCTCATCTCTTCATGGACCAACAGTCCTGTTCTGTGGGGAATAATACTGGTTTGCAGGCTACACGTGGAGTACCACTGACCTACACGAAGCCTTCAGATTAGTTAAATTTGTATTCTGCATAATCACATTTATGAGGGCAACATGATCTGGAAAACAATTGAACAGTGGACACAGAAAAATAGACAAAACCTTGAAGCAACATTAAAGGTATTCTTGCTCTAATCATCGAACATGCTCCTTTGGTTAATTACAAAGCGAGTTTCCTCGGCCGGCTTTCAGTCTGTACTGTGGCTCAAAAAGAAGCCATGTAGAACAAAGCCTGTCCTTAATTTGGGGTTTCCTCACCGTAGCTGGTTCAAATGTACACATAAAGATATGCCGAAATCCTGAAAAAAAATCTAGATGCTTCCATATGTGGGTCCTTTAAAAGGGGGAAAAAAAGAACTGATTTTAACTTAATCAAGATGGGCACCAAAGAGAATTTATAACATGAAAAACAATAAATATGGGCAATGTCGGGCTCAAGTTCAAAAAAGCAAGGCATAATTTCTTTTGTAAAGCTACACCAACAGCAGAAAATTCCCTAAATAATTGGCTTATTAAGTGTTGTTTGGTTGACCACCAATAGATACTCTAGTGTAATGTTCAAACTGTGTGCTCTCATCATTACAAAGGCAGCTATTATGCCAAGATAAGACCCAAATACTTTTGTTTTGAATTAAATAAAATCCTATAATCATGGTTATAACAACATCTGTCTGACATTAAGCACTTGGCTGCTAAAAATGGAGATTTTCTTTTCATCTGTTCCATAAAATCCTAAACTCGGGGATAGGTCTCTAAATTGCATGCCCTCCCCCACCAAGCAGATATTTCTAAAAGTGCTGTCACATTTCTCATTTTTTGGCTTGCCATGAATTTAGTTATCTTTTCACTCCTTGAGTTCTCATTAAAACAGGACAAAACAAAACAAAACAAACTCTATTGATTAAATTCATTTGTATTCCCAGAATGTATTTCAACCATTATAATATATGGTGTTTACTATAATAACCAACTCTCCTCTTTGGTTTTGTGTTCATTCATTAAAATATCATTTTTGTATGCAGAAACATCCCTAATACTGAGCATCTTTTATAAGCTCTCCTTGTAAGTCAAGTTCTCAAGGCTCTTCTTCATCACTTATTATTTGTAAACTTCTTAAAATATTTGCTTTTTGGTATATAATTTCTAACCTTTGCATTTCATTCTCTAGCCAGTCTAAGTGCAAATTGCTTTATATTTGATCTCTGCATAAAGCCTTAACTTAAAGTATCAAACTATACTATTACATCACGTTATAATTACTCAAAGAGATGGATGTGCTAATGAACATTCTGCCCCACAGAGTCTTGCCCTGGTTACTCATGGAGTAGCCACAAGTACCCGACAACTCTTGATGATACCTTCAGTGCGAGGAAACATTGGTTTAAGCATCAAATACTTCACACAGAGGTTTTTGAATTATTCATTGAACTCTGGGTTTCATAAGATAGTGGTAAACTGTCGAGATGCAGAAGTGCCGAGATGCCAAAGACAATGTGAGGTTAACCCCATGAGCTCTGAGTCTTATTGAAGAATACACCACCACCAAGGCATGCATTAATTAATTCTATACATCACACAGGAAAACAACCAGTCAATCTTTGCCGCATGTAAAGAAGTCAGGCAGGAGCAGCAAGAATCACTCAGGCCTCTTTCTAGGCAGCCCAGAAGGGTTCTGCGCATCTCGATGTCGGATTGATCGCAGTGGGTCCTCCCGCAAGGCTGAGGCACAGAGTGGGTCCCTGCCTGTGCCTCACTGTGCTTGTAGAACACCCTCACATTTCTGTTTCTACTTACTCTGCTTTGAAGTCCTCCTGCTTTGCCTGGAAACAATTTGCTCTTCCTAAGAAAGACTGGCATTTTCCATGGATGTAAGGGATACAGTAATAGTAAGCCATCATAACATAATATACTGGTGTATGCACGGGGCAAAATCTTCAGTGTAAAACACAGGAACTAGAGCAGTTTCATTCTAGAGAAAGAGGCACGCCTTCTTGGACAGCTTTGTATTTATAACTGAGCAACACAGGTTTTTCCTAGAGTAACTACAGTATAAGGGCGTGATAATCTTCGTACTTCTGAATATACTTCCTTTTGACTTGCCTTTGATTTTGAAAAGCACTGATGTTGGGAACTGTTTAAATAAAGTGTATGCTAATGCCTTGTTTTAGCACACAATGCAAAAACATCAATGCCTGGATGTTTTTCACCCTCAGGAGTGCATTTCACAGGTTTACCTGATCCTGATAAAAGAATTGGACTTTTCAGCTCATGTCATGACCGATAAAGGTAGGGTGGAAAATGTAAAGGGGTGTAACTGGGAAAGATTTTTTGGAGAAGAAAACAGGACTAGGCTGGATATAAAACATTTGTTTTTCAGTTGTTAGTAACAATGAAAACGTAATTTTTCAATTTAAGGTACATTATATGCATCCAGAGGAATAAAATGAGGTTTTCCCCATACTCAAATAAATAATTTTATTTCATGCAATTCCTAGAGAAAGCATAGGATCTCATGCTTATATGGATAATATCTGTTAGACTTCTGAGGAAAAATACCTGAAGCTGGCAAAAATACTCTTTTTATACATCAAAAAATGCACACCTTATATAATTTTATACTATCCATCTGGGGAAAGAGAAAGTAACAATAATATAGGATTATGGATCTAATCAGATGATACTTTAATTCCGTGTACCAAATGAGACCTGTCTGTACACTGTTATCATGTGGATTAAGAAGTGTGTCTTTTTCTTCATAAAGATACATATCCTCTTCCCTCCTCTTTTCCAGGCTTTAAATTGGGAGCCAAATGGTCATATTTACTCAGTTACACACAGCCTATGGCTTGAGCTTTCCTCACAAGCTACTTTTCATGTTCTAACTCTCTCTGTGTATGTTTACCTCCCTCTTTTTGAATTAAATTTATTATCCATGGGTAAATGTGCCAACTTAAACTTCTCCATCCTGGCTGCACAGTTAGGTTTGAAATGTCTGGGTCAGTATTTTCTCACGCACAGGAAAGCGCCTGGTGTCCTCCCAGGCTCCTTCTCTGGAGCCAGTCTTTCCTGAGTTCTCATTAACTCTTTGCCTTTTTCAAGCTCCTGAGTGAACAGTTAGTTCTCACGGACTGCTGGATATTCAACTTGGCCCCAAATAAAAGTTGTGCGGAGATGTTCAACATTTCAGTTTCCTAGTTCTGAAAGTACAGAACTACTCCCCCTGTGTCAATGCATAATACAATACAGCAGAAAACCCATCATCCACTGTGCAACGTTCCTCTGTTCTGGTTACAAGTCAAGATGTAAAGTCTTCCATTCCAAAACTGCACTCAGAGAAGAGAGAGGATGGGGTGGGGGGGGTGAAAGAAGGAGGGAGGACAGGAGATGAAAAGAACAAAGGAGAAAGGTAAAAGGTGGGGGAAAGACTGCGACAGGTAAATACAGAGCTGTTAAAACTTGCAAGAACCATAAATAAGTGAATAAATAAACATAAGAGGACTTCTCTCAGAAGGCAGGGCAAAACGATTTCTGAAAAGATTTTAAAAAGGAATTCTTAAGGAGAGACTCACTCCAGGAATGCCCAAAGTTATCCCATACAATCCATAAGAAAAGCAAGAAGGAGAAGAGGAAATACATTTAAAAAATTAAATAAAACAATACCTTGGCCTAAAAAGAGGACCCCCATAGTCATGGATAGATAAAACAAATAAACAAACAAACAAAAAAATAGAAATGTGTTCATGAAATATTAAAGACAAAAACCAAAAAGTTGTAGAACGAAGGATAAAAACCAGTCCTCCACAGGGATAAGAATTTGGTGTCAGGCTTCTCATTTTTGACAAAATATGCTTAATGACAGTGCTTCAGACAAACATACCTGAAGGAAAAGGATTTCAAAGCACGATCCACCCTAAGCAAACCACACATGGAGGTACTGGACAAAATAAGTTCATAATTAGATGTATTTCAATTAAAAGCATACCTCATAAGCACTCTGGCTGAAAACAAAGACATAATTCAACAAAGAGGAACTGATAGGATCCAAGAAGAAGATTTAAGTTTGGAAATCAGTGGAAAAATAATGCATTAAGAGTATGCTTTAAAAATGGTTCTCCACTTTAGAGCATCTGAGCAATTAAAAACCAGATTATTTTACAAATATGCTTAAATAACCACACGCACTTCATCTTTCAAGAAAAATAAAACACAGTTGGAAATTCCATGGAAAATAAAAGCTAACAAGATAATCAAATAATAAATATAAAAAGGGAGCATATTATTATTTTGAGCAAGTGATGGATTAATAAACATATGGCACTTGACCTTGATGCTTAGAACGTTCTCCTTGAGCAACACGCATTTGACTTCAGTGTCACGTTCTTCTTTGTATTCCTATTCACACACGTTCTACACTGCATGATATTTAAACATTCACAATATTGTAAGTGCAATTTATTGGTTTTGAATTTTGGGGACCAATTTACAGACAAAGTACTGGAAACTTTAAAAAAATTAAGTAATTTTATTTTGTTTAATTTATTTTTATTAAATTTATTGGGATGACATTGGTTAACAAGATTGTATAGGGTTCAAGTGTATATTTCTATGATACATCATGTATATTGCATTGTGTGCCCATCATCCACAGTCAAATCTCCACTTAGCATAATATTTTCAAGGTCACTAGCTATTAGGGAAAGGCAAATCAATCCTACAATGAGATGCCGCCTCACACCTGTTAGAATGGCCATTACCAACAAGACAAGTAATGACAAGTGTTGGAGGGGGTGTGGAGAAAAAGGAACCCTCATTTTCTGCTGGTGGAATGTAAACTGGGAGAGCTACTATGGAAAACAGTGTGGAGGTTCCTCAAAAAATTAAGAAAAGAGTTACCACACAAGCCAGCAATCCTCCTTCTGGGTATCTGCACCCCCCAACCTTGAAAACACTAATAAAGCAGGGTAGAGAAACAAAGAAGGATGAGGGTATGCAGCTGTTTTATAAAGGAGTGTAAAGCCAGTGCTCTCAGGGAGGAAACCAGCTACGCATCAGCTCACAGGGAGAGCACTCCAGGGAGGGCATCCAAAGCAAGCGACTTGAGGTACTGGCTGGTAGCATTTGAGTTGCAACAAGAAGCCTAAGGCCAGATAAGAGAGAATGGGTGAAGAGCTAAGATCTGAAGGGAAGGCTGGGCCAGATACTGTGCGGAAGGCTTTGTACCTTGAATCGCCTTTTGAATATAATGAGAACACCCTACAGGATTTCAGCTGAATGGCCTTGTCCCAACTGGGAGCCAAAAGGGGATGAGATCCCTTAGGCTGCATAGCAAGAAGGCAAGAGACACTCTAAAAAGTTGGCTGCTCGAGAAATACAGTTTCAAATACATTATTTAATGTTGCGAAGGCATATAATGTGATAAAACAACAATTCAACTTTAAAAAACGAAAGAAGACAGAGGAAGGGAAAAGTGGATAATGTAATTAGTTAATCGCTTGCCTTCACAGCCACTGCTACAATTAGATGAAACGAATAAAAGGGAGATTAATAGTCAAAAGAGTCAGTAGACTAGAATTGAGGAAAGAAGACTGCTAAATTTCATTTTATAAACTTTACTTAGTGTCTGAATTATTATGTCCTGCTAGTGTTTTTTGTTAAATTTTCAAGCTTTGTTAAAAGCAACACTAAAATTCTGAATTTTCAAAATTTGTGAAATAGGGGAAAGGACATTTATACCAGTTGGAAATTATGTTTTGCCTTATCAAGCCCATTCATCATAACTTACCAGTCAAAAAGACAGAGATGCTTGGCATAGAAGCGTGGTATTTTCTTGGGTCATACTCCCACTATACCATGTTCAGAAAGACTTTTATCTTAAACCAAAAAACCACATATTTCCATGAATCTGAATATCTTTTCAAAAGGAAATTACATCAAAAGTCTTTCTGCATGACATTAACATCTCCTATAGTTATAAATACTCTGCATTCGATTTCAAGCTAATTTCCAGCACAGTTTTTTTCTGTGAAATGGGGGTGATGCTCATGGTGAGATAAGGTTTCACTATCCTTGTTGTTTATTCATGTTGACCTTTGAACGGTAAGAACGAAAGCAGGTAGAAGACAAGTTCACAATCTGTCTGTGGAACACAATGGATATAAAACACCAATTAGTGTCCGCAGTGTCACAGTCCGCCTCTGAACTTGTCTGTGCTTTCGAATAGAGCTTCACAAAGCAGCAGCTGACAACTGACACAACGTGAAGAGAACTTAGTTTAAATCTCAACTTCAACCTTGATTCCCTTTTAAAAGAATTTGAATTTTTAAAGTGAACATATTTCAAGATATGTTTAAGTAAACTAAAAAAGATGTCACTACACATTTTGATAGAAAATTCAAAGATATTTTGCAGTGTCTAAAATAAAGATTTTAATTCATATACATGTTTTCAAAATCATTCTTTTTTATAAGTCTGGTTACCATGTTTGAAAGTTCATATTGAAAATAAATATCTGATCTATAATATTTAATACATATTTAACTGTTTATTTTCCCAGTTTCTTTTAATTGTTCACTTTGGTCTCTTTGTTTAAAAATAAGCAAAAGTGCCTGATTAGTTAGTTGGAGCTTGCCATCCCGTAAACCAAAAGGTTGCAGTTCATTTCCTGATCAGGGCACATACCCAGTTTGCAGGTTCAATCCCTGGTCAGGGTGCATATGACAGGCAACTGACCAATGTTTCTCTTTCACATGGATGTTTTTCTCCTTCTCTCTCTCCTGCCTTTCTCCTCTAAGGTCAATAAGCATGTCCTCAGGTGAGGATAAAAGTAAAAAGAACAAAAATGAATAAAAATAAGCAAAAGTGCTTATTTTTTAATGTTAAAAAATTAGAAAATAACACAGCATAGAATTTGCAATTTTAAATATACCTACCTTTGTCAACCTAAAAAAAATATAATTAAAAAAATAAATGAATCAATTTCTCACTCTGTGAGTAAACCTGAACATATGACATGTACTTTCGGGTAGTTTTAGAAGTGTTTTTTTTAATAATAAAAAGGGAGTGCTGATAAATATTTCATAAAAAATTCCTAATCATGACAGAAATTATCATTTACTTAAGGGCACTTTCTATCACTAATTTCTAATTGAAGAGCTTAATTGTTATTTTAGTACTGATTTTAATGTGTGAATTGTTCTGGGGCATTTGGAAAGTTTCTTTAATAATAGGATTTCTTTCTCATTAAAAGTTCATCATTGGAAGCTCGAGGATGGCTTTTCTCCATTTGCTAGAATGGAGATATGAAATTATTATTATTACTGCTATAATTGTTATTTTATAATAATCAGTAAAGAACAACTAACATTTTGGTCAACAAACCAAGGAAAATGACAAGGTAGAATAGCTGTTCTTAAGGCTGACACTAAGAAAGCCAATACTATGTAAGTTTTAGGTCAAGGAAATAAAGGCAACTCCAGCTTAAGTGACCTCATCCCCCACTTCTTCCTGGAGTAGAACCTGAAGCGGCTGATGCTGCTGTGTTTGCAGGAAAGTTGTGTGGTGACATCAACACAACTCAGTTTCTGCTCCTAACGACGGTATGAGGCACAAGGCTGCTTTTGAAGTACTGTTCAGCTTAATCACATTGGGCAGCCTTGGCTTATGTAGTCTTGCCAAGGTAACACATTTTGTGAGCCTTTAGTGTTTTCTCCAGTTGATGTAGGATCCAAGTATCAAGTTCAATGGCTGCTTTTTGATTTGTGCTCATGCTGGAGCACAAGTTTCAAACACTGTTTTTGTGGAAAGAAATTGAAACTTTTGAGTAACATACCAAGCGATATAGGGAAATATATTTTGAGATAGGCAATGGACTACAAAGAAAGCCTTATTTGGGGGAACCAATTTCTCACACAGATAAATGCTTCACTGAGCAGATCTGTGAATGAGACTCCTGGGCTCTATCCACCACCGCGCAGTCCACTGTGGGCCGCTGTCTATGCAAATGCAGACAAACACTGCATCCAGCAAAATGAATCCAGGCTCGATTCACAGTCCTGGGCAGGAAATGCTTCACTTTACTTTTTTGAATTTCAAAGATATTAACAAAGACAGAGAAAGAGATAGACAAGGGGAAAGAGAGGAAGGGAGGGAGGGAGGGAGGGAGGGAAGGGGACAGAGAGAGAAAACTAAAAAAAAATCACACATGTTCCTGATTTTTCTCATTCATAAATGATGTAGAATGGTATCAGGAATACTAAAATATCTATGGATATTAAAATGAGAATTACAGAGAGTTTTAACAGAATAAGAGCTTATTCAATTATTTAACATAATATTCTGAATTTTTGCATATACAGTAAAGTTTAATAAAAGTCTGTAGAGGGTAGACAATAAAACAATTATGTTTATTCATCTAATTTGTATTAAAATGTGCATAATTCTCAGTACTACTAAGCCCTAATTCTTAAGCTATGAAGAAAAAAATTATGGTAATGCATTTAGGATAAACTGCAGACTGGCCTTGGAGAGCATGTCCAAATATTTACCAACTGCTTCCATACAGGTCAATGACTATCTGGAAAAAAGAGAGGCGGAAAAAATTTTAAAGCCACCTTCACTTTTTAAACCACACCCATTGCCTTAATTGTTATTTATATGAAAGCATTAAGTGAAGACTATGTAAATGTAAGTTAATGATGGAAATGTAATTCTTAATTATTTAAAATTACTAGAGAATATTTAATTAGAGTACCACCTTATCCAATATTGATTATCCTAGTAATACATGCCTGACCTTAAACACACTAACAATCTAGAAGAGGAAAAAAAGCCAGATATTTTCCCTTCACTCTATTGCTATATATTACATACTTCTTTATCACTTTTTAAAAATCTCTTTAGTGAGAAAAGCATCATCATTGTTCAGTAGAATTTATGCAAACCAGGCAAGGGAGCAAGTATTTGACTTACACAAATGTTCTTTTAAAAATTAACTGACCCATTAAAAGCTGATTTTTAGTAAAAATAAATTGTAGTATAGTTTTATGTATTTATTGTTAAAAAATGAAATTAAGAGAGATATAGCCAAGCGATGGAAATAGTCTTAGTGCCTATCAGTAAATGAGGGGATCAAAAAACTGTGGTACCTTTACACAATGGGATACTACACAGCAGAGAGAAAGGAGTCCTAACCTTCGTGACAGCATGGGTGGAACTGGAGAGCATTGTGCTGAGTGAAATAAGCCAGGTGGTGAAAGACAAATACCATATGATCTCACCTGTAAGTGGAACCTAATCAACAAAACAAACAAAGGAGCAAAACATAACCACAGACATGGAAATAAAGAACAAACTGACAGTGACCAGAAGGGAGGAGGAAGGGGGGTGATGGGGAAAGAAGGGGACAGGTCAAGGGAAATGTATAAAGGACCCATGGACAAAGACAACAGGGGGGAGGGGACTGAAAGTGGAAGGTAGGGGGTGGGTAGGGCAGGGGAGAGTAATAGCAGGAAATGGGGACAACTGTAATTGAACAACAATACAAAAATTAAAAAAATAAAATAAAATATTAAAAAGCAAAAAAAGATATAAATAGGAAATCTTTTTAAAAAATTTATTGTTGTTCAGGTATAGTTGTCTGAATTTACCCCTACCACTCCCCCCCCACCCCAGCCATCTTCACCTCCCTCCCCTGATTCCACCCCTCCCCCCCTTGGTTTTGTCCATGAGTCCTTTATAATTGTTCCTGTAAACCCTTCCCCCCATTCTCCCCATTATCCCCTCCTACCTCCCCTCTGATTACTGTCAGATTGTTCTTAATTTCAATGTCTCTGGTTATATTTTGCTTGTTTGTTTGTTTTGTTGATTAGGTTCTTATCATGGTATATATTATACAAATTGACAGAAAATTAGTGTTTCAGGTACAGTATCCACATTTTCAAACTGGATACAAATATTAAAATATTTCCTCCAATTTGGTCTCTATAAATTCTAGTGAACAATGATGCTTTCTTCATTAAAAGATAATCTGTAAAAAGACTCAGAAGATAAATATTAAGAAATGGGATGGTAGAAGACAAATTTTTATGTGTTCTACCCCTCTTGAATTAAAAACAAAAAGAACATCAAGCAGAGGGACTAAAAATCATTTCCTGATATTAGTTTACAGTTAATATATCAACAGATCAAATAGTAAGGGACTGGTATGCAGGCCATTCACCATAAATCATGTCTTATTTTACTGTTAACTGTAGTCAGACAAGCATTAATATTATTAGACTGGCCTGGGTCTGCACTGTAGCAACATTTACTACCTCAGTGGCCTTAGACACACTACTTAACCACCTGAGTGGGACCTAAATTGACCCAAAAAGGTAATTTCAGCTCTTTATCTAAACACCAATAGCACCCAGAAATAATAATAATTAAACAAGAATATTTCACTTTCTAAGATCTAATTAACTGTTGTATATGTCAACCTCTACAGCAAGGGACATGTTATACTGTAGGCACTAGAAGTGTTAGGGGTTTTTTTCTTTCTAAATATAAAGCTTCTCAAATCCAACTGTATGAAACATGCCAAATGCTGATTATTTCTTGCTCTTTAAAACAAAACATGAAATTTTTTCTACTGTGGTGTCTACTGAGCAATTTCAATTAATTGACACATCACCGACTACAGGATCCTGTAAAACCTCTTTAAAGATCACAATTTATAATAGTAAAGTCAATGGCAACTGGCAGACCCACACAGAACAGATGCAACTAGGCTACCAGTCTTCTATGAAGAAAGTCAAGAGTCACGCAGTGTGATGATACACATGGAAACAGAAAACCTCAGAAGTGTGGTTATGTGAATAGAATTACATTCCTGTTTCTAACAGTATCTTTAATCTGAAAGATATTTCATGGAAAAACAAGAAGTTATCATCTCTGAAAAGTATTTTATCAGATTAGTGCCAAGAAGGTTTATCTCGACTGTGGTAAGAATCAAAAATGACTAACCTGTCATCCTACAGGAGAAGCTCATTTTTCCTTCCAAAATACAGTTGTCTTCAAAAAATATGTACAGGCATATGCAAAAGTGGGTTGAGACTGTGGTTACCAATGGAGATGACCAAAGATAATTCCTCAGTTGTTCAAAGGCTGCTGGACAAAAGCTCTTTAAGAGGTGACTTTTCTATATTGTGCCTAAAAGGTACAGGCTGGAAATGTATAGCAGCTTGCTTGGACACAGTGACAGGAAACAGGGGGGAAAAGGTGTTTGGTTTTGTTATCTTGCAGTTCAAGAAGTAAACCGCTTGTGCTCTTTTGATTGAGAAAGAAGATATTGAGGATTTAAAGTCTTCTCATGTCAGCTTTGTTTTGGTAAAGGGCACAAAATGATAGTGGAATCCATTTCTGTTCTGGAAGCTGTTCTGGAGAGTAAAGCTGAAGCAGGTGTATTGAGAAAAAGTAGGAGAGAAGAGATACGCTTTGGTTTCAGTAAAGCACAATTTTAGGTGTCCCAGCATAGTGAGCATTGGCTAGGAAACAATTAAATAATTAAGGAGAAATCCAGTGATTTCTTTACAAAATCACTTGTTATTATCATTATGAAAAGGAAAATAAAAAAATCATTGCTCCAAATAGAAAAAGATAAATTGAAACACACACACACACACACACAGACACACTCTTCAACAAAACTGAGTATTTCAATTTCATAGAGGAAAGGCTGTCTTAATGCTACACTTTGTAAAAAAGAGATCACCAAAAGTTCATAAGGTCAACACAGACGGTGAAATTCTACCTGCTCCTTTCTTGGGGATATGCATTCTCAAGTTGGGAGTTAAGTCAGAGGGTGGGGTAGTCGTACAAAGACAAAGAATGAACGTTTTTTGAAAATAATATGGTTTCTTGCTCTTACAGGAGACATGCTAAGCATAAAAAGCAAAAAATAATAATTTTTAGAATCATAAACGTCCAATCGGAAGACAGGAAAATCACATAAAGAAATAGTAGTTAGAATATATATTTCCATTTTGCTCAGAGTGGCTGTTTGTCACGGAGCTGTCCGTGGTTCTGAATTTTCAACAGCAGTTTAGTAAATTGTCCTTTTCCACCCCTTTTGAATCCGCCTTGTCCTCTTGACTTGAAGGATCACGCAGAGAAGTTATTTATGTTATGTAATGTTTTGTAATGTTTTCTGACATTAATTATTACTTACACCAATCATGTATCCGGATCTACATTAAAGGTGTTTTTAACTTCACCCTTTACAAGTTTCTTACTCAGAAAAGAACTGTATGCTTTTCACCACTCAGTTCATATTGTCTACAGGGAGTTAAAAGCATAGAAAACCCATTACTTCCAGTGGATTAAGTAAAAGACCAAACTTCAGTTACATCCTCTACAACAAACCCAAAGCTACACAAACCACCCTTATGTTTTCTGGTCTCAGCGCCTTTAAGAAAAATTGTCTACTTAGGCTATTAAGAAAAATACTGTAACAGCAATAGTTTTTAACCAGTTTATTGGTTCAGGCAAGGAGCCATAATGCACGAAGTACAAATATTTGGGGCACGGCTTTAGGTCTGTTTGTATCTGTTATTACACTTGGGGGTATGACTTGAAGATTCTAAACCTTTGCTTTCTCATTGACAAATCAGTGGTATCTAAGGATATTATACATATACAACAAGACAGTATGTGTGGCAGTGACTTAAAAATGTAAAGGCTCAGGAACAATAAGATTAATGTCAGAAAAATTTCTGAGTACATATATATCCATTAAAGTTGAATGTTGCCTGGAATCTAAGTTTCCCCTTCAAAGAAACAAGGCCAAATCTAGATGATCTTAATCTTTAAATAATGAGGTACAAATAAATCTCAGGAGAAGCCACTTCTGATAAAAGAAACCAAATACACTAAATCCAACTGTCTTGTAGGTTCAGAGCAAGACAGCACACCATCATATTATTTCAGATACACAGTGAATTTTTAATAGTGTCTTTTCTGATCAACCATGCAACCACACAAGAGCTGCAGTGAAAACACCACTTGACCAGCATACAGATGCTTCAGATTATGAAAACTTATGAACTGGATGGAAAAGCTACTGAAAGGAAGCTTTTGCATAAGCACTTTTCTTCCATGCCCACTAACTATAGGCAACCTGACTAGGACAGCCTATATCCTTTAAAACTAAACTAGCTTTAGAGAATCTTGGCAAAGGATATAGAGTCTTGTTAAAGCATAGATACAGAGGTACTATGTAATTTGGCTCATCAATCTTTCTTATTGACAGTAAAACATTAATTTATGAAAGATTATATAGTAAAGGTCTTGTGTCAAAAATAGAAATTAGGATTTTAAAAGAAATGAGATGGTCATGGTACTAAGACAAAAGATCAGGAGCTATTATTCTAACAAAAATGCTTAACCAATCTTAAAAATGCCACCTGGTACTACATAGGAGGTTTGCTTAGTCTGAGTTGGTACTATGCCACCGATTCAAGATAAACTGCATAGTATTCAATGTATTTATGATCAATATTCTTTCTGCTTCCAAATGACTGTAGGAGGATTTAAAGTATAAGGGACAATAGTGTGGTGATTGCAGGGTGGGGTGGGGTGGAGGGTGGAGGGAGAAGAGTGTATAGGGGGATGAATGGTAATGGAAAATACAATAATATAAACATAAATAAGTAAATTTTAAAAATAAAGTAAAAGGGACCTACACAACATAACTTTGAATTCAAACAAGGGAAATATTTGGTAAAGCACAGGAACAAATCTATTAAATACCAAAAGAATTCTCACTATGAATTTGTTCTTTGGCCCTGACCTTCTTGATAGGAAGAGGGAAAAAAAAAGAAATAGGACTATATCTCATTTCAATTATACCACATATTTTTCTGACTCGGGCCTTTGCCTGTGCTTTTTGCTTGAACTGGAATGCCTTTCCGATGTTGCTTTGTTTACGGAAATTATATACATTCCCTAAGTTCTAGTTTGTGTCCCTTCCACCTACAAAAACATCCTTGGTATCTCCTAAGAGGATTTATACTCCACATTTTGCATTCACATGTATAAGACTTTGCTTATATATGACTTTGGGCATGTATTTATAGGATAATCATTTAAGTTACATGTGTATCTTCCACCAAGGCTCTAACTTCCTTAAGGACAAAAAGTATACCTTAAAACTGGTACATCATAGTCACTAATCAAGACTAAGTTTAGAAAAAAATGGAAGCAAATAAACCCTTGAAATGAATCTGAAGTTTGAAATAGTAGCTCATAGCATAGGAGAAATGGAGACGAGCTGGGTTCCTTTGTGCAACCCAAACACACTCTACAATGTCAAACAAGCAACCTGCAGTGAGTTTCTTTTTAATTGTGGCAAAATAAACACAACACACAAAAATACTATTTTAACCATTTTTTTAAAATATATTTATTGATTATGCTATTACAGTTGTCCCATTTCCCCCCCCACTCCACTCCATCCTGCCCACCCCCCTCCCTCCCACATTCCCCCCCCATAGTTCATGTCCATGGGTCATACTTATAAGTTCTTTGGCTTCTACATTTCCTACACTATTTTTACCCTCCCCCTGTCTATTTTCCACCTATCATCTGTGCTACTTATTCTCTGTACCTTTACCCCCCTCTCCCCCTCCCACTCCCTTATTGACAACCCTCATGTTCTAGTTGTTTGCCTAGTTTGCTCTTGTTTTTGTTTTATGTGTGGTTGTTAATAACTGTGAGTTTGCTGTCATTTTTACTGTTGCTATTTTTGATCTTCTTTTTCTTAGGTAACTCCCTTTAACATTTCATATAATAAGGGCTTGGTGATGATGAGCTTCTTTAACTTGACCTTATCTGAGAAGCACTTTATCTTCCCTTCCATTCTAAATGATAGCTTTGCTGGATACAGTAATCTTGGATGTAGGTCCTTGCGTTTAATCTTGGGTAATGTAATTATGATGTGCCTTGGTGTGTTCCTCCTTGGGTCCAGCTTCTTTGGGACTCTCTGAGCTTCCTGGACTTCCTGGAAGTCTATTTCCTTTGCCAGATCGGGGAAGTTCTCCATTATTTGTTCAAATAAGTTTTCAATTTTTTGTTCTTCCTCTTCTCCTTCTGGCATCCCTATAATTCGGATGTTGGAACGTTTCAAGGTGTCCTGGAGGTTCCTAAGCCTCTCCTCATTTTTCCAAGTTCTTGTTTCTTCATTCTTTTCTGGCTGGATGTTTGTTTCTTCCTTCTGGTCCATACCATTGATTTGAGTCCCAGTTTCCTTCTCATCACTATTGGTTCCCTGTACATTTTCCTTTGTTTCTCTTAGCATAGGCTTCATTTTTTCATCTGTTTTTCGAACAGATTCAACCAAGTCTGTGAGCATATTGATAACCAGTGCTTTGAACTGTGCATCCGATAGGTTGGCTATCTCTTCGTTGCTTAGTTGTATTTTTTCCGGAGCTTTGAAGTGTTCTGTCATTTTGGCCATTTTTTTTTTGTTTGTTTGTCTTGGCGTGTCTGTTACTTTAAGGGGCGGAGCCTTAGGTGTTCACCGGGGCGGGGTAATGCTGGTCGCTGCGTTGTGACGCTGTACGTGGGGGAGGGGCCAAGTGGGAGCAATGGCTCCAGCCTCACTCTCCTCCGGATTTCAGTCTTTCACTCCGCTACCCACAATCAAACTGGGCCACTCTGGTGCTGGTTCCCGAGTAAGTGGGCCTGTGCACACTCTAGGCCCCTGTGGGTCTCTCCAACAACCTCTCCTGTGAGGCTGGGAGTCTCTCCTGCCGCCCCAACCCCCAGGGGCGCTTTCAATCAGAGGTTTGAGGCTTTATTTCCCTGAGCTGGAGCCCTGGGTTGCGCAGCGGTCTGCTTCGCTGCCCGCCATTCGTCCGGTTTATCTGTGGGCGAATGTGGTGCCGCAAGGTGCTACCTGCCACTCTGCCTGCCCCACTCTCCGCCACTCTGAGTCCGGCCCTCTCGGTTTATCTGTGCAAATGTGGGACCGCAGGGTCTGCTAGTGCTAGGACTGCCTGTGCCATTTGTCCCACACTCCGCCAGTCTCAGTCCCGCCACAGCCACACGAGTCCTCTCCACCCCGGTGCCCGTCTCTGCCCCTCCTACCAGTCTGGATGAATGATTATTTTCTGTTTCCTTGGTGTCAGTCCCCCTTGCTGTTCGATTCTCTGTCAGTTCTGGTTGTGCGAGGAGGCTACCTACGCCGCCATCTTGGTTCCTATTTTAACCATTTTTAAGAGTGTAATTCAGTGTCATTATGTACACCCACAACGTTGTGTAACAATCACCAGTATTAATTTCCACAAATTTTTCACCTTCCTAAATGGAAACTGTGTATCCATTAAACAATAACTCCCCATCTCCATACCCCTCTACCTGACAACCTCCACTATACTTTCTGTCTCAAATAATTTGCCCTTCTATGTGCATTGTTTAAGTGGAATTAGACAATATCTGTATTTCTGTGTATGATTTATTTCAGCATGTTTATAAGGTTTACCTGTGTTGAGCCATGTATCATAATTTATTTCATATTATGGCTGAATAATATTCCATTTTTTGTGTGTACATATTTACATGTATACACACACATACATACAAATATAAATGCATATACATTTTGTTTATCCATTTATTCATTAATAGACACTTGGGATTTTTCCAACTTGTGATCTTTATGAATAATGCTGCTATGAACATTGGTGTATAAGCATCTGTTCAAGTCCTTGCTTTCAGTTCTTGTAGATACATACTCAATCAGTCAATACTATTAACGTGTTTTTGTAATCTCACCTGAGGATTAGTTTTATTGATTTGAGAGAGAGAGAAACATCAATGTGAGAGAGAAATATCAATTGGATGCTTCCCACGTGCACCCTGACCACCGTTCAAATATGCAACCCTTTGGTGTTTGGGATGATGCCCCAACCAACTGAGCTACCCGGCCAGAGTAACAGTATTCACTTTTTGATGAACCACCCCATCATCGTTTTTTCTATAGTGATGAATTGAGAAACTTTTAAAGCCCTTATAAAATCCATGTTTCTCCCCATTTTTGCTTGTTTCTAATCTCTCTTCTTCCATGTTTTTGTTGATGGATTCAGTTCTTTCCTCTGGTCACTCGGCATCTACCAACCCACACACCCTATCTTATGCATACTCCCTCTCCTTAAAACAAAGTTGCCTTTTTATTCTAATTGCTTGGTAAATTGATAAATGAACAGGAAATAATGATTTCCAGGGAATGAATTCTTAGCCATCCAAGGTTACAGATATTATTAAGGGTTTTTCTTGACAAAATAAGTTAATCTAAAAAGTAAAACCAACAGGCAAACAAAAGTCCTGAGACTTTGAAAAGTTTACAGTATGTGAAAGGCAGGGAAGGGTTGTCACGACCCCAGGCAGTACTCCTGTGTGTTTAAGCCGCCCTCCTGATCCACAGCAGCCTTGGCCCTTCTCGATAAGTTTGGTAAAGCTAGCTTACATAATAAAATTGATAACAGGTATTATTAATATTTGAAAACCATTTAAGTGTATTTTAAGCACTTTATATGCAATAACTTGTTTAAACCTTATAAAACCTCTTTTAAAGGTGAGGAAATGGACACACAGAGAGTATACGTAAATTATCCAAGGCCATTTGACCATTAAGCAACAGACTATCATTTAAACCCAAGCAACCCTGCTACAGAGACCATGCGAACCACTACTTGCCATGATATACCAAATGTCAGCCAGTCAGATGGCCTGGACTTCCAATGCCAGGCCTACATGCCATAAGTGCCGGAATTCATGTATTTGCAGTACTCAATCAGAAGCTGACTGACTTCAGTAAATATTGCCTGAATGCCTATGATAAACCACAAGATAAAGGATAAAGAACACAGGATAGGAGGGTCACAGGTAAGAGGAGTAGAACAAATCAAGAAATAATTATAATTTGTGTAAGAAATAGTTATAAACTAAGACATAATGTATGTCATTGCAGACATCAAACAACCATTTATTTATTGAAGTTAACCAGTTTCCTACATATATAACAAGAACATTGAACTTGGAAAACTAGAAAATCAGTTTCAGCAAAGAATTCCACCTTGACAAAAAAAATCGTAATTATGTAATCACATTTTAGCCTGAATTATTCAGATATTTGCCACAATCTTTTAATTTCCTATATGTGACCTCAAAGAAATAAAATGTTACATATGCTATAAAATTAGCAATGAAGTCAGATGCTCAGTTATTGTCCATACAAAAATGTTTAGATCAATATGTTAGTGAACATGCAAGATTGATTGCTGCAAAGAGGAGCTATTTATCAAAACTATCACCCTTCATTTAACTGCAAAAAAAGCGCTGACTCTATAAAATGTCTTTTGTTAACCACCCAGTGTAAAAATCTCTATATTCATCACTTCAAGAAACAGAGGATGCAACAGTTGAATAAAACTTTACAAAGTAAGTTTTTAGTGATACATAACTACTTTAATAATTTCTAACAAAAAAGAATGACTTACGACGTAGTCACCCATTTTGAAAAAAATGAAAATGGTGTATATCGTTCATGGTAGTAGAGGACACAGTATTCTTTCTGACCGAATCTCATGCCCTCTCCTGCCTTTCATGTAAGTAAGTCCCTTTCCCTCCCCTGCAGCTTCCTCTATGCCAAGCCAATGTCATCTGCTTGTGACCCCCTCCAAAGTGCTGGGATCCTGTGAGACTGTTACCACTCAGGAACAGAGCGCAGTGCAGAAAGCCTGGTGGGCCCCAAGGTTCCTCCCTGTGGGGTCGGGGGGAAAACTTAAGCTTCCTTCAGCTCAAGCTAGCCAAAGAATATCATCAAGATGAGAGCTGGACAACTGAACAACCTTATTCATTTTATTTTGATGCCTAAAATATGCTACCAAATGCTACATGACTTAAATATTAAAGATGAGTTTCTTTGTTGATGGGACCATTGTTCTTTTGCCATATCAAAATTTTTTTTTTTTTTTTTTTTTATTTATTTTTTTTTAAATATATTTATTGATTATGCTATTACAGTTGTCCCATTTCTCCCCCCACTCCACTCCATCCTGCCCACCCCCCTCCCTCCCACATTCCCCCCCCATAGTTCATGTCCATGGGTCATACTTATAAGTTCTTTGGCTTCTACATTTCCTACACTATTTTTACCCTCCCCCTGTCTATTTTCCACCTATCATCTATGCTACTTATTCTCTGTACCTTTACCCCCCTCTCCCCCTCCCACTCCCTTATTGACAACCCTCATGTTCTAGTTGTTTGCCTAGTTTGCTCTCGTTTTTGTTTTATGTGTGGTCGTTAATAACTGTGAGTTTGCTGTCATTTTTACTGTTCCTATTTTTGATCTTTTTCTTAGGTAACTCCCTTTAACATTTCATATAATAAGGGCTTGGTGATGATGAGCCTCTTCAACTTGACCTTATCTGAGAAGCACTTTATCCTCCCTTCCATTCTAAATGATAGCTTTGCTGGATATAGTAATCTTGGACGTAGGTCCTTGCGTTTAATCTTGGGTAATGTAATTATGATGTGTCTTGTTGTGTTCCTCCTTGGGTCCAGCTTCTTTGGGACTCTCTGAGCTTCCTGGACTTCCCGGAAGTCTATTTCCTTTGCCAGATCGGGGAAGTTCTCCATTATTTGTTCAAATAAGTTTTCAATTTTTTGTTCTTCCTCTTCTCCTTCTGGCACCCCTATAATTCGGATGTTGGAACGTTTCAAGGTGTCCTGGAGGTTCCTAAGCCTCTCCTCATTTTTCCAAGTTCTTGTTTCTTCATTCTTTTCTGGTTGAATGTTTGTTTCTTCCTTCTGGTCCATACCATTGATTTGAGTCCCAGTTTCCTTCTCATCACTATTGGTTCCCTGTACATTTTCCTTTGTTTCTGTTAGCATAGGCTTCATTTTTTCATCTGTTTTTCGAATAGATTCAACCAAGTCTGTGAGCATATTGATAACCAGTGCTTTGAACTGTGCATCCGATAGGTTGGCTATCTCTTCGTCGCTTAGTTGTATTTTTTCTGGAGCTTTGAAGTGTTCTGTCATTTGGGCCATTTTTTTTGTTTGTTTGTCTTGGCGCGTCTGTTACTTTAAGGGGCGGAGCCTTAGGTGTTCACCGGGGCGGGGTAATGCTGGTCGCTGCCCTGTGACGCTGTACGTGGGGGTGGGGCCGAGAGGGGGCAATGGCGCCCGCTTCACTCTCCTCCGGATTTCAGTCTTTCACTCCGCTACCCACAATCAAACTGGGCCCCTCTGTGCTGGTTCCCGAGTAAGTGGGCCTGTGCACACTCTAGGCCCCTGTGGGTCTCTCCAACAACCTCTCCTGTGAGGCTGGGAGTCTCTCCTGCCGCCCCAACCCCCAGGGGCGCTTTCAATCAGAGGTTTGAGGCTTTATTTCCCCGAGCTGGAGCCCTGGGTTGCGCAGCGGTCTGCTTCTCTGCCCGCCGTTCGTCCGGTTTATCTGTGGGCGAATGTGGTGCCGCAATGTGCTATCCGCCACTCTGCCTGCCCCACTCTCCGCCACTCTGAGTCCGGCCCTCTGGGTTTATCTGTGCAAATGTGGGACCGCAGGGTCTGCTAGTGCTCGGACTGCCTGCGCCATTTGTCCCACACTCCGCCAGTCTCAGTCCCGCCACAGCCACGCGAGTCCTCTCCACCCCAGTGCCGTCTCCGCCCCTCCTACCAGTCTGGATGAATGATTATTTTCTGTTTCCTTGGTGTTGGTCCCCCTTGCTGTTCGATTCTCTGTCAGTTCTGGTTGTGGGAGGAGGCGCAGTGTGTCTACCTACGCCGCCATCTTGGTTCTCTCTAGGTCGCCATATCAAAATTTTGATTTGTAATCCTGATTACTTTCCATGGATAAAGATGGTGAAGGGATGTAATTGGTTGAATGTATTTATGTGAGGTAACAAAATAATGGGGGAAGGGTTACCAAAGACCTGTACTTCTATAGGATACAGTGTAAGATACACAGCAAGTTAACAAATTGCTACCCAAACTGGCTGACGATGAAAGCAAAACAACCCAAGTCTACCGCTTCTGGAACAAGTGGTGCGAACAGCAGCCTGCAGTGTCTGAGCTATGGGGTAGTGGAATAGAGAAGAAAGGAGGATGCCACTTAAAGTCAGAGACTCTGGCCCAGCAAATTCCTGGCTCTGTCAAGTAAATTAACCCCATTAAGCATCAATTTCCTCCTCTGTATAGGGAGACTAGAGACAAAAATACTCTTCAACCTTTCCTCCTGGAGTTGTTGTGAAGTTCAAAGAAGAATGCCTGAGAAAATATTTTTTAATAAAAATATAGTGTATTATGTCTAAGTACAGAAAATAGCTGTTTTGTTTTGTTTTTAAACCTATGGGAAACTAATTGGACCTTACAGAAAATATACTAGCAACTCCAGGCTCATCAGCACCAGAGTCTGACCGATTACGCTAAGTAGCAGAGGATCCCTGCATTTCAAAATAAAATTTCAAGCACCTGAAACAGAGTGACGTGTTTATATGTTCAATGAGGTGTTTCATAATTAATTTTAAATGGCAGGTGTTGTGCTTATACGTTCCCTGGCACTTCATGCTCTATGGTGCCAATAAGGAATTTTAAACAATAATAAAAATCCTAGCACTCCATGTGGAGAATGGTAAGGGCCAGACCGACCATCTCTGCCTTGATTACTTGGAACAGTGTCATGCAAAGCCCGGGTCTAAGGCAGCTGGCGACCAGGCTGTGATGGGCATGCTTCCCCAAAGGGCTGGGCTGACACCCGCTCTTCCAGGTGCTCTTGACACCTGATGGTTCTTCCTGAAGCAGCCAAAGCACTGTGGCGCGTAGCCCTGCTAGAGTCCCTGGACTACCTGTAGCTTTTGTTGCTGTCTCCCACAGACCATTTCAAACACAAATATGCAGGCAGTGTCAAATGAAAAAGAAAATAGGCTTTGCGATCAAAATATGTTGTTCTCTTTAGTGACGGATAAAGGGGTGGTAGTGACTTAAATAGATGATAAGGCATCTGAAGACCTTTACTCATTATGATGAGTCAATTTCAAAACATGCATTTGCTCCCAGATATAGGATGCATTTCCAATGAAGAGAAATTGATGATTTGACATTCTAGAAAAGTCTCGGCCATCATTTTACAACTCATTTGTAAAATATTTTATAATTAACTTTGTACTTCACATAGACAAACTATCTTTGGCTCCTTAAATTTGGGCATACTTGAGGTTTCCAGGTTGGGTAACTCAGCTGCAAGTTTTAAATGCCTCTCTCTTTTTTAATATATAAAGTGCTTTATTATACTTCAATAAAAATTTTACTGAAACTCTATGTGCTTATTAAGAATCCATTAATTGCCAGACACTGTTCTAGGGACAGAAAATTGAACACTGAGGGAAACAGTCCCCGAGGTGGCTCAATGGCTTTATACACACTTAGGTCCTTTCCCCTTCCTGCCCTACCATCCCCAGCATGGTATCTGCATGACCAGAAAATGCCATTCCGTTTAATCTTTGTAAAAATCCTTTGATGTAGTGTATACCACACTTACAATGCCAAGGTGGAAAGCTGGAAGTAGAGACATTTGTTGCAAATAAACCTAAGTCGTACTCGGCCTGCTACAGTAATTGTTGAGTGTCCAAGAGGTACTACGGCGTTCTTCTGACAGTTGAAGGAACTGAACACAGAATAGGAGCAGAACTCGGGCCTTCTGATGGCTGATCTGATGTTGGAGTCACCACACCAATGGAATCAGTAAAGAGGGACATACAGCTTTTCTAAATACCAAAAATGATTCCTATAGACAACAGAATCCCAATTCAAGTAATGTGCTTTCATAAAATATTTCCATAAATATAAATTCTGTATCATGAGAAGGTACACATAGGAAGCCTCTTTGACAAAACTGCTTTTGAAAAGGATTTTTTTTTGGAAAGACAAGTTTAAAATTTAAGTATAAATACAAAAATTGATATTACATTGAGTATCTCCCATATTTTCTTAACTATCGATAATCTTTTCATGGTTGGTGATGAACAGAGGTAGATACCTTTCTCTCGGCTGCCAATGAGAGAATTAAGTTCCATTGATACTTACCCTGACATATTGCTGTGGACCACTGAATAATGTTAAACGTGATTTCTGAGAGTTAGATGGCGGTTTAGAATTTAATGTTTAGACAAGGTTTTTTGTCTTATTTTCAAAAGATTCTTTAACAAAGGAATGTTGCAGATTAGGCTAACAAATAGAGATATCTAAATATCAACTGTTTCAAATATGAAGGAATACTTAACAGCTAAAATTGGACATAATTTCTAAAAGGCATTGTTTTTAGACATACATAACTCTGAGTGTAGGGGAGGCTGGCAGTATGCCACGCAGCCCCTCCTTCTGCACTAAGTTCCTTATCTCTCCCTATGGCTGGGAATGCTGGCAGCTGAAATCCCACTGGAAGCTGAGGGTCCCAGGTTAGGCCCCCACCCAAGGAGCAGCAGGTGTCCAAAGATGGGTGGGTGTGCAGGCATAAAGGTGCAGCCGCCTTGGCTTGAGAGCACTCACTGGGATCAGCAGAAGCCATTATTTCAGCTACATTATATAGTTCATCCCCTCCTGCTGCCACCTGTGTTGCTCCCCAATGTGCATCCTAAGGACTTTGTCCAATAAATTCACTGCCAGTGCATTTTCATCTTAGGAGACTGTTTCCTGAAGAAACACTTTTAAAATAATGAGATTGGAATGATACTTTTACTCCTGTCTGCCCATTATCCCAGCAGTCCACTTAGTGAATCAGCAATATCTGTGGCCAACTTTTCAGAGTATTGCTAGTTATAAGGCAATAAGGCCAACAGTTTCTACAAAGTATACTAGAATGTTCTCCCCTAAATTATAACTGACTTAGAAAAAAATCAATACAATTAAGTGGCTGTCAAAAATGGTAATAAAGTCAGAAGAAAATTTTAAAATGCATCTTTTAAGGATAGCATGGCTAAAAATCAATGATACCGCATATATTAATAAATAAAGGCAATAAAATAATCTGGTTGGCAGCATAAGGCATCATGGTATCTTTGTGTAATAATAACTTAAAGGTTCAAAAAATATCAGGCATTTCTGTAATTTCCAATAAATCACCTCATACTTCGATCACTTCTTGCCCTATGAAATGTTTTTTAACTTGAGTGTTTTATTTAAAAATCCCCCAAAGAAACATTGAAATCGCCATGATAAACTGCCAGACATCAATTCCTCATTGATTTCATGAGCATATCCACCACTGTAGGTAACATGTGTAGATATACGAGTTTCATTCTCCCAGCCACGTAATGCAATGCAGTTTTATTTACTAGCACAGGGCGTTCAAATTGATTTCTGTATATTATCGCCTACAGGTTTTATTGATGGCTCTTCCCATGTCTTCCTTAATCAGTTCTACAAGCATGCACTCACTTGTACACAAAAATCTCACGTTATGCAAGTAAATTTTATATCAGCAGTCAACACTTTTCAAGTAGCTGAAGTATCAAAAGTTACCACGTGTTCTGTATCTATTCACATAAGTTCTGCAAGCTGTCAAATATCCAGTAGAATATCTATAACCAAACTAGCTTTAGTTTTCTAAGAACCTGTGCTTCTGGGATTACAAAATGCAATATACAGCAGCACCACAAGAAGAAGAGTTAGGCTGCTTCACTGCCACCTCATTCTGAGTTGTCTTCTTCCGTACTCATCAGAAAGAAGGAGGAGAGAAAGACACACTTTAAACAGTCAGGAAAGAAAGCTACAGAAGATCAATGAACAAAATAACATGGAGAAAAGAGAAGAGAGAGCCTGCCCCTTCTTTCACGCCACGGTCACTGCACAAATTCAAAACTCATTACTTCTTGCCTAGATGCAACTTCCTCCTACTCACTTGCCCAGTCTGGGACCCTTTCACTCTGTCCATGTTAATCATCCTCAGGCAGCTCTTACTGTAACACACCTCTGGTCAAAAATGTCTGGTGGCTCTCTATTGCATTCAATAAAACTTCGGAACAGTTTAGCCACAGATGGAAAAACAGATACTTGTAGACATAGACTGCTCAGGTCTTATAAGGTAAGATCTGGGGCACCTGGGAAGAGCCTAGACCAGTCAAGCTCAGTCGAGAGCATCCCCTTCAATGACCACAGTGGACTATATAAACATTGTCACTGTCATTTGTGTCATGTGGCATGGAGACTTTACTTTCTAACCCCAGATCTGCAGCACTAGCTTGTGGGACCCTCCACAGGCTCACTCAACTCTCATTCTAATCACATCTCCATGACTTCCTTTCCGCCCCTCCCTGTGCCAGCCAAACTCCCGTAGCACATGAGCGGGTTTCCCTGTGTCCTCTGCCTAGTCTTCCAGGGCTGCTACAACAGAGTTATAGCACATTGCAGACTAGTGGCTTGACCGACAGGAATGTATTGTCTCACTTTTCTGGAGGTGAGGAGCCCCAAACCAAGGTTTGCACAGGGTTGGTTCCTTTGCAAACCTTGAGCAGTAAGAGAAGACGTCCCATGTCCCTCTCCATGGCTTGTAGATGATCAACTTTTCCCCCTGTCTCTTCATGTCCTCTTTGTTAGGTGTGTCTCTGTGACCAAATCTCCCCCCCTTTTTAAGGACACCTGTCATACTGCTTTAATGCCCACCCTAATGACCTCATTTCAACTCTATCATTTCGGTCAAGTCCCCATCTCCAAATAAGGTGGCATTCTGAGGTACTGGGGATTAGGACTTCAAAATATATATGGGAGGGGACAAAAGTCAAGTCATAATAGCCCCCATTTCCCTTTCTCCACGTCCACATCTTACTCCCAGCGCAATCAGAGAGCACCTATTTCCCACGGCACCGTTCCTGATCTCTCTGGAAAGCTACATTCTATTCCCAGAGAGATCTACACTCTGGGCATAAACCACTGTTTAGCCTCTTTGAATAATTATCTGGGTGTAATATCCTTGGAAACAGTGACTGTCTTGTTCAAAAATTTTTTTTGTTATTCAAAACACCAAGCACAATACACTGTGTACAATGAAGACTCAGTGAGTAGTTTTACAATTAATAAATTACCATTCATTTCAGTAATGGCTTTGATCACTTAAAAAACTGGCAAGGTAAGGGGAGTGCCAAGTATTCAAAAGGATCCTAAACTTCTAGATTTTAGGGTTTGTAACTGAGCATTCCTTTAGTGATGAAATCATGATGAAATCTTTATAAATAACTGATAAAGAATTTTCTCTCTGCCCCAGTATAGATACCAATGTCTACGTCGGAGATTTTCTTTTTCTTTCTTTTTTTTTTATGGAATTTATTGAGGTGACATTTGTTAGTAAAATTATATAAGTTTCAGCTGTCCAATTCTATAATACTTAATATACATATTATATTGTGTGTTTGCTACCCCAAGTCAAGTCTCCGCCCATCACCATTTATCCCTTCTTACTCTTTCCCACTTCCCCTGGCCCCCTTCCCTCTGGTATTCACACTGGTGTGCTGTAAGACTCTGTAAACCACGCAATACCTGATTATTTAGTCAGAGGCACTAACCTCTTTTCCCTTTGAATTTCAAGTTAAAGAAAAATGACAACATCCAACACAATAGCTGCCCGATATGAATGAATCAAAATCATACCTATTTTTTTCTGTCAGATTGGCAAAAGATCTATGTTTGGTGTGCCATGAAATTTTAGTAATTATTTTATGTGTGCCATGAGATGAAAAGGTTGAAAATTGCTGGTCTAGATAACCGGATGACCTTTGGAGATAATCCAGGTTGAAACCAACATGTACAAACAGGAGAGTTACATCATTCTGAAACTAAACAGTCCCTTCTTTCTTTTTATTTATTGATTTGAGAGAGAGAGGAAGGGACAGAGAGACAGACAGGGAGAGAAACATCAATTTGTTGTTCCACTTATTTATGCATTCATCGGTTGATTCTTGTCTGTGCCCTGAACAGGGATAGAACCCACAATCTTGGCACATGGGGATGATGCTCTAACCTACTGAGATTCCCAGCCAGGGTTAAAAAATAAACAGTTTTTTTTTCTTTTGGCATGTCTAGGTACGGCCTCAGAGGCAAATTTTCTATTCTTTCAGAATAGTATACATTTAGTTACATTCACTTCCCTATAAATCAGCTTAACAGTGGCTATCATTCCATGGTCTATTGACTATCATTTCTCTTGACGGATCTAAACTTCTAAATTTCCCATTAATGGCCCACAGGTCACTAGGCTGAATCGAGTATTTATCTACCATTAAAGGGGAACTTTCTCCTGCCTCCATTTAACAAAAGGGAGACTCATAATATGGAACACTTTCAAATCCTTGGTATTAATATCTATCCATACAGATACTACCCACTCCATCTGCATGCCAGGAAACACTAAGTACAAAATCATTTTCTCAATTTCTTCTGGAAAAAACACATGGTGTATATTCATGTATCAAATGTGAAAATCAGACAGAGCCCTTCAGGAGAGCATGGAGGAACCCTGCCAGGTCTGGTCTGAGCTGTAATGCAGGAAGCCCTGCCTGAGCGAAACACGAGTCAGAAGACAGGTAGACGGCTCTGGAAATGGTCCAGCCAAGCCCTTCTTCCACAGGAGACGAGCGACGGGCCCTAGTGGACCCAGGGCCAGAAGCAGGAAAAGCTTTTCCCTTTAATCCTCTGATATTTATTTTTAATTTTGATTGTATAGATAGATTTCCAAACGAAAAACCACAACATTGATGTTAAACTGAAAATTAAAACAAATGCACATGACTATATCATTACCCATTTTTCCTATGAGACTCCTACAGTCAGAGACTGTTTAACAAATCATCTTATGCCAGGAAATGCTACCCTCGGCACCAAAGTTTTAAAACCTGGATACTGCGATAGCCTTATCTCTCTGTTTTAATTCTTATAACTAGTTCTGTGTTCTGCAATTAATCATAGATGCTTTATTTGAGAGACTAAAAGTGATTTATGTGGCTCCCTGGCTTTCGTTAGCTACTGCTAACGACTTGTTTATACAATTTACACATGGGTTAGTCCCAGCTGATTTATTCAGTGCTTAACGAATGTTATACTGTTCCCAGATTACCAATATCTTCTGTTATTTGGAAAACCCTTGAATAATTATTATGTATTATTAATACCTCTATAATGCTTAGTAGGACACATTATGATCTGCTTTAATCATTAACATTCACACAGACCCTAAATTACTATTTTAGCCCCATAATCCAATTATAAATGGCTAAGAATATACTAGGAATTTATTAACGTCTACTGTCACCCAGAAAGACCATCTCTACAGGGAAACCTACACCTGTAAGAAGAAAAATTTAAAATTTAAATCACACATCATCACTTCCTGCCTAGAATATTAGAACAGCTTCTCTGCATTTCTTTTCCTTCACATCTTTCTCCTCGGAGCTGACACTACTCCTCCACAAACAAAACAAAGGAAAACACCCTTAAATGAAAAATCTTATCTCAATTTTAAGCTAGGTTCCATAGCCCTGGCTGGTGTGGCTCAGTGGATTGAGTGCTAGCCTGCGAACCAAAGGGTCACCGGTTCAATTCCCAGTCAGGGCACATGTCTGGGTTGCAGGCCAGGTCCGCAGTTGGCAGTGCGCAAGAGGCATCCACAC
The DNA here is from genome assembly GCF_022682495.2 of Desmodus rotundus. Classification (NCBI taxonomy): domain Eukaryota; kingdom Metazoa; phylum Chordata; class Mammalia; order Chiroptera; family Phyllostomidae; genus Desmodus; species Desmodus rotundus. The sequence goes on along the minus strand of NC_071399.1, from coordinate 85,425,618 downwards.
ATTGATGTTTCTCTCCCTCTCTTTCTCCCTCCCTTCCCCTCTCTCTAAAAATAAATAAATAAAATATTTTAAAAAATAAACTGGATTCTGTAAAATCTTATGTCTATATACTAAAACCTGCAAACAATTTCTGGATTTCCTGCAATCTCTCACTTACGCTTCTTCTATCACCCAGTCTAGATTTCCATTATTGTCCCATTATCTGTCTCGCTACTCCCAGGACCCCCAGCTTTGGTTGATTTTGTTCTTGTGATCTGGAACGCCATATTGAGTTATCCAAATAATGCTGTAACAGAGGTGGCCTGAGAGCAAAATACAGCCAGCAGATGGATTTCGACAAAATACACAGAGCCCGTTTCCTCAGATGTTTAATACAAAGATCCTGATTTCAAGATTCTCTCAATACATTGGGAGATCTGACAACATTGGGCCTGCATTCTCTGACGTCTTCACCTGCTGGGTAGGACTATCAAACTACCCCAGTGATACCCCTCGTATGCCCTCTAGTTGTGTGAATGGGCCACATCTGGGAAGGCTTTGCCGCACCAGTGGAGAGGTCCTAGAGGCATATCAATTTTCTCCCCTCCCCCCAAACCCTGATGCCATTCTTTAAGGTCCAGTTCAAATCTTCATTAAGTTTTCCATCCTGCATTGGTATCTTTTCAAGTCATATGGTACTACCAGAAAGAGCCATACTATTTTTTTTTAAACTAAACTTTATATGCAAAGAAATTAAACAGTTCAAGATGCAGTTAACCATTTACTGTGCTAGTAAGATTTTGAAGGCATTCAAACCTCCAGTTTGGGTTATAATCAACACCCATATATACTAATCAGGGGTATCCAACCCAGAGCCCCCGGGCCGAATGCAGCCCAGGATGGCTATGAATGCAGCCCGACACAAAATCCTAAATTTGCTTAAAGTATTATGAATGTTTTGTGTGTGTGTTTTCATTAGTGTTTGTGTATTTAATGTGTAGCCCAGGACAACTCTTCTTCTTCCAGTGTGGTCCAGAGACACCTACAGTTGGGACACCTCTGCAAGTGATACTATTAATTGGCAGAAATATTTTGTGGGGTGGGGGTAAGTTTGCCACTATGGTTACACATTGTTTAAGGGATGTACTTTTTCATCCAATAGATATATTTGTAAAAATTGATTTTGAGATAATTGGTCACAAATGAGCTAAGATGAATGTGCGAGGATGATCGCAACACCGTTTGTAACAGCCCAAACTAGAAACAAAACCAACAAATGCCCAATTGGAGGGGCTGGGCTAAATTACAACACATCGGTGTAACGATCTGCTCTATAATAATAAAATATAACAACACAGAAAGAACATTACAGCCTATGGTAAAGATTGGCGAATAGGACAGTGTATATCCAAAAGTGTGATGTGTATATGGTGTGTATACACATATGTATGTTCCTCTGAATCCTAACCAATATGAAATTGTAAGCCGACTATTGAAGTTAGAGATGCTTACTTTGTTTTTGAATAAAAATCCCTTTCAATCCTTTTCATTGTATATCCTCTCCTCAACTCCGCAAACATCATAATAAAAACCCTAAATAGGAGACTTCAAAGTTGGGAGAAGGCACTTGAGTTGCATTAACAATAGGAAGATGCTTTAAATAGATATTGCACAACAAAGCGTACTGCGTATGATAACCATTATGACACTGTGCATGTTCGAAGTTGTACTTGACTCAAATGCATTTTTAGGACAAAGGAGAGCTATCAACATAAGAGAAGATTACTCTTGAAGTGAACCACAAACTTCCCTTCATTTTAAAACATAAAATGCCAGCATTTGCATTTAAATCCTGAGCTGCAAAGAAAAAATGAATCTGTCTACTTAGACTTAGGATTAATACCCATACCCAGGTATAAACACCACCCTGCCCTGTCTTTCTTTGGAGGGAACACCCGACATAAAGCAGTCAAAAGTCATTTAGTGACTGACATTGACATAACTTTGCCACAAGCAACTAAAGCAATTACCAGGCCTGGTTTGGGCACAGCTGAAACACCTTGATAAGGCAGCAGTGAAAAATGACACATCACACAACCTGAATGGTTTCATCAGTGCGACACTAAATCAGCATGTATGTCTCCAACACACTCATTCTGTCGATAATAGAATAATCAAGCAGAAAGGACGAGTATTGCCTCCAATTTCTGCTGACAGTCTGAAATGGAAACAAAGTGATACATGCCTGTGTTGTGTCTTCTAAATGTATCTTAGCTGAGATGGTGTCAATTTAGTGTCCCGCGAACCGCTTCATAATTTAAAGCCTCACAGTGTGTAGTTAATAAGCAATATGTAAAAAGATAACATTTATTTGATTACTCATTTCTTCAAAAACAGTGATGTTTAATACACGTAACACCAACTAAATCCAAAGACAGGACATCGAGTTAGATCCACGTTGAGCTGGGAGAACTGATCTGTTTTAGAATGAATACTATGAGACATGGTCCCAAAATAAAATTTTGATTTAGAACTTTCATAAGACAACCCTGGTATGATGTCATTTAAAGGCGGCATTTACTCCCAGAACTGGTGTTAACTAAACAAAGTGAAATCTTTTTTTCCACCACAGCCTAATGACCTAAATCCTGATTAATTTATAGGTGACTACAATGTTTATTACTTCAATTTTCGCCATTCACTTGGCTATCGTTAATGCTGGTCTGTTCTCCTGGCTTCCGGCCCCAAACCCTGCCCCTGATTGTTGCTACTCTGTAATTCACCTTCCTATCAACCCCCCTCTCCCTTAAAATCTGCATCTACATCCGCAGAACAAAATGAGAAAGCAAGCTGACCGTGAGTGCTTACATATAGCATTTCTGGGACTTGGTGTACACTCCAGCATCGCCTGGTCTAAATTGTAACCAAACTGCTCCCATCTTGTGGGAGAAACAAAGTTCTCATGAAAATTAAAAAGTAAAAACATCAAATGTGTATCATTTGGAAAAAGTCAGAAGAAACAATACAGGTTTTCTTAATTCTTTGCATATTCTCTTTATAAGTAATATGGAGAAAATTTCCTCTTTTATGATTGTAATCACCATGCTTGAATTTTAAAATAAAATATAGCATACAAAGGGAGGCCCAAAACAGTGGAATTTATATATAAAAATTGTGTATGTATTCTTACAGGTTTAAAAATTCAGTCACCTTCAAAGTCCTCTCTATTTGATGCAATACCCCTATTCAGGAATTTTTTTCTACTGCTCAACACAGTTCTTGAACTCGTTGATTTTGATGCCTTTTAGTGATTCTGCCATTTTTTGTTTCACCTCTTCCACATGGGCAAAACCTTTCCCTGTGTGGACGTTTTTCACCCAGGGAAACAAACAAACAAAAAGTCGCTAGGGGAGAGATCAGGTGAACAGGGAGGGTGGGGCACAGGGGCCATGAGGTTTTTAGTCAAAAACTGCTGAACACTTAGCGCGGTGTGGGCAGGTGCACTCATAAACCACCCATCATTAAATGGGCAAACACACCAAAAGAGTCTTCAAAAAAATATTCACTGAAGCCAAACACAGCCTCTCACAACAACGCCAGCTGGTGCACTGATCCAGACGGTTTCCTAGAACACTCACCTAGCATGGGAAGCCTGTACTGCAAGGGGCCCACCTTCCAGAAGATAATGCCAGGTTTCTGGGGTCCCCCCTCATATATTCAATGAACATTCACTTTACCTTGGGCTAGAATAATATAAATGGGAGCCACATGGTATGAAAGGAACTTTGGGTGGTCATTAAGTCACTCCTTGATGCAAGACAAGGAGAAATTAAGCAACCCAGGTGAAATGTGAACCTGTCCCTCTTTAAAACCCTTTTATGCACCCCCCTCTGTTTTATCAAGCTGAAAAATTATAAGGCCAGGGACAATGTGGGTTTTTGAAATAAGCAATTGGTCTCAACTCAGAGAGGAAATGACCTAGAATTCACACTCTCCCACTCTGGGCACATTTTCCCTTGGAGAACTGGACTCTGAACTCTGACCACCCCCACCCCATGTACTCGACTCACTAGCCCTGGAACTTCCCGCCTGCTGGGCTGTATCCGTAGGCCTCACACTCAGGGCCGGCGTGCCAATCGAAGCTCTACATCCTGACATTTGGTTTCTGTAAACTTTTCCTATATCTGATTCTTTCGAAAGCATTTGCATTTTTCAGGATATAATATTATTTAAAAATCAAATTATTAAGTAACTCCTGAAAGATCTCCTATTGTTCCTAATATTTAGTGGGGATATCTGAGAACAAAAGTCAAAGGAGCAGGAAAGACAGCTAATACATTTACTTCAGTGAATATCTTGGGGAAAGCATTTCTGCAGAAGAAGCATTAATCACAAGCCCACATGATTCATTTCTCCTAAAACACATTCTATCTGATATACCATATCTATTGAGAAACTAGACACATACAAATATTTGATTATATATATATACACACATGTACATATAAATATACATAATTTTATATGTATCAGACACTAAGAATATTATCTTTGAAAGAGTCCCAATTCCATTTTTATTTACAAATTTAATGTGCCATATAAAAAGAGGTTGATAACACAAAGAAACCCATGCATTTTTTAGAGGAAAAATCCAATTTCCACTCTCCTCATTTTACTCTTTTTCTCCCCATATCATCAAAAAAACATACTTTAATTTGTCTCCCAGTGAACTAACACGCTTGCTTAAATGAACAGCAGCTCTGCCCGCAGAGGCCAGATAACTAATATCCATGGTAAAATCATTTCTGCTGTTCTTTGAACTCATGAAAACACAGCCAGAGACACTATAGACTCAATAGTTTTGTCCAAATATTAGCTGGGATATAGTTTAAGTTTCTCTTAAGTGCATCCATATCTGCTAAAATGTGCCGGCACACCATCACCTGCTTTAAAGACCAAGAACCCAGTTCTGTTAGCTAAATACAAAAATAGTCTCTAAAACGTTATCTTTTACACTGCTTTTTCCCTTGTTCTTTCCTCCAACATCGATTTTGATTAGTTTCTTAAGGGCATTACTAAATTAGTCATAGGGTCAAATAAACGAATTAATTAATTAATCATAGCACCATCTTGCCAGATCCCTGCATGGCGAGCTGTGGGTTATGGGCCCATAGGTTGGTGCAGAGCTCCATGGGCATGAAAAGCGTGCTGCACAGCCCTGCAACCCGGAGGCACACTCAGCCTCTCCTCCCTCCAATGTGTCCACAGCTACGTCATAAGTACCACCAACATTCTGGGTAGCACGGAAAAAAATGACACATAATCCTGACCACAGGGAGGTGGGGATTTTGCAGGCGAGACTACAAGATGAGGGGATGACTGACAGCCACCAGGCTACCATGAGAGGTGCACACAGGACACTGTGGTCACTGTGTGTGAGATAACGCAGGAGAGGGAAAGAACGAGGCTTCCCGGGCGGGGGTTGGGGGGGGAGGGCTGGAGCTGAATGTGTGAAGGCCGAGTGGGGCATAACCTAGCACGGTAGGGGAAATATCCCAGAGAAAGGACACAGAAAAACAACCTTTCAGAACAGTTTACTTCATTTGCTTATGTCTGCCCTCTGGGGTCTGAATGTAGAACACTGAGGTATGACGTTGAACAAAAAGGCAGGGGTCAAATTCTGAAGGGATGGTATTTCATGCTCAGAACTGTGGACCTTACTCCTCAACAGAAGTTTCATCAGATGCTTTGACCAAAATAAATTTAAACAAATTCCTTTGCTTAAACAAGTTTGGTCAACATTGCCTACTAAAGGGATCAAGAGATCCTGAAAAAAAAGATGACCATTTGATTATGCTTAACCCAGCTCTTAAAACACATGGGATGGTGGAGTTGCCCTTTAATATAATGAAAAGTACCATAGGCTGCGCTGGCTGTTCATGGAAAACACTCCTACAAACGCTGCTGTAGGTAGTGAGAACGGACTGAAAGACCTGAAGCACAAGAGGGCTTTAAAAGAGCCCTTGCTTAGCCAGGAGAGCGAGACGGAATGAGAAGGGAGTGAGACCGCAGGTGAGGAAGGTCGGCCAGAAGGCTTTGCTCTGTAAACTTAGACAGCCAGAGGGGAGACTGGGTTAGCATCCCATAACACTAAAAACAAAATCACTAAAAATTGGGTTCATAGTCATTAAAACAACCCATGCACATAGATAATAAAACATTTTGTTCTCTGAAGTCATGTAGTCCGTTTAAAGGCAGCCTGTACATCAAACTCTTCTATGAAGGAACCAGAGGTTGAAAACCCATTCACGAGATACAGCGTGCTCAAGCATTTATTACATTTGGGGATGCTTCCCTAAAAATCACAATACACTTAAAATATTGACGCTGAATTACCTTTCAATACCGATTATTACCCCTGTTCTTGGATTTCAGCTGTCTCAACCTACTGTGTGACGTTATATCTTGCTGACAAATGTTATTCTCACTCCCAGCCATAATTTTTATGACCCATGAGCAGTCAATTGGTTAGGGCTTAAATCATAGTTATGCTTCCCCATGATATACATATATTATGGCAGATGATTAATGCCTTTAATACAAATTTTAAAGCATCCAGTGGCTCTTTCAATTCGCATTCTGATTCAAATATCTTTAAAAGTAATATTATCTGCAAGAACCTGCCTCAAGCTAACGAAAACACTGCAGTCACATCATCTCCACTCTAAGGACATCTAGGAGAACACTCATTTCCATGCCTTTTTCAGAGGCTTCCCAGAGTCGATATTCGGGTGGAAACCTGAGAGGAGTGGCTCTGCCGAGTGTCGCTCCGTTACATATAAGGCTTTATTATTGGCACGTAAACTGACTAGGAGCTAGGAAGGCCAGGTTTACTGGCTGTAAAAGTATACATCCCAAAGGAAGACTTAGCTGCACTTGAGTCCTTAATGGATCACCTGTTGGTTACATTTCCCACTTAGTCTCATTGTGTGAGCTGTAAGAGAGAGACTGAAGCTCAGAGCTCCTACTACCCAAGCTCAGCAGCAACAAATCAGATAACCGCAGTTTTTCCTCTTCCGCATTAAAAACAGCCCAGCAGGCAAATAGGTTGCTAAATACTTTTGAGTAGGTAGGCATCTCTTACTAATTGTGAATTAACATTGGTGTCACTAATCAATGGTTTTTTTTGTTTGTTTATTCTTAGAGCACTGGATCATCCTACCTTGTGTGAATAGGTTGGGGTAAGTCTCAGCACAGCTCTTTTTTCCTGCAAAAAGGTTAACCTCCGGTTTCAGTGACCCCTTGTGCTTGTTCTACCTTCCTGGATTTCCAAGAATGCTCTTCCAACTCCTGTCCATCCTATTGGCCTCAGTTTCTCCAACACTCCTCAGGGAAGTTCCACATGACCACTGGGCTCTTGTCACCCCCTGGCCCAAGCTTCTATAGCGCCCTGTCCTCCTCTTCTGGAGCTTGGCCACACCTGGAACCCTTTAAACAGCTCCGTTGGATGATTTGTTGAATTCCCATCTTCACCCTGCCTGGTGCACACAGGTACAAGATGAACGTGTATTTGCTACACATTCTGCTTACAACCCCATGTATTCTCTCCCTGGACTTTCCACACTGCGTGTATATGACTGAGCTGCGGGAAGCTGATACTAATTCTAGAATCAGAGATGATTCTAGGTGAGATTTTGGAAGGCAAGGGACATTGTTCATGTTGAAAGTGAGAACCGTTTTATACAAGTCTCTGAACGGATCCAGTTCTAACTCCAGCAGCTGAGCCCTCCTGGACAGCACAGTAGATGGTTCATGCGTCCTGACACAGCACGGCCCGTTTATGTGAACAGGTAGCGTCGCCCAGAAAATGGTCAGAATGAAAGGTCTACAATTAAAACATTCCACAATTCGAGCAAAAGAGCAGCACTCACCCTCCACATAGTCAGGTATTGCTCTACACAATGGAGATTTTCTTAGATAATACTTTTTTCTCACTGCCCTTTAAAACACTTGGAATTGCCTGGGCTTTGTCATCAAATCAGAGATATTCTAGCAATAATTTTACATAACATCACTGTTGGGAAAAAATCTACATCTTCTCTGACATGTGTACCCTGTGTACATTTCAGTAATCCTTAAGGAGATAAGGAATATTTGGTTACAGTTACACAAGTAGCTTTCACTGAAGCGGCTCTTTAGTATATACTAAAGTAGACATGGTATTTTGACCAAAAGTGTATCTTAGCTATTTTTCATTCTTTCTGCATCCACAACATAGAAGCCAAAGTTGGGGGGGGGGGTGGAGATTAAGTACATGTTGTTTTTCAAAAACAGCATTATACCAAAAAGTTATTTTAAATACTGTGATTAATCATTCCACATACCTAATGTCTTTAAAAGGAAGTATTATGGGTTATTAAAAGAAATGAGTATGCGTAATTTAAGTCAGATGTCCACAGTAAAATTTACGGAGTTACAGATCAGGGTGTGGGCACTTTCTGAGGGGTCAGTGCTCCCCTGAAGACGATTTGGAATAAGTCCATTGTCGGTGGTGTATTTCCTTTATCATACGCTGACCTAACTCTGGCACGCCAATTACAGTGTATTCGTTTTTCACTTGGTTATACACAAAAATACGAACACGTTAAATAATAGAAAAATTGTGTTTTTTATGAATCAAAATATATCTATCCATTCAGAAATTATCATTCTCATCATGACACCGGCCATCACTGCGCAAACGTTTATCTGACGAGGCACTTCGCTGGATGCTTCACAGACATCGCACCGTTAAAGGGCACTGTCCCACGGCCACGCGGTGAAGAAGACGTTTCTGCCTCCATGGGTAAAACTGGGTGCTCAGAGAGAATTTTGTCTTTCACAGCTGGACTTCGAATCTAGCACTACAACCTTCCAATGCCAGCTTTTCCATTTGTAATGCATTTGATAAAAAAAAAAAAAAATAGCGGCTATAGCCATAAACATTCAACTGAAATACTGACTCTGCATTCAATTCTAAAAGATCATGGTATAAACTCAAAATCAGATTTAAGACTCAGAAAATCAGACTGTTAGGTCAAAAATACTCATTAATTGGGAAAATTTAGCACAAGAATCTCTAGATTTGTGAGGAGATTTGCAGTTTGTAACACCATTGAGGATCCATTTATATAAAGCAGTTGGAAGTTTATCTCAAAACTGACAGCCAAGTAAATGCATTTTCTAGCACCTGACCCCCAACCCCAAACCCAGATGTATTCAACAAGGAAGCCATTCGGAAAAGCCAACAATGATAACAGCCACAGATTATTTAATGCACAGTATATGCTAAACGTATTGCTTTTTTAAAAAATAATAATCTCTACAGTGAGAGAGTAAACCATTTGCTTCATCATCAGGCAGCGTGTGACTTAGGGGCAGAGCACACAGCAGTTAGTGGATTTTCGAGACTTAGTGAATGAACAAGCAAATAATCTTCAGCCACGTCACACGCAGACCCGATTCATGTCAGGCACCACTGAAGAGGCTCAGCCAAGAGAGGAAGAAATAACTGGGCCCCTTAGTTGCTGACTGGTCCCCATGGCAAGATGTAGGTCCCTATGCCAGCGCCGGCGCTGCATCAGTCTGCAGCAATCCCAAACAAATGGCAACGCCCAGCTTCCTCAGTCTCTTCCCCCTTCCTTTAGTCCTTTCAGGGCTATTTTTCTCTCATTAATAGCTTACATAAAATTCTATTTGTTTACTGAAGCAAGTGTTCCCTACCTAGTATGTTATGTTCAATCTTAATTCTCTCTCTCCATTGTTATGAGAAAAAAAACAAATATTAAGAAATGCAGAATGACCTCTACAAAACAATGTTTGCACACATTGGTTTCTTCAAATCCTTCCAGAAGTGTTTGTACACACAAGCATATCTCTGCTTATTTTCTATAAATAATATATATGTAACATTCACACTTAGAAACACAAATGGAATTATATTATTCATACTCTGAAAACCCATTTTCCTATTTATCAACACATCTTGAACCTCATTTCAAATCAGCACAATTCTTTTTCATGGTTGCATATCATGAATGGATGTCTTATAACTTATTTACCACTTTCTCCATTAATTAATTTAGTGTTCTTAGGTTATCATTTGCTACTGCAAATAATAGTGCAATAAACATATTTGTACTGAACCACCTTCAAGTTCATTCAGGAGTATGTCTAGAATACATGCCTAAAGTTTGATTCCTGTGGCAGAGATATGTGTATGAACACGCGTGTGTGTGAAACTTTGATAGCTGACTGGCATCTTTAATATACTGACACTACTTTCACTCGAAGACTACTCGGTGAAGGTTTCTCCATTCTTTCAACATTGAGAATGACTTTTAAACTGTTGCCAATATGATAAGTGGAATGTGAATATTATAGTGATGTTCATTTTAATTTCTGTAGAAACTTGAGAATATTCAAAGAACCATCTAATTCAGAATGCAAGTAAACAGAAACTTTGGGGGATGTGGCCGAGTATCGTCTGCAGTGGCTGAAGACAGCAACAATGATGGAAACACTTGTCACTACAACGACATCCGAAATATTATGGATGTTTTACTCATTTACCTCAACCACACAGTAGTAGCGCTTGTCCTTCTCTGCTGTATTCGCCAAAAAATTTTCTCACAGCGAGGAAAACTTTCTGATATCCAAAAATTCAATAGTCTACAAAAAACACCTGGACAAATTCTTAAATTATTTTTTTCTTGAATTAAAGGATATAAAAATAGCCCTGACTGATGTGGCTCGGTTGGTTGGAGCATCATCCCACACACCGAAATGTTGCAGGTTTGATCCCCAGTCTGGGTATGAACAGGAGGCAGCCAATCAGTGTTTTGCCTCTCCCTTCGTCTCTCTCTCTAAAAGCAATGAAAAAATGTCCTCAGATGAGAATTAAAAAATAAAAATTAAAAAGACTTCTGAAGCCCATGTACTTTTCATAGGCCTGCAGGCGGGTTTGGAGGCTTTTAAAAGCATGACCTATATATAAAAAAATAACATAGTTTATGTGCCTGACTAATCACACATGGTGGTTCCTACATACTCTGGAGTTTGAGGATTGCTCCCTGCAAAATTTTACTATTTCAAAGTATTTTTATTTAGAATAAGTTAAAATACATAAACACTTTCCAAAATACTTGCCATTTCTGAATGTTTAACCAAATAACTTTTTATTTGCTAAATGATTTACAAACATTTCAAATCATCCTCAGGACAACCAAATAGACAACACTGTTTACTTTCATTCTAGTACCACATGGCGGAACAAGTCCTGCTTAGCGAGAATGTTACTTCCTCAAGCCGCAGACCGAGAAAGCGGCAAAGAAGACACTAGAACATTCCCTTCATGGACCAGGTTTTCTCCTGCTTTCTGTAGCCCTAGAATTTGAGATTAATACAATTTCAGTGTTGCTAAGGGACTTAGAACCTCCTGGCTTCAACTTTTTTTTATTTTAATCTTCACCTGTGGATATGCTCATTGATTTCAGAGAGAGAAGAAGGGTGGGGGCGGGAGAGAGACAGAGACAGAGAGAGAGAGAGAGAGAGAAAGAGAGAGAGAGAGAAAGGAACATCTGTATAAGAGAGAAACAAGAAACATCCATCAGGTGCCTCTTGTACACGCCCTGACTGGGAATCAAACCTGCAATCTTTTGGTGGATGGGACAACACTCAACCCACTGAGCCACCAGGCCAGGGCATCCACTTCTTTTAGAAATGCAAATAACCTCATCTTAAGCATTTTTTATCTATACACCAAGCACAGTCCTCACCTTTAGTGGGAATTCTATTTAACTCCAAGTCCCTTATAACAGAGCAGACATGAGACCATGCTTCTTGATCATGAAGAGAGTGTGAGGGTTTTGATCACTTGAAAACAAGAGAGTACACGACAATTTTACATTGACAAAAGAAAACAAAAATCCTGCTATCATTGCATTTGAATTCTCAAACAAAAGAACAATTTCGGTAAAGGACCCATGGACAGAGCCAAAGGGGGCAGGATTGAGGGTGGGAGGTGCGGGTCGGTGGGGTGGGGGAAAATGGTGGCAGGAAAATGGAGCCAATTGTACTTGAACAGCAATAACAAAAAGGAAAAACAAAGAAAAAACGAAGTCCAATGTTATTGAGAGGCACATCTATCTCAGAGGCAGATACATCTAAACAGAGAAGAATTATACAGAAAGATTCAAAACACAAAAATTAAGTGCATCTGTTGAACAGGCCTTTATTAATATGTCTCAGTATCTGTCAGGTTCTTTTGAAAACACTTGGTGTGGAGAAAATCACTTCATGTGTAGACACTCACTTGTAACAGTGTGCAAGTGTGCCTTCTGCCCCAGGTGCAACGGGTCGACCTTGGATTCCGATTCAAAGCAGAGGTCCTGCTGCAGAGGGGGGCGGGGCCTCGTGGGCCGAACAGCTCCCTGTCGCGACCTTTCTCGCCTTATGAAACTTAGCAGGGAAAACACCCTTATAAGGTTCAGGAGCCTGTCCCTGTACTTGCTTTCATCCTGTACTGTGAATCTGACTTCTTACAAAGTTTTTGTTTGGTTGGTTTTTATTAGCCATTCCCTGGCATAGGGTATTTTCTCAGTAAACTTGTGTTAATCTCTAGATTAATGAATAGTTCCTACTTAATATTATACTATTACAGGGATTCTTAACCCTAGATGTATATTAGAATCACCCACTTAAAATTAAAAACTAGTGACACTTCTACCTGATTCCAACAAAATTCTAATGAACTTTGTTCAGTTAATGAGAGAATGTGCCTATGGCTTTGTTTTTCTTTTTCTTTTTAGTCTGTTTATTTTTAATTTCCACTGGATTCCTTTTCTTGATTATTCTGGTATCTCTTGAAAAGATATTCCTAGAAGGACATCAAATTCAAGATATGACAAGACACAAGCAAATAAGGAGCTGCTGCTGGGAGACATATCCCTGTTGGTAAATATACTCAAAGTGACATTTCAGTTTAAGGTATAACTTCACACATACAACTATTTTAATCTCTTTCTTTCTTTCTTTTCTGCCCCCTCCACACCATAAGATACCATTAGCTTTCAGTGACAACTCGATAGCTTGGGTGACCAAAAGATATAAAGACAGCCCTGGCTGGTGTAGCTCAGTGGATTGAGCATGGGCCTGTGAACCAAAGGGTCACCAGTTCAATTCCCAGTTAGGGCACATGCCTGGGTTGTGGGCCAGGTCTCCAGTAGGGGGTGCCCAAGAGGCAACCACACATTGATGTTTCTCTGCCTCTCTTTCTCCTTCCCTTCCCCACTCTCTAAAAATAAATAAAATCTTTTAAAAAAAGATATAAACACAAATGTCATAGGTCATTCTAGATATTTAAGTATTTATGAATGACTGACAATTCAAGAAGGAATAAGGAAAAGGAATATATATATATATTAAATTAAATGCAAAAGAAGCGAGCATAAGCCTGGGGCCTCAAAGCAGACCCAGAGTTGGATGGATAATGTTTGCCTTATACAAGTGGTATCAGGCCAATAAAGAGAAAATATAGAAATGACTTTTCAAATAGTTTTGGGGAGAAACTGTGCCCCAAAAGGTTTTGGTAGAACCAAGCAAAGTTTGAGAGTGACAACTAACCATGGCCACTAGCCATGACTCATCCACAACAAAAAATGACTAGCCCAGCTATGAAAGGTCTCTGAAACATACAGTGACCCTTACTCTCTTCCTCCAGACAAGACTATTACAAAGCAACTCACTCCAAGGCACACTCCTCCACAGTCAATGTGCGACAGATGTCCACTTGATAGTATTCTTTACGGCAGGACCAATCTATAGCAATCATTTTCAACCCATGCCCAATAAATCCTTGACCAGAATTCTTACACTGTTCACACAGTTTGCTTACTACAAAGCATGGTTCTGCACAATTCCTCCCAGAGATAACACTCAACCTGGGCCCATTTCTCAATTAGTAATTGAAAAAAAGACATACTTTCACCAAGCCTTCTGTGGAGCCATGTAGCAAGACCAAAGTCCCAGTCCTTATTATGCCACTTCCTTTGGGTTATAGAACCTTAGCATGCCCCACTTTCCTCAGGTTCAAATGGAGCTAATAAAAGAAAATGTTAATACAGCATATTATGGTCACAAAACATCTTCAAGTGCTCTATCTCATGTCGTCTTCCACCACTATTCTTTCATGTGGGTATTTTTGTTCTCCTGTATTACAGATGCACTTATTAAGTCTCAGAGTTCAGTTATTATCATTTTTTTTCAGTAAGTGTGCTGCAGGATCAAGATCAGCCTTTCCTCTGCACATACTGGGTCCTGTATTTCTGCCACTGAATCGCAACCTTTGCTCCCACAGGAGGAATGACACTTTCTACTTTTACTCTTTTCAGATGGGTCCGGGGCTGTGTCAGAGAACCCAGCAGCCCTCTGCCAGTGCTTCAGCTTGAAGGGAAAGAATAAGTACAAGTAGTGCCTGTCAAGTTTCTTCAAAAGATCTTGATGTAAATGAAGGTGCTCTCCTAGAAAACAATCTTTAATGAACGAGTTCAGAGAGTTCTGTGATAGCCATCACATCACCCTCTTCGTTAGCATCTCTCACCCCAAGCTCAGATCTAGAGACAACTGTAAAGACGAGCAGAAGAGTTTCCCAGAGGTGAATCCTAAGATATAAATTATATGCAAAGGCTACAAAATGTGAACAGATTGAACAGACAGATTGACTCTCAAGGATAAAGCTTGAATTTACATATCCTTCCAGAATCATGGATGATGGCTTTGTAAAACTGAGTTAACCAGATCTTAATTTTTTTAAGTATTTTCATGTCACGTCTTGCTGCATTTAGAGGTGACAATAATCAACTTAACACTTTAATCACTGCCATGCAGTAAGAAATTCCATCAACATGTTAATCCCTGATTTACTGACCTTCGTCAAGGAGTGAAATTTCCAAATACCTACCTTAACAGGCCCTTAAAACATACATAAGACCCCAAGATTGAAACATAACTCTGACAGCAGAGGGAATTGGCTTATAAGTAATTTAAAAGCTATATTTTAGTTCCTGAACTGTCTTGGAAATAAGAATTTTTAACTCAGTGCTTTTAAAAGTGTTTGATTTCCATTTTACCCAGATTAGAAAACTTTATTTAACATGAAAATTATACAATACTTTAATTCAAGAAAGACAATTATTATTTTTCATATTTCTGTTCTTTGAATTACAAAAGTAATGCCATGCAGACAATAGGGACTTGAAGAGAACCATGTAAAGTTTCTAACAGACAATGAACGAATACCCTATATTCCCATCCCACAGAGTCTCACATCTTTAGTATTAACTGCACTGCATATCTAAATATATATGAATTTATATATATTTGAATATATACATATATTTTCTTTCTTAGTGGAAAAAGTGATTTGAGTTAGAAAAAGATAGTAATCTAAGATACTTTCCGAGACAGTAGAGCAAGGTACAGACAATGGGACAGATATTGAAGTCAGCCATCTCAAGGAATTCTGTCTTTGTTACTTCAAAGATCAAAGTGCACGCTCAAATGACTTAATATGTTTGTACCTCAATTAGCTCACTGATGAGGTTAGCTCTGTGTGAGAATTAAAGAAAGATATTACCTGGCTGGTGTAGCTCAGTGGGTTGAGCGTGAGCTGCAACTCCCATTCAGGGCACACGCCTGGCTTGCAGGCCAGATCCCCAGTGGGGTCCATGTGAGAGGCAAACACACACTGATGTTTGTCTCCCTCTCTTTCTCCCTCCCTTCCCCTCTCTATAAGTAAATAAATAAAATCTATACTAAAAAAAAAGGTATGTAACACATTGCCAGCAGAGCTTATTGCATTATAAGTTTTTCAGTAAAGGCTGGATATAGATAATTATTATTATTAACCCACATTGCTTTAAAAATACTCTATTAAGATAATTATAGGTTAATAATTTGATTACTAAGTGCCTCAATTCAGGTCATATATAATTAGGATGACTAATCCTCCTTGTTGACTGGGACCTAAAGAACTAACTTTCTTTCTTTTTTTTTTAAGATTTGTTTATTTATTTTATTTTTAGAGAGAGGGGAAGGGAGGGAGAAAGAGAGGGAGAGAAACATCAATGCGTGGTTACCTCTCACATGCCCCCTACTGGGGACCTGGCCCACAACCCAGGCATGTGCTCTGACTGGGAATCATCGAACTGGCGACCCTTTGCTTCATGGGATGGCACTCAGTCCACTGAGCCACACCAGCCAAGGCGTAACTACTTTTCTTGAATGTAGGATATTCAGTGCTAAAGCTGTTGGTTCTAGAATTCCTAGACAAACCAAGAGTTGGGCCCTATATACAACAGAGAAAGAGTAGCAGGGTAGAAAGAAACATAGGAAATAAAAAGGACTTAGTTGTGGGTGTCTTTTCAACACTGTTACATGGTCACGAACTAGAAATAACATCACCATCAGTCTCTCTAACTCCCGAGATGAATCACCGTACTTAGCCTGCTCTTTCCCCGGAAAGACTGCTGCCTGTGCGCAAGGCTTCACTGGGCTTCAGTTTCAAGTTTTTAGTTGTTTTGTGCTGCTACTCTAGAATTTAAACATTGGATAAACATTTCTGAATACTTCTTCTTAAGTAAGCAGGAACTTTCA
Source organism: Desmodus rotundus (assembly GCF_022682495.2). Lineage (NCBI taxonomy): Eukaryota > Metazoa > Chordata > Mammalia > Chiroptera > Phyllostomidae > Desmodus > Desmodus rotundus. The sequence goes on along the minus strand of NC_071399.1, from coordinate 85,408,947 downwards.
GGAGAGAAATGAAAACCTGAACAAGGAAGCAAATGGGAATTCTAAAAATGAACGGTTTCTAAAAAGACAAGCTGTGATCTTAAGATCAGGTTGCAAACAGCAGAGGAAAATCAGTGACCTTGAAGACAGATCAATGGAAATAATTCCTCCTCTAAAATGAAATAATAAACACTGAGGTAAAATAAACAGATGCTCAGAAATGATGGGATAATATCAAATGAAATAACAAACTCTTAGCAAAATGAATTAGAAGAGATAAAAAACACAAATTATCAAGAGGAGGAAAGGAAAACATTTTTATAGACCTTACAGATACTAACATAACACTAAGGGGCTATTTTGACCAATATTATGCTACTAAAGGTGACAACTTGTAATATGGACCAATTCCTTCAAAAATACAACTTGCCAAAACTGAACCAAGAAGACAGTGAATCTTCAATAAAAGACTTGCAAAACTCATTCTATTACATACAAACATGACAACACATCAAAACATACAAAGTTTATCCAAGGAAGGACAGATTTCTTCAATATTTAAAGTCAGTCGATGGAGCCCACCATACACACCTACTGCGGTACATCACTACAGTAGACCACTGCGCAAAACTTAAAAATCATGCTTTTAAAAAAGAGCGATATTCAAAACAGCATATACTACGTGCTCCCATGTATATGAAGAGGCCAAAAAATCTACTGTGAGGTAAGTCAGATCAGCGCTTGGTGAAGTCAAGGCCTGGAAGAAGAACAGAAATTGGGGTATGAAGCAGTTTTAGGGCCGACAGAAATACCCTAAGTCTGGATTTGGATAATGACAACAACAGCGATGTTTATCAAAACCCATCACATTGTACATTTACAACATATTTTCTGTAAATTAAATCACAATAAACTACTTTTTTAACCCAAGAACTAGGGGGTCTTTTGACTGGGGCAAGTGTTAATTAAACGGATACTCCCTAGGCCACACTGGTATATCCATACCCTGTGTAATCAATAAGGGTGTGTGTGTGTGTGTGTGTGTGTGTGTGACTTACAAAGAAGAGAGGAGTCAAAATTGCAACCAATCAGGTTATCGGGCCTCGAAGAGGGGAATCGTACATAAAATACAACAGTTTGAATAAATGTAGGTTAAACATAGAAACGTAGTGTGATCTCCCCATGGAACATTCCAGTGTGCTCGCTGAGGCAGTCGCCCAGGCCTGGGAGATAAGATGGTACAGTAACAATGAAAGGGATGCTCCTTCCTTTGCAGCCCTATCATTGCGTACCCGTACGTCTATTGTAAGGGAATCTTTTAATTTGTAATCATCCAGTTTGGCTGTAAAATAGATAACAGCTGTGATATCTTTCAACAATACTTAACCACTTTCTCGTTTTGATTTATCTGCTGACACCGAATACATTAAATACATTTCCTTTCTCTGTATTCCCTTCCCAGTTATTCCCAAATTAGCTGAAATGATTTTAACCAATTCACTAGATAATTTTGGAAAGGTTCTAAATTATTTTTTATGGGTTTACAGCTTTATTTAATTCCACTTTCTTTTGTGGCCCTTTGGCCAGTTTTATTAACAAAACCCCAACAAGGTCTTAGACACTTTAAAATTCCATTTGTTACTGTTCATCTCACTGCTATAAATTACGAAGCTGGCAATCGCTACTAGCAGCACTTTTATTTTTGAAAGGAATATGATGCATTTTTATTAAAATAAATCCATTCAAATTCATATATATATTCAAATTCATAAACACACACACTTTGTAAAGGTATCAAATGAACCATTCTATAACATAAATGCAGTTCTCACACTAGAAGGCCAGCATTTAACATCTGCATGGAATCTCTGCCATAAAAAGATTCTAAACTAATAAAAGAAAGCAAGTCCTTTCCATGGTTATATAAAGGCAAGTCTAACAGGTTTCACATAACATTTTCAGATTCTACCTGTAGCAGGTGTTTGCAAAAATATTGACTTCACTAGCTGCTAGCACATCACTCCTCCCTCCAAATTCAGTTGATTTGTTAGTGTACACTAGATTTTCAAGGTAGCATTCGTGGGTTCTCCCCTGTGCATAATTTCTTTGATGTAGAATTTCCACAACCATGGTTGTAAAAAATGTTTAAACAGAGAACATTTTGATATGTTTGTAACTGGGATCCATCATTCACTGACATTCCACCAAGAGGCTATATTTAAACCTTTACACTGCCGTGCTTATCTGAGGAGCAGTTTGGCATTTGGTATTTGGAGACCTCTATAAAGCGGCACCATCTGTACCACTCTGTTTCAAGAGGGACATCAATTTTTATCCGTGCCGGATCCTGCAGGAATACTTGGCTAAAACTCTGCACACGCGTGACTCAGTTATAATTCAGTCACCTAACTGTGGCCAAGGGTCTGTGTGGCCGACAGGAAACACTTGTGTTCCCGCATTTTGGTAAAAAAAAAAAAAGAAAACTGTTGCCAATCATGAAGGTGTGAAATTGCTAACTTGCACTGGCTCGGAAAATATCTGGTTATGGTGTTGTCTCAAAATTCATTTTGGCAGCTGGCCTTTAAAAAACATTCTGGTCTCCATTTGACAATGAAGGCATAGTTATCCATCCACGAGTTTTATCTGGGAGTACAAATGTAGATTTACCTAATCAGATGCATTTGCCACGTGTAGAAATTAGAGGCGGCCCAACTATAGAAGTATAGATTGACTTCCTTCTCTTTAAAAATAATTACTTACAGTACAAAAAAAATCACTTGTGGATCAGAGCATGAGAGAAAGTCAGAGAACTGTAAGTAGGAAGGAAAGCAGCCCCTCTGAGGGAAAAAATACAAAAAAGGGGGCATGTACAAATAAATTAAAAAGGATGATACCAACAGACCTTTATTTCCTCTGAACGTACCAAAGAATAACGGAGCTGAAACAACATGTAAAATTCGAATTTCGCATCGGGAATGCCCTCTTTTCTGGCTGTGAATGTTGTTAAATGTTGGAAGGGGAGGAAGGGCTAAGTGGACTTTCGTTCCTCCAGACGGGTACAAGTATGATGCTGCATGAGTAAGAAACCATCTCTCAATGGCTTATCCACATTCACAATGCCTTAGCTTTGTGAGTTTCTCTGAGATAAAATTTTAAGTAACTAATGTTATTTTTATTACCTGACAAGTTCTCATGCTCTGATGATCCCTTGAGAACTTTGGAGATGCTAAGGCTGGAAATATTTTTAAGTCGGTGCAAGTTCATAGAACTGAGACCATTAAATTTTTAAAAAGTCACATAAAGTATCTGGTGTGATACCTATGTTATTATTTAGAAGATGAAAATAGGCATGTCAAACAGCATGATGAGCTGCCAGAAACCAAGATGCATTGGTCCCCTTGTGTTTTTTACAGTTCAGTAACTGTGGTATTATTTACTCGTAATCAAGACGTGTGTATCCTTATTTAGAGAAGAATATAGTTGTATATGCGATTTCTTTCAACTTACAAGATTTCTTCTAGAAGCCTAGGACAGTCTAGGATGCCACAGACATGGAACAGACGAACTCACACATGACACTGATAACTTTAGGGCACTTTCAGAGAAGCCAGCGACACCCCAGGGAGAGGAGTTGAGGTTCGCAAATCAGTGACTTCATTCATCATATTTCGGCAACAACAGCCTCAATAAAGTGCCTGGTTCTCTCTCTAAAAGCTGCTGCTTTCTGTATAAATGTGCCAGGTGCACGGACATGATTTCTAGATATCAGTGTGCCTTCTGGAATCAGTATTCTAGCATTTCCCCTAGGTACTTGAGTATTACGAGTTGCATATAAAGAAACATAAATGTTATACTTTTTAAAGCAGGCTATTCTTAACCTAAATTTAAATTGCTTAACTGCTCCAAGTAAAATCATTCCCTTTGGCAGATGTATTTTTATAGAGAAAGTCAAATAAAGTGTCCTAGTGCATACAAAAACTGTGATATTCAGAATCTTAGCAAATAGCTGCTGAAACAAACAAAAAATATCCATATTGTTGAACATTTATTTATTACCAACAAATTGGACTCAGGCATAGAACGTCATTTGAAAAGGGGGGTTTAAATGCTCACAGTGGAAGGGGACTCAAATAAGGTCTGGGGATTTTAAACCCAGTTTCTCCAACAAAAATTGGTGGAGACAATAAAGGTCCCGTCTTCCCTCCATAGAGTTCTTCCAAGAATAGAAGGCGGAAGAAGTTGCAAACTCAAAAGCCACGATGCCACCTTTCGCTCTACAGAAATCAAATTTCTTACAAGAGTGTTAGCATCACCTGAAACCCATCATACCCAATACACTGAGGCTGGGGGCGTGCCCTCGTTCTGTTTGTTTGGGCTTAGCAGTGGTGGTGAGGTCACGGGAGCCTGCTGGCAAGGGCAGGATGCGAGGGGCACAAAGTGAGAACCGAGGCAAGGCCAGTTGTTGGGGAGACTTGAATGAAGTCACTGAGGAGTTCTCTGCATTGACATGATACTGTAAAAGAGATACGCCAAATACTGAAATATTACAAAGAAATTCACTGCTCATCAATATGCATGGACTAGAACCAAGACAGAAAAAGCCTATTAAGGTGTTTCCATAAAATCTTTGAATTGGAGAAACAGGAAAAGGCGGAATATATTTTTAGTTCTTTTCTTGTGAACCAGTTATTAGAAAAAAGTCAAGTCTCACAGATTTAAAGTGTCTGAGATTGATCAGGCTTTCTACATGGTTTTCCTTTCCTTAAACTGGAGTTTTAATGCTGGTTACGGTGATTATGTTTTTCCTCCATTAAGTTTAAGTTTATCATTAAGTCCAGTGGTTCTCAACCCCGGCTGAACACTGCAATCCCCAGGGAGTGCTTACAGGCTGCGGAGGTCCAGGGCCCAGGCCCAGGATTCTGACTTTGTTAGTCTGGAACGGAATATGGGCCTTGCTGTTTGTTAATGGCTCCCCAGGTAATTCTATTGTGCAGCCAGGTCTGAGAACCACTGATTTGGCTCTTAGTTTTCAGGACTGTGAAGTGACGAGTCTAGCGGGTACAGGTGCAGCAGGGACAGCACCCGGAGAGATCAGAGACCCACGTTCTCTCCTCTCTTCCACAAGCACTGCCTGGTCTAGGTGGCATTCCTTTGGGAAGGAACCCTGGGTCTGTGGTTGTATGGATTATGTTAAGGGGATTCCGAATTAGGGTCTGAAAGAGTCATTTGCCTCTCTCTGGTGGCCGACCCTGTATAATACAGGGTGAGGCAAAAGAAGGTTTACAGTTGTTCCTATGGAAAATAATACAATGATTAATAAACAATAATATAAGAATTTACTCTGTGTTTTACATACTGATGGCTGTAAACCAACTTCTGCGTCACGCTGTGTAAGTCAGAAGGACTTTACAGTGAGGATTCGCATGCTGTGGAGAAAGTCAGTTTGCAGCAAACAAGAAGTGATGGGCATATCCTTCTTGGTGGTGGCCTCTAAGGCCCAATTCTACACCACTGACCTTCCTGAAGTTTAGCAGTTTCTTAGACCAGCTTCTTTTCCTTCCAATACATTCTCTGTTTTTGTTTAAAGAAAAAAAAAAGAGATCTTACACAGCAAAATTTTTAAAATCTATGAATCCTAAAATAATGAAAAAAAATTAAGACAACCCTACTGATAGTTTTTAAAATGTTCAGATGTTTTGGATTTTTTTAACACAATAATACAAATAATCTTCTGTGTTTTAAATATCTCATCTGAAGGTCCTGGGGTTATTTTTAACCCAACAGAAACATGCGGTGTTCCCTTAACTGTGGCTCATGCGTGGTGTTTCCTAAACTGGGACGTACACCTTTAGATGTAGAGACTGAGGAAAGCTGTCATATCTGTGGACTTTGTCGGTTCTTCCCATGTACCTAACACTTCTTTATGAACTCGCATGCTTTCAGGGAAGTCTTCAGGCAGGACATCTGCTAACCTGCAGTTATGAGTGCTGACAGTGTATCGTCAGAGTACACAGAAGCGGGGTCAAAACTGTGATTTTGAAGGGAACGATGACAGGCCTGAGAACAGAACAAAAGTGATCAGCCAAAGGTGCACCCCTGCGTCTTCTAGGCATCCAGGTGTTTGGACCGGGTTTAAGATACTTAAGATGCCTATTAACCTTAAGCAATTATTGAATTGACTTAGGAATTTTTAAAAATAAAAACAAACATATGCTGCCTTTTCTCTGAACAATCTCAGAGCTACTGACAGTCTGGGAAAGTGGATTTGATCAAAGAATTCCGCTTCTGAAAGTTATGGTCAGTACTTTGCTTTGCATAGAGCCCTTGACAGTTTTGTCTCCTTAATACCTTCTCTGTGTTTTTCTCTCTGTTAGAAAGTCAATATACATATTCTATTCACTGCTCCAAGCTTTTTTTTTCCCTTTGGCGAGCACAATTATAGTGAAGGCTCATTGTTAGCATTGTCAGGTTGGTCTGTACCAGAATGAGAACTTCTTTGACACTTTACTAATTGACTAGTACTTTCTAAGAAGCCTATAATAGACTTGACTGAAACACAGTTCCTTTTGAAAGCAAAGAGCATGATGGTAAAGGTATTTATTTTGGAACACAATTATGTAATTCCATTTCTCACATTGCTTTATCAAAATCTGCTTGGGGGAAAAAACATATTTACAGGTTTGGGGCTAGAAAATTACCTTATGTCAATTCAGATCCTTAAGATCTTACCTCAAAATAAAGATTTAGTATAGAATGTTTCAACTACATTAGCAAGAGTTTAGGACCCAATTATTTTGTAACTTGATCCTTCAGAATTATGAAAAACATGAATTTTACATCATAAATTTCCATTTATTCTTTTGAGATGATAATTTCACTGCTGTATCGATTCCTGAATGCTTAATTATTTTATCTGAAGGAAGATAATTTTTATGCTATTTTTACATTAAGGAAATCTATTCATCACAACTGCATGTACATACTGAATCACATAATGTACTATGAAATGAAGTCACAAAACACCCTGGATATTTATAATATTGCATTTTAACCACATGACAGGGGTTGCTTCCTTTTTTGTCTTATAATAACAGATTTCTGGTCTACATAAACATAACTGTTCAAGACTTTTTAACTAAAGCAGACAGCTGCCTTTAACTGTATACATATGTGGTATTTCATCTGCATTCCAGAATAATTCTGGAGTTCTCAAAGAAGAAAGCCAAAGAGAAATTTCATAAAACGTAACAGAAGCTAAATTGGCCTAAGAGTCTATTGCAGCAAACAGCAGAGAATCAAAATCTCACCGCTCTTTTGCAGACTTTTTCGTTACTACTAAAAAGACAATCTATATTTTGTGCTACTCGTTCAAACAAAAAAATACCATTGAATGTGTTAGATTTAGAGTTTATTTTGCAAAATGAGCTAAAACTCTTTTAAATATTAGTGTTCACAAAAAAGAAAAAGAGCTGGAAAAAATTTTTTAAATATACTATAATTAAACAATATGAAATTGCTGATCTTGTTTTGACAAAGATGATAGATTCACATGGTTCCACTTGCTGTTACTTGCTTACGTGATTACATAGGAAAAAATGACTAAAGGAAGTTCATCAACTATTGATTTCATATACAAGTAGGTGCCACTCAAAATTTGGGGGAAAATGCTAAGAGACAACAAAAAATAATTTAGAGAAATCATTTTGCCATTTCCGGAGACCAAGCCTTAATGTACTGTACTCTTCAACAATGAATTGATTTAAAAGAGACTCAGCAGATATTAGGCGGCAGAAGGACTGGAGCTATGTGATGTCACTGCGTAACTTCTAGGTGACTTCCTATTATGGGACTCTGCAATTTGGGGTATAATAACTGTACCATCTTGTAGGCTACAAAGTAGCACACACGGACTATTTATTTAATGAATATTAATGCTTGGACTAGAGTAAGTGGATTACTGACCTAGTCTGTTCTGAAGTGCTCCGAAGAGAGGTTAATGCAATGACCTCATTTATCAGGGACACTGCCTGCGGGGTTCACAGCTGTCAGTGTCAGATCGCCAGTGTGGACACCGTTAAGTATCTGCGACTCAGTGTCAAGAAAATAAAACGACAGCTAAATGAGGCCAAAGATAATCACAGATGAGCAGAACACATCACTTCCATTCCAGGATGCATTGTTAAGACCAAGCCATAAGCTCAATGAAGAAAAGTATTCCTTATTTTCCATATAAATCTATTCAATAATGTCATCACTTCATTCTCAGGGGTTGGTAATTTCAACACCCAAAAGCTGATTTCTTTTTATCTTTGGTAATTTCCTTTCAATAAGATACGTGAGAAGCCATATATCTCTGTCATGTAGGATTGCGAGCATTCTCCATGACCTCTCCTAGCAGAAGAGCTCTAGACTGTTAAAGAGCATGCTCCCTCTCTATTCTGTACTGACTCTAAGGTCCTCCTAAAAATTCAAGAGAGGGGTGGGAATGGGCCCCAGGACACAGGTGGAGGGCTCGGCTGTGGACTGTATGAGTGGTACCTCTGCCATATTAACAGAAGAAAAGGAAAGAAGAAAGAGTGTAGATGAGGGTAGCATATACATGCATATCTTTACCTCCGTAATGCCTCCCCCGAGCCAATTTCCAGATAGGTGCCAACAAACCCTCAGTACCTTTGGGAGGAACTTCTTCCCAGTCCCTGCCAAGGAAATGGGCCCCACACTTAGGAGTCAAGACATTAGCGTTCATTTTTGTGACCGGAAGCGACCACCATAGGGATGGCCATCTGATCCAAGGATATCAGTGCATTGGCTGTCCAATCAAGAAGGTGACCAGTGGGCCCATCACATGGACTCTCAGGACTTTGAACAAGGAAAGACAGGGAGAACCAGGCAATTGGTCCTGAGAGTAGGAATTAAAGTGCTAGCAAGAAAAATCAATGAGGGAACTAAAATTGTGAATGAGCTCAAGTCTGAGAAAGCAGAAGATCTGTGATGCTAAGTTAGTGATCTGTAATGACAGCCATGGGAGAAGCACAGGCTAAAAGGTCTTTAGTAATCATGATGGTGAGAACACATGAGCCCTCACGACTCAGAGATGACTCAAGCCTCTGAAAAATCAGAGCCTGGTCCAGATCCTAAATTATACCTAGTCTCAGCAGGCCTCCGCATTCGGGCTATCCCCGAGTACCCATGAGTACCGTACAATAATCTCCCTCCATTAACACCCATCTCCTTCTCTGGAATACCAATGGCTCCTTGTCCAGTCTTTAAATTTCTCCCAAACTCACCAGTTTCTACCCTCTATTACAGACATTTCAGCACATGTCTTCTCTCCCCTACAGACAGTAACCAATGACAGCCAAGACTGGCCTATTATCACACCCAATAGGTGCATAATAAATATTTATTGTAGAAACATCCATCTTATGAAATGGTGTCTTTAAGCACATTTACTCATATAAGAATGCTTTTTGATATTAAAGAAAAAATGCTTGAATAAATATAAAATATAAACTTGGATCTATTTGGGCACACTATAAACCCATTTTTTAGCTCCCACTGATGGTATTTAAAGAGAGTTCAGCATATTCAATTAGATGCATAGTCAAAGAAATTCAAAGACCAAGTCTTGGTGACCCCACTCATGTTACGGAGAACCTACGAGTCAGTGGGTCTCCAGGGTAACTGAATACTTTTCAGTGGGTATGTCACAAACACTTATGTTTGCATGGTATTAGTCCTATATTTTAGTATAAATGCCATTAAAGTATCAGGGAGGTATCACTATTACTATGCTTTTCAAGCACAAGTATTTTTTGTCTGTGGTTTTTTTTTCATGTTGTAATAACAGGTAACCAAAAAGTCTGATTATTTGCTTACTAAATCAGACATTGTGAATCAGAATGGCAGACAGGCAGTTCAACTGGGAGACCTCCTATCTGATATTATAACAATGACAAATTTTCCCCCAAATTGTAGGGTAAAATTACTATTTTAATAAAACAGCTTAAGAAGAAAATTATTACCATTATAATTTATTAGGGGGCAAATGAAAATAAACTGAAAAGACTACCAGATTCAAATGAGGATTTTAGTTTTATAGCCCAATAAGTGAAAGCAGAGCAAGGAAAAACCATATGGTCAATAAAACATGCAGGAATTACTTTGCCATCTGCATCTGCATTCCTTTCGCTTTTTCTCTTAGCTTTTTCTTATCCTAAATTGTTGATGACATCATTATGGAACCAGTTTCTGGCAACGGATGACATTAAATATGAATTTGCCAAGAAAAACTGACTTAAGTGCAGTGTTGGCCAGTTTACAAACAATCAGTTTGCACCCTTCCAATGTGGAAACTGTCTTTAATTCATATTTGTTAATGAAAAAACAGAACATGAACTAAAAACATCGTTTTGTACTACTGTTTCAAAAATTTTTACTAAATTCCAGCACGTTAATTCAGATCATTAATCAATGTGATTAATGATCTTTAGGAAATTCACGAGCTATTTTATTTAGTCATATTATTTGACATGACGAGAGACATATCTTTACGGTTTACGTTTTGGCCCTCTTTTTATCCCTGAATACCACACCGTTAACAGAGGGAGGTTCCCTCTCAAAAACAGGTTTATGTACTAATAACTCTTCAGGCCCTTTTAAAATTAAAAATTGTGTTAAATTGTGTAATGGACTATCATTCCAAATGAAATAATTTCCTTCATATTCTACAGCGCCTTCCCCCTTCACAACTGTGTGCGTCTGGGGAGGGGCCAGATTAGTCTTCCATAGTGTTTTGTTTTCCTTTTAAATGGCCATTCGATCTGGGCTTTAGTGTGCTGATAAAAACCTGCCATGTGCAGACACTCTCAAGAATAGAAATATATATCTCTTGTTATCATTTATCCAAGGCTAATTCAAAATAAAACATAGCACTGTTTCCTTCCCCAGAACTAAAATAAATCCAGAAGTGTTCGACACTGAGAAATAAACTATGTTTTTTACATTGTACAGAGAGCATCATAAATAGCATATTACTTATCCCAGAAAGTGAAGGGTGATAGATAAAAAATGAGGACATTCTTCTAACACACAGCAGAGCAAGATGAGATTTGAGCCAAATGTTCAATAAGCCACACTTGTTTCTTGTTGGGCAAGGCCAGCACAAGTGTGTTAACAGAAAAATGATCACTTTGTAAGTTATTAAAAAAGACAAAATTTATTCCAAATTTGGCTCCCATTTCCCAAAGCATGAAGATTTTCTATTAGTTTTAGGAACAATGGCTCCTATTTCTTCTCTTTTAGCTGGAAGTCATTTTGGTACATAACCAACTATGCGACCTTTGGTTCAGGTCCACCCACTCACTGCATTCCCAACACAAATTCTTAAAATCCTATTTCATGCCTTCATGTCTATTTAAAACATTGGTGCTCCACAAAACACACAGGGTAAGAACACAGGAGAATCTCACCATATTTTAACTTGGAAACCGTCATGAAAAATTGATGTCAGAATATTTTCAAAAACAAATCTGAGCCATGCTCTGCAGTGATATTCTTTCCTTTGGTCTTAACCCACAGGCCAGGCTGAGTGGCTACGCGGTCCTCTGTTCCCCAAACCAGCCCTTCCTCTTGTCCTCTCTTTCCACCCTCACTCCCCTTGTACCCTTCCAGTTCTGATTCTTCCCTTCAACCCTACCATAACCCCACAAATGCAGCCCCTCCTTTTGTCTATTGCTTTGAAATGTTTTCACGTGAAATGCCGTGGCATTCTGAAAGAACTTCCGTTTAACCAGAGCGTTCACTGAATATGACTACCTTTGATTAAGTTCTACCAAACTCCTTACTTGGGGGAAAGAATGAAAGAAAGAAGTGCCAGCTCCTGGGCCATCATTTCCTCATTTATGTGCTTCTATTATAAAATGAGACATGTTGAAAATACAGAAAAATAAAATAAAATAAAAAAACACAACAGACTCAAAGTCACCCACAACCTCCCCACACCAACTGTAAACCATTGTTAGTATTTTAATATACTTCATTCTCTTCAATCCCTCTGGCTCTGCAGAGTCTTTTAAAAGTATTCTGTAAATCCCACTGTTGACGCAAATTTTAACCTGCTTATTTATTTTAATAAAATATAGTAAATATGTTCCTATTCCTTTAACGTTCCTTAGAACATAAACTTTGCTCTCCGGTTCCATGACTGTTACATAATACGAAACTATTATAAAGTCTTTAAGTACCAGTTACTGTTGGACGTTGAGGCGGTTCCTACATAATCACTGCTGTACATAAGGCTGTGGCTCTAGGACATGGGGACATGGGTGACTTCTTCAGATGGCTTAGACGTGGCTTCCTGTGGAAATATTACACTGAGGGGAGTTGGTATAATAAGCATGTAAAGCATGGGGCAAAAGTAGTTTACAGTTGTGAGTACACGAGACAGAGTCTGTTCTTGCAGTATTATTTATTATTACATTAGTTTCCACACAAACAACTATAACCTTATCTTTGCCCCATCCTGTGTTCGTACATTATATATATTTTAGTGATCAGTCTCAAGAATGACTTTTTTTGGTATTTTTAAAAATTAGCTAGATGTCTAATATCCAAATTTACGGATGGTATAAACATTTTAAAATAATGAAGGAACTAAATCTAAAATATATAAAGTACAGACCAGTTTCAAAAGGCTCACAGGTTGAAAAGTGGGAGGTAAACTTCAATGGGGAAATGAACAGGATAATGTATTTAGTGAAAAGTAATATATTCCATATTTACAAGCTGACAGGATTCTGTAAAGAGATCAATTGCCACTCAGAACAAGGACACAGGGATCATTAAAGCCTGTTTCAGAAGATGGGAGTTTGATGTACCACTGAGAGCCAGCAGATGTTGATGTCTTGAATGCCACTCAACCCAGGAATACTGAGCGTGTGGAGAAGCATGATGGTTTTGGAGGGAAGGAGAAGCTCAGCCAACAAGCCCGTGGGGATGGAGGAACGCTGCATTAGGCGCTATGTAACATTTGGATATTGAGAAGAGATTTGTTGGAAGTCTAGTAAGTGATGAATATGCATTCACACTAAATGCTTAATGAGGACATGTTGTAATTCACGGATGAATGAAAATAAGTATATTAAACAATGAACACTAAATTCAAGGACCTCATTTCATATGAACCTGTCTGAACCAACACTATAATAATCACCAAAAAACATGACTATAACATCAATTCACATTTTAATGAATAAAATATTTCCAACCTACTTACCCTTCCAGGTTCATTCTCTGACATTCTGCAGATTTGTAATGAAAACACATTTTATCTTTTAGTGAGGCTCACAGATCAAAAAACAGGTGCAAACCTCTTTTAGTTGGCAAGTAAATATTTTCCTTAGAATTCTCACATCTCACCTTCCATGTTTTTCTCATCATACATTAAAGCTGATGAAACCACTGTCAGTGCTAAAATCCTTAGTAAAATGGTAGAACATTGTTCCCTAACAAATCATGGCTTGTTTTTTTCTTTCTTTCTTTTTTGGTGCTTTCATTGGTTAATTACAATATGACAACAATCGGTAAAAAAAACACTGCACTTTATAGCCCCTGGCCAGCCCTGGAGCATAGAAAATATAAGGGTAAGAGGTAGGAATTACCTGAAATATTGGTTTTCTTAACACATCTGGTCAGAGAAATAAAAATAAAATATTAAAAAAAAACAGATTATAAAATGCCCAACTGAAAGGTTTTTTTTTTATATTCTCTCTATGGAATGCATTGTTTATGCAAATAGGTACTGTTATTCCTGAAAAACGCATGTGCTATGACTTCCATCACCAGCTTATTAAATAATATCTTGATGTACTTTGAAATCTAAACAATGGTGTCCATTATAAAATGCAGAGAAAGCTACTACCACACCAGCACTGAAGGGGACTGTGAGTTCTCCCTGCTGGTTGTCTCCAGCTGACCCAGAACCACTTGCACGTGACTTGGACCTACTCTGGTGAGATGAAGGTGCGATACAGCATTGAAGGCAGAAACACAGTAATTATAGCTTCTGATTTGGAGCATATCTTCTTGTGTCAAGTTTTCATGCAATGACTCATTTTTACATGCAATCAATGAGGCAAACAGTATTGTTATCCCATTTTACAGATGAGAAAAGAAAGGCCCTGTATTACGTTGCCCAAAGTTGGACAAGTCAAATGCAGGCATCCTGAAGGAAGAGCACCTGGCATACACCCATATAGGCTGACCCGCCCTGACTCTCTGGCCATGGCTGCCCAAATCCCGTCCGTGCCTTTGCCACATTTTCCTTTCTAGGGGAGCACATTTTTTCGGTGAATAACATGGTTTCCCTAAGAGTGCATGAGTGGATGAGGAGTGGGATGCATTGTAGAGGCAGGATAGAAGGAAGGGAATAAATAATGTTCACTTTACAAAAGCATGCACTATTTAACCCCATTTATGGAAAGTTATACCCAGGAGGTATAAAAGAGATGTGTGAAAGGATAGTGTCAGAATGTTAATAGTGGTTAACTCATAGGTTTTTACTGGAACAGACCTTTTCTTTCTTCTTCACATCTTTGTGAAGTATTCAAATGCTTTTACAATGAACACGCATGATTTGAAGAATTAGAAAAGGAGTAGCGCTATTCTCACTGCCCAACCCCTTAAAAAAGGAGGAGTAGAGATATATATATATTTATATAATCTATATACATATAGACATATATATATACACACACACAGTAGGAAAGTATTTCTTTTGCTGCATTTATTCTATGCCTTTCCCCAACAAGTGGCTACAAAGTGCTTCAGCTTTCAATGTTTAAAACAGAATCTCTACATGTTATTTTATATCATCAATTTTATCTTTCCATGGCAGGGAGCAATATACAGGGTCTGGCAGAAGTAACGCCTGCTTCCGTGTGGTTGGTAGGGTAATAATATGGGTGCAATAATTTATAGTTTTAATTTGAACATTTCACCTAAAATGTCATATGGTGTGCTTGAATACAATATTCTTATGTTACAGAATTATATGCTTATGATTTTGTAATAAAACACGGGGTGTTATTTGTGCCAGACCCTGTATTTTGGTGGTAAAGAGCATATATTTAGAAAACAGACTGGAATACGAATCTCCACTTACCAGGTATCTAAATTTAGGGAAGTTACTTATCCTTTCTAAGCCTCAGTTTTCTTCTATATAAAATGGGAATAACCTCTGTCTCATAGGTTTACTATGGGAAATGAATGAGGTAATGAATCTGGCACATAGTAAGTACACGATAACTGAACATTTTATTATTATTTATTTCCATATTACATTTGAAAGTGTCCACTTGTATACAATGACATGTATTACAGCATATGGCTAAAAGAAATATTTTTTCACTACAATTATTGGGGTGACATGGTTAATGAGACTACATAGGTTTCAAATTACAATTCTATAACACATCATCTGTACATTGTTTTGTGTGCTCACCATCCAAAGTCAAGTCTTCTCCCGAGACCATGTACTTGACCCTGCTTTGCCACTTACTGCCTTCTTTTCAGATATGAAACCGAAAGTACAAATGAACAAACAAGATAAACAAACAAACAAAAACTCATAGACACAGTCAACAGCATGGTGGTTAAGAGAGGGAAGGGATGAGACAGTGAAAGAAATGTGTTTAACTTTTTCGTGGACCCCCTGGACCACACGGGTCTTCTCATGCAGCCTGCAGATAGCTGCTCAGAAGAATTGCTTTAAAAATGTTCAAAATAGCTCACAACGTATTACAAAGGAATTATGTTGCATTAAAGTTATTAAGATAGTTTTAATTGTGACAGATATGCTTCTTTATTTATTAACGCATTAAATGATAAAGTCTGGCAGCAGATCTAATTTCCAATAATTATTGGGAAAGTAGTGATGAGTGGAAATGGCATATTGAGATATCTGCACATAAAAATGTAATGTGGTAGGAATACATGTGTGACTTGTACTGGAGATAAAGCTATGATGTTGCTAATTCTACAGTTGCTTGCTGTCTATATTTACAAGTACAAAAATTGCTAAATTTCTAAAACTAAAGACAAAAATACTCCCTTCCCAGACTGCAGACTCAGTGTGTTTTGTCTTCAAATCCCCTCATCTGAAGAACCCCTGGGATATAAGGTTACTTTTCAACCGAGATCATTCATTTTGACTTTACCATTCAAAAAAAATGAGCAACAATTTTAAACTTGGCATCATCCTTACCTCTTTTGCTTCTTGCACACTCGAAAACCAAAGTAGCATCAAACCTGACAGACTCTAGTCAAACGTTTGTGGAATCTGACCCACTCCCTTCAAGGCCCCACCATGGTCTAAACCGCCTTCTTCTCCAACTTTGGTTAATTCAGCAGCCTCCTTACTGCTCTCTTTGTTTCTACTCTCAAAACGAGTCCTACGGTTCTCTCAAATTCTTCTCTGTGACTTCCCATTTCATTTGGAAGAACTTTCAAGCACGCCCTGCAGCCACAAGGCCACACAGGACCCTCCCAGACTCCCCAAGGGTTCTCTTTCCCTCCTGTGTTTCACCCCAGCCCACTCCAATCACGCTAGTGTTCCTAAGAAATCCTCAGGGCATTTGCCCGGCGCTCCTCTCGGCCTGGGACGCTGTGCTCAGTCTCTCTCCCAGGCAGGCCTGGTAAGTGCCCGAGCGAAAACATCACCCTTACCCCTTTGCATTCTCAGTCCCCATCCTTGCTTTATTTATCTCCAGGTACCTACCTACAATTACCTGACAAACACTATTTTTGAAAAAAAAATTACTTTAGCCCTGGCTGGTAGTTTTCCATTGGTTGGAGTATCGTCCCATAAACTGAAAGGTCATAGGTTTGATTCCCAGTCGGGGCACATACTTAGGTTGTGGGTTTGGTCCCCAGGTGGGATGTGTATGAGAGGCAACCGATAGATGTTCGCGTCAATGTTTCTCTCCCTCTCTCTCTCCCTTCCCCTCTCTCTGAAATCAATAAACGTGTCCTCAGGTAAAGATAAAAATCATTGTTTATTATACCCCACTGGAATGTAGCACCAGATGGTATATCATTTTGTTGTTCCTTTGCTTCGTTTTTTTTTTTTTACACCTGCTATAATCCTTAGTGTCTAGTATGTAGTTCCATCAGAGGAGGTAAATAACTGTTACTTGAGTAAATGAGTATTTTAATATAAACACATATGCTATTTTGTTATTAACTTTTATAAGTATCTTTTCCAGTAAGTGAAGATTATCTGAGGGACATAGGGCTTAGATTATAAACCATTTCTTTGGACACACTGTATCTGTAAAATGAACTTTACACCTTCTTCCAGAATTTCGTATTCAAAAGCCCATTCTCAAGGAATAACTTGTCATTGCTGGTTTTATATGTGGCTATAAGTTGTTGTCATCTTTAATCAACTTCACTGCGACGTTGACTCTTGTTTCCAACTACATGGCCTGGACTATCTGCTAGTCTGAGACACAGACGGCAGTGAAAGTATCTTGTTAGAGTCGTTAAGTGAAAATGACAAGTGCATCTTGGGAAGAGAATACAGGTGCTACTGAAAGAAAGTAATTGCTTTATGGACAAAGATGGCTGATGCTATTTGTGTATTTTTAAATGAAATTCAAACATTCAGTAGTTTTTATGTGCAGCATACATTTTCAAAATAAACACAGTGCCACGTAAGGAAGAAAGGTTGGGGCTTAAAAAGTCACACTAAATTTTGCTTTTGTCAAAATTTAGAGTTTTGAGTATGTGTGTATATATACATGTAACAATCCATCTATACTATCGTCTCTATCTTTGAAAATTGTCAATCAATTAACCTACTGTAACTGTTGTGAATATTTGAAAACTTAACACAGGTTTTTGTACCAACAGAATATGCTAGTCCAAAGGAATTACATATCACCAAATGTCATATCACTAAATGTTAAGACACATTTTGTTGATCTACTTGACAACTTCGGGGAAATTTCACAGTAGTGTGATAAGAACATTCCCATAAAAATCAAATTCAGACGCACTTTAACTACAAGTTAAAATATGGCATTGTATTTCTCCAGTGCGGATGAAGGTTACATACTGACTTTATTATTGGATTTTTAAAAAATCTCATCAATTTGTAAACTTTGAAAGATCTTTTTCTTTAAAGGTGAATACCCTGTCTTGCGTAATACAAAATGACTTGAGCAATCTGAACACTGGAATGTCCCCATTTGTCATTGCTACTATGACAGCCACGTATGGAGATCAAGTTGCTTGAATATTATTCCTGTTTCAAGAGAATATGCTTCAGTCATAATCACCTTACTCTAATAACTCATTTCAGGTTAAGAATCTCACTTTTAGGTGGCAAATGTGCTGAATTTTAGCATTCTGCCTTAAAACAGTACAAAGACTCATTCATAAAATACGCTGCCTGCAAGAAACTTACTATTTAACTATAACTGTCAATGCTTAATTTCCATATTTCTCCAGAAAGCACATTTCCTATAGAACTTTACCTGAGGTTTTGCATTTGGAACACTATCTGAAAATAATCTGTAACCTGAGAGGATAAATCTTCCCTCCGAAAGTATGAAAGGAAAGGAACTTGAGTGAAGCTTCAAAGGGCCCACATCACGGAGCTGATGTGAACTATTCTGGCTAAACATCACGGCAAGAGACCTCTACTCAACTCCGCTTTCCTAATCAGTGTTCCTGCCATCATCAATTACTTTAAAAGATTTTAGGGAATGAGGGACTGCAATAGCAGCCAAGGAGCACAAGCAATTATAAAATGTGCCACACAGAATAACGTTCAGGTCCAAAAGTCGATAACGTTTTATTCCACCCCAAAGTGAATAAACTATGAATATAATGTATTCTATAAATATCCTCCCATCTCATACTGCAAAGGGTTGGTATAAAGCAGATGATCTTTGTGTTAGCGAATGTTGGCTCTGCATTCTCGATTGTTGACGTTTCCTCCATGCATGCCCCCCTCCCTCCAAATTCACGTTAACTTCAACAATTTTCAGACATCATAAGGACTGGAAAAGGCATTTTGTGTACCTTGTATTCTTGTAGTCCTCTTTAAGTTACACCCTAAAGTGTTTCTGTGCTGAGTGGTGGACATATGCTCCGCCCGCAGGAGAGAGAGGAAGAATTATACCACTATTCGGTGCTTTCCAAAGCAGGGCAATGGAGAGCAAGGGTGCCCAGTTTTAAAATAAGAAAGCATTTACAAAGCTCTATGGTAGTCCGCGTTGCTGCAATAACAAATAACCCTACAATCTCAGGAATCAAAACATTAAAAAACGTATTTCTCACTAGTGAATTTCTTTCTTACTGATGTTTCCGCACGACTGCTGGGAATGAACAATTACAGCTCCGCTCCGGTCTCTTCTCATGTTGAGACCCAGGGCGAACGTGCTGCTCCTATTTGTGACATGTCATTCTTGTGGCAGTGACAAATCACAAGAGAAACAGATGATGGAAACGTGAGCTGGTTCTTGAAGCTGCTGATGGGACACGACATATATCCTGTTCTTTCACTTTTCTTGGCCAAAGCAAGAGTCTGGCCAAGTCCAAGTCGACAAGGTTAGAATGTCTGATGCTCCCAGGAAACATCGCCCTTCACATAGTGAATGAGAGGAACACGTGATAACATATTCTATCACACTCCTTTTTAATGAGCGTTGCCCCTATAAATACTGGTTTTCTTGAAAATCCTGCAACTAGCTTGAAAAGCAAGGCCAAAAAGAGGAATTTCAATTAAGGATTTCAATTGAACACAAAATTGAAATTGTTTTGCTTTCCCTTATTTATTACTTCATCCCGGCAATGTTTTGACCATCACTGGAATAAGTAAATTACCTCAAAAGCCTCTTTCAGCAATTTAATTAAAATCGCGTATCATCAGTTTACTGGTATGATGTATGAACAACCTTTATCATTTTTCAAAGAGAACATCCTTCACGACACTGTTCCAGCTTTCCACGCGGGCCCTCATCCCAGCGTCGCTTCCCAGAAGCTTGCCCATCCAACCCATCCTGACCCTGAGTCAACATGCAGGCTTTTTCTTTCTCTCTCAGGGGTACCGGACCGATGGAACATGGAGACGAAAGTTTAGCACCTTGCTGGAGGAAATCCGCGTGTTACTGAGTAGCTAGGGCCAGTCTGTGTGGAGGAATGAGTAGGGGTGGGAACGGCAGAAGGGGAGGCACCTCTTCCCTGTGCCATGAACACTACAAAACAGAGGCTCTGTCAGCCCTGGAGCTGGTCCCAGAAAAGTGGCTATCATGTGTCACATGCAGGATGCAGCAAGTGACAGTGGCCCTGTGAAAATGTGTCTCCTGTTCTTTCCCACTGATACCATAGCTGAAGTAATGTGCTTAGAGTGAGTCTCCACGCATCACAACAGGAAAATGCATGCTGGGCAGATCTCGCGGGGGGATTTCTTTGACGCAACACAGGTTCCTGCGGTTCTCAGTATTGCTCTGAGGAGGCCTTTAAGGAACAGAAGTCGCACATCTGATCCATTGCTAACACAACAGCGCCCAAACCTCTCAGGTCTTGTTTTCTGGGCAGGAATCTCAACCCATGCTTGCAATTATTATAATTTGTCTAAGTTTTCCTTATTTTTCATACTGTACATGATGAACTTCAGAGACTGATCCTCCACACTAAATACAAATTTCTACCATATCAACTCTGGCTCCTGGTTCTACTGGGAAATAGGCAATGACTAGGAAGAAGCTCCGTATTTCATGATGAAGTCCTCTGCTCCGTGGGAAAGTACCGGGTCCAATGTGTGCTCATTAAGAAAAGTCCCCAATTTCTGAGGCTACATAAAATATACATATGAATGAATTCCTCCTAAAATAGGATGTTTCCACAAATAGGTCAATCAAAATGGCTTCAGGTTTTACATGTAGTCTGGGAGTAATAAGATGGGGCTTAAGGTAGAACTAAAAAAAATTCCATTATGCTAAGTTTATATTCAGATTTGCCAGAAAAGTCAACATTCTCCCCCAAATATGTATGTAGACATGTGTTTACCTTTAAATGAGTACTCTAGTCATGGTGGGAGACTTCTTCCTGGCCAGCTGTGCTGTCTAGCAGCTTTCCTTAGCCCCCATGCTCCTTTGCACGCAGGTAACACAAACTCTGGGTTGGTGTGCGGCAGTGTCTTTTTTTTTAAGATTTTATTTATTTATTTTTAGAGAGAGTGGAAGGGAGGAGAAAGAGAGGGAGAGAAACATCAATGTGTGGTTGCCTCTCACGCACCCCCTAGTGGGGACCTGGCCCGCAACCCAGGCATGTGCCCTGACTGGGAATGGACCTGGCAACCCTTTGGTTCACAGGCCCATGCTCAATCCACTGAGCTACACCAGCCAGGGCTGTGGCAAATTTTATAGTTTTGTTTATTCAAGATTGTTCCTACTCTTTCTTTTACCTTCCTTTTTACTGTAGAAAGATTTAAAAAAAATAAAAAGCTTCTTTCCCATAATACATTGCCTAAAGTGGCCATATGACACTGTTCTGGCCAATGAGGAGCAAGTAAAAGTTTACAACACATTTTAGAGCAAGTCTTTGTGTTCCTAATACAAATGTGGCTTCATCCTTCTCCTTTTCTACTGTTTTCCACCTCCTCATACTTCCAGTCACTCAAATGGGATAACAGATGCCTCAGCAGCCATATTGTATCCATGAGGTAAAATTAAAATTGCTGACACATCCACCAGACATCCTTGAGACACAGATCATATGCTTGGACCTGGAAACATTCATACTTTTTGTTAAAAAAGAAAAAGAAAATGCAAATTTGTTTAGGCCGCGTGTATAAGGACACAAAGTGTAACTGTTACGAGGTACAAGTGATTATGGAGCCACTGGTCATTCTCAACATTAAATGATTACTTTGTCCACCAGATGGGACAGAGCCTTCAGATGAGGGCAGACAGGAGACCGTCACACTGAACAAAAGGAGCAGGTCATTGCTCCTGTGGAACAGGGGTGAGTGAGTGGCCTGATGGTTTCTGAAACCCCAATTTAGTTACAAACACGTCAAAACCCATTCCATTTTCTAAGGTGCTTCAGGTGTGAAAATAGAAAGTACATGTTTAAGATCCCACTTAATTTAAAAATTAAATGAAACAGGCACACAGTCCTTGTATCAGCTTTGAATGGGAATGAGAGAGAGTGTGGTGAAGTATGTGTTTACTAGGTCATTTATAAAATAAATACCAAGTAGTACATTAAAGTTTTCATGAACAAACAGCAATCTGCATCTTCATTTAAAAAGTACACTTTTACATCCAGAGGAAGCAGGGGAAATTTGAAATTATGGGTTCTTTCAACTGCGCAGTCCTAACTCCTGATTAAAGACTTCCTGGGATGCAATTCTTCTCTAATACTATAGAAATCATCAGCAGCCTGGGCTAAAAAAATTTCAAAACATGAATTTAAAATCCTCCAAGGAATGGAAATCATAACTTGATTTGCTGCTCTTTCATTTCCTACTTTCTGACCTTTCTATTCCTGTTTTTTTATTATATATATTTTTTAGTATTGTCAAAAATAGAAAATAAACTTTGGATAACGGAAGAAGGAGCTATCTGGAAAAGTTATAAAACTTCGGTGCGGGAAAAATGTGATGTCCACAACAGGCACAGTGTCCCATGACCTTGCACCTAAAGTGGCTGTGTGTCATCTACAAAACTCATCTACCTTGAAGTGACATTTTTATGTACTTCTGGATGTCAGTTCACTGAGTCATCAGTCCTCATAAGTCTGACCCATGAGATCACATTAAATGCAGAGTTCAACAATTACGTAAGAGAAGCTGCTCACCAAATTGTAAATTGGCAAAGGGAAATAACTTGGCAGTCAACCGTTTCAGAAAACCAAATTCTTCTGGAAAATTGTCAACACAAATTTCACTCACCCTTCAAATGTGTCCCAAATCGATATGACCTGAAGGGTTCGTTATATTTCTGTTCTCTGACGAATGAACTTAGAATTAGATAATTTTTAGTGTTAACGATATTTGTATGAATAGTCCTTTGATGTTTGGCTATTTAAATATGTAAATGATTTTGCATTAGTCAAGGCTAATCTGACTTGTTTAGGAAAGGATGTTTATTTCTGAAGCAGATGAAGTTACTATGGTGGTATCAAAAAGATGTGGTTTAGTTGTGGGTATATAACTGTATATAGTGTACCTATATGAGCTCTGTCCAGAAGATATCAGCCATGTAATATGAAAAATAGAGACATTTATTGAAGGAGATACAAGATACATGAAACAATGTAAGTAGGACAAGGACGCCTCAGTCCCCTTCAAAGTAGGCACCTGGGGACCACACACATTTCTCCCAGTTGCCATAAGCTGCCCTGTTGTATTTTCTTGAATCTCATCGATGGTCTGAAATCTCTTCCTTTCAAAGGTGATTTTAGTTTTGGGAAAAGCCAGAAGTCACAAGACACCAAATTTGGTGCTCAGTGATCAAATGTCTTCTTGTAAGTCAGAGTAGGCTCCACCCTAATGACCTCATTTTAACCTAATCACCGCAAGTTCCTGAGGTAAGGACTTAAACATGTAAGTTATGAGGGGCACACCAGGAAGAAAAGTCAGAATGTAAGAAGAAATTTATGCTAAACCAACTATACGATTTAGAAAAAAAATAGTAAAATAAAGGTGCATTGGCCTCTATGTACTATTAAGATTTGTATTTCAGTTACTGATTTAGATGGTCCACTACCAATCAAATAAAGTACTTTTTCTCATTTTATGGATCAAGCTAAAAAGCACCAAATTTTAATACCAAATAAATGAATATTTTAAGTGTATAAATAAATAGTATCTCCCGAAGAACTCTTACATGTTTTTTTTCTTCAGAAAAGAAAATTAGTTTTTAGACCTAGAAGTGATTCCATTGGTTAGAGTGTTCAACTTTTGATTCATTCAGGGAACATATGTTAAATGCCTACTGTGTGCTTATCAATAGCCTCTATTAAAGGAATTAAAATACAGCTGAAATGTGATCCTTGACGCATTATGTAAATGAGGGTACTATTAATGTTCAGAAAAAGCAGGCAAGGGTCTAGGTAACAACCAGCTCTGCAGTCGCAGCCCTCAGCTCCTTCCTCTCACTGCAGAACGATGACTCCCTGAACCTTGGTTTGAACGGGCACACCTGCCACGAATTATTGAACTGAGAAGACTGTCTGACTACCAAGGACTTTGAGTAACTAAAGTTGTGCCAGATGCACGATCAATTGGACTAATGGCCAGTTCAGCCTTTCAAAAGAACCCAGTGAACTGTGGGCACACACTAATGTAATGAGTGCTAATTTTATTCTGTGCCGGCTGTGGCCAAACCTAGTGTTGTCTCCTGTATATCTACAATTTGATGTATTTCTCACCATTGTCTTGAGTATTAGGTACAATTATCACTGACGAATTTATTGATAAGATCACTGAGGCTCAGAGAGTTTAAAAAAAAATACCTAGGGTCATAGGAGCAGATACCTAGGCTTCAGGTTTCATATTAACAAATGCAGTAGAAGGCACGTATTGAAGAGATTAAGTAGTAATCTTTCCTCTTCCTAATCAAGAAAGCGAAAAGGGGGTGGAGGTGGGAAAGGAGTATTCTATATTTTATTGACTGGTGTACTTTCACGAACATATCAAGGGGGAATCCACTCTACACGTAGACAATTCAGCAGAGCAGTCTCATTTGTTTTTGTATTTAAATAGTGGAATTTATTACATTTTACCAGGTAAGGAGGTATTTAGACGTATAAAACACATTTTACTATATCTTCTTAACATTGGGACAATGTGCTTGTGACTAAGACAATATGTAATGTTTCAAGTTAATTTCATCTTTTCTGTCTTCCTATTAACTGAATTGTGTGAACTGTATGATTTGACTGGGGGTCATGAAAATGAAAAAAACCCAGATTTCACTGACACGTAGACTATGGCAGTGGCTTACTTAGACACAGCTCTGTATCTGTTGGACACAAAGATACACCAGTTTGTTGTCATTTTCTTTTAATGGTGTTGTTCACAAACACTGTAAGTTTGATTATTCAAAAATGCATGCATATCTATTTTCTAATAGGCACAATAAAGAAGTAAGGAAGCAATAGCAATAAACAAAAGAACAACTGGAATTTCCAGATGCTGGGGGAGATCTCAGAATGCCCACATGTAGCCAGCAATGCCGTTCCAATATCCGATATATTTACCAGACTCGCTATCTACATAAACATACCGTGTTAACCTTTTCCCGGAGCCTTTCAACTCTGCTAAGCAAAACTCAAAGACTGTCTAGCCGGATTTAAAAAGTCATTTGGAGTAAATGGATTCTTGGTGATAAATAATGATGACTTTTAAAGCAGGGTTTGTTTTTTTTTTATATGGCTAGAAGTGCAGTTTTATATCTCATTTTAAATCCAGTGAATTTTGCTCGTATAACAAAGAAAAACTTTCCCAAATTGGGCCTGATTTATTTGGCTTTCTATCTCTGCTGCCTTGGTATAATTGTGCCAACAGTCTCTATCCTGAGTCCTAATTAATCTTATTGAATTGATTGGGGTGACACTGATTAACAAAATTACACAGCTTTAGGTGCACAGTTCCACAACACATCATGTGTGCACTGCATGGTGTGTGTTCACCAGCGCAAGTCCAGTCTTCATCCATCACCACGTGTCCCCCCACCCCCCTTCCCCTGGCAATACCCACACCGGTGTCTCTGTCCATAATAAATCAGGCCCAGTCTGGGGAGGTGTTTCCTTGTTATACAGGAAAAATCCACTGAGCTTCAAATGAGATATCCCGAGTCCTAATTTTTAATATTATCTTTGTTTTCTATGCATTTTAGTAAAAATTACTTTGAATATTTGGAGCACTGCTGCTTTAAAAATTATGTCACTAAATTGACTCCATAAGGGACAGGGGAAAAAAAAAACTTCTTTTAAAACCTCTGTCCTATCTAAGTAATACCATTAAAATTATTTCTAAATGACGAACAAAATATCTATGAGTGATGGACTCATAGATAGAGAGCAGGCAGCTGTTGGGGGCAGCGACTGGGGGTGCTGGGTGGGAGGAGTGGAGGGATTGAGCAAAACACGAAATGAAGGAGAAAAACCCATGGACAGAAACACAAGTGTGGTGACTTCCGGGGGTGGGGGAGGAGTGGCGGAGGACGGTGTAGGGGGTATAAACGGTGATGGATGGAGACGTGGCTTGGGGGGTGAACACACAATTCAGTGCACAGGTGATGTGTTGTAGAACTGTGCACCTGAAACCTGGACAATTGTGTTAACCAGTGTCACCCCAATAAATTCAATAGAGGAAAAATTAAAAAATAAAATAAAATATAGACATGTGAAAAATTATTTCTTTAAAAACCTATA
This sequence comes from Desmodus rotundus, assembly GCF_022682495.2. Classification (NCBI taxonomy): domain Eukaryota; kingdom Metazoa; phylum Chordata; class Mammalia; order Chiroptera; family Phyllostomidae; genus Desmodus; species Desmodus rotundus. The sequence continues at coordinate 85,382,514 of NC_071399.1, read as the reverse complement.
TCAATGTCCTCATTTGAATAGCTTTATTTAAAATTGGATTCTCCTTCTTTTGCTCATGGGAAAGGCAGGCAGACAAAATCCAACATGGCTCAGAATCCAAATGGACTCATTGACCAGAATGTTTTCCACTTAACTGTTTAATAATCCCAGTGTAAATGCAGGTACAACTAATGGACCACATGTACAGGTGGTCCCAATTGCACAGCCCTGTATCAGTGAACTGGAAGACTCAGCACCAATTCTGGGCCTTCCAGCACTGTAGAAATATTTGAAAAATATTAACATACCAAGTAAAGCCTCCCATCTCTGGAAAAAGTGCCCATTGGCAGACCTGTGTCCCCTGCTCCTTTTACCATAGAAGAGGTAATGCCCACGTGGCTGTGATAGTGAAGGGGCAGAAGGCAGGCTCCCCTCCCTGACCTTGCCCCGGAAATGCCATTGTCATCTGAAACGGAACTAAACCTGGCGAACTGCAACACACCGAACAGCTGGGGAGACACTTGGGCAGAAACAGGGGCTGAGAGAAGACACACGCACAGGGGAAGAGATGGGGAAGCTGGGTAGTGCAGCAAGAAATGCACATCCAGAGAGCAGTAGGCCGTAGGCCATGGTATCGCTGTTGGACATTTGAGTGAGAATGCAGGGGTGCGTCTGGCTGGGGTCCCCAGGGCCGCCCTGGAGTTCCTCTAAGGCTCGCTGGTATCTCCTCCCCCATTCGGCCGATGTGGCCCTCTCTCGGCTCAGTTCCACAGCACATGCTATTTCTTTTGTCTGAAATCCCCACAGGATCTCCACCTCCTTCAGGTATTGACCCAAATAGCATCAGCCCACTCAGGCCTCCCCTGACCATCCTACCTAAAATCTCGGCTCCCACCTTATATGTCTCACTTCCTGCTCCACTTCCACCTTCTCTTCAGCAATGATCACTATCTAACATTTTATACAGTGTACTTAATTTCTTATTTTTTGGTCTGATTCCTAAACCAGAATGTAAACTCCTGGAAGGCAAGGACTCCTAACTTTTTCATTCCCTGCCACATTTCTATCCCATAGCACGTTAAAGCACTATCAAACTGTTTTTTGAATTAATAAGGAGATTTAAAAGACACATGGACTGTTTATAATTCATCCTTTATTATCAGGGGCTGAGAGAATGCGAGTGGGTTTCCAAAAACAGACTTCTGTCCGTGTCTGCAGGTTTACAGGGTCAGCTTCGTGGGTGTTTGACCATGCCACCGCACAGGGTCCCACATTTGCAGGGCCCCTAAGCTTTGTCCTTTTAGTAACTTTAAAAAAAAATGATAGAATTAAACATTGAAAATGGGAATTTTTCTGAACTAATCAATTGTCATATGAAAAATAAAAATAACCTTACATAACCCCTTTGCATTGCCCTTGCTAGATGAAATGTCTTTTTGAGTTAAAAAAAAAAAATTCACTTAGTTATTTTAGACAAAGGGAAGGGAGGGAGAAAAAGAAGGAAAGATCAATGTGTGTTGTCTCTTGCACGCCCCCTACTGGAGACCTGACCTGATGTGCAACACAGGCATGTGCCCTGACTGGGAATCAAACTGGTGACCCATGGGTTCACAGGCCGGTGCTCAATCCACTGAGCCACATCAGCCAGGGCCAGGGTTCAAATCTTAATTGTTACTTAGCATCATGTTTACGTGAATCGTGCAAATTTATTAGGGAAGCACTCCATATTCCTACATTGTCTGCATGAGCTAGCCAAAGGAAGATAGAAAGGCAGCCCTACCGTATGGCCAACACACAGCCTGCAGCTCTGCAGAGCTGGGCTACGGTTCTGCCTCAGCCCAAGCTAGCATGTGACGTCACTCTCCTGACTTGCAGAAGGCAGTACCTGAGCTAGTCTTTAGATTTCCATGGAGCTCCCCTATTCTTTCATTCTATCCTCATGTTATAGCGCATCTTTAAAAGTATAATAAATATTTATTTCCCACCTCTCTGCCAAACTCTTTTATGCAAGTTGTTATGACAGAGGATTAAGTAAGCAAACTCTTCATTTTACGTCTTTGCAATATAAATTCTTGTGTTGATGGATGGGCCCTTAAAAAGGTTTTATTTTCCACATTTATTTTTGTGCTTTCCAAATATGTACACCCACCTAAATCCAAGGAACCAATAAATTGATTAAATGTACTCTCATTTCCTTGGATACATTCACATGATCAAATAACTTAATCCCAGCTTAGTCTGAGTTTTCTTAAACAAATCTCTAATTCCGTAAGAAAATTCAATCGCAGCCATCGGGTACAGGACCTTCCTGTGGCCCAAGAACTTTCTGATGGGCTCAAAGCAGGTTATTTGAGGCAATTCAATGTAGATAACAACCCTGAAACGTCAGTCAGTCCTCCATGGGGCCACCAGAATTTAAACTCTTAAAAACACCTCTACAATTGTTCAGTTACTGACAAAATCTATGTGTTGAGAAATACTTAATAAAAAGTATGCCTTTTCTTCATAATTACAGTCAATGCTGCTATAAGGTAAAATATGTGCCCCTCCCCTCTCCAAAGAAAAACAAAAAAAAATAAATAAATCTGCTGTGCTAAATAAATTGTGAGATAAAAACTACAGTGCTTATCAGGAAAATGGAGTCAGATACTCAAGACATAAGAATGGCATCAATAACACATAGAAAATGATAGGAACCAAATAAAAGCAGCACAGTTAACATGTGTGAAATGGTTAAAATTTCCATAAATATGGCACTTGACTATAAAAACGTACCAGAATTTGTGGAAATGCTAATGAGAAAGGGCATGACTTTGAGTTTGTGAAGTGGTGGAAGGGGGCTCATCTGCAAATGGAGGGAGAGTTGAAACAGGATGTTTACCTGGGACCTGGCTCGTAGCACAGCCGCGAACTGAGGTAGCTGGTAGATGCTGGAGTCGGGGCTGGCTTCTTGGGTCTGGGACCCATGTGCAGTCACCTGCGCCCAGACTTAGACGGGGGGCATGGCTTGTGTAATGCCCCACCGTGGCCACTGGAAAGTTTCAATAATTTTGGAACTAGGAATCTCAATTTTACATTTTTCTCTGGGTCTGGCACATTTTGTAGTCTGCCCACATCTGAGGTACAGGTGTGTGCAGGTGCTGCCCATGAAACGTGTGTATTTTTATAGGGCGCCAGTGCAGCCAGGTGCAGTTGTCTACGTTCAAGTCAGTGCTTCTAGTGAATGAAATTGTGTATGAGCAAACTCAACGTTCTCATTATGCTGAAATTTCTCCCTGCCATATCAACCAGGTTGGAACAACAACAACAAAAATGACCGTGTTTCCAAAACAAGCATTACAGAGGAACTGACTGTATTTAAATCTTAGGAAAATGTTATTGATCTGAGGCAAAGGAAGGAGACAGGTATCCTAGAATAAGGGAAGCAATTCATTCCCCATAAATCCGGTTTGTCTCACCAGGTTCCTCATTCACACATGAAGGGCAACTTTTTTTTTTTTAACCTCCCAGGCCCCAGACGAATGGCTCGAGCATGAGGAGGACAAGTGAGTGAGGACATTTCCCATCGGAGAGGAGCCCAGGCAGGACGTGAGGCAACCAGCCCACCTGGCTTGACTCCGGGAAACAAGGAAGCAGGAGGAAAGCTTCCAAAATAGAAGAGGAGAAGGCCTCGGACAAGGAACTGGTAGTTGGAAGACCTGAGAACACAACAGAGGGGGACTCACCACCCCCCAGCACAGGGCTGCCCAGTCCAGCAGGAGTTCAGACTGGATGGGGGTCCCCACTTTCCATAGACAGTAGCTGAGCTAGGAAAGCACTGTTTAATTATCGCTTTCTAATCCGCAGGTTGATGTTGCAGACATAACTTCCCTATTTTGAAATTTATAATCTTTTGTGGAAAATAGGGAAGAAATTAAGGATAGCAGACTAACTCGCATTGTGTTTGCCATAGGAGATAGTATGTGTTTTTTAAATTATATTTGCCTCACTGTACACTGTTTCAGTGAAATAAGAAAAGTATAGTTGATTACTGGCAGATGATATTTTATAGTCCTCCTAAAATTTTCACCCAGTGTACTTTATATTCTTACAGAAAGAAAGAAAATTCTGAGCAGAACGCTTAAGTTATTTAACTATAAACCACAAAGGGCAAATTGAGTTATAGAAAACATTCTGCCAAACTCACGCTCCCCCCAAGTCTCAGCCTCCTTCCACCTCCGTGTTATTTAACTCCTTAAATTCTATCACATCATCTGAGTCCCAGGATTAAATTTTCACTCTGGAAACCCCTAGCTTTTAGTTATGCCTTAGGAACAGGTTTATCTCCCCTTGTACATGGCCAAGTCCTAGCGCTTGGTTTGTTTAAAAGCACTCCTTTGTGAAGGTAACAGTTACTGATGTGTTGATTTACATCTTTTGCTAAGCCCTTCATGGGGAGGTTTGGCTGGTTTTCTACACATCTGGTTATCAGGTGCTATTAAGAAACTCATTACCATAATTTATTATTTATGTGTGACTTTACACATGTGGGCTTTTCTCTAAGTGGTACACACCTGTTATTTTGTTTTGTTTTCTCCTTTATGAAAGATTATTTTTGCACTTTTAGAGGAAAATCAGGAGGGTGCTGGTTTTTACCCTCCTTTATTAATCTTGCATTTTCATTCACAATGAAAAAGCTCTTAGGCCTTCTAGTGTGAAACCAAGTTCAAGATAACACAGATTGAAATCAAGACATACAAAGCCGTCCTTTTGAAATGAAAAAGTCCTTCAGTAATACTAGAGTCTCCTGAAGCCCATGGTGTTTCCAATGTACTTTAAAATGAGGCAATCTGCTTCTTCCCATGAGATGTGTTATTTTAAGAGAGCTCATCATATTTGCTGTGTTGCAAGGTATTGGGTCTCCCATTAGCTCATCCACTGCCGGCTTTCAGATCATACAAGGCCAACGGGAGAAAAGTCACTATATTGGCAATTTCCCACATTCGTGCTCAGAGAAGTTATAAGTATGTCTGGAAGACAGTAGAGAGGAAAAGGGGGAAAAGACATTAAATGTATTGTACTCAGGCACTAACTCAAGAAATATATTAAATGTGAGAATGTAGTTCTTCTAATAAATATTGATACAAAGTCTCAGCCACTGGGACTGGGGGACCAAGCAGGGATGTAGGTCATTCAGAAAAATCATGCAGCATTCTGGTCTCTGATTAGAGAAGAATGAATGTGTGTGTGTGTGAGAGAGAGAGAGAAAGAGAGAGAGAGACTGAAATTCACTCTGCATCCCTTTAACATATAGCTTATCACCCCTTGAGAAAATTTCACGTACCCCTTCTATAGCTTCCTATCTCTTGCCGATCAAGTGGTGGGCATCACAGGAGCTACTATATGAGAGGTTACACATTAAGAACTTTAGCGCAGTGCCTGGCGCATGGTTAAGTTCTCAACAGATATTAGTCATTAGCATTGCTTTAACTATTTGTATGAGTTCTGTTATAGTGTGACATGTGCAACTGGGTGACACCAGCAGGAAGCGTGTACAAACATGTAACTCAGTTCTCGAGTCTGACAGGGTACCCCTTCCTAAAAATGGGTCAGTTATAAGGGTATTCATTTCATTAACTCTGGTCTTTTGAAAATGCTCATACTGTTTGTCCAAATTGGAAGTCTAGCAAGAATTGTATGGGGATCTCATTAAACCAGAGTCCGAGTCCTCCACCCAGAAGACTCTGGCTTGGTAGGACTGGGGTACGTGCATGGAACTCTCATTCAGGAGGACATACCCAAGTTATGCTAATTATCAACCAAGTTCGGCAAATAGGACTATCATAAGATTTAATAAGGGCTACTCCGATTCTATCAGTTTATTGTTATCAAATTCAAGAAATGTGCCAAGGAATGTGCTGAAGAGTAGGATTCAGAGGATATTCCATGTACCCCTATTTTCCCAGCCTCCTTGGTATGAAGGTGAAGGCCATGTCATTAGTTCTGGCCATTGGCTGTGAATAAGTTGCCACAGGTCCCTTCAAGGCCGCTACAGTGAAATGGTCAGGGTCCCCCCATTGCTCCCTTCCCTTCTTGAGCAATACCACAGAGTTGAAGGGGGCTGCTGGGAGTACGGTCCTGGAGTAATTACGGAGAGCACAGCCAACCTCACCCTGTTCCCCCTGGACCTATCCTATTCATGGAGCATAAGCAAGAAATAAATCTTTGTTAAAATTAATCCCCATCAAACAGAGCCTGAAATAGAGGAATAGGCCCAGGGAATCCAACGATTCAATAAAAAGTTATTGATCAAACATAAGGACAATGTATCATAGAGGAGTCCATCCCAGTGAGAGGGAAAACAATACTGACTCATTCAAAGAGGTGAAGGATGTGCAATTGTCTGCAGAATATGAGGAAAAGGTCTATGAGGGTGGGAGGGGGGCGCAAATTGGGAGACTGGCTAATTCTAAGGAGAACAGCTGCTGCCCCGCTCCCTGCACTCAGACCAACGCTGTACGCATCAAAAGGACTTCTGCACTGGGTAATCAACAGTTCCTGTGGAAAACCACAATATCATTAAGAATCTACTGGATTTTTAGAATTTGCATGGATGTCTGCTTTCCAGAGAACAGCTTCAAATATTTAAGCTGCTAACATTAGACCAACAATGAACTTAATGGTAATTGAAAACATCTTTTCAATAAATAAAAACACATTTCGCACACTTTATTTGAAAACGTTTACTCGTGACTGAGACGAGCACAGATGTGGTTTCGAGACATTCTATAGCTTAAGAAATGGAACTTGATGGGAAAGAAAAATACCAAAGAGGAAATGAACCGATATGATTTAAAGTGTGATATTATTGCCATCGTAAAGTATGTCAGCCACGGCTGCCTAGAGTAGAACTTTACTTGATTGAAAGCCAAACAAGGCCACTGAATTATTTTCAGTTAATTATGAGTTAGCCATATACTGCAATGGGAACAATGTGTTAATCAGTCAACATTGACTCAGTAGTGACAGTTAAAAAGGTTGGTTTTTATCCTGCTGGGCAAAGGGTACCACAGCAATAGAATATGAACATAATATATTTTGCTAGAGAAAAGTCTTATTAACTGATTTGAGAAATCTCAGAAAGTGAAGTCTGGCTATGAAAGTTTAAACTTTAATTTAGGTTAAACAGCATTCTAAATGGAATGAAGAATCAAAAGCTCAGAAAATCTTGAAATGTGAGACTCATACCTTATGCAGAAGTAAACTTACCACATCAATATCACAGATATAATGAAAATATATAATTGAGCAATCTTATAACAACCTTCCATATTTACGCCTTATATTAAAGGAAAAAATACTGTTATACTATGGAAACATAAAATATAAAAATATATTTTAATAAAACACATGCATACACACACATCCATGCCAAAATTGTTCTGTATTTATAACCAAAAGATACAAGCTTTACAAATTGTAAGACAGGATTCTATAAAAACATGTAAGAAATGTAGACTTTTCCTTCGTTCTATAATTATCTAGTATGTGAACTCAGTTTCAGAGCTGTGAAACTAAAGTTTTATTTGCTTTTAAAATAACTCATACAGTCAATGTTTAAAGCAACAGAGGAAAAACAGGAAGTGCGATGACTTCGCCATGTATTTGGTGCATTTAAGCAGCTTCTCAGAAGATGGAACATCTCAGCTGAACTCATACCTGCTGTACAAGCTCTTCATGTTCCCCTATAACATGACATAAAACAGCCATCTTTCCAAAGGGTGCAACATGTGTCATTAATGGCTCGTTACTACTCAAACACATAAATCCTTGTATACCTTCATTTTAAAATATACCTGATGTTTTCCAGTTTGGGGTGCTAATATTGAAACATTTTCATAAAATCCTAGTAGAGTTAATGAAGTTATCTGAAGCATGAAACACTTGCCAAGTCTCTTCAAGATTGAAACAGACACAGAAAACAGTGCTAGGCGTAACTTCTCAGCCTCCTCGCAGCCAAAGGGTAATCAGAGGCATCCGGGCTTATGGAGGCTCCTTGCACATCTGTTTCGCTAAGCTCTTTCTTTAAAGCCTTGATCTCTGCCTCCCTAATTACACATTTTATCAAAGTACTTTTGCTTTTCTTTCCTAAGCCCTATACAATGGAGGCGATTCTGATAGAGATGAGTATGTGAGGCTCATTGATTTCATTGACAAGCTCCTACCGGGGCAATATCTGGCAGTATAATTCCGGATTTATATTAATTTTTATAATTACTGTATTGGTCTATGATTTTTAAGCCAAATGCCAATCATGTGTATTGATTTTACTAAGATATATATAGCATATGTATATATACATATATATTTACATCTACAGTGTGGGCCAAAGTAGGTTTACAGTTGTTCATACAGAAAACAATACAATGATTACTATATCACAACAAAAGAATAAACTCGGTCTTGCATACTCACACTGCCATGTGTATATATTTATATACATACACACATATGTATAAACATGTATATACATAATATTAGATTATATGCTCAGTTAAATGGAAAAAACCTTGGTAATTACGTAAAGCAATCAAAATAAATAATTAATAAATATCAGCCATCTTACTGTTAGATGAAGAAAAGGTAAATTTTAACTTTTCGACTATTATATATATATATAGTGTGTGTGTGTGTGCGTGCATGCGTGTGTGTGTATACTTTTGCTTTTTTTTCTCCTTTGGGTACCAGACTAAGATTAAAATTTTTGTGTCAAGTAGAAATCTCATTTCAACAATAAATGGGCATTAAGTAATTTCCGATGTTTAATTACAATATTATAAAAAATCTGTATGTAAGGAATAAGACACATCACTTATTAATGTGGAATACACGAATTGTCATGGACTTTGCAATAACCACAAAGATTTATAGTAAGTGGGGTTATGGGTCATTCTCTTTCATGATTTCTCTTCCTAGAATAATTTACCTGAAAAGAAAGTGACCCATAAGAACATCCTTGAGTGTTCTTTTCCACCTCCCCTAAATATATGGTATGTGGGTACAGAAGGGGTTCCCACAAGATCCGAGCTCCATTTCCTCATACATAAAATGAGAGGATTAAACTCCGGGGGTTCAGGGGGCACCACAGAGCCTGAAAGTCAGCTCACGCGTGTCTGAGGTCCGAGGGCCTGGGAGGACCGCTGAGTCTGCTGGTGCTGCTCTTTATCTTCTTTAAGTCGTGTCTTCCCTTTCGTTCTTTTCAAGTCATATTTATCGAGCACTTCCTTGAGTCAAGCGTGTTCCCATCTGCTGAGGACACAGCGCAGACTGAGGCAGACCGAGGCCCCTCCCGGAGCTGGTTGGGAAAAGGTTTACGGAGCTAAGTGAAGAAAGCCCCTGGCCTCTAGAGCTCTTCTTCCTTCTAAGTCTAAAATTTCTTTAAGGAGAAAGTGAGTCACGATGACTTAGTGTGCCATTATCAACAGTCAACTTTCATCACCAAGATTTTCAAAAGAACGTTTTTGACCCTTCCCGTTTCCCTGTTCGCCACTCTCAACGTGCTCTTCCGATGTGGTGTGCGCGTGACTTTCATTTTGGCATGGATTTTAAACAGTTCTTATTCTCAACGTAGGGTCATTATAATTTTTTTTAAGTAAATGCAATTTATAGGGAGTTGAAACTTCCCATCCATCTTGGGGAGGAAAAAATAACGAAGGAAGTTGACAATGATGTGTTATTTCCTTTTGGCTACGTGATCACACACTCGAGAATGATCATAGGTATTTTAATAAAGTTAATAATTACTTATGATTCAAAAAGTAGGGAGAAAGTTAATGGTGCTGCAAGTTCATGACTAGTGTACATGCCTCGTAAACGTGTTCTCCGACAGGTTGTGGGTATTGTGGTTTGTTTCTTTAATCTCTGGGTATTCATAAAAAGATATATGAAGGGCGCACTTGTTATTTCAAGAAATGACTGATACATTATTGGGTACGGCTGCTGCCTAGTTACATTCGCAGACTCCCTGTAACATCTCATGGTAACAAGAAGCACGTTTTCTTACCCTCCGTAATGTGGTTCTCAGCCTCCTGCAACCTGAGAAAATATCTCATCAGAATCTTAACCATTGAAACTAAGCTGATTTTTCTACCAAATAGGTTTTCCTCCCAAAGTAAAGTTTTAGGCAGTTGTTTCTGTTTTAAATAAAGCAGACTGTTATCTGTAATGTAACGACACCTACTGCAAGATATAAACAACTCCCCCTAGTTAATAAAAACGAATTTTATAATTGCTCACCTCTCTTAAATTTTCATTAAAGCATTCAATACATTGTCTTCACCCTCAAATTCATTACATTCTCCTGACTCAGAATTCATATTCAGGATTACAAAATGCAAATTATTATCATTATTATTAATTTATTTAGAATAGGCCAATTAGCCTGCATTTGGGCTTTGAAAAGGAAATGAGAATAGACCAGCTTTTCTGACAGGAATTTTAATAAAAATCCTTACCTATTTCACAAAACAAAGTTAAAAATTTAAAAGCCTAAAGAGAAAAACTGTTTAGATAATGAAAAGCAATTGCAGTCCAAGACACAGTTTTGCACGCAGACACACACATGCACGTTTATAGTGAGCTGACCCTTTGTGAACACCCAGGTGGGTCTGTCCAGAAATCAGGATCTTGCTGCTTCCCCATTTGGACTTCCTTTCATTTAGTCACTATTTACTGAGCACTTGCCATGTACCAGACACAACACAGCCCATGGTACCTGTCTCTACAGCAGTCAGATGAGGTATTTTTATTCTCTTTTTCTTGTTTTATAAATGAGGAACTCGAGAACCAGGTTTGATACATAAACCAGCGGAGGGAGCGAGACTAGGGACACATGGAACCGCGCTCAGAGCGTCTCTCTGCTAATGGTCCCACGTCACACAGGGTACCCTGCACATGCATGGGTTCGGGTCCCTGTACAAACAGTGTTGTTCTGGGCGTCTCAGGGGAACCGCTGTCTGGTAAACAGTGAAGTTTTCTTTGTCAGGGAAATGGCATCAGATGGCCGTAGGACAGTGGGTATCTGCACAGGAGCTTTTGGTGGTACCGCCCCCACTGCTCATACACAACACAATGGTTAGGGAGAGAGAGAGGGAGAGAGAGCAAATGGCACAGGGGATGCGGTGGGTGCATCAACCACCTGTCATCCATTACCTTTTCCATTAAAGGCCTTCCAGAGAATGGGATTTTAAAAAAATCATGGCATGAATCTTCTCAACAAAAGGAACTGATACGGAAATCAACAGATGTTGTAATTCACAATTTCTTAACAGGATTAAGTGCTTTTCTGGCAGGATGAGATGCTAGCAGACAATATTCAGTTCTGATCATTTTAAGGCTACTTGATAATTCACGTGATAGGTTTTTGTAAATGAAACGACTCCTGGTAGTTTGGCACAAAATCTCGTGGGGTTAAATTCTAAGAAGTGTATTGAATAGATTCCAACATGGGAAGCTTTTATTAGCCTACGTTGATTTCTCCAGAAATGAAGTTTTAAGAACATTTTTAAGGTAAATAACAAGTGTAAAATATTATTAAATATCTGAACCTACGTTCTTTTCTCAGCCAGAGTCTGTGAATAGAAATACATGAAGAATCGGTGCCCTTATTCACGCGGCTGATATCATGGTGGATAATACATTATTAAACTCTGGATGGTAGAGTAATGAAGCAACTGCATGCATAGAAAACAGATCATCAAGCCAAGAATATTCAGAGGAAATAGGAAAATGAGGAGCAAGATAAAGAAAAGCAAAACAAATATGACAAGATTTTTCACCCTCTTTAGGAAAATTTTCTGTCTTGGGTAGCTATTTTAATTTTGTATACAAAATGTACCATGGTTCAATAAACACATTTTTCTTTGTTTTTAATATTTTACTAAGAGGCATTCTACAGCGCTCTTTTCTTTAGCGTAAATAATTAAGGGATAAAGAAACAAACGATTATGTTCTCGTTGAAAAATAAATTGTGGATTGACTGACGTGTTTCCTTCCTATTTGGGGATCCAGATGCAGCCATAATGCCGACGATAAGTACAGCTGGTTGAGGGCTCACCATGTGTCAGCTGTTGCTTTCCTCGTCACGTCGCTTAGTCCTCAGCACAGCCCGAGAAGCTAGGCACTACCAGCACACTCAACTCGAAGGTGAGGAAACAGAGGTAGGTGAACGTCGAGTCATTTGCCCAAGCAGGGGAGCTTACACTCAGACTTCTGAACCCATGTCCTGAAGCACCTGGCAGTACTGACCGTGTTCATTTTATTTAAATCATTTTGGGATCCATGTATCACATCCTGGTCACACATACAGAAAGCCTCTAACCCTGTAATGCTACATTTTCTGAGTTATTACGTTGTAGTTCAGTTTTAAAATACTTTCTGAAAAATAATACATTCATTCACTGCGTGTAAGACAACCCCATTTACATTAACATGGCGGTAGCAAATATTGAACTTCTGACATTTTTCTGATAATTTGCTATCTAATCAAAAAACATTGGAGGAGGGAGCAGAGTCTATTACACTTTGAACATAAATGTACAATGAGACTAACAGCTTTATAGTACGTGAGAGTCATAGCCACAATAACTGCCAAATCAGACTGACGGGCCATCTCGTCCATTGCTCACCAACTGTTCCAAATTGACTAGAACCGAGGCAATTTCTACATTTTACAGGCCGTGGTGAAAAGAAACACCGTTTTTGTATTCTCCTGTAGATGAAGGGGCAAAACCTACATTTCACAGGAGGACTGGCCCTCTATGCAGTTAGACGCAGGGGCGCAGGAACCCAATATGCCGAAGGAGAAAAGGGAGTGGTTAACAAGTCCCCTCCCCTGCGTGTCTTCTGCAGGAACAGACTCGGGGGGACGGGTTCTGAGGTGGAAAAAGGAGCAGGTTTATAGAGTGAACGCCTGAGGAGTAATGACAAAGCCATCAATAAAGAAAGTGGTCTTTCCAGGAAAATGGTGACCAACAACTGAATACCAAAGGTGATATTGGTGACCTGTGTGTGCATGTGTGCGCATGCCTGTCATAACCAGAGGTAGAGGAAAAGAGATCACTGATACATCAGAGCTTCATATAAAGCACCTCAAACTAAGTCACTGTGTGATAGAATGTGCATTTTCAATATTCAGACCGCTTGCTCTCAATCTGCTAAACCCCTTTGCCTCTTCCCTGGGGCCCAGACTCCTCAACCTTCAGCTCTCATAACCCACGGAAATCACGTGGCCCAGTTTCTGGTACAAAGTAAGCATTTCATGTAGAGGACCTGGTATAAGTTTTGCTGCTTTACTTACATCCTTATGCAATATTCACAGTTCTCAAATATTCCAGACTGAGCCCGAGGAGGGGTGAGTAGTTGGAAAGGATTAAAGACTGAACGGGGAAAGAATAGCAATTGGAGGCCTCAATTTTGCTATGTCTTCTTCCTTTTCCACTCTCTCAGCCTGTCACAGGCAGCTTCTTTGAAAAGTATCATAACCAAACATACATGAAATAGTACAAGAGGTTTAAAGAGGATGTCTCTATCCTACAACTGACTGGTCACACCTGGAAGGCAAAGCAGTCGCAGTAAGTTCCAGAATTATTACCAGGTAAGGGTCTGCATAGACCTTGACATTCAGGCGGGTTTCCCTTATCCCTCTTGCCTTCAACTACCCCAAATATTTCCATGGAAAAGGTGTTGTCAAACTCACAGCCAAGTTCGATACATGCACACACATGAACAATCCTTTCTATCCAATAATTGAATAAATGATGGAAAAAAAGACATTCATTTTCTGATCCTTGAAAATGAATGCACTTTCCTTCAGGGAAAAAAAAAAAGCTGTTTTCTTTACTACATTCACAGCATTTTTGCCGTCCTGATTTACCCCCGGTTTAGAGCAGAGAGACTTAGATACTTTGTCCTTGTATTTTAACCTCTAATTTCTAGCAAATTCTTATTAGTGTGGAATTGTAACATAAGCTGTGCAGTCAAATGCCACATGAAGTGCTTTGTAATTCAGCTATTTCTATAGTAAAGAAACTACAGCAACACAATTCACTTTCTGCTTTAAACCATTGTCATTGGACATGGTGTTAAATGTTGAAGATATTTTACAGCTACTCTAGCATTTGTCACTTTTAAAAGTGGTAAGGATGAGCTCACTCATATGTGGCATCTAATGATCAAAATAAAGTGATGAACAAAATAAAATGGATACATGGGAGAGACTGATAGATCTCAGAGGGGAAGGAGGTGGGGTGCAGCTGGAAGAGTTTATGCGAAGAACATACGTGCACAGCCCACGGACACAGACAGCAGTGTGGTGAAGGCGGGGTGGGGGGCAGAGGCTAGGAGGCAAAGGCGGTGAATAGGGGTAGCATCTGTAATAGTGACAACATTAAAAAAATTTTTTTTAAGAAAATTAAAAAATAAGTATAAGTTTAATTTCATTAACTATCTTGTTTATCAATAATTATATCTGCCCCCATGTAACCTTATAAAGGATAAATATAAATATTGTCAAAAATTAAGTTATTCCTATAGTTAGTTTTACAGAAGTATTTAACTATAATTAAAACACTCATATATGATATGATAACTTTATTAGTCTTAAGAATAAACGGAAAAGCAAAGTTACCTACAATCTAGAAATTTCCATGGAATGAGATAAATAAAAAAAATAACTTCTAAAGCAAAAATGCTACTTTCTTCTACATATTTGATGATCCACTTTATTGGTTAGAATGTGGTTTTTATTTCAATAATAGAAACACAGCCTCTTTCCAATTTTGATGATCATGGATTGAACTGGAACACCCATAATACTTTAGAATTTTTAAAGGCTTTTAAAATTTCCCCTAGAAGGCCAAAATGATTTGTGGGTCTGTACTGAGTGCTTTAAAGATCAAATATATCTGTGCTTTCAATATGGAAAGTTTGAAAGATAATACAGTTATTTTCTTATTAACCATTAGGTGATACATACTTAGTCAACTTCTTTAATGGAAGGTACTATCATCATTGAAGGTACTAAGAAAAGGTAGATTTCACCCAGGCTCACTATGCTATCATGTGGATATAAATCAGGTGTCAAAGTTGTAACCACTTCACATACCGCAGTCTCCAAAAAAAGAGGTCAATGCCATTGTCCGAATCCTACCATTGACTTAATCTCAAGAATTGAGCCAGGATTCTACCCAGTGGAAAAGTATCCCAGAGTTTATATCCAGCACTTGATTAAATACATTCAAGGCAACAGACTAGACACTTCAGCGGCCTCAAAGAAAGACAAATATGGCTCAGTCTTCTCAGGTTAACAGGCTCGTGTGAAATTAGCTAAGAACATCAATGATCATAATAAAATACATGCCAGATGTGATACAAGAAGAAAAGCTCCAAGTGCCTTAGGAGAGCATCAAAGAAATAAAAGAATAGATACAAGGTGGAGCAAAAATAGGTTTGCAATTGTTCAGATTGCAAATAATACAAGAATAAACTGCGTTTCACAAACTCACAACCTTAAACCTACTTCGCCGCACCCCTGGGGGTGCACTGGGGGCACCAAATAGGGCTCTATGGAGAAGTCAGACCTTGAACTGGATTGAGAAAGAAACTAGGATGTTGGCAAGGGCTCTAGGGAGGTGATACTGCCGCTGAAGTGTCGGTAAAGCATGGGCGGGAAACATGAGCACACACCAGTGACGTAACGGGAGATGCGGTTTAAGAGGAGAGAGGTCACGCGGAGCAGAAATGATTAGGGCTGTGAAACGTGAACACTGTTCTACAGGGCGAGGCACTATGGGTTCAAAGGGAGCACAGCTGGGCGCCTGGGGACTTTCCTACTAACCTAGGCATTGAAGCTTTCCATCAGGGTCGTCTCTACTCTGGCATGTCTCTCCCCAGGGGTTTACCCACTGCCCGGAAAACACATGCTCAGTAACCACGGGGGTACCGGGCATGCTGCAGGAGTACTGGGAAAGGAAAGCCTGTCTGTTCTGGTGAGAACCTGCAGGAGGGTTTGGGGCAAAGCCCTTTGCAAGTCATCTGCAATTCAAAGACCATATGAGCTTAGGACACAGCGCTAGAACATAGCAGGCACTCCGTAAACAGCTAACACACACAGTATTCCCCCGACTGAAAAGTACTGGTGTCTGAACCCAGCAAAGGCGCTAAAATGGAAAGGAAAGCGTGCTCATTACTCTTCATAACAACTGAATCAGTTTTAAACAAGAGCTAAATTCATTCAATATAACCATTAGTCCTAAAATATTTTTCTAGTAACTGACAGGTGATTTTCCCCGTTGAGACTTTTTTATATGGTTATTTTCGTTCCAAATGCAAGTTTTGAACAGCAACAAAAATGCACACACACGTTGGGGACACAATCATATAAAATTAGACATTTTGTTTAGGTCTCTTATCCAAGCAAGACTTCATAGCACAGACACAGAAAATTTCCAGAATATTGGTAAGAGACTAAGACCTGGCTTAATAATTAATTCAGATTATATAATGGATTTCTAGGTCATTCCGCCTCAGGAGATACAATAAACACATCTTCTAATTTTAGTTCTTTTTTCCCTTAAATTGTTAGAAAATGAAAAACAAGTCCAGTAGAAACTACTACATTACCTGTTTTAAAAAAATAAATTCTATTTTCACTCAAGAGCTATGAAAAATAAAAGCTACGTCAAGACATTAGAACAAATCTCCAATGTGTTCAGGCTCTGCCGACATTTGATTTATTTGTAAAATGGGTCATTTAGAGGACTGATAGTTGGCTTAATAGTAATCGAAGTTCAGAGTTAATTTTTTTTAACAGAAAAGCAGCAGGTAAATCAGAAAAGAAACTATTTAGGAATTGTGATCGATTAGAGTACATGTAATAGATGTAACAATGTGCATCTAGTCTGACTTCCAAAGAGGTAAATGAATTATCACTTACATTGAATCATTCTCCCGTGTCAAACTGAATATTCCCACTTACATCATTTCATAACTTCAAAGAGTAGCCTGTCTCACCATTCAAGAACTCTAATACTTTGTGCTTCTGCCCTAAGGTTAATTTAAATGTGTTTCTTCTTCACTGCCACATACTTAACCTAGATATGGGATAACGATATAACTTCTTGTCCAAACAGGAGCACTTTTATCATTCAACAACTAATGGCTAATTACACGGACATAAACCGGGACTGTCCAGGGAAACCTGAGCATGTGATCATCCGCTTTCGCTGGACCTCGTGAATACCAAACACCAAGTTTCTTTGGGCTTCCAGGACCCACCTTGGAGGACTTGAAATCATACAGCCATGTGCCTTCTCTCTGCCCATCCATGTAGCAGCTTTTAATGAAGGTCTACAGTGGCCTGCCCATGCTGTGACAGGAAGTGGACACCAAGGGAGTCCATAGCCCAAACAAGTCCCATTCTATTGTGCAGATGTTTCCATTAAAATAAGCTGCCATTACAAGACAATGTACTCATTCCTACCATGGCCTGATGAGTGCAGAGTAAAGTGAAACCTGAGACCCTGTGAGCTAATGGCAACAGCTACTTATAGCTAATATTATATATTTCAGGCATTGTCCTAAGCTCTATCTATACCTGTATCCATAGCTACCTAATTATAATATGTATGAATACCATAAATATGCATCTATAACTATATGTATATATGTAGAGGGCAGAAGAGGGAAAGAAGTTGCATCATCATATTTTTCTTCATGGCTTTCAACAAGATAAACTTTCACGGCCTCTGTCTTCTCATCTGTAAGAGAAAGGGATGGTCACAGGGCTAGGCGGATTACAGGAATACCTTGGAAATGCTTCCTGTTAGCTTCCAGCCCACTGCAGTGAAGCAGGTATCACAATTAAGTGAGCTGCAATCCTTTTGTTGGTGGGGGGTTTTGCCTTTAATGTGTAAAAAAACATTTGTAAAGGGCAATAAATCGAAGCACAATAAAATGAGGTATGACTGCATTATACGTGTATGTGTGTGTGTGTGTGTATCTATATGTTCTCTCTCTCTCCAACATTCTTTCAGTCAGTAAACATTTATTGCCAACCCACTAAGGGCCAGAGTCTGTGCTCAGATCTGAAAGCATGGT
Organism: Desmodus rotundus; assembly: GCF_022682495.2. Classification (NCBI taxonomy): domain Eukaryota; kingdom Metazoa; phylum Chordata; class Mammalia; order Chiroptera; family Phyllostomidae; genus Desmodus; species Desmodus rotundus. Next base: position 85,364,400 of record NC_071399.1, on the reverse strand, counting down.
AGAAAAATTTATTCAAAACTCCTGTGTGTAATATACAGGTATTGTGTATCTGCTTGCGAGACCATACTTATTTCTTTTATTTTTTTTTCATTTTAGTCCAATAATTCTCCAACTTTTTCTTCGTTAAACCATTCAAATAAGGAACCACTCCTAATTCCTACCTGTGGCCATTTACTCTAAGTACAGTAGTTTCCCCTTATCTGTGGAGTATTCCCCGAGCCCCCAAAATATGCCTGAAACCACAGACAGTGACAAACCCTATATACAGGGTGAGCCAGTAGGCTTACAGTTGGGAGTATGTGAAACACGGACTTTATTCTTGTGTTGCTATTTACTATATATTGTGGTTTTTTCCACGTGAACAACTATAAAGCTATTTTGTCCCACCCTGTATACTGCACCTTTTTTCCTATATGATTTCTCTTTGGCATAGCTGAAGTGCCAGCATCACTAAGGTTGTACTCTGGGGCCATGTTTGAGTAAGCTAAGGGCCTCCCAAACACAGTCATGGTGATATGACCACAGTTGATCTGACAGCAAACGCGGCGACTAAGTAACTAACAGGTGGGGAATGTGTAAAGCTCAGACAGTCTGGACAAAGTGAATGCCCATACCACGGCCCGACATCTTGGGGTGGCATGAGATTTCATCATGCAACTCAGAACGGCCCACAGTTTAAAACGTATGAACTCTTTATTTCTGAAATTCTTCCTTTACTCCTTTCAAGCTGCAGGTAAGGGAAATCATGGGAAAGGAAACCATAGATAAGGAGGAAGGGCTACGGGGGGCAGGATGGGTGAGCCACCCAGATGGGGATCCTCAGGTTGCATTGGCGCCTCTTGGTGGGGGGGACATACAGCCACCCAGGGTGTCACGTTGAGTTTGGGGAAAGGCCTGTAGAGATTGGTATAGAAGAGTCATCACGTGACTCTACGCAGCTGCACATTCTTCACTGCACTCAGCAGATGTAGTGAACAAAAAAGTCTAGTAAGGTCATATGAGATAAATCTGATGTGATTTGTTCATGGTTAATCCTCAGACAACCCAGGGTATCATCACTTTTTTTAAAGTTTTTATTATTCCACTTGAGTTTCTTATGAGCAACTGACACTAAACTGACCCATCTACACTTGACAGAGTTACCCCCTCTGAATGTCACGAAATTTTGTCTGTCTTTACTCTCCTGGCGCTTCTATCTTTTCTTTCTTTCTTCTTTTTTTTTTTTTTGGCAGATTGAGTTACGGTTTTGTTGTCATGGTGTTTTAAGTATGTTTTCATCGGAGCTCATAGATAAAAGTATTAAAACAGTCCATTGCTTGCTTCTTCTCACCTCGTCTACCTTTAAGGAGGCATTTATTTTTCAAAAAATCGTTGATTTTTGTGTTTAGGTCCAGAATAGCTAATTTCTCTTGTATAGTAATTTTCCATCTGTTGGCACTTGAGATATAAGTTGAACGTATGCATGAACGCAAGCTGCAGACAGAAAAACAATCCTGAAATTCTTCACCCTATTTCACAGTCAGCTTCATCCAACGGAGGGGAAGATATGGGTGGTTAAGGACGACAGGCTCCATACCCCGCTGTGCGACTTCAGAAAAGTCACTTCGCTTCCCCATGCCTCTGTGTTCTCCTCCGTAAAACTGGGGCATAAGATGTGTCTAATTAAATGTTATGAAGATTATATGAGTTAACATACGGAAAGCTCTGAGAACAGTACCTGACATATAACAAGCACCAAATGTGTGAAAGCATCAACTATGTAAAGCGAGTCATTGTAATTCTAAAACGTGTGCCTGCATGTCTAGAAGCTTCCTGAGTCGGTGACGGACTGTGGTTCGGAAGGAAGGGCTCTGATGCGGGATTTTACAATGCCAGTGGGAGAAGACTGTCAGCCAAGGGTTACTTGCTTGCGTGGATTGAGTTGCTTCCATAGGTCTTTCCAATATTAAGTATGCTTAATATTAACTATTAACTATTAGAAATGGAAAATACAGACTCACTTGCATTTCTTGACATATACAATGTACTTAACAATATTCTTTTTGTCTTTTTTTGGTTAATAGGAGAGAAATTATGGCATTTAAATAGTGTTTTAAAATAAAACAATAAAAGAAATAGGCCACATGGATATTTAAGTGTGGCATTATATTATACACTTTGCATGATTTTAGTATTACAAAAAAATTATAGAGTCCGATGTTTTCTTCACAGATGATTTTTCCTCTCATCTCTCCTCCAGATTATATGTGAGGAATCATTTAAGTTTTCCAGTTTTCCTTACAGAGCGTGTCAGTGTGGTTGCAGAAGAATAATCTGGAACATGCCAGCACTTGCGGAAATAGGACTTTCCTACGGTCTTTGCACATTCAAGGTTAATGCCAAACTAATTATCTTCCCACTGAAAATGGCAATGAGGGATAATCAGATTGTAATTCAGTCATTTTTAACACTTCCGAATAGTTCAGTATAGGATCTCTGAAAATCATGTTTCCTAAATTCATATCAAAAACAGTATTTGTATGGGTTGAGAAAAATTAACACTGTTCTCCAGAGCCATTGTGGAGGGGTTTTTTCCCCCCAATAGTAAGAGTCTAGTTTTGCCTAAGAGCATGAAGACATTAGTTTTGAATATTTTATTCATCTCAAATAGCCTAGGAGTATAATCATGATTTAAATGGATTTCTATAGACAGAACAAGGTCTGACAATGTACCTTTTCCTTTCCAATTATAGTTTTTTAAATGAGGATACATTTTATTCTACAGAATATCTATTATGGGTGACTCATGCAGAAGCTATTAACAGCTGCGAACCTTATACTCTCAGGATATAAAGCAAAACAGACCAAGAGGTCCTTATTAATAAGTCACTCCAAAGAAAAAATTAGGAAAATACGATGTTAGGTGGAGTACAGGAGCTAAGGAGATTCCAAAGAGCTGAACTCTAGACAAAATTTTTAAAGTTCACTCTAGTAAGATTCTTCCATTACCAAGCTTTTACATACAGCACTTCCTTTCCCGAGAGGGCAAGAAGCCAGATGCATGTGCGTGTCTACACATCTGCATCCCTCAGCTATTTCACCTGCTGGAACATTCTGACATTGGGGCGCCCGGCTACACATGGTAGGCACTCAATGAGTAACAGATGAATAACAAATCTCCAAATTTACTTGCAGCCTAATGAGAAGCACACATATCTTTAGACGGGAAGTGATAAAGTAAGATGATTCTATGTCAGGTGTTCTATAAGGATGGCGATGGAGAAGCAAGAAGATGAAATGAGAATTGAATGTTTTCCCGAGAGTTGATCATATGGTGAGGTATTTGCTACCCAATAGATTGACTACACACCAATCCCAATATATGAGAGTAAAGTAAGTACTCAACGCACTTCATGCCCAAGCTTTACTTTTTGAAAGCTCCTTGTTTTATTCCAGTATTTCTTTTAGTGATGACTATATTGGTTTGACACTAAGCTTCAGTTCACTGTGCTGTCAGACACCTGGATGAAGAAGTAATATTTTTTATCTATTTTATTTGAACCGCAGTTTACATTCAGTAGCATCCTGCACCTGTTTACAGATGGATAGCAAAGTGACCAGAAAACCACGCCCTCTCCAGAGTGGTCCCCCTGCTGCCCCCAGCTCCCACCTGGCCCCATACCCGGTTATCTTGACATTATTGACTATATTCTGAATGAGCCTGGTCTTGTCTGATCTCAGGAGCTAAGCAGGGTTGGGAGAAGTAATATATTTTTAAATATATAGAAATAGAAAAAGAAGGATTGAACAAACCTGCTGGCAGCATATTTTTACCTCACTCTCTCATGGACCTTGCTCCTGAGATCAAGACTCGTTTTTCATCCAGATTCTACTAATCTTCAGTACCTTCTTACCTGAGCCCTTTTAAATAGGCCATGCCCCCCTTAAAGAGTTTAACACCAAGTCCTCTTTAAAACCATGATTGTGCTGCTTCCCAGGACATATGCCAAGATGCACCCAAGACCATTCCCATCTCGGTCCAAGAACACTTCAACAAATGCTTTGACCTGTGCTGAATTAACTTTTCTCTGAAACCTCAAAATGTAAAATGTCAGCAACGTGCCACTTAGCATTAATTGCTTAGCATCTTGTAATGTTCCTCTGCTCAAGTGGGCCCCCAGGTCCTAGAAGCTCCTATGATCTGTGATGTTAGCAGTACCTGTGTTCCATTTCTTCTCTCTGTCTAGCGCAGTGCCAGATAAATAACTGTATCCATTGAATTTAACACTTAATTATTTTTCTGAGTTACTATGTTGAATCATATCTGAAGTAAAAGATGGCTACACCATTCTTTTAAGAATGAGAAAAAATAATTAAGAAATTTACAAAAACAAAGGTTTATGGTAATTCTTTCCAACAACCTGTCCCAGGAAGTTTAATCTTGTGAAAATACTTTTAAGGTAATTTCTTGTTAAAAAATGCTTAAAAAAACTTTTGATACATTCAGGTGAAAATGAAATGAGCTAACTCTGTAGATGAATTGAATTTGCTCTGTGGTCATTTGTAAAATGCTATCTTTCTCTTAAGTCCATCTTCCATTTTCTCTTCATCTGGTGACACTCTTAAGGCTATTATTTTTTAAAAGTATTAAAGTGATAAAAAAGTGGTGGTAAATATGTGGATACTCTAAATTAACCCACCACTTATTTTTGGCATTTTTTTTTATTAACCAAAGATTGCCAATGCCACCAAGAGCAAAGGCCTTAGGAAGACAGAGAGTCTTCACCTGCCCTCCACACAGCTGGACTGCTTTGCTGCTCCCTTCCTGCAGCCCTACCCGGGCCATTTTTAAAGCTACACTCTACAAGCTGCCCTTACAACCTTCAAAGATTTCAGGCAGGGCCACATAATGGTCGCTCCGTGAACGCATTGCTTTCCCCCGTTTTTTAGACAAATCACAAATGCAGGGTCATCAAGAATAAGCAGAGTGTACTGACTTCAATTCCAACGGGCCCTCAAATGCTCTCAATTTCATGCTTCCCTGATCAGCTTTATTGATAAGAAAATAGATCTCTATGAGCAAACACTTGGACTTGATATGCTAAAAAATGTCAGCATTTTCATTTGGGGGCACTTGATAGAAACACTGATATCTCTATTTGTACCAATATTTGGGAAGCAATCTAAGGGATACCTTAAAACGTAGCTTAAAATATGTAGTTATGTAAAATATCTCAGGGGCTAATTTTTCCAAAATGCATTCATGTTCAGCAAAGATCGCTAAAAGTTATCAGAGAGGTTTACTGCATAATTACAAGAGAATAATCATAAATATATTCACAAGGAAATCGTATTTGCTACCATTCCTGTTTCAATGATAATTCTTTATCAAAGATTTCTAAAGCTCTCAAATTAAAAAATATACATATAAGTAGAAGTAGGAAAAGTAGAACTATTATAAATCCTGGTGCTCAGATCCAAGGGCACCCCAAATTATGATGATTTCCGAGTTTCCAATATTTAATCTTTATTAATGAGGAAAAAAATTGGAAACTATACTAGAAGCAAAATGATAGCAAGCTATTGACATCTACAGGTTTTGAACCATTAAAATCCCAGATTAATTTTATCCTGTCTTATTTAGCATTTATTTGCATTGGGTAAGGTATGAATGCTTTGCTGTTTATAAGTGCAATGGAGGCAAAGTGAAAAAATAAAAAAAAATGTGGCATGTAGAAGCCTCAGGTTATTAGCTTGAGTCTCACTTTCCTGACTCTCAAATGTAGGTTTGAAAATGCTACATCCAACCCTGTGACAGTATTGATTTTGTGAATCAACAGTGTTCACATATCAGCGATTTCATATGGTTCAACCTATATCTCACCTAGTGATCAAAAGAGACAATATATTAGAAAGTGCTTATTAATTGGAAGGGCTAAGGGAAACAGAGGGAGAAGCTGAAGCCATGCCCTCGAAAATGTGCTTGCTCATCTGAGAGAATCCCATCTCTTATCAGTGGAACTTAAGGAGGGGTGAGGTGGCAAAGCAAAGCACAGATGTTTAAGGTGGAGATGATTTGAGGCTAGGACACATACTGAATATTTACAACACAGGCCTTTAACAAATCCTGGACTCCATGTGTAAACATAATTATCAATTATTCATAAACGTGTGTCGTCTCAAAGGAAGGCAACAGTAGCCCAGGTTGCAGGCAGAGGGCATCCTCAGCTTCCGGAGTTTTCTCAGCTACCTCATCTAACACCGGAGGAGTGACACTGCCGATGTGTATCCCTGTTCCAGTGCAGCTCTAACTCTTGCAGCCTTGCACAACCCCCCTGCACAAGGACACCTTGGGGACTCTCTGAGGCATTCACTCCTGCCTTTGCTTTGGCTTCCCTTTGGGGATACTTGCGGGGATTCATTTTGTGTGCCGGCTCCACTGAGTCTGAAGTGCCCAGACATTCGGTCAGATGTTATTCTGGGTGTGTCGGGGGCGGGGGGTTCTGGATGGTATGAGCCTTGGAACGGTACAATGAGTAAAGCAGATTGTCCTCCCTCATGTGGGGGGACCCCATCCAATCATTGGAAGGCCTGATTAGAACAAAAAGGCTGACCTTCCTGCAGGTAAGAGGGAAAGCCTCCTGCCTAACCAGGGAGCTGCAACATCAGTATTTTCCTGCCACGGGACCGGAACTGAAAAGCTGGCTTTGCTTGGGTCTGCAGCCCACCTGCTTTCAGCCGTGAACTCACACCATCGCTCCATTAGTTCTCAGGCCTTCAGACTCAGGCTGGAGCTATACTGTTGGCTACCCTGGGTCTCCACTTAGCGAACACAGACCTTGGTCCTTGTCAGTGTGCATTATCACAGGAGCCTATTTCTTACAATAGCTCTCTTTTTCTTTATCTAGATGCATCCTGTTGATTCTGTTTCTCCGGAGAACCCTGAATAATACTTGTCCCCAGGGCCTAAGAATCAACATTGTGTTGGCAAAGGCTGTCTGTCTGTCCTTAAAGAGCCAGGGGAGGTCTTCGTCTTGCAAGACACCCTGGCCAACCCAAACACTAGCTCTTACTAGGAAATCACTCGATATCCTCCCTAACTTATCCCATGCCCCCTGCCTGACCAATGGGCTCCACAGCACTTGCTCTAAACTCCCTGGTCCCTGTTCCTTCTTGTCTCTGTGCTCCCCATCCACACCTGCCTCCAGCCCTCCTGGGTTTTTGCAACTCCCACTCTCCTAAGATGCTGGTCTTTGGTACTCACTACATGGTCCCCTCCATTACTCCTTTTAATGAGCTAGGTGCATCTAGAACTCAGGCTTCTGATCCCACTCCCAGGCCTTACCTGCTCTGAGGATTCAAAAGAGAATTGGGGAAAAAGTAGCTCTTGCTGGAGAGTTGAATCATGCAACAGCTATATCATATCGGTAGTTATTATCAGCCTCAGGTTATAGCATGGTTAAAATAAGACGGTGGGTGGTGTGCATGGATTCTCTAGGTACCCAAAAGATTTTCATGAGCAAATCACTATCCTAAATGATACAACTGTGGGGAATTGTAACCACAAATTGGTGAAAGGGTTTCAAAGCTTAAAGAAAGCTACACTGAGCTAAAAGATAAAGGCAGCTTCATACCTTCTATGATTTCCAATTAGTCATGCTTACTTTGGGGGCTTATCTATGAATAATCTCCATAATTATGTAAGAACATCTCTCTATAATAATCAGTATTGGTAAGAATGATCTTTTAAAAAAAAAGATATGCTTTATTTTTATCCAAAAAAGTACAATTAAAAAAAACAGTCAATTCATATAGTCTTTCATTTGAAATACTGTACTTAACAGAGGATGGGGTGTGACTTTTCGGGCACAATAAGTAGACCAATATTACTGGAATATATTAAAAAGCACAATGCTACATTTCTAGGAAGCTATTATTCATTACCACGCTCCTTTAAAATATAAGCTTCTGTAGTAACACTCCCTTTTCATGCAACAGAAAGCCATGTTATAGATAAATGAGAAAACTCCTGAGGTAAACGTGTTCGGTTCTGCTTTCATTAGATAAGACGAACATGAAACGACTCTTCAGCTAATAGTTCTTTGCTAACAGCTGGGGCGTTATACAAGGCGCACACAACTATTAATGGAAAACTCAGAGCACTACACCTCCCACTTACCAAACTCCCATTTCTTTACTATAAATTACTAACTCTAGTATAATTGCAAATCTAAATAAATTCCCTGGCGATTACAGATTACAGTCACAAATCCAAAACGCTGCAACACAATGTAGCTTTCTCTCGGAAAATTAATTATTCCAATTCTAGGCAGCTCAATAGTCAAAATTCAGCCCCCAGCTGGCTAATGTGTACAGCCTAAGCATTTACCAGCAGGCGTCTGCATTAGTAACAGCACGGTTCCATTTTACGGAAGAATACTGCAAATGCTACGTATAAATGATTCCCTCTCGAAGAGCCCTTCAGGCATAAGTGTTTATCCCCTTAAAGGTTCAGGCTAAATTGCCCCCCATGATGTCATCAGGATTAATTCTGAGGAGAGCAAACCCAAGATGCCATGCATTCTGTAAAGGGTAATGGGAAACGGGGATCCTAGACTTTAGAATTGTTGCATTTTAGCATACAAGAAATGTATTGATGAAAGGCTCAAATGGCGTCAGTCCTTATTTCTAAAACTGAGATTCAGAGAGGGTAAGTTAACTTTCTAATACTCTAACCATCAGAAACAGGTCCTGGATTATAAATCAGTATCCCTGAAATCAACCTCATTTTGTAAGATGAGAGTAACTAATGCCCAGAAATGGACTGCTTTCTGAGAATTTACCAAACTACATTATGATTTCCTGTTAAGTTGGATTCAAATTATTTGATGGATAAAATTTATGATTTGTAAAATACACATCAATAAAGCTTTTCAAATATTAATGGGAAGGATAGGTAGATGAACACAGAAATGGATAACAGATTTGTAATGGAAAAACTGTAGAAAATGTTAATGGAGGAACTTCAGAAGTTGGTTTAGAGGTATTCATTGTACAATATTTTTAATTTTTCTGTATGTTTGAAATTTTTCTTGATAAAATCTTGGAGGGGAAAAAAGACAATTAGCATTATGTCTGCAACATATTCTAAAAAAATTCAGAAAAAGTGTGAATCTGTGTAAAGGTCATAAAGGAACTCTTTACACTTTTTTGTAACTTTTCTGTGTATTTGATCAGTCACAGCACCTTCTCCATATACTGCACAAATCTTTCTTTGTGTTGCAATTGCATTTTTACCTTTCTTGGAATAATAAAGCATGATATGCCAAAAATGTTGCATATTTTCTTCTATCTTCAATATTAACATGGCTACACAAACATTCACCAAGTTTTATAAGTTTTTTTAAATGCACGCTGATATGACAGCTGTCACAATACAATCTAACAAAATTGTTTCAAATGAAGTTAAAGACAACTAAGGACTACTAGAGCCATCTTATGGAAAAAAACAAACCTTTTGGCCAATCAAATACTTCAATTCATTAAAAACATTACAGCTAGGAAAAAAAATCCGAGAACTTATGTAGACAATCTTCTCACCTTACAGGGAATAATAACAGTAGATAACATGTTTAAGGTGCTTTTGTGCCAGGCACCATTCTATGCACTTTGCATATATTAACTCTCACAGTCCACCCAATAACCTTGTAATATAAGAATTACATTCTCTTCACTTTACAGAGGACAAAATTGAGACACAGAGACAATAAGTTACATGCCAAGATTACACATCTACTAAGTTGAAGGTAAGACTGAGGCACAAGCAAGTTAAAAGACAATAGAAATTCAAGTCAAAAAAAAAAACCAAAAAACTGGTCCATAGGCCATAAATATGATTCTGTCTGGAATAGTCCATATCATTTACTGATCACATTATGAAAACCAAATTAATTCACTTCATAGATGCATAAAAACTCACCATGAAATATACATACTAATAAATGCCAGTTTCACAAAATCCCCAATATTTAGTACTGGAAATTTCTAAATGTTTTTGTTCCTACAGTTTAGCAATTACTATAATTAGATGAAAGAGAGGCAGAAATAAGGAAAACTGAAGACAGAAATATGCATTCTGTGTTGTTCCTTACCGGTTCCTGCTAAGAAACCGGTAAGGTGGTCAGACAAAGGCCCCTCTTTCCCCAGAACGAATTGCATGTTCTTCCTCGTCTCTTCCTTCGAAAATGGACCGCTCACTCCTGCTATTGTGCCTTGGTTGACGTTGCCCCTCTGAATCCCAGTGCCTATCCTCAATTTCTTTCCCTCCCCTAATTTAGTGACATAAAAATTAATTGGGAAGTGGTTCCTCAAGGTCCTATAAAGTAATGCGTGCATCTGTGTTTTGTTTTGTTTTTTTAAATCAAGGGTTTCATGACACACTTTCGGGGAAATTACTGAAGGAAACCACAAATATTAAGGTACAGAAAATGCTAGAAATAGCGAAGCCAAAGACGAAATTTACTGCATTATATAGTTTCCTAAAAGGGTGAACAATTCTCAAATGTCTAGGAGAGCACTGCACAATGTCATTTTCGCATTTGAAACACTGCTGATGTGCTGACATGCTGGGACCAAATGAAAAGACTAACCCGTAATGTCTAACTGAATGGCTCCTTTTTGGCAGACTGAGTGCATCTCGAAAATTCTGAAGTTAGCTAGTCATTAAAGAACATCAAATTCTCCCCCTTACCTCCACAACACATACCAGGTAGAGTGAATGATCATTAATATCCTAAACTACTCTGTAAACCTTGAAAATTGCCAATAAAAAGCTGTTTTTTTCATTGAGAGGACAAAAGTTGAAAAGCAAATTGTCATATTCTATTCGTGACGTGATTTTAAGCACCCCTGAAATACTAAAAAAATGTGCTGCCTGCAAATGACATCATATAGTAAGAGGAAAAACAACAAAAAAGTTTTCTTAGTAGCATGCACAATTTCTTCCAGAGTTTGGGTGCTAAACGCTGAGTTTCAAAATATTTTCATGACATCTCATTTGTTTAATCAAAGTCTTGTTAAAGAACTAGGTTAGATGTTAATGGGTAAACATAAAATGCATTATCCTTACAGACAGCAATTTTCAAGCTTTTTGGCCATAGAACCTCCTTGTACCCTTAAAAATTATCAAGGGCCCCAAAAAGCTTTTTTTTTTCTAGGCCTAACGTAATAGAAACTACAACTGAAAAGTGCTTAAACAGACAACTAGAAACGTAAGCATTCCGCCGTCCTTCAGGGTGCTGATGGCACGCACGTTACACGCGTAGCCTCTAGAAAACTCTACCGCACACTCGTCAAAGAATAAGATGGAAAAAGAGTAAATGATGTCTTAGAATTAGTATGAAAATAGCTTTGATCTTGCAGAACCCCTGAAAAATAATGGTCTCTGGAACCTCCAAAAGTCCCTCCAGAGTACTATGAGGACAGGTGGTTTAGTATACAACATCATTTCCAATTTAAAATCAAAGCATTAAAAAAATGAACATTATGAGTCATCCCCCAAAAAGATTTCCAACCCCACTCTCTCCGATTTAATCTTTGTTTCTTTAATGTTGTTGTCATCTAAAAATAATCAGTGGCAAGAAGTACTCAACTCTCAAGAAGAAAGGCAACTGGCTATTGGCTGTTTACCGATATTCATTATCCCGTTTTATAATAAATAGAACTTCTGAATTTCAGCTAGGGACACGCCCACTCAGGACGAGGCTGGGTTTCCAGGAACTCTCTGCACGTTAGTGTTGCCATGTGACTGAGATCTGGAAAACTACGATTTCAACAGATGCGTGTCACTGCAGCTTTATTCCTGTAGAAGGCTGGGAGGCTCTCCCTTTCTTCTCTTTCCTCACAGTTAAAACATAGCAATACGGGGACCACAATTGTAGGGTGTCGGAACTGCACCCCCTCCTTCTCAAATGCTCCCTGCTGGGGTCGTTACACGATAGGGCATTTGACTCCTATTTTATTTTGGCCTCTTGTCTCTTAGGTCTGACTACCGCACGGATGTCCGCAGTACGGCAGGCTCATTGCACACACGTGCCCATAAGGTATATTATGTTTAAAGCCAATTCAGAACCAACCAGAAGGGAGAGAAGACTGAGTCTCGGGAGAGAGAAAAAGAGATGATTTACTGCTCAGAGTTAGCAGTGTATATTTGTTGTTTAGAGAGTTAATCCCTGTGTTCTAAAAATCAGCTGAGTATCAGCAACTTTACCATCTTTACCTGGGGTCAGAACTACTGTATCAGTTGGGCGCTCGTCATCAGCTCACTAAGACATTTACCTCATTTAGTTACCTGCAGTAATCTTCACCATTCAGTAAGGTAAAGCACCTGTTAAGGTGTTGAAAGCCTCATAATGTTGTGTTTAAAAACCTAAAACTTCATCATGTTTTACGTTCTCTTGAGTTCTTTTCGGAACATCTGAACATACTTTCCAAGGAAAAAGGCCTAGCTCTCTCTAGACATAAGCGCTCAGCCCTCTTCTATGAGAGACTGGGCCGCTACCCGCAAGGGCTGACCCCAGGCAGCCTGAGCCGCCACCTGCAGACCAAGACAGCGATGCTGCCCTGCCCCGCCCTGCCCTGCCCTGCCCTGCAGTAAACACAGAAGCGGCTACGCCAATGGAGCCGAGCCTTCGAATAGTGACAGCAGAGGTTCCGGGACGCCCACACTGTCAGCTCCCACCAAAGGGGCCCAGCTGCATCAGGAAAACTGAGAAAAGTAAAGACAACTGTGACGAGCATTTTATCAAGCTCAACATTTAATTTACAGGTCTGTTATTCAGTCTGAGATTATGCCGTGCCTGTGAAATAAAGTTGATGAGAAGTGTAGTAGCCTTTTTCAAAAATGTATTTTCTTTAAAAACTTTTTAAAAGGGCAGCCCTATGCCAGTTTCCAGATTTTGAAATTGAATCCCTTTGGTCCCTTAAGTTTAAACATTTGAGAAATGCTGCTCTAGGATTAGATCTGTTCGCTGGTATTTTTTAATATGTAATATTGGAAGCCTTCCCTATCTCATAACAACCTCAGAATTAAACTAACAAACTTGATACTGAGGGAAATAGTGGTAATTAAGACCTGCATAGCACTCTATTATTGGCAAAAAATGTTCACTTGCATTCAGTTATTTAAAACTCAAACAACATCCCAGATAATCAGAAAGCTACACACATCTAAACCCTCTCTCTCCCTCTGGATATCCCCAAAATCTTTTTTAACTCCAATGTAGTAGTAAGCCCTCAACTTCCACTGATACGTGAAAACATCATTTGGGGTGGTGGTGAAGACCACTGGTACCAAAAATGGTCTCTATTAGGTTAATTTCATTTCATGACATTTTCTATCGAAGTTATAACTCTTCTTGCGAACAATGCTTATTGCACCCAAAGAAAAAAAAAGCTGTGAACCTCAAAGTCCCTTTCGTTTTTCTAGGTTTCTGGGCATATGGTACAGGTCACAAACACAAGGCCCATGGGCCAAATCCCGTCCTCCACATTGTTTTATCCGCCCAGCACTTTGTTTCTACCCAGCAGCAGTGCCAAGCTCCTTGCGCCTAGTTAAGGAGTAGTTACATTTATACAGTCCTAAAACTACATTCGGTCCTTTGAAGGCAACCGCGGGGCTGATATGGCCCCCAGTGAAAATGAATTTGACACCCCTGGCATATGGGAAGATGGGGAGACATTTCCTGTGGCTCTCCCATGGAAGAAACTTTCAATAGAACTATTTTTTTTATTTCTGCCTTACCATTGAGTTTTTCTTTTTTATTATTCATTAACTTACTTTTATTGATAAAATTATTTGAAGAGGTAATTCTAATATTGACTTTGCCACTTATTAAAAATAAAATTTATAGAAGCAATGCTTTTCTGGTTCAATGTTCTTCCATATTGAAAGGTATAACAATAGCAATACTAGGAGAGAAAAGCATCCAGCGGAAACTGCAGTACTCCCAGTGTGTTCTTACATAATACACAGTTTGCTTTTGTGAAATGCAGACACTGCTGGTGTCAGAAGGAAGCATGACTTGAATGTTTGGGCTTGGGAATCAACCTCATCAGTATATAGTGTGACCTTCAGTATCTTGCAAAATAAGTTTTTTTAAAAAATTAAATCTTTCAAAAGCAATTGCAATGGCTCAAAATTTCTATTTTTTCTTATTCAAACTGCTCAAAACTTTTAATGTGACAAATGCACCTTCTTTTTTAAGTGATGTAAAAATCTAAAACACTTCTATAATTCCTTTTATAGCAAGTTATATATTCAAAACAATACCCTTTGTAAAATGATGTTTTCATGCAATGCCACAGATGCTGGCTGGAGTAATTTCTATTGAAATGCAGATTACTGTTGTAACCTAAAACCACTCTGACTTGACTATGAATAGGAGCTAAAATACAACTTACATTTAATTATAAATAAAAATTTTCACTCCAAGCATAAAATAACGTTAAAATCAGACACATGCCAGCTCACCTAAACCAGGGGTGTCAAACTCATTTTCACTGGGGCCACATCAGCCTCGCGGTTGCCTTCAAAGGGCCGAATGTAATTTTAGGACTGTATAAGTGTAACTACTCCTTAATTAAGCGAGAGCTCCACGCTGCTGCCCGGTAGAAACGAGGTGCCAGGCAGGAAAAAAACAAGGTGGAGGGCGGGATTCGGCCTGAGGGCCTTGTGTTTACCACCTGTGACCTAGACTAAAATGACAATGTTTTGTTTATTTTCAGAAAAGCATATATATATATGAGAATGTAACGCTTCACAAAGCTGCAGATGTTTGTCTGTTTTGCTCAAAGATGTGCTCATAATACCTGGCACATAATAGGTGCTCAACAAGTAACTGTTAAATGAATCCAGGTTAGAAAACCAAATAATGACAATATTGCGACTCCTGCCATATGTATAACGTGGTCTCCAGGTGGCTGCATGCGCTCTTTCTGGCTGGTAAATACATCGGGGCAGGTTTTCTAGGAAAAAATTTGTCAATAGTATTATAAATATAAGAGGAAAAATAAGCAAAGTATTTTTTTTATTTTTAGAGTTTCTAAAATATTTAGATAACTGAAGAAAAGACTCACTTTTTTGTTAAACAGTATTTTGGGCCAAAGTTTTTTAGTAGTTTATAGATAGTGAGACAGGAGCTCCAACACTGACTTTCAGTCTCTTACTAAGAAAGATGAGAATCGTCTTTCCAAGTCTCCATTGTAACCACGTCGTCTCTCTTTCAAAAGCCGTTATGAGCTGATGTGCCCCACAGACTCACCGTTGAAACTCTAACCCACAATGGGAGGGTATTTGGAGATGAGCCTTTTGGGGGGTACAGTTGAATAGTTGAATGAGACTTTAAGGTCAGGGCCAGAATTAATAGTATTGCGGTCTCTTCAAAGAAAAGAGCGATCTCTCTCTTCACAGTGCGAGGGCACAGGGAGAAAGAAGGCAGGCAGTCAAATGCAAGTGAGGAAGAGAGCCCCCACCAGAAACCAAACCCTGCAAATTTTAATCTGGAACTTGTCAGCTTCTGGAACTGTGAGAAAATAAATGTCTGTTGTCTAAGCCACCCAGTGGTTGGTATTTTTGATGGCAGCCTGAGCTGACTAAGACATAAGCCTTCAACAATTTCAAATTGCCTCCTAAAATCACATGAAACTTAATTGTCGACTTCCAAGGTCGTAATCAAGTCTCTTTTTTTCATCTATTCCTCCCCAGTCATTCTCAAAAATCATCCCAGCCAAAAACAAATCGCAGAAAGCCCTCTATCTCTGATTGTAATTTCAGGTCTAGTCAGGACAACTTTAAAAAAGAAACAAAAATTAACCCCCTCTCATAGTTTATACACATTAGTGCACATTATGTCTCCCACTTGACAAATCTCCTATTACTTTTTTTGATAAAAAATGATGTCCTTCCTCTCTATTTATGTGTCAGACCTCAAAAAACTTGGATCTACCACTGAACGAGTAATCTACTTTCACAGTTAACTTTTTTAAATTAATATTATTTAGTAGCCCTGGCTGAGATCACATGCTCAATTTCTGGAGAGGGCACATGTCTGGGTTACGGGTTCAGTCCTTGGACAAGGAGCATATGAGAGGCAATCAATTGATGTTTCTCTTTCATACGGATATTTCTCTCCTTCTCTCCCTCCATCCCTTCCCTTTATAAGCATGCCCTTGGGTAAAGATTTAATATATATATAAAATATATATAATAACATGTATATATAACATTTAATATATGTAATTTACTCTCACTATAACACAAATGTACAAAAGCATCTGTGAGTACACAGCACACTAAATAGAAGACTATGCAATTCAGCAGTTCTTTTGGTCACACTAGAGATGGAGGATGAAAATAATACATACAAGCAAAGCTAAGTTAATGGCAAGTCCCTGATTCCAAGAAAATGTTGTTTTTTACTGATTCAGTGAAAACTCTGACCAATGAGTGTACACTTAAGCAATTAGACATCAATCTAGCTTGTTGGTCAAAAGAAGAAGAAAACATTTGCTAGTGATTTCCCACAGCTTTGTGGATCTGAGGCTTCCCTAAATAGTGCAACTGACTCTGATCTCAAGAAGGCATGCGGCATGGAGATGACATTAAGCCGATGGGCTTTTAAACTTCATCCTGCAAACCAAAGCTCTCAGGAGATGCGATATTCCGCAGAAGGCAGGGACGATAGTGATCATAACTGAAACGCAGCTTTCAGATACACGCATGGACTAGAGGCCGTTCTAGGTTAAGAATCAGTAATCTCTTCTACTTAACTATAAGACACAGAGAAGATGGCAAAAATGGATGGGGATTAAAAACAAGAGCCTTAACTTTACTAAAAATGGATTTTGGTTAAAGCAGTCATTCTCAAAGGATGCTCCATGGACCAGCAGCACCGTCTGGGAAGGTTAGGCATGCAAATTCTCAGGCCCTGGCACAGGCTTCTGAGCCAGAACTCGGGGAGTGAGGCCTGCCCATCTGCACTTGAACCAGTCCTGAGGGGCATCCTGACGCAGACTCAAGTTTGAGAAACACTGGATTAACCAAAGGCTCGGAGTGATGTCTCCTGAGATAACCTACCAATAGTTTTAAGTCCTAGCATAACAGGCAATTCACGTTCTCCAGAACTTCCTTGTTAGCCAAAAATGTATATTAAGCTCTGCCCTAGGTTTGTCATTTCATTGGGAATCGCCTTTGTGGAAAATTAATTTGGTATTAAAAAAAAAAAACTGCACCACATGGATGAACCCCCCAAAACATTATGTTAACTTAAAGAAACCAATGCAAAAATATATATAGTTTATGCTTCCATTTATAGGAAATGTTCAGAAAAGGCAAATCTCTGGGGACAGAAAGTGGATCAGTAGGTGCCTGGGGCTGGGGTTGGAGAGTGACAGAAACTGACGGCAAACCCACACGTGGGATCTTTTGGGAGCAATGAAAGTGTTCTAAGCTGGATTAGGGTGACGGATGCACAACTCTACAAATTACTGAAATAGCTGGACTATGTACATAGAACTTGGATTTTATAGTGTGTGTGTTGGTTTCCTGCGGTTGCTCTCACAAAGAGCCACAGACGGTGGCTTTGGAATAACGCAAGTTTATGGTCTCACTTTAGGAGATGAGATGTCCAAAACCAAGGTGACGGCAGGTCCGTGTTCCCTTCGTAACCTGTAGGAATCACCCTTCTGGGCCTCTTCCGAGCTGTGGGCATTCACCTGCAATCCTAGTCATTCTTCCACTGTCACATCTCTTCCATGTGTCCTTGTGTTTTCTTGTAGCAATACCAACCAAGGGCCCGCTCTACTCCACTACTGATACCTAATCACATCTGCAATGACCCTGTGGCCAGTTAAGGTCACATTCTGATTTACTGGGCTTTAAGACCTCAACATGTATTTTGGGGGGGGCACAATGCAACCTAAACAATATGTAAACTACATCCAAAGAAATCTGCTTTAAAAAAATACTTACAAAATTTCCTCACAAAATTCACATGACACTTGAACATGTACCATTAAAAACATCTCTCATTAAAAAAACAGCATTATTGACAATCAATTTGTTATTTATTATCCATTTCTTAAAAAGACATACCATGGGGATTCGTACCCCTAAATTCTATTTTGCTAGATGATGACGTTTGCTACCTGAAGAACAATAGATCGGACATCAGAAGATAATGCTTAATTCCCACAGGTACCAGAAAAAAGAACGAGCAGAAAATGACAACGAATGGAACACTTTTGTGGAATTTCTGTTCAGCACCGATTGGTGTGTGTAGCTGTGTGGGGAGGAGGAGGCTCCTGTTCAAACACAGCCTCGTTCTGCAGCAACAGCCAGAAATTACAGGAGGCACCTGGCTCCAGACTCAGCCGATGAACTAAGTCTAGTTGCTCCATTCAACCTGCCCTAACTCTTTATTCCCTCATTTCATCTATTTACTAACTTTCTTGTGTATTTGTTTAATGTGTGTTTTTGTTGATATTGCTACTTTGGTTGGTTTTAAAGATTGCTTCTTTGTATCCGATCTATTCCCATTAAAATAAAATTTTAAGTTGGGTTTTCTTTTTTACCGTTTTGAAAATAATAAACTCCATCACGACTGGGGGAAATTGGTAACAGGCGAACCACCATGCCTTCCTCAAATGCAATCATCGCTAAAAATTACTACACAAATTAATGCTATTGAAGGAGGGCCTGTCTCCTGGGACCTAACAGGTGACCCACAACATGTCTAATTACGATTGTGGTACCATAACCCCTTTAACAGGTTTTTTTTTTAAGTTTTTTTCCCATAACACTATCAATATCTCACATATTTGAAAAGTGACTTCTTTATAATGTTTAGAGAATACCGTTTCCCTACATACAGTAGCACCTCCCAGAGCATCGGTCTTTATTTTCTCACTGACAAGTGTCTGAAGTGCTGAGAAAAGGGAATGGCATATGATACGGTATCACAATGAACAACAAACAGTCCAGAAAACCTATTAACATTATTGAATAGTCTTTCGGTTAGGAACGGAAAGACCCTAACCTCTTCTCCTGCCTCCTCCGCCACTTCAGGGAACATCTGACTTTGACCTGATAGGCCTGGGGCCATTTCATCTGGACTGGCCTGCTCTCTCTATAACATGGGAAAGCCTTCTTTTATGAGCCTTCAATGTACAGTTCACTTTTCTCTACCTAGTCATGAGATGTAAAGAATTTAACATAAAAGGAAGAGCAAAAACATTTGGGGGTGTCTCATCATTCAGCACGGACCAAAACGGTTCTGAAAATATAAAACCTCTGCCTTAACAAAGCTTTTACTGAGATCTAAAGGTTCCTTCTTAAAGACCAAATACAAAAGAATGTCTATTCCACTAATCTTCACAAAGCAGTTAGATTTATTTTCTCTTAGAATGTATCTTTCTAAAGTTTTTGCATGAGTTACGAAACGATGTTAAGTTTCTAAATACTCTTTGAAGCCTAAGAACACACACCAGTGGTTCTCAAACTGCCGCCTGCATCAGAGTCACCAGAAAGGCCTGTTAACACACCACCCAGATTCCCCGGTCCTACCCCGAAGGTGCCTGTTTGAGTAAGGCTGGGGCGGGGCCCCATCACTGATGTCTCTGCAGGTTATCCAGGGATACTAATGCGCATGGTCCCGGAATCACATTCTGTGAAGCACTAGTAAACATCATTCCCAGTTGTCATTGCTTTCTTTTTCCTCCTCGGATCTCCTAGACTCCCCATGCGAAAGGGCCCATCACTGATGGTTCTGAATCAGGAGTTTTGCAACCCTTCTCACGTGAAAAAAGGAAAAGCACTACAAATACTTAAGAGTCATCAATGTCCCCACCCAAATCCCTTGTGAGTACAAAGAAAAGCTCTTCAGGGGCTTCTTGAAAGCGTATGGCTATCTCTTCAGTGTCTTTTAATCAAACTGGAACCACACTTACAGTGAAAAAACAGCAACATCTGGGGCAGCTCTGAGCCAGTGAGAGGAGCCCCTCTAGTTGATTCTGACTGGGGCTCTTGGACGGGCTTTAGCTTGAAGTCTCAATTATCCTGATTCCAAAATGACAGAGATAATGTCAATTTTGCACGGTTTTAATGAAGGTAAAACTAGATCACGCAAAAATGTATACATATACGTAATTTTTTAAAGTTTATAAAGGAGAGACCAGTGAATCAATGATTTTCTGTAGTCCTATTAATAACTAAGCTGAACCATCTGCTGGTTGGCTCACCACAAATTATCTTCTCACCCAAAACCTCTGTTTGCTTCTGTATCTAAGGTAGTGAAAAACTATCAATGAAAAGTTACCATGGAACCCTCAAATTGTATGCCCCCTAATGAGCTTAACTTAAAAAGCAATGACTTGAGCAATAAAATAAATTTTCTAACCCTTTCTTCAGATTTTAAAGAATAAATTCAGGTCATTTTATCAAATCAAAATAGCTCAGTGCTGCCCTGTATGCTTATTTTCCCAACGCGGATCCCGGTAACAGCTACCCTATCACATCTTGAAACATTTATTGTAAAGTTAATAAATTTCTGGGAGTTATAAATTTGTAAGAGGCATAAAATTTTATAAAACAAGTCCTTAATATTGATTTTCTGGTATATTAAAATCTCAAGTGAGCCAATTTCAACTCAGATAATGAAAACAAGATTTCCCTCCATGCAAATTTACCGAGAATCAAAACATTCTACATTTAATTCTCGTGTACGGATGGCTAATCAGTAGAATTAGAGCTTTCGAACTGGGGCAACAAGAAGATGAGTGTGCCTGTGTGGCAGGTGGGGAGAGCTGAGCTTGTGCGGAGGAAGCTGGGGACAGGTGGCGGTGAGGAGTGAAACTCTGGATCAGCTATTTTCAGTGCAGGGCAGAGCCGTGCTCACAAAAACCTATCAGTGTACTCCTGGAAGGAGACGGGGTATTTGCATACTGCGCTGCATTAAACTTTATATAAAGTAAACTTTGTAAATCTTAAGTGTCTGATACTATAACAATAACCATCATCATAACTAGACAGACAGACAGATAGATAATGTCACTCATATATAGAAACTTCTAATAACCAGAGAAAGATCTCCAGGGCCTCTTCCCTGTTAATAGATACTCCTCACAGACACCAGAGGCAAATCATGCCTCCCTGCTCAATCTCCCATTCCATACAGGGTGGGACTTCTTCTCCAGTGCTCATATTAAAACTATATTTCAGGCCTTCCTGGGTGACTCGAATGCTTGATTTATATTTCAAAATTTTAACAATCTACACAGAAACAAACTCTATAGACATTGAAGATTGTTAAACCCTAGATTTTTAGCATATTGGAGACCAATGTCAGGACTCTCAATAACCTGAAAATTGACATGTGAGCAAGTAATGACCATTAATTATAAAATAAGTTTATAGTTATGGCCTCTTGTCTCCCTCTGTTTTACGTAGTAAGTTTCTGTGTAACATTCCTTTGGAAAGAATTGATTCCTATTGTAAATAATTTTAAAACTACTGAATCGAAAGATACCTGAAAGAGAAAAGAATCAATCTTCTTTGTAATCCTGCCCATTTTGAGAAAATTCATAGTTCCAGGCACACTGTTACCATCCACACGTTCAGCTCTGTTTCTAACTCCCTTCCTCCACAAAGGGATGACTTCCCTAATGTGGTGTCCTAGAATATTTTCTCGCTCTC
Organism: Desmodus rotundus; assembly: GCF_022682495.2. Classification (NCBI taxonomy): domain Eukaryota; kingdom Metazoa; phylum Chordata; class Mammalia; order Chiroptera; family Phyllostomidae; genus Desmodus; species Desmodus rotundus. Next base: position 85,342,673 of record NC_071399.1, on the reverse strand, counting down.
TCATAAATTTTCATATTTTCAAGTTCTAAAATGACTATCTATATGAATGCCAAATGATACAGCCATTGCAATGGCGTTTTGTAAATCAACATAGTAACTTCGCATGATACAGAAACATCTCTGCTGTAACTCTGAAGTCTTCCCCTGTAGGATGGACCAAAACTGGCAGGATGAAATAATGCGTAGTAGGTACTCACTAGTTGTTACTAATGATAATGATGTAATGTTAGTGATAATGATTTAATGACAGTGTAATTAAAAGTCAACCTTCACTCCACAACCACGAATGCCAACATTCACATCTGCATTTGACCTTAACTAGGTCCTTAATTAATACAGGATTGCAATTTAATATAAATAGTTACGTCTCATATTCTACTGGACAGTCCTTTTAAATGTAAAAGTGACTCCTAGATGATATGCTTCAATGGTAGGTTTTTGGGGGTTTTTTTTTTGGATGAGCTGAAGTGCATGAGAAACTTAAATATGCATGAACAACTAGCTTTTCCCTAGAACTTTGGAGTCATTTGACATTTGAACAGCATCATCAACATATTCAGTGACATTAAATAACATGGAATATTTAAGAACATAAATCTTCTAGAGACAACCAAGAGATTTAACACTATGTAATAATTAAGTCAATTAATATCACTTGAAGTCCTTATTATGTCCAAAGAATACACAGATGTCTTATGTTTTAAAGCTAATTCAAACATTAGGACTTAGAAAAAATACCTTCATTTTCATATAAAATCTGAATAGCAGATTTTTCTTTAATTTAAATTTTTACTATACCATATTTTCTTAAAATTAGGCATATGGTCATGCTCAAAAATGTGCAAGGATTATAATATATGACAAGAAAGAGGTTTTTTTTTTACTTTTTTCTTGTTATTAGTGAGTTAAAATTTATACCAGAGTTAGTAAAGCATTGAATGTTCTCACTTTTCATAATTGCACTTAGTTATTAAAATAACTTAGCCATACCAGGGAAGCGCATTCCTCCACCAGAATATAATGACCTACAACCATGGGTGATAAGGTGTTCAGTAACACCTAGTTATTGCCAACATTGCTTTCTCTGCTTTGAGTGGCAGAGATTAGAGAATGACAATTTCTGTCTTTTCCATTTAAAGTCAGTCTTGTGACTTTTCAATGCACAGTTGAGGAACGGGAAAGGCTATCCCTGCTCAGGTAGCTCAGTTGGTTAGAGCGTCAACCTGTGCATGAAGGTTACGGGTTTGATCTCTGGCGAGAACACTCAGAAAAAACAACCAATGAATTCATAAATAAGTGGAACAACAAATTGATGTTTCTTTCCCCCCATCCCTATCTCATTATCTCTCTTTGTCAATACATTTTAAAAACATTAAGAATGGGAATGGCTAATAAAACTATTTAATGCCATAGACATCAGTTAAGTTTTCTGTATTCTCATTATCCCAGTATGATGAATGCGGAATTGAGGCTCTAGGAAGTTGGATGACTTCTTTCAGTCACGAGGCAAGTTAAGTGCAAGAGCTAAACGATTTACAAATCAACACTGATGCCCTTTCTACTATATTGCATTAACACTCTCTGCTTATGCTTACTAGTGTTCTATTTCATTAATGATCCCACACTTAATTATAATTTTATCCATCTTTAGCAATACAGACACATGATGTAATATGCACATCCGGAATTATGGTAGGTTCCGAATCCATTCTCTATAAATGAAGGTATCAAAAATATTTAAGACCAAACAAGTGTTGGGGTTGTAGGGCAAAGTCTGGCCTGAGGCTCTCATCAGAGTCTGGGAAGGCACACCGGGGTGGGAGGTAGGGGAAGGTGTAGCCAGGCCTGACCCGAGGTCCTTTTGTTACCCTGCCAAGTCTTCAACCTAGCAGTTACCTGCAAATAGTAGTCCTTGATGAAAACACCTCAATTTTTCTTACTCAAAAAATTCCTGATATACAAATTTTAAAAAAGAAAAGAAATGGGAAACATAGGAGCAAGCCAATCCCAGTCCAAGGCAGGAGACACTCCCAGGTTACGTTAAGTTGCGGAGATTTGTCGTAGGTGTGTCTGTGATCTCACAGCCCTGGATGTTCTTCTCATTCAACAGCCTGGCTCTCAGCTCTTGAGCTCCCCTATTTCCCTCGCTGCTTCGACTTCCATGGTCCCTGTCCTCAGTCATTGTCTTCTTTCAAAACCCTCCCTACCGAATAACTCATGGCGTTTGTGTAGAGCACAGAATCTGATGGATTCAGCCCTTTCCTTCTCTTCCACCCCACACTACATACTGCTCTTGAACTCATCATGCCAAGGGAGAGATTTGTTCAGTTGTTCAACTACAATCACTATCAAGTAAAAGGTCTTTGTTGGGTCAAGCTCATGCCCAAACTCAATACTTACAAAGAAAGAGATTATCTTTCCCTAAATGATTAGATTTATATTAATTGAATAGTTACAAGAAACACAATGAGTACTTCTAAAAGTGGAATTAAAACTGTGGGCAGCCCCTGAGGTAGTAAGTGGAGACAACTTACTACATCCTTGGAGGGAAGCTCCGTGTCCTGGAAGATGCCTTTGAATGGCCCTGTCTTCTCATTTAAGTTCCTTTCATTCACAGAAAGATTCTCATGCTAAAGAAATAAACATATCATAGGAAATAGCATTATCAAGGTATTTGTACTTTTTATTGGTTTCTTCAATAGTTGGCTATTCTTAGCTCCTTGTGGGGTAACCCTATGAGCTCTGCCTATTTTGAAGGTCTTTTCCTAACAGGCTGCTGAAAGAACAGTGAGCTTTCCTCAGAATGTCTGACCACGGTCACGCTTTAAGCAAGCTGAACCGCCAACTTCCACAGGATGACTTTGATTATGTCTAAACAGCCTAATTTCTGTGCTTCTAAAAGAAAATACCTGTTGGCCAACCTAACATGACAGTTTTCTTCTCACAGCAAATAGGGTAGGGCTTAATCACTATTTCAAGTTCATCTCAGAATAAATTGGCTGGAATTAAATTTCTAGTCAAAAAACATGTAGGAAAGTCATGCTTTGGATGCAGCCATCTCCTCAAGAATTGTGCATTCCATGTATATAATAAATATCAAAACGGTATTAGAGAAAAGTGTAACTGCAATCACTGGACTCCCTAGTTCACTCAGGATAATGACGTGACGGAGGCTTAACGGTTCCTGCGTATGTTCTTGGTGATAATAGGTTAGATCAGCCATTTTTAGGTGAAAACTGAAGTCCAATTTTGATGTCACAGTGTAGTTGTGTAGAAAAATAAAAATTTTAGAGCTAGAATAAATATTACATATACGTGTATATATATAAATGTTCCAATATTTTTCTTTTCATTTTCCAATAGAACGATAGTCTGATTAGGTTATTTTATTTCTCACAAAATGTCATGGGGGTCAAATGTATTCAGAATATTTAAAAAAGAGACATTGCATAATTTCCCCCCATTTCTCTACTTGGTATGACCGTTAATTCCACTGTCATCTAGTCAATACTATTTTTGTGCTGAAATTCAGGAGAGTCCATCAGCCCTGCTTACTGGCAGGTCCTGGGCCAGCCGTGAGGCCATCCATCTTTACAGGGTAATTCATTCTCGCTGTTTTTTTCCTCTTCTCTCTTAAATCACTGAAGCAACCACACTGACCAGATGTGTTTTTAATGAGTCTATACTTACAAAGCTTCTCAGCATCCCTACGTGAAAAGAAATATTAATATACTTTTCAAAGACCATTTGAGTCAAGACGTCCTTAAAAATCCAGAAAACAGACACTTCCTCAGGAAGACAAGAGCAAGATAACTTCAATTACTGGAAAAGACAAAGAATTAAATGAGAATTTTAAATTTATCAATTCAAAGGATACATATATTCCTTTATCCCTGGGGAAGCTTCTTGTTAAAATGATGCTGTATCAGCAATGAACCGGTACCTACTGTAATTCCTTTCAGACTTTTCCCTACACACTTCTCATCTCCAGCATTGTGGAGAAACTGTCACCTGTCATCGTGGCACAGGTGTCTAAATAAAGTCTTCAACTGCAGCACGTTACCCTGACAACAGAGAGGAGGGAGGAGACACAGAAATCAAGGGGATGCAGACCACGGGAATGCAATGGCACTGAAGTCATGGACACGGTCTAGGAGATTGCGGGTATTTGGGATTCAAAAAAAACCCTGAACATAAGGAAAGGGACATGTAGGAGAATAACAATAAATTCAACAACTTGACAAAGTTGTAAAAGGAAAATAGTGTAACAAAAATGCCACAATCTCATGTAAATTTTGTCTTTCTTGACTTTCTTGAGTATCAAGTTAAGAAAATCTTGAAGTTTACATTTGAAATAGCAGAGGAAAAGAGAGGAAACTTTAAAACAGTAAAAGCAACAGGATAAAGTTAAGAAATGGTCTTAGATATTAATTAATAAGGGGTGTGGGCGTAAGAAATTCCTAAGACATAGCTCCTAGTCAATACCTTGTTTGGTTATGCAAACCTTTAAACATTGAATTGGCCTTTTCTTGGAATTAATTCATGACAAAACATATATCAGAAAGAAACAGTACAGTATCCAAATGTCAAAGTCATTTGCTTCTTAGAAGGTAAAAAGTGTATTTCAGAAGACAAAAAAAAAAAGTTTCATTGAACTTAGAAGTATTTTATCATTGACTTGACATGAACATGGTTGGTTACTTTTAAATTGAAAGTGGGGTGTAGGAAAATAAAAGACTTTCACAACTTGCCTCTAACATCTTGTTAAAGACTATATATAGATACATAGATATAGATGATCAAACATTTAAAAGGTACTAAAGAATATACACAAAAAAATGTCTTTCCTATTCTCCCCACTCCTGCAGCAGAAGATGGTCTCAGTCCCAAAATAAAACACCATCACCAATTACCACTGTGAAGGACTAAACCTCCTCTCTTCTATCTACTCTCTCCCTCTCTCTCTTTCTCACACACCCACACACTCACACACTCACACCTGTTTGCATTTACAGCAAAATCTGAATTCATAAAAAGCTTATAAGACTGTTTATTAGGAATAAGAAAAAAATAAATAGTGAAATCAAGAGTACTCTTTTCAGGTTCTATAGAAGGTTTTGAAATTTTAACTATTTTATCCTTAGCTTAAAAACTGATATTGTCATGAACTACCAATTCCTTCATGAGCTACAGTAAGAACTGTGTAACAAAATTTTGCATTTAAATACACAGGGTATTTTATACAATTGAATATAGCTCTGGTAACTTGCAACCCTATATGCATGCTATTGAGGTTTAAATGATTTCCTAAGAATAAGCAAAACATGCTTTTTCTGCTGGCAGGATCTGTCTCTATTCGGTTTCCAGCCTCCCATCTGTAGAAACAGGAGTCCTTCTTGACATTGGCAAGGAAAGAATCAAGAATTTCTAGACTTGACCGTCTTTGCCAAGAGCCGCTGTGGTTTCCTGCTTCAACAGTGCTTGCCAATGTGGAACCTGGTGCTCAACCCCCCAGCCCAGACAGCCACCCAGATCCATCCTTCTGCCACCTCCCCACAGTGCCCTCAGACTCCACCACCAGCGCTACAAAGCCACCTGTCCTCAGCCACCTGTCTTCAGTTGCACATCACAACAACCACGTCTACCTCGAAGGTGTGCCAGAGCTACCACCAGGACTCAGAGGCCACCATCAGCTGCCAGATCAACCTGGAGCCCTGAGCTTCCTACGTCTACCTGTCCATATCTTATTACTTTGACCGAAATGATGTGGCTTTGGAGAATTTTGCCAGATGTTTTCTTCACCCATCTCCTGAGGAGAGGGAACATGCTGAGACACTGATGACGCCGCAGAACCAAGGAAGAGGCCAGATCTTCCTTCAGGACATCAAGACAGCAGAATGTGACGGCTGGGAGAATGGGCTGAGTGCAAGGGAGTGTGCATCACACTTGGAATAAGTGTGAATCAGTCACTGCTGGACTTGCCCAATCTGGCCACTGAAAAAAATGACCCTCATTTGCATGATTTCACTGAGACTCTCTACCTGGATGCAGGTGAAATCCATCAAAGGACTGGGTGACCACATAAACAACTTTCGCAGGTTGGGGGACCCTGAGTCCTGTGCGGCAGAGCATCTCTTTGACAAGCACGCCTGGGAGACAGTGCCGAGAGCTCAGCCTCAGGCTACATTCTCATAGCCACGGGGGACTTCCCTGTCACCAAAGCAGCACGTGCATGTCAGAGTACTTTTATCTTTCTAATGCTTGTACCATATCATCCCATTATGCCTCTCATCTGTACCGTTCCTTCAAATAAAGTAATTTGGTACCAAAAAAAAAAAGAGAAGAATTTCTAGACTCAAATGCCATATGTGCTATCATTTGAGTTCCAATGTTGGGTACCCGTTCTAGTTGGTAAATGGGTACTTCTCTTGTTTTTTTTTTTTTTTTTGTGTGTGTGTGTGTCCATGAGATTCTGTCTTCATAGTGTTTCTCGTATGCTAAGCTTTAGACGCAAGCTCTGACTCCATCTTAAACTGGGATCCTGCCTCCACACCCAGGTCTGGCTTCTTGCAAGGATCAGCTGTGCCTCTGTGTGACTACACGTGCACCTGAGCCCCCAGTGCCAGCGCTCCCCCGTCTGGAGAGATGCTTGTTAACTTGGCGGCGGTGTAGACGGACTTCGCTGGGTTATTGTGGGTCAGCACACTTTCTGAACACTCTTTCTCCCTCCCCTCCCACCATGCTTTACATGTAGCACCACTAACGAGGTCCACATTGGTGTGGGTGGATCGAGCTTCAGGCTAATTGGATCGTACCCAAATTTGTCCAAGCGAGAATGGCCAAGCACAGACTTCCTCACAAACTACTGATTACCACTTAACATGTGAGTCCATCTACTCACTTGATAGAACCTCCCTGAAACGGAAAAAGCCACAAAGTTCCGGTACCGTCACCTGAGCTTCCCATTACTAACACTGAAATTTCCACTTCAGAAACAGCTCAAATACTGCATTTCAAGGTAATTGGATTTGCTTTCCTTTTGGGAGAAAGTACAGCTTTGTAAAAGGTTTGTGCTAGAGGAAAACATAGCTCTGTATCTTACTAGCTATGTGAACGCAGGGAAATTGCTTAAGTCACTGAGCAAGAGCTTCCCCAAATATAAAATAGGAATAATAATAATAGTAATAATAATAATAAAAATAATAATATTGCCTGCCTCGTAGGATTGTGAAGGCTAAATAGAAGAACACATGAAAAATTCTTAGAATAGTGACTGGTTCCATGTTTTACTTAATAAATATTAGCTATAATCATTTAACTATAGGGGGATTTTCATGTTTATTGGGGAAGAAAATTAATTCTGTGCTCAGAAGTGAAGCAAGGGATTGAAGAACTTTTTTTTACCAGGAAAACCTCATGAAAGCACTATGGCTGCTGTGTTAAAAATAGTAAAAGCTAACTATAGGCCACAAATTACAGTAAGTACTTTATGTATATTAATGCATTTTAATACCATGAGGTAGAATTGATTCTTCTAACCATTTGAGGTGGAGACACTAAATTTCCGTCCAGTTGCCCAGCGCTATGGAGGTAGAAGGCAGCAGGGCTTGGGTTTGAACACCTGACGGCCTGAAGCCTGGGCCCGGCTCTGAACCCACTGCACTGCCTTGCTCTCCAGCCCCGTAAGTCCAGTAAGTACATCCTTTCCTCATTTTATTGTGCATCACAGGGGAAAGGCTCCATCACTAACTGTGGTTTAGGAAGGAAAATAAACTTGGATTCAGAAAATTAACTTTCAGCATAGCTTTCAATGACTAGGGTCTCAGACTATTAAATTTGGAATTTCAGAAACACGCTCTGGCGAAGAACAACAGCTGCTGCAGGATCCCAATCCACAAAGCAACAGCCGTTGCAGCATCTGGACCAACAGCCACAAAAGCTACATCAATAAATAAGGTGAAAGTCCCCTTGCAACTCGACCCTTCAGAATCTTCTCCCCAAGGCCACGATGGGTGGCTCAAAGGTACCTACGCAAGAAAAGCAAACGGTTTATTATTTTTTTAATGTGTGTCCAGACAGGAGGCTGTGACCTTTGCTCTCTTTTGGCGGAATGGATGCTAATATTGTCAGCTGGAAGTAAATGGAGATTGTAATTGAAACACATACAACTCTCTGCAATTGGGGGGTGGGGGAAAGCCAACCAGTGAGTCTTTCTAAGTTATCTAATGAGCACCCAGCACGGCTTAAATTTCTACAAATGATCCTCCATTAGTCTGGGCTTGTTTTGCAAACAAATACTCAGAAAAGAAAACCTTTCAGCTCTTGTACGTTTGGCACTGTCTCCCAACACCAGCTCAATTAGCTAATGTGAAATGTAAAGTGTAATTCAGGACACTGTCCATTTTGTTTCCTGGGGAAAGTGGCAAAGAAAACATATTGCAACCTAAGAATTGTAGTTCTTTAAAAATATATATACATCACAATAGTTACTGAGTATGATGTAACATGCAATTATTAATATAAATGTGGAGAAGTCTCATTAAAAATATCATTCAAAGATGCATCTTTTCCTTTTTCCTTAATACTTTAAAAAATATGCTCTATTTCTTCAGACCCTCTTACTCTATTCCAGTCGAAGAAATTAGTCACAGATGTTCCCCAACTTACTACGGTTCCACTTAGGATTTTTTGACTTTACGATGGTGTAAAAGCGATACCCATTCAGTAGAAATCTTACTTTGAGTATCGATCTTCGCTTGGCTAGCAGTAAGTGGCAGAACACCCTCATGATGTCCGACAGCATCAGTGAGCCGGCTCCCAGTCAGGCACGTGGTTACGAGGGTAAACAACCAACACTCTACGGTGTACTTACTGCGTTAGACGATTTTGCCCAGTTGTAGGCTAATGTAAGTGTCTGAGAATGTTTAAGGTGCGGTAGGCTTAGTAAGCTAAATGTGTTTTTTTTATTGTTGTGCAAATACAGCTGTCTCCATTTTCCTCCCATCCCTCCCCCGCTACCCCAGCCATCCCCACCTCTCAATGAACAAACTCAGAAGATCGCTGCACCCCCTAAATTGAGTTCTGGCATTTTCCGTGTAGACTGTATAGTAAGGGAGCAGCATGACTCAATGGCAAGAAATCCACTTCGGTGTGCGGGCAATGACATTTATTCTAGAGAATCGTAATGTCCTGGCTATTGAAGGACTCGGCACAAAGAAACTCAGCTGAATATTAACCACAGTTAGAACCCGAGAATAAAGAAATACCGCTCCCCACCTGGCATCGCTTCTCCCATTCAGCACCGGCAGCAAGCCACACGTACCCCATGCTAGGTATATCACTCCACTCCTGATAACCTGTTAGCTACAAAGCAACTATGAAAAATCAATAGCTATTTAACAATCACTGCATGGATGTAGAATAAGTAAACATGTACATTTTTATATAATGCAAAAATCTTAACAGAACTCCAGAAACGCTGGGATTTTCAATGATGTGAAGGATGGGAACGTGTGAAGATGTCGGTACCATCATCCACAGTGATCTACATGCTAAGCCGGTTGTGTGACTAAGTTGTTTCCAAGAAACTCCAACCCATTACATGGAGTGGGCAATTACTGTCTATGTGTCCACCACCTTTGTCCATGGGAATTTAGAGCAGGGTCCTTGTCCTATATACAGGGGTGGGCAAAAGTAGGTTTACAGTTGTTCTTCATATGGAAAAATCACACAGGTTATGATGATTACAATAGCTTTTTCGACTCCAAAGAATGTTATCCACAACTATAAGCCTCATTTGCTCCTGCTGCATTTGTACATAATGTTGTTGGGGAAATCTTTATGCAAGATATTTGAGACCGAAACTGAACATTTTATAAAATATAATGTAATGTGAAATTTAGCAATATCAGAGACAAACTTGCTTTTGAAACGGGGATGTGACACATTGTGAGAAAATGTCAGTGAGACCACTAATTACGTAAGCTGAGAATAGGCTGATTTTTACACTTTTTTTTTTAACATATTCAGGGACCTTCATAACGGGACCCCTCCTTTTATTCAAGCTTCCTCTGTTCCATAAAAAGAATGATCCCTGTTTTCCTCTGGATTCCCCACCTCCTTAACTTCCCCCACATCCCCACACCCTTTGTAACTTTCAGACAGTTTACATTCTCCCTTCTCCAAAAGCCATGCATGATACTCCCATCAGGAAATAATTTCATCCCCCCCTAATATTTTATCTGGGTTTTCACTCCTGGCACATGTCTGCATTACACTTACCGATGCTCCTCCCTAACTCCCTCTGTGGGACTGTCAGCCCTTCGCGGCAAGAATGAAAGCCCTGTGATGATGATAAGAATGGAGAACAGGGGAGGAGAAAACTCTAGTAAATACCGCCTTTTCGCCAGACTCGGTCTAGGCTCCTTGTGCATACTTTCAAAACTCATTATTTCACTTATTTTGAAAAGAAGACACGTAGAACCCAAAGGGTTTAAGAAACTTCCTATGTCATTTGAGCAAAACGCCAACCCTGTATTTGAAACCTAGCCAGCTGATTCCAGAGACTGATGCTTATGGGGCTTTTTTAAAAAATACAACTTGAAATAATATGAACAAAGTAGACCCTTTCTCAACTGTGGGGAATGAATGAGGGCAGTAAAGAAATGTAGAGACTTCACCAGGCACCGAGAATTTACATCAAAAAAAATTAATAAAGAGACTCCTAATTTTGAAGCACAAAGAGAAAAATAATCATAAACATTTTTCAAAAACCTATGTATTTTAGGAATGTTTTAGGTAATTTAAAAGTTTATAACAATGATATTGATTAAAGTTGGCTCCTCAACTTCCTCAGTTTCAGAGTCCAATTCAGAGTTCTGTGCACCTGAGACCAGCGGAACCTACACCTCAACCCAGGCAGGAGGCTGGGCCCCATTGCTGCCTGTGGGGGGATCTGGAAGCTTCCCGCCTGACAACATCCTCAGGAGCCACTTCCCAGAGTAAAACATTTGGGGCACTGGGGAGAGTGTGCGGAATTTTGACCAAGCGATAATTGGACAAAGTCAGCAGCCCTTAGATGACTTTTCAAAAAGGACATTAAAAATTCTTGTATTATTTTGCCTTAAATATCCATTTTCCTTAAATGCTTACTTAATTTGAGGATTCATTTCAAGTACTTCCTTGACCTATTCTTTAGTATAAATCATGATTTATTAGATCATGCAAATCTTCAGAACTATGGTGTCCTAATTCTGAAGGGCTTCCGCTTGCACTGGAAACAAAGACCATGAACTCAGTCGCGGTGAAAGTCACGCAGAGCTGCACAAACAGCATGTTAGAAGGTACGGGGGAATATCGTCCCCAGAAAATAGGAAATCCCCTACCCTACCAGGGCTGGATTCCACTTTACACTTTATAGTCATTTTACAGATACAAACTATGCGACACAGGAGTTGACTGTCCCAACTCACTTTATTGAATACCTTTCATAAGAAAGCACACACTGGTTGGTTATTACATTTGGACCTGAGTGTCCTTAGACATCAGGTCTTTTGTTTCCCCCGATGAGGCACAAAAACTATTTAAAGTAACTTTAAATGCTTTAACACTTTACATTAAAGTATTAGAGTTGTCTACCATAAACATATGTTACTTTAGAATCAGAAGAATGTTACTAAAAATGTTATTTGGCTTCAAAAAATATCACTCAAGCCAAAAAAAAGGAGAAATTAAAATTATTTTCTAGATTATGAAAAGTAAATAGTCGTAAGATCCTGTAACCTAGAAAATAAAAGGAGAAAAAATAATTTTGTAGTTCACAAATATAAAAAATTCTAAGAAAGTATAAATTTTATCTGCCAATGAGATCTGACTCTTGAGTAGAACTCACTGTCAAAATCAGAAGGGAAAAAGGGAGACTGGCTTAATGTATTAAAATCACTGTTTAATGATCAATAGGTGCTTGAATTCTGCAACACCTTACACAGTGGGGACCCATATATTAGCAGACTTTCAAGTGACCTACTATGACAGAAGAAAGAATTAAAAATCTGCCATCCTTCTGTGCCTCGACTCCAAGTCCTGATTACTGACCCGTCAACCTCACTTACCCCTTTACGCTTCTGAGTGATACTCAAAGTGTGTCCCAGAGTGCAGCCCGGAAGGCCACCTGCTTCAGACATGTCTAGTGCTTAAGCAAAATGAAGATTCTGGAGTCCAATCCAGAACAAGGACTCAAAATCTACAGTATTCGAAGCCAAGAATCTGTGTGCTAACCGGTTCTCTAGGCGCCCCCTGTGCACCTTAACCACCCTTACCTCCTGTGCCCACATGCCTGTGTCTGCCTGTGTGTGAGTCCGTGACATGGAGAAGAACACGTGCGTCCCGATCTTTGAGATAAGGGCTTACCCTTGCACTCTAAGTAAAGACCACCTTTGTTCTGGGAATTTACAATTAGTTCCATTCAATCTACTGGGGCAAATGCTGCTGAAGCCTAATAGGACTTCCAGTTTATGGACCCTAAGAGTTAATAGATAACTAGAATTCAAAGCTTCCTATTTTCTTTTGCTGTGTTTATTGTAGGTCCTTAAGTAATCCATCTGACCGGTCTGTGTCCTTGGGTCTGTGCAGGTCGGTGCCACGGCCAGACAACACGGCAGAATTACTAAACAGGCTCAGCGTTCAGTGAGGTGCAGAAAGATACATAAAGTGGAGGCAGGAGACCTTATCCCTATAGTTAATGAGCTTAGCCTTCAACAGAGAGTATGCAACAGATCATACATCTCTTTTCATTAAAGAATACTATTAGAAGGACACTAAATAAGTGGAAATGATAAGGTGTCAACGACATAAGCATTGAGGAGTGAGACAGGAGAGCTGAGAGAACTAAAATCTGTAACGACCACAGCATTATTCTTCTAAAAAAAAGATGACTACGCAAAGAAATATTCAAAAATTAAAAAAAGAAATGTGTGGAGACGTACAGTTTCTTCCAACACAGGAAGACCTGACAGGCCTACTTTCCTGTTATCGAATTGCAGAGTCTGCCTTTCATCTGCAAGTTGTTTGAATTCAATTACACACGAGGTAGGCAGGAAAAAGTGTGAAGGTCACGTGCGGCTATTTATAGTCATCCCCAAGAATAATATTTGTCCAGTTAACAAATACAATAAACCTTTAAAGCATCATAAACAGAACATTTTGAAGTTTGTGATGAGTGGTTATTAAAAATTTATCTGAGTTCTGTGAACCATGCAGGCTTATTAGCTGGTCACTGCCTGCACTGCCACAGTGGGGGTCAGGATGCCCCGCCCTCCCCGTGTCCTGGAATACCCGGAGGCATGCGGAATTAATCGCTTATGCAAGCTGCCCCTACCTTTGGATTTGCTAAAAAGGCCAGACTCTTAAGAGCTCATTTCACTGTTGTCGTTCAACCAAAAATCACTGGGTGACGACAATGTGATGAAGAAATGTTACTTATAATGCATGTATAATCTACGTTTTATGTTTTCTCCAAATCTTGCCAATGATTGTGTTTGAAGAGTCTGCTTGTCTCGGGCCCATGTAGTTCCTAAGTATGTGTTTAACATTTTGAAACACAACAGGGAGATATCTCATATGGAGCCTTATTTTAACAGGCCTGTTTGTAGTAATAAACTAGAGATGTCATATCCAGCAAACAATAATAAAGATTTGGGCAGAAGCAGACACTCAGCAGCCTCGACTGAGCTAAGATCCTGATCAGCTGTGTTGCAGTCTGAAAAGGTTGTGCTCTGTGTGACTAATTGAAATACACAGAAAAGTAAGAGAGGCTGGGCCTGCTGACATTGTGCTGTGTCTAGAATGAATTTACTATCTGGAACCCCTCGATTGTATACATGCTCACGTGATTTCTCTCTTTTTTAAACCTTCTTATTACAAAAATTTAAAGACCACACAAAAATGAGAATCTAATAATGAACCCCAATGGAATCATCAGCCAGCCATGGTCACGAATCTGCCCACCTTGTTCTCTCTACCTGTCCACCGCAGGGACTCCTTAAGGACAAACGATGCCTTGCAGATCAAGTTTCCCTTCAATTATTGTGTTCTGAATCTTTAAAAAGCATAGAAATGTTTTTCTTATTTAAGCTTTTGCCTTTTTTTTTGTTATTGTTAGGAAAGGGAAATCTGGTATTATCTCTGTGGACGAGGGTGCTCGGATTTTATTACAATTTCTTATCAGGAGGGAAGATCGAGAACCTCTTGATGCCACTAGAGAGCCAGTGACTTACACTGGTTCCCCAGGCATGTCACTCCTAACTGGGGATAACAGGTCCCCCACCTGGACGCTCTCTATGCCACTATGCTGAGGAACCATGAGCTACACTGAGCTAGGGTGTTCGCAGGTCTGAAGACAAAACTGATTCCACTGGCCTCTAAGCACACCACCGTTAAATATTTTTCTTCATTTTCACCCAGTAAGGGAGGCAGTGTTCTCTACACGGAGGCAGATCTACGTCACTGAGATAAAAGTTCTCCTGCAATTTGCCCATCCTTACTCAAAGGATTAGTGAGTCACTGTCAGCGAGCAGATACTTGTCTGCTCATTAACATTCATGACCAAGAAACCTTCTGGTCGGGCTGGTTTCAGTGTCTGATGGAGCAATACTTAAAAGAAATTGGCTTGTCTGTTAAACAGCTGCTCGGCGAAGCCACCATGCAAGGGAATTGGTGATAATAAGATGATAATATTACAACCGCAATGGGAGCATAATGTGTTTTAAGTTATTTTGAGGTGGGCAATCGGGGTCTGAGAATTAGAGAACGATCAGTAGTCAATCACACAGAGGACATGAAGCTGCTGATCAGCTGTGTGTGTCTGTTTTGAGAGATCTGTCCAAAGAGAAAGGGAGACACTAGGAAGACAAATGTCCTTGTACAAAGGTCTGCGTTCTTGTGCAATGCATTTAAGGAACACCCAACAACACATCATATATTCCAACACTGTGCAAAACCAAGGCGCTTGTGACTGACAAATCTGTGTACCAGCTCTGCCGAAGCCAAATCCCTGGTTGGCTGATTCTTATTTTTCGAAGGTCTGTCCTTTGGGAGAATTGGCAGATTACTTTCCAATACGAGTGAGACTGTTTCTCTAATTTTAAAACCCAAGTCAACACATCCTGATTTCCCTAGGAGTGCCCTGCCATTGAAACACTCCTCACCGAGACAGTGGCCTAGCAAACTTAAAAATGGCATTCAGTTAATTCTTCCCAATCACGATTAACATTATAACCCTTATGAGTTACAGTTCACTTATCATACTGTACAGTGAGGAAGGGGACTAATAGCATAAAAAATTGAAATATTACATCTACTTATTTTTGAGTCACATCATAGAAGCAGTGTGTGTGTGTGTGTGTGTGTGTGTGTGTGTATTTGCCAGTGTGGGAGGATATGGGAGGTAGTTGTTAAACAGGTGTGTCTGCCTAGCTGATTTACTTAGGAAATACTTATTGTTCTTAAGTTCCTAGAGAATCTACCCACCCCTGTAAACAACAGCAAATATGGAACATAAAACATTGCTTGGGAAATGGCAAAGGCTGTCTGTTGAGGACTGTGGTAGATGAGAATAGAGACATGTTCATCTCTTCCCCCACCTCAACCTGCCTGAGAGTCATATAGTCCACTGCCCCATTCATGTTGGTAATGACCATGAAATTTGCTCTGGCCCATACTGTAGAACCTGGGAAGATAGAGCGTCAATTCTAGTTTAAACTTTAAGAGGGAACATGCCTCCATGTTTGTAACAGTCTCCAAACTGCACCATGAGACGAATGCGCCCAAGATAAAAGTACCGCTTCCAAAAGAATAAGAGACCTGTGCGAGCTGAATAGATCAAATATACTTCAGAACCAAGCCCAGTTGAACACAGCCCAAAACGCTAAACTCTAGCCAACCCTAGCACGCACTAAGAAAAAATAAATGCCTCTTGTTTATGCCCTGAAATTTTGTATGTGTGTTTGTTACAAAACAATATCAGACTGACACAAAGCCAAAAAAATTTTCTAAAGAATATCTACATAACAGAGAAATTTAAATGAAAATGAAGTCATATTGTTTGGAAACCTCAGCAGTAAACATGTTTACAAGTCCCAATGTCTTCGTGAACATGGACACAGAATCTCTGGCACTTCTGTCCTCCTGCTGCCCCTTCCCTACAGCAATCTGGAGTCATTCTTTAAAGATCCCGTCTTCTACCTCTTCCCAAAGTCTTCCTTTGTGCCCCTGAATAAAGCACTTGACTGCCCCTTTCTGTTTCCAACAGGTTCTATTTTATGAGACAGTTATGTCATCTTTTGTGGTAGTTTTACTCTTAGGTCGTTGCAATGAGGTAAACTCTGTGACAGGTTGTGAGCGTATTTTTGACATTATCAGTCATATTTTTTTTAAATCTACTACACACTTGGTGAAGTAAGTGCCTTCTGTATGGTAGGTTCTGAATAAATGTTCCCAAACTGGAATCACACTCATCATGTGACAGGAAATAGAGAAGATTCTACCACCATCTGGAAAACTCCTTAGGTTTTCTTGGTTTTTAAATAAGTATATTCTCTGAGAAAATTAGGCCATATTTTAAATATATCATTACATTATTGCCATCTCTACAGTCTATAGATGAAAAATGATATTTTAAAAGAAAACACAGCACATTTGCGGTATAAAAATATTACGGTGTTGTGTATAAATTATTTCCACATTCAATAAAATGAGAATTCTGAGGGTGTTACTGTAGAATAAGTTCTTCAGAAAAATGGAAATTACTATTCAACTTTTTTTTATTTTGCTTTTAAAAATGTACTTGCTGCCAAACTCTCTGGACAAATGTATATCATTAAAATACATAAATAAAAATCAAGAAAGAAAAAAATAATAAGACCAAGAAGAATACACTAAACAACAGCAAAAAATCTCATATCGAATTTCAAATGTGAATAAATTTCAGCTCAAATAAATATGGAGAAAAGAATAAACAAAATAAAATATCCGGTGAACTAAATTTTCCTGTCTCTGAATAAAACATTCCATACGTGCTCTTAAAGCAGAGAATGCAGCTGCCTAAACCAAGACAGAGGCTACTGGGCTTTGTGAAGAGAGGAGAGTAAGCAATCGGCCTTTCTTGGTCCAATAGCATTTTTTCACAAAACACTCATTTCCTTTCAATTTAGGGACAACTTCCAATTGAATACCATTCTGCATTTACCAAAAACATGGCTAGATTCTTTACCCACCAACATTACTACTGCCTTGTTAAAAAAAATATCAGTAAATTTTAGCCAGTGTCCACTCAAACCCAATAAAAGCATAGTAAGTAAGAATTCCAAGCAACTATTGACTTCCTATCACATTACTATTTATAAGTCTGATGTAAGTAGAGGGTATTAGGTTACAGTCTTGGTTTCATCATTTAGGTGGAAACTTGGCAAGCCACTTACCCTCTCTAAACTCCAGGTTCCTTGGAGGCTGGACTATATTTAAGTGGGTAATTTTCCTTTTTTAAGGATTAAAAAAATAAAACACTTTTCTCTGAAAGACGTTTCTATGTCCTCCCCACAATAACTGGGGCAGGACAGGCAGAGGGAGACAGAGAAATAGAATAGTAAAATCTCACCCTGGCTGGTGTAGCTCAGCGGATTGAGCATGGGCTGCAAACGAAACAGGTCTCCAGTTCAATTCCCAGCCAGGGCACATGCTTGGATGGCAGGCCAGGTCCCCAGTAGGGGGCGCACAAGAGTCAACCACACACTGATGTTTCCCTCTCTTTCTCTCTCCTTTCCCCTCTGTCTAAAAATAAATTTTAAAAAATATCTCTTAAAAAAAAAGAATTATAAAATCTCAGCCCAGTTAGGGACTAGAAAGCACCCAAAAGATAGTGGTGGCCAGGAGCAGGGATTCAGCAGTGTGCAACCTGGGGTGGAATGCTGGCTCTGTCACTGAATCCTTGGGTCCCTTCACAGCACTGTTCACCCTGGTGTATAGGTGAACACCTGTAAAGGGTGAGGTTACTACAGTTACTGCTATCGGATGTTTAGTTGTTCTCCATTTTCCTAGAATCCTACCAAGCAGCCACTGACATGCATGACAACCAGTGGGATTTGAACACCCCTGACCATAGACAGGTCAGAGAGTCACAAAACACAAATGTGCCAGGAAAATGAGCGGGTGCACAAAGACGTCCCTCCTTTTTCTGTATTTACTACGGTTTGTTTATTTGTTTTTGCATTTCTCTGGCTGTCTGGGTATTGGGCCAAGGTGAGAGAGATAAGAAATACAAGGGTCACGCTCTGACGACCTGGCCGTGCACCTGGCTGGGTGTGCATCCCTACTGGGGTGTGTCAGAAGGTCAGGATTGGAGAGCGAGCAAATGGAAACCGTCTCTGTACAATTCCGAGGGAATCTGGGCAGTGGTCGGACCATTCTATGTTTAAAAGGAAAAAAAAATCTAGCTATTGAAGGATAGGAATTTCTCTGTGAAAGAACAAAAATTTCTGCAATTGATATTATATATTTTTCTAATCATTGTCTTCAGATACAAACTTTTTCAAATTTATTGTGTCTCACCTATATATTTTAGGCTAGTGGGTATGTAGAGCAAAACTTGGCCGTTTAGGGAAGTGGAGAAGAATTCATATTAATTCAGGTTTAGCTTCCAAACACCCAATAAGTATTTACAATTTTGTACAGTGTTATCTAAATATTACCAAATATATTCACAGAAACTGGAAAAGAACAATGAGTAGAATGTTACGTTATGCTCAATGCTTTGAAACGTCGAACTTTAAGTCACCTATGGGGAGATCCAAGATTGCAGTGAAGTTGGGGGAAGCTACACTCATCTCTTCCCCAGACAAAACTGGAATTACAATTCAATTATAGGAAAAGTTGTCCTGAATAACCAACTGAAGACTAGCTGAAGAGAAATCTTATAACCAAAAAAATTACAGAAATAGCCACGTTGAGACTCTCAGGAAGGACAGAGACATGAAAAAGGCTGGCCCTGTCCCCAGAGGCAGTGGCCTGTGGCCGTGGTTCTGGTGGGATATCCCAGCTGCAAATGTTCCCCCTGAAAAGCGTAAGGACTCTACCACAGCCAGGCACCCCCAGCCCAGAGCACAGAGCCCGTAAGAGCTGGCCACGTAACACCAGAGAGGCATGTGTCTACCAGGGAGAGGCAAGTGGCCACTAGAGATACAGGCACCTTCTTAAAGGGCCAATGCACACAATTTTGTTTACAGCTACGCACCCTGGGCTCTGGCAGATGGAAGGCAGAGTGGACTAGAGATGTGCGAGGAGAGTCTAGGGTGTGTGGCTCTGGGAGGAAGCTGAAGGGACAGCCACCAGCATCCCTGTGCTGAGTCACTCTCCTGGACCACTGATGCCATGTTTCTCCGGCAATCCCCTCTGTGCAGCATCAGCTGGGGGAAAGCAATACTCCCGCCCTGTGGAGGTTAGGCTCTACTGAGAAGTACACTCTGAAGAGCTTCTAGGGAGTGAACCTAGCAGGGCAGCCTTCAGGCAGAAGCAGCTGGAGACAGGCGGGGGCAGAGCTAGTTCAGGTGCCTTGAGGCTTCTGCTGACCTGTTCCTCGGCTCGATGCTGGTAAGAGCCAGCATTGGTGTACAGCTCGGTTCTTCCTGCATGTACCCAGGCCCAGCAGAGGGAACCACAAAATGTGGATCATCTGTAGCTCCAGTTCACCCAGGGCAGTCACAGGTGGTATTTGACATTGGCCTGTACCACAATCCCTTGCAAGAGGAGCAGAACCAACACACCCAGGGACCAGCTTCAGACAGCATCAGAGCAGGATCCAATATGCTTCACAAACAGCATCTCCAAAGAGAGATCTCAGCAGGCACCAAACCCTGCTGCGGCGAATTCCGGTAAGTGTGGTCAGCACCTGGACAGCAGCTTGAACGCTATGGTAGGAGCTGAGCCTCACGGTCAGCCAGCCCGAGGGTCACTGCCACATCAGAGTGGCTAACAGAAATCAACACTCAGTGACAACAGGCAGGCCCACATAATGCAAACAAGGGACACTCTTTGAGCACCCAACTCAGGCGATCAAGGAGACTGCACCGTTGGGCCCCTCAGGACACCTATGTCAGAAGGCCACCCCACGAAGCCTAGAAGTCACAGCAAATCTATTTACTGCATAGAAACAAGCACAAAAAGGCAGTTGAAGTGAGGAGACAAAGAAACACATCCCAAGTGACAGAACAAGGGAAATCTCCAAAAGAAGAGCTAAATGAAGTGGAGGCAAGCAATTTGGAAGATGCAGAGTTCAAAGTAATGCCTATAAGGATGCTAAAGAGCATGAAAAAAGACATCGAAGCTGTAAAATAAAAGGACCATTCAGAAATGAAGTACAAAATGTGAAACGAAGAATACACTGGAAGGAATAAATAGCAGGCTGGATGAAGTCATTGTATGTAATGAAAATATGCTGGAACGTGGTCACTTTCTCATATAATAAAGTCATCATTCATATTATTAAAAAAAAACATAACCAATAAAGACAGGCAAAATCCAGGAAATGGGGCCAGCAGCAGAAATGCAAATGGACAATTTGGATCAAGGGACCCCGGCAATAATGCAAAATGACTCACAGAACAGAAATGACCTGTATGGCCATCTTCTTATCCCTAAAAGGTGTTCCTGCAAAGTCACCTTTCAGGAAAATAAAATCCAAAGCCCTTCAGTGTACCATTGGTTTTATCAGGGAAAAAAAGGCTGGGAGGGTAACATTCCATAACTGATCCTAGATTGATCTTCTGCACTTACACCAACTGATACTCATCAATAAATGCCATGAGGAAATGTAAAAAAAAAAAAAAGGCAAGAAAAAAAAATGGAAAGCTACCCACATGAATGCACCACCATTCCTAAAATGAGAGTTAGCAGCATCACTTTTAGGGATAAGAAGATAAGTTATACAATTGCACAACCAACCTTCATGAAGTTGCCAAAAGAAAGGGCAGAAAATCTAGTGGCTACTTTTTAATTTACATGTTTTTATAATTATTGCTTTTGAAGACTGAGCTTTTCAGAAGTTGAGTTCATCAGGATCATGTTTAGATTTTTTAAAAAGTCTGGGCTAAAAGCTTCCTTGAAAAAAATCTTAATTTCTCTCCCATTCCAGTCTAATGCCACTGCAATGAAATGCACTGTTACTGAAGAATTCGTCACCCTCTATGTCAGATCTAATCTCAGCAAAGTCAATGTCCTGTCAAACCGATTGAGGTAATACCCCTAAGCACATTAGCATAAGTTAAAACACACCTGTAAAAAGAGAGGGAGAGAGGGAGGAAGGGAGGAAAGGAAGTCGGGAAGGGGGAGGGAAGGAGACAGAGAGATTTCTTTAGTAAGGTCAATGAGATGTGGGGTTAAGAATTGTAAATTCAAAGATATTAATATTGATATGAGAATATAAAACGTATCTGGCTCAGTCTTGTTGAAGACCTTTTTTACTCATTTAAAAAAACTTCCCATAAAGCCACCTTACTTCTAATATCATTAAAAATAATATGTATTATGTACTGTAAAACCTGCCCTGGTATTATTTCCTCTTATTGTAGACTGCAGTTTTATAAAAGCACTAGAGTTGTTCTCCAACTACATAGGCAAGAAGTCAGCAACAGCAGGTCCCTCTTACCAGCTTTCTGTAACAGAAGTTACAGTGTCTCAACTCGCCTTAATGTGAAGTGATACATTATAGTTCCTCAAACACAGAGCCCATTCAGAGGCTCCTGAATGTCACTGCATTTGTAATTTGTCAATCAAGGGTAACCCCCAGGTACTCCCTAGGTGTATTCAAGGGAACAGCATTCACAGAATCACTTCAAAACAAGAAATCCTTTTCATTTACATCCAGATAATAAAGTTAAACACCGGTGAGAGGCAGAGGAAGAACGTGACAATGCTGAAAAATACTTGCAGGAAACAGAAGTCCCATTCGCTTACACGGAAAATTCCACCTCATCGTGAGCACTGAAAACACCACGGGGCGGACCTGCCTTTGAGAACTCGCAGGACTGATTTGAAAGCAAATGCTGTGGCTACACTCGTTTAAAGCAGCAATGAAGCAGAACCTTTTACCTACTAGAGAGGAAAACAAAAAAGGAAAAGGGAAACGTCGGCCAGCCTTTTCCACACTGGCTCCGTTGTGCAGGCACTGGAGAGGGGGAAGAAAATGAAGGGCAGTTCTGTTGCCCCAGGGCAACTTATTAGACTGAGGCACAAGCAAGGTCCACCCCAATTTGTGAGTCTGGTGTACCACGAGTCATAGTTAGGCGCACTCACTCTTAATACAACCCACCACTGAAGAATATTAACTTCATCCTTATTGATTCGATTTATAAAAGTCAGGTTGCTTTTAAATAGTTTTCTGAGGCTCTGACGAGAAAATTCCGTGCTGAAATCATAGTCATCACTGCATTCACCCTTCGTCCTTTCTAATACAAGAGGTTTACTTAACAAATAGAATATAGAAATGAAGTCAATTGCGTACAATCAGGAAATCAATGGAGGGGTTAAACCTTGTGTAGGAAGCACGGCAGCCGTAATGTAAAACGTGGCTACGTTATCCAAAGGGGGAACTCTAAAATAAAGACCACGCCACTGGTATTTAAACCTTGCCTGTCCTCTTCAAAATGTTGTTGTATTTCAAATAATTTTAAATGACATTGAATTATATTAAAGAAAAACGCCCAGAGGAAAAGTGAAGAGAAGCTATGGCAGAACAAAACCTGAAGTAGAATCACTCGCATAACACAAAACTGAGCTTAAGTCTTTCAGAATAAGTCTCACAGGCAAAGCCCAAATGCAAAACTGGTCTTTACCTTGAGTTTTCTCAAGCTATTACTGTCAAAACCATCACGAAAGCTCATGTTTGGGGGTTTTTTTTTGTTTGTTTTTTTAGCAAAAAGGAAAAAAAGAGAGAAAGAACTCATGGACACATACAACAGGGTGGTGATTGCGGGCATGAGGGTAGAGGGTGGGTGGAGGCAGAAGAGCATATGGGGGGGAGAAATGGTAATGGGGAAATACAATAAAAGTAAGTAATGTAGAAAAATGTTACAAATGTTTCAGAGGGAATGAAAAACTCCTGCTTAAGATACATTTTCAGACAAGACCGAGACTCTCATAGAAACGCACCGCGAGACCAGAGTAAAGTGGAAGCCGCCCCACCTACCGTCAAACTTCTTGTGCCTGGACACGAAAGTGGTGCGCACAAAGTGACTCGTCTCCTCCACCAGGTTTTCAAACTCCAGTTTGCTTTGCTGGCTTAACTTGTCTTCCATTTCCGTGGTGCAGCATGTGTATTCTTGAGGGCAGATTCTCAAGTGCTCCCCTGCAAGGAGAAGACAAATGTCAGGAAGAGAGGACAGGACGTGGGGGAGTTCTCTTCTCTCACGTTTCCCTCCAATCCTGGGGTGCCTGTTCCATCGCCCCCTCCAGGAACCTCCTCCACGCCCCAGTGTACTTAGCATTTCAAATGTTCTGGACTGTTGTGGGACCCCGTGCCAGGGTATATGCTGCTTGTGTCTGCCCACCCATACTTCTCATGTGGAAATCCGAATCCCAAAGGTGACAACATTAGGAGCCACAGCCTTTAGGCAGTGGTCAGGGCAGGGATGGGATTAGTGCCTTATAAGAGACCCCAAAGAGCTAATTGATGCTTCCCTTCTCCCAGCAAAAAGGCACCATTTGTAAACCAGGGAGCAGGCTTCCACCAGACACTGAATCTGCCTGAGTCACGACCTTGGACTTCCCAGCCTCCAGAACGGTGAGACACAAACGTGCTGTTTATAAGCCACTCAGCTTACGGTATGTTTGTTATAGCAGCCCAAATGCACCGAGACATCTGAAGTTTAGTTTCTGACCCTGGGTTGTAAATGAAGGTCTATAAAGGACCTCAGAAGACCACAGCAACATTTTGTTTTTATTTGAAATGTTCCAAGTAACACCAGGTGACAAGAGATGCAATACATTGTACTGAATACAGCTTCTCTGGAAACCTCAATGGGGCAAGAGACAGTCCCATCTCCAGAGTCTCAGACAACACGGGCAAGGAAAGGTGGCAACCGTGCCTGTGTTCCCCCTCTGCCCGTCCACCTGATAGAGTGCATCAGCTTTTCTCTGCATGACAGTGAGGGTGTTTTAATGGCAGGTCCCATGGGCCACACATTCCCTCAGTTGACATTTCTACTCAGAGAGAAAATGTTCACCTACAAGGAAGAAGGCGCTGATGGTTTTAATTAACGCTTATACAGAAATGTAAAGTAAAAGGTAATGGGAGTTTTTGTATTCAGTTCCGCAAACTTCTCTCTATTCCAGGCCACTTGTTTTGCCATATTGCTTTCTTTGGTGCTATTTGCAAGTAGGAGCCAAGCCTTTGCGTCATAAAATTAAAATGGTCTGAAATTAAAATATGAGTTTCCAACTGATGTAGCTCCTTTCGTGTCAAACATGTTTAAGAGTCTGGAGGGAAGAAGAAAAGTCCACCAACATCTTGCTAAATAAAACCAACCATTAGCCCCTGCAATCAAAGTTACTGGAGGCCATTTGAAAAACCACATGTACTTGATGCGGTGATTAAACGTCATTTATAACGTTTAACTACTCATGTAATATCTCGTCCTGTGACACTGGGTGATCTGTAGGGTGTTTCATGATCCCTCACGCAATTTGGCGCTTTAGTGCCTACTTAAAACCACCCCAGAATTAGTAAATGAAAACAGTGTGTACTGATGTTAGATCTCAATAATTCCTGGAAGGAAAGGAGACCCTAAAGTATCATGTGTATATTTTTTAAAAAGAAATGAAAATACATTGCACTTGAGAATATCAAACATCGAATTCAAGATAACAGTTCCCTCCAGGAGGAATTAGGATTTGAAAGAAATACTCAAATACTTTTATCTATAATCTTTTATTGCTTAAGTTGCTTAATGGATACATGATGATTATTATATTATGAACGTATTCTGTACATTTAAACTGTCTTGTAATAAAAACCTGGAAACACGCCATGCCATTACAATGTAGTAGCCCGGACAGTTGTGCGAGAGAGGAGAGCAGAGGGTAAATATTTAAAAAGAAAAACAAACCGCCCTTGACATTCAGAAGCCAGCCCAGCACTCAGTGCTGGGTCATGATCCTCCATTACGAATAAACAATCTCACAGAATACCGGCCTCAGACAAGATTACTCTGAGGCCAGGATAACATGCAACAAACAAGGCCATTTCAAACCGTGTCTAAGCACAGAAAAAAACAAGGTCGCCATCCCATCCACAAAGCGCCGCACACCTCCTGTCTGGGGCAAAATGAAGTGTCTGGTGTTGTCCTTCTTTACCATTTACAGATTAATCCTCCTCCTAGCCTTCCCCGCTGTTGATCAGATTTATGGAGATAACCTTATTGTAGAATTACCTCGGCTTTCTGACAGCATCCAATGTAGTCTGAAACCCTGCTACGGTGACCCCTCCCCCAAATCACCCAACCAAAATCCACAGCCTGTAATAAACTCCTTTGAAGTCCCTCTCACTGAAAAATCCTGTGGCTCTCCATGCAGTGTTCTCACTCGCTGAGGTGAGTGCTACCTCAGATGGTCCCGCTACAGATGTGTCCCTGATAAGTTCTGATTTGAAGGCACTGATTTACCTAAACAGGGACCAATAAAATGACATATATTTTGAAAAATTTCCCCCAAGTGATTCTGACACTTACAACCCACTGAGAAGCATAGTTCTGAAGTTTAAGGTACTGGGAAGGAATAAGTATGGCTTTATCAAAAGCAAATGGTTCGCAAATCACTATTTTTTTTTTTTACTAAGATATCAAGTGTAAGCAGTAAGGACACAACTCTATTCAGGCTGAATGGACAACCGTGCAGCGGGTTCCTTCTGACCTGCTTATAAACTGTTTTTCATAAACCCCGCTGTCCTATTTCTTATTTCCACTGCTCCATTTCCTGCTCTGCCTTATGCACAAATGAAACATCCATTTCTCAAGATTTAGTCATCAGGACTGCATTGTACTTCTGAATCACTACAACTGAGTTTGTAAAAATGAAACAAACAAACATACAGAAGGACCAAAAGAAAATAAACATTTTATGACCTGAGGGAAACAGTTGTTTGGGGGGAATTTATGGAAAAAACACCATGGATCGGCGTTCATGAAATTTTGGGTTGGAGACATAATCTCTAATGAGCCAAAGAAAATCAGTATTTTATGCCATAATAAATTAAAGCAGAAAGATACTTACTTCTTAATGAGACGGCTTTAAACCAAAATTACTTCGCTGAGGAGTGCGTGTGTCTGTGTGTGGTAAGGTCATGGAGGTGTATGTAAGAAGCTGCCTTACTCATTCAGAGCAGTGTTAGACCTTTTCTAGAACCGAAAGGGTCCCCGACAAGTCAATTCCCTTCTCCTCCTTTGTGCAGGTCCCTGGCAGAGAGAAAACTAGAGAGATGGAGAGACAGAGGTGGACAAGCTTGGAGAAAGAAAGTGAGGGGTAGAGAGATCACCTGAACGCAGACGAATCCTGCTGTAGAAAGAGCAGATCTTTTGTGCCAAGTTCATCCAGTGTCCCATGTGCACAGGATCAGGGCACCGGAAGAGTGTGGCTGACCTGAGGCTGAGCCTTGAAGCCTTCCCAGCGTGTCGCTGGATAGGAAGGTTGTGAAAAGCTTGAACTACTAAAGTGCAGTTCCTTTCCCCCCTCACCTGAGGCCCCTGATGCTTCCCAAACTGACTTTGATGACCAAAAAGACTTAGGACAGTGAGACGTGGGTTCTGAGAGGGTTGTTATTTATTCATTTTGTCTGGGGTCCCGGAACAGAGTTTGCAAAGCATGCCCTTTGGCTCAAATGCAGCCTATCATGTATCGTAGGGCCTGCGAGCAAATGGTGGGCAAAAATAAGTAAATAGGTAAAATCACAATAATGACATTTTGCTATGTGGAAGTTTTATAAAATTCTAATTTACTTGTTCATAAGTAAAGTTTTATTGGGAAAAAGGCCCCACCCATCCATTGTGCATTGTCTACGGCTGTTAGAGCGCCTGAGCAGTTACCACGGAGACCATAGAGCTGGTGACACCTGAACTACTTCCATTCTGAAATCACACGTGTCAGCTGCCCTGATGTATTAGCTCTAACCTTCCTGTTCCAAATTCTCCTTAAAGCAAGAATATAAAACTTTTCTCAGCTTACATATTTCCTGACATGTATGAGTAATTGATGTAATGATGGTATCCTTCTAAAGTTGTAACTTACGGAGAACAAAGTGTGAAGAGTTTCCCACTGACATTCCTTTCTCAAAGCCGCATAGGTTCTTTACTTGTTATCTGTTATATAGTTACATAAAATATTAACTCGATTGGAGTGCCCTTAGACACCTATAAGATCACTAATAATAAAGATACTAAATGGCTCATTCCAGAAGATTAGAATGACAAACCATAAATGTAGATGTGGCAGTGAAACCATATTGATTATACTTTTATTCATCAGATATTTGTTGATAACCTTCTATGTGCACATCATGAAGTTCATGCCCAACAGGCTCATGCCATCGGCTTAAACAGGTGCATGCTTTCTTAGGGCATTTGAAGTTCATGCCAGTGAATAGCAGAGTCCCTGTGTTTTTTATACACCTCTTCAGTAGCTCTAAAATAAATAAGGGGAATTGTAGATGTGGAAGGAAGTACTCTACCCAGAAGTTAGAGAATGGGCAGGCACTCAGGGACGTCCGTTCAGACAACACATTGTCATCTCTTTTCCAAGAAAGAAGAAACGTGACTCTTTCTCCCTCTAAAAACCGCCTTCAACTATGTGTCACTCTCTATGACATCTTACTCCAAATGTCTGCCAGATGTCTGTTTTCACTCCAAAAGGCTGAGGTGACAGCAGAGATGTCATACTGCCACGTCACACTCACTCCAAGGATGGGCTTTGGTCTGAAAGCCGCCAGGACTAGGCTTCGTGAGTGGCATGGTGGGAAGGAGCAGGAGACAGCAGGGTCTCATTAACCACCGAAGCCAGCCTCTGTGCATCTGCTAGAGCAGACTCACTGCCCTTGGCAGTGACATGTGAGGCCCTCGGAACACACCTGCCAAATAAATGAGCAGCCAACACAAAGTGCCCCGAATGAGTCACCTTTCAGAGACTAGATAGCCAGCCAGGCTCTTGGCTTTCATAGAGCTTTACAGTGTAGAGGAAAATGACTACCCTTGCACTTCCTAGAAAGTAGGTAGAAAATCAAAACCTAAAAAGTGAAAAGAAGATAGCAAAATCTCACAAAAACAGAGGACTTCAATTTCTGAACCTCCGAATTCCATTTCATTAGAAGGCAATATCTGGCCCTGGCTGGTGTGGCTCAGTGGATTGAGCATGGGCCTGTGAACCAAAGGGTCACTGGTTCAATGCCCAGTCGGAGCACATGCCTGAGTTGTGGGCCAGGTCACCAGTAGGGAGCGTATGGGTGGCAACCACACATTGATGTTTCTCTCCTTCTCTCCCTCCTTGCTTCCCTCCCTTCCCCACTAAAAATAAACACTAAAAATAAATATATAAAAATCTTTTTTTAAAAAGAATGCAATATTTGATTTAGACTTAGCCCTCTTTGGAGTGCATGGTCCTCTCCAAGTTCTCTCATCCTCGAATAACCAAATTCCCCACCGTCAGTTAGCTGTGTCTGGTAAAGGTTAGACTCTCCTCATCTTTTTATACATCGTCTCAAATAAACATTCAGTTTGTTCATCTGATGCCTTGAAAGTTGACTGGAGCAAACAATGTAAGGAAAAAGGGATTAGGCAAGTAAAATATTCTAGAATCAGTTAACTTTTACCTGGAGTTTGTGAGAATAAAGATAAATTAAAGTGGAGTTAATAATCCCGCATTGTTTTTGTCTCATAAAGATCCTATGCATGCAAATCAGGAGTGGCAAGAAAACAGCATTTTTTAAATGTAGGTTCCAGTTCCTTTCTTTAAGTTAAAATTCCCAAAACCTCTAAATAAGTCCTTCTGCAGTGTTTTTTGTGTGAAACTTTAGTATAAATAATCCTTTCATATTGCTGAGGGCCGCTCTTCTCCAGCCACGTTGTTTAGTACCATAATCAGAGATGTCCAAACTCTCGAAGAAGTTTTAAGAAATTAATTAATGTTCTACTTCAACGGATCTTATCACTCAAATAACCTGTATTTGTGTCATCCTTTGATGTTGTCAATTTCCTGGTAAAGACTCTGAATACTGATTCCCTTAGTTATAAAATTTTCACTCTGCATTTTGCAAAAATAACTCCTTTGAACAGACGTGCAAGTTAATTGTTTAACTCTGCTCCAACAGTTGCACAAAGACAATTTCAAATGTTCTCCTCCAGACGGTATGGAGCCCACCTCCACAGCTCTGCTGACGACAATTCCAGTCTTTACACTCCCTTGCCTTTTTTTCCCCCACAGAAACTGATAGCCTGGGGGTGGGATGGGCACAGACTGAGGTGTGATCAGAATTGACAAGGCATGAGAACTGTGGGAGCAGGGAGTGGGCAGAAGTGGTCTTTGAGATCATAAAGCAACTGGAGAGAGAAAAGCCATCTTTCCTTTTTCTCACATCTGATCTGTCTCTGATATCAAATATCAAACTTGTAAAAACTGATCACGTTCAAATACAGGGGGTTTCTCCTAGTCTTAAAATGAATATATCTTCAATAGTTCATGCAAGTACAATTTTGAGGCATTTAAGAAAAGCAACTCCTTAAAAATGATTAACAGTAATTTGTGTGTGCAGATACAGGCACACATATACACACACACACATGGGTACATACAAGAATCCATAGAATTTCCCCCAGTATTTTTTAAAGAACAGAAAGATCTTAGAAGAAAGTTTGAATTGCTACTTCTCTTCTTCTGTACAGGAAGCAGCCTGGCAAAGCTGTGATTAAACACTGCAGGGACGACAGCAAATCCTGACGACAATGGGGTTCCATGATCTATCATATGTCGCCAATCGGTCACTCAACTTATTAAAATACTTTTTTAAAATATTAATGCAAAGCCAATGTAAAATATCATAATTTATATTGCAAAGATAACTGATAAATTTAATCATGCAACTGATTATTCTACATCCATTAAGGGAAGAGTGCTTAGTCACAGTAAAAGACTTTGCACCTAGATCGTGGCCAAAGGTCAGAAAGAAATTATTGTTGTTCCTTGAATGTTCCCAGCCTCTTAGCCCCACATCTCTGCCCCTTGCTTGTTGAAGTGTTAATGGAGTCTGTAAACAGAGTTGAGAAGTGATTGAAGGGCAATGTGACGTGTGCTACACCCAGAAGTGTATAGAAATTGGATTGGGGGACGACACAGAGTGGAGAACCAATGGGCATCCTTTCCCAAGAGACTTAATGCAGCTATTCTGACACACCCAGCAGTGTCCCAAGGAGACCATCCCTTTCCTAGTCTTCAGAAGATTACTGCACTCACCAAGCTGTATATCCCATTGAAAATTCTCATAAAAGAAGTACTTAAATAGTAAAATCTCATCAACATCCAACAAGTTAATGTGTTGGTTTCTCAAGACAGTTCTCTGAGAATGAGGACCCATAAAGAAATCTTGATCTCATTATTCCTGTATTTCAAAATCAAACTGAAAGCTTCACAAATGCAGAACTCTTTTGTTTTAATCTGTAAGTATCTGAGACAAAGATAAGCGAAACACCGAGGCAGGGGTCTCTACTCTCACTGTACTGTACACCTTCTACTTGGCCAACACTTTGTGAGTACTTCCTGTATGCCAGCTACTGTAAAGCGGGTATCTGCACCGTCTTCACTTTACAAACTAGAAAACTGAATCTTAGACTGACTTAAATCTTTGAGATAGGAAAGGTCTGCCTCCAAAGCTCATCCTTGTAACCATTTTTTAAAAGATTTTATTCATTTTTAGAGAGAGGGGAAAGGAGTGGGAAAGAGAGGGAGAGAAACATCAGTGTGTGGTTGCCTTGCATGTGCCCCCTACTGGGGACCAGGCCTGAAACCCAGGCATGTGCCCTGACTGGGAATTGTACCAGTGACCCTTCGATTCGCAGGCCGGCACTCAATCCACTGAGCCACACCGGCCCGGGCCCTTGTAACCATATTAATCGTGACAAGACCGGCTAGAACACTGTAGCAAATGTATGGGGACAGGGGTGTCATGGAATATTTTAAATTTTCAGGGTCAATTCCGTATCTGTGGGAAACCGCACAAACTAACTGTTGGAGATAGTTCAAGTTTCAACATCAGATTATACCACATTCCTTCAGGGACAACGTATCTTTGCAAACTTAGGTTTTCCCTCAATTTCCATGTATTATTCTACCATAGACATCTTCTCATATGCCTGTTATTATAGCCCTAACTACAATTATGAGTGCTGTCTTATTTACCTTTGTAGTGCTCACTGCCTCAGCCTAGCTCTTGGCACATGGCGGATTCTGTAATAAATGTTGAATTGAATGCGTCCGACTCGTTTTGATTTCTCTGTTACTCAATTACCATTCAACAGCACCCAAGTGGCAGGTTAGCTTATATGCTTGGTGCTAAGGGATGCAAACAGACTCAGTGCTTAAGAAGCTCAGAGCCCATGAAGCATCTATGTTAAAGTCTACCTTAGAGATAAGCAAATGATCCAGAAAAAGCACATACTTCTCACCATCCACCCTCCTCTCCAGGCTCTGATAACTCTTACAGACACAGTCAATCATAGGAGCTCGCTGATCGTAACTTGGCCTACTTCATTTCCAGGCAAGCAGCAGCAGCGTTGTCTCTCTCCCTGAGTTTCAGTGACAATCGGGAGCATCCATATGGTGGCTACGCCAATTTCTTTCACTTTGCCCTGGCTCACGTATCTCTCCAACGGTAGGACCTTACCTTGTTTAGCAAGCATTCGAGTTTAAAATAGAAGAGGGTATTTTAGAGCTCATAAAAATTAAGGGTAAATGTTTCTTGTGAACGTGTAGCCAACAGTGTATATATTATGTATGGATTGGGTTGCAACAAACCGTTTTATTTCTTATAGTAATAATGTGGGCACAAAGTTTGGAAGCCAAAGTTCAATGTTGTGTGCAAGTGATGACAGACAGTGCAAAGAGCCCCCTTACAGTTGTATAGGAAACCATAAATAGCCAGGGCTCCTTCCGATAAATTGGGCCCATTTTAATGTGTGCTTTCTTCTCCCATAATATTAAGACATCCTCTGTGGAAGTATTTTTGGGGATGACTAGTCTTTCCAATGCTTTCTAAAAATTTTTATGCAGGCTTATTTTCCACTTGTGTTGCATAAACACATTGTCTGGGGACCCATACGAAAGACTACTTGTTAACCTAGAGGAGAAGGATTTAAGTAGCATTCATGAGCAGGTTGTGAATTTCGCGCCTGCTCACAATTCCTTTGCCATGCTTGTCTCAGGAGTTGCCAGGAACTTCATACTCACATGTCCAATGATGTCTAAAATCCTGTACACGGAGTGGCATCTCTATGGGCATGCTCGGTTAGCTCTAGTTAAGCTGCTCCGACACTGCTTGCCAAATCCAGGCACACAGGAACTCACCGGTTCCCGGTGACCTTCTGCAAGTCGACTGACCAGGGATGCTGACTCACATCTTTCTGTTTCTGTGACTGATATGGCATAAATCAAACCGACTGCCTCCTACAAATTCACCCACAGATGATGATCAATTTTAAGTTTATTGCAGATGTAATCCCACAGCCATCTTTGCTGACTAAAAGTAAACCATTTTTACAATTGAATTTGGTGATCCTATGGTGATCTACAATAAACTGATTTTAAAAGTGCTTTTTTTTTTGACCCTGATATGACAGATCAGCATTCTTACTAAATTATATGACAGCTCCCTTGAGAATATAGGATTTACTATTCAAAGCCCCACTGGCTGCAAACTCGTTCAGACAAATTTCATGAAAGCGGCTCAGACTAGGTGAGAGTGATCAAGAACATAATCAAATTGAACTGCGTGTAAGTCTTTATAAAAAATTGTTTTTCTTCTCCATAAAATACTGCAGTTTTAGTAGGCATCCGTAACACCATGATAGCAACACGGGTCGTACCATATAAAGCAACAGAAGGCAACGTGGCGAGATCTATAAAAGATCGATAGAAGGCAAATGTTACAGGATCTACGGCACGGTCTTAGAGTGCGTATTTCTTTAATTGTCTGCTTCCATGACAATGACACTCCATAATATCTAACCTTTGAGCGCTCACAGAGCCCTTAATTTATAATAATTACTTTAATTCCCACAAATCACTGAAGATGGATACCCATAGGTAAATATCACTCAGTCTCAGTTTCACAGGTGAGTGATGGGGGGCCTACAGAAAGAAAATAGTCCTTTTCCCTTGGCGTCACTTTTGCAATTAATAAAGGGCAAGAGGTCTCTTTCTCAAATGTGTGTAAGGGGACCTAGATTTTAAAATGACACTACTTCAAACGCTATAATACATTCTAGCATCGTTTCCTACCCGGTGTTCCCTATGTCCCATCGTTTCCTATGTCCCTGTTCCGGTGACAGCAGCATAGTCAAGCATTTATCATTCAAAAAATGTGTGTGATTAAAGCTCAGCCCGTGTGTTAAACCAAGAGGAGAGGAGGACCTCAGAAGGGAAAGGAATAAAACTCCCCTGAAATTAAAGCACATATCCTTATGTGTTTAAAAGAGAAAGGGGTAGCCAAATGGAATTTTAAAGGACATTCTGCAGAGAGACAATTGAACAATGGCTAGACAAAGGACAAACTGTTTTAACGAAATATCTGTTTTTAACTTAAAACAAATCTCAATAGGAATTTAAAAAAAATACTTGGGGACTCTAGGAATAATCACAGCTTTTTCTTCTTTATAATCTCTCTCTTGGGTTTTTTTTTTTTTTTCCTTAGACTTGCCTCAAAGGAGGTAGAGTTGATAGTTACCTAAGACCCTATAATGAGGACAAAAACTATATGCAGCTTTACTTTTACCCAGAACTAAAATTCCAAATATGTAAAATAACTGATTATGTCAATATCATATAGGCTAAGGGAATACTTCATTTATCAGTTTGGCTCTTGCAGAGTAAGATATTAATAGAAAAGGATCTCGAACCAGGCCTGGTTTTGATGAAAAGGCTCGAGTGAGATAGCATTTGATCTTTGGGGGCATGTTTTGCTTCAGGAAATTAACTTCAGCCTGTGTCTATGCATCTCCACACAGTTATTTCTCATTGCATATTACTTACTCTGTGGTTAGATTTCCTGTACTAAACATTGTTGTATTTGCGGAAGAGAATATGTACATAGATAATTAATGGTTCATGGGAAAGCTAAAGATTCACCTTAGCTCAATTTATACAATAATATACACATAACTTCTTTGATCTGGATTAGTGTGTTTGTCTTCTTAGAACTTCTGCATAGTTCCTTGGGTCATTAAGTATTTGGGGTGTCCATTATTAATCCTTGAAAATATCCCCCAAAGTTAAATAATTTCTCCTCCAAGAAACTTACACCAATCACTTTGTAGAGCTTAATGTCTACGCCTCACATAACTGCATTACTTTCGTTCCTGCATTAGAGTGTTCATTTCAATGTATCTGAGTTGTACTTATTTGTAGAGAAGGCTATATTTCCATTCATCTCTTGCCACTCTCCTTCTTATATCCTGTGCCAAAGAGAACTATTGGCAGCAAAAACACACCATGCTCAATTATGTTTTGGGCCTTGGCAATGCTATTGCCTCAACATAGAAAGCTATGAGCTTCTCTTTTTCACCTCCTCATCTCCCTTCCACCCCTTCTCATCCATCAGGTCTCAGCTTAAACACCCCTTCTGAGCCTTCCCTGACCCTGGAGTCTAGGGGAGGTGTCACTCCACTTCTTAGTATCCCAGTGCCTCTGCACAAGGCCCTGAGTTACACCTGCCACTGCACTACAGTGACCAGTCCATCCATCCATGCCCCTCACAGAAGCACAGCCTGCTTGAGGGACAGCACTGTGTGTTGTTCCTCAGCGACACCCCTACTGCCTGGCTCAGTCCCCAGCCCATAATGGCAGGCAACTCACTTTGGTTCAGCAAATAAGTGAAATAAAAATGAATCGATGTAATAATGCAAGCAATGGACTCTGCACTAAGCAGAATACAAGGAGAATATTAGGCTCAGTCAAAAATAACTAATTCAAGAGAAACACCGTTGACTCTTGGCCTATGCAGGAGATCTGGCATATCCATCAGAAGACAGCAAAGCTGCTGAAGACACCATTAACTCACTCCTTTTCACACTGATTGAACCTCAAATCAACTTTTTAAAATAATTAATTTGAACTCCCATTTACATCCCTTTAAAGAAATCTATTGGTAATAGGCCAACCCACATCTATAATTTTTAAATGAAAATAATACCCCACCTGTATGCTAATGGAGTGAGTTTCAAAGCATGGCATGACAAATAACAGATGCGTTGAGAAGTAAATGCTTGGGCCATGGTTACACTTGCAGCCAACCTTCCGACTGCAGGTATCTGGCCTTTGTGTGCCATCGCTGTGGTCACAACAGTGTCGCGGGCAGACCGACAGAGGTGTGCTGGATGGCACGCCAAGTGTCATAAATGCCATAGCTCCAGCAACGAGATTTTCTGAAATATGAACAACTCTTGGTAAAACTCTTCAAATGAAACAAATATAATTTTCTCTTGATTTACTTCATAGTAATATTCCTACAGAAATGATAGTGTCTTAATAGTGTACAATAGTGCTTTATGCTTACAAGAAATTGGAGTTAGTTTCCAAGCTCATTTCATTGTAAACAGAATACATTTCACCCATCAGAGGATCAGACTAGATGCTTAAATGCTGCTCAGAGTGCTGGACAAGTTTTTATCTTGGAAGAAGGTCTCACTCATGGCAGGCTATCTTAAATCCTTGGTAACTAATTCCCTACTAGCTGCCAAGCCTAGAATGTTCTATAAGAGATAATCGCACTTGAAGACAGTTGGACTAAACAAACTTAAAGTTTTTACTTCTAGGAACCTACCGCATCCTGACTAAGATATTTCTAGAAAGTATATGTGTGGGTAGGGAGTGAGCCTTTCAGCTGAAACCAGTGGTTGTTTTTTCTTTTTCTTTTTTTCATTGATTCACAGCACCTGTACATTCATCTACTGATGCTTTCAGTCATGTATCGAATGCCTACTTCTACCAGGAAGTCCCTCTGGCACTTTCAAATAACTAACCAACTTGGAATGTCTACAGAAAATCATCTTTGCACTCTCGGTTGAAAGTCTCATTGATTGACCTCGAGATCAACCATCCTCCCAGGTGTCCTTCTACGGACTGCTTTGAGGTAGGTGGTGGAAAAGAATACTTCTGGGATGGACCAAACATTAGTTCAGTTTCCCCTTTACAGTGCCCAGGAGAGTCCGATCTTTAATACTATCTAATACTCCCAATTTCCTAGAGAAAGTCTCAGAAATAAGGCAAGGAGTCAGAGGTGTGTGAACCTGTACAAACCCATTAGAACATCTGGCGCTTTCCCAGACAAACTCCTAGAAGCTATTCTATTCTGCTGACTCCTGTGTTCATTTTCTTTTCCAAACACATGCTCTTAGACAATGGGTTTTTGATAGCACATTTTGTGAGAAGAATCTTTAGCTACCTCTTGGGGAGCATGTTCCTGACGCTCTGCCCAATGCACTGTGGAGAGCAAACGGCATGCAAGGGTCTGTCTCATCACCTCGCTGTGCAAATGGCTGTAATTTACAAGTTTGGAAGCACACATCCTCTTGAGATTCACAGTAAATTCTCCTTTATTCTACCTCCAAATTAATTTTGGTTTTCGTGATTACCCTGCCATAGGAGAGAGACATTCCATGTACAAGGAATAGTGGAATCTAGCCAGGCTTGCAGCTTCCATGGGATTCATCCCTAAACAAACCCTGCTGGGAGACTACAGCTTAGTTTGAGCCAGTAACCAGGTAAAAATTTTACTATTAAATGCATCTAAGCCATTTACAACAACAACAACAAAATGACCTTTAATTGCTCATTTCTAGTTCCTCTGAAGAAAGTCTTCTGCAGAACTACCACCTTTTGCAGAACTACTGTAACTAAAATTGCACCAGGACTTGGCTGGTACTCAGTGCTGGCATGAGGAAGGGTGCCCTAGCCCTTCACACTGGGACAAAGAATTAAAGGCACAGGACTCTGGGGCTTGGAAAGTTGTCATGGCATTGGCCC
This sequence comes from Desmodus rotundus, assembly GCF_022682495.2. Classification (NCBI taxonomy): domain Eukaryota; kingdom Metazoa; phylum Chordata; class Mammalia; order Chiroptera; family Phyllostomidae; genus Desmodus; species Desmodus rotundus. The sequence goes on along the minus strand of NC_071399.1, from coordinate 85,305,362 downwards.
ACCTCCATTTCACCAAAGTCCACATGCAGCCAAGCTCATTGTGTCTTCCAGCTTCCAAGATAACGGCTCCTCTTTCTCTAAAATAATCTGTGGGTATAAAAGAAGTCTCAATGTTTAAAAGAGTGTCTCAAAAGCTAAGAATAATACTTGGATGACTTAAGTGACTTGAATAAAAGGTGTGCACAAGGATGAGAATGGCAAGCATGGATCTCATTCTCCACATTGAGGGGCAGACAATGTAAACCTGTCCAGGGCGATGTCCCTTGCAGACAGGTTGACATCAGGGCTGAGGCAGTCAAAGCAAATAAAGCACACAGCCTGCGCTTCACACCCTGCCAGCTCCTCTCATTGAATCCTCTCAGTGAATCCTCAGCCCACGCTCCACGGTAGGTTTAATTGCACCTATTTATTCATCTGTAGAGATGCAGCAACTTACTGCCAATGCCCACCCCTTCTAGAAAGTGCCTTCTAGCAAGCATACTATTTTTTTTTCTTTGATTGCATGCTTATTTCTGGTGATTTGTGGTTAAGGGGGCGGGTGGAGATTCTGGGCCCAGACAGGGTAAAGCTGCTTGAAGTTACACATTGGTGCTGTCACTGCTGACTTCGCCCCTCCTAACCTAAAACAGTTGGGTATGTTTATCTTTCATTTTCACTAGATGAAGAAAGTGAGGCTTCAGCTCACATAGCTCCTTGGGAGAGAGCCCAGAATTCAAACAAAATTGGTTTGCACTCAGGTGCGTGCTCTCTCCTCTGTGTCTCCCCTGTCTCTCTTTGCCCAGGACTAGAAGGAGGGCCTCTGTGTCTGATGCTCTTGGGAACCCACACGGATTTTGCCCAGGGTGCCAAGGGCATATTCCAGACTTGAACTCGTCTGCATCCTGGCCGCCCCCTCCCAAATCCTTTAACACACCTGGCCTATAGGCACACGTGGATCCCTGGCCAGGTTTTTTGGGGGGAAGGAAAGAAGATATTCAAAATGAGACAAAAGTAGAAAGTTTTCAGAAGTCCATCCTTATAAGAAATAAAAAGGAACAAAGAAAAATATTTAAGAAATGAAAAAGTTTTAGCTAATAGGCATTAAGAATTTTGGTCTTTGGAATTGTGATGATGTGAGTTTGAACGCTTGGACTTCAACCTAGCAGCGGTGTGACATGTAAAATCAGGCCTGACAAGTACCCACGATCACAGCATCGTGAAGAAGATGAACTAGGGGAAGTGCCTGACTTAGAGCTGGTGTGCGGTCGCATATATAAGCGTGGGTAGAAGGAGGTTTACAGTGGTGAGTACGCAGAACACAGAATCTATTCTTGTACCACCATTCAACAATCATTGTATTACTTCCATACAGACAACTGTAAACCTACTTTTCTCCACCCCATATACATGTACATATGTACATATATGTATGTGTGCATATATATACATATATTCTTTTTCTTGTTGATCAAAGTATAGATTGTAATAGAGATACAGTCTTCACAACATCAAACCCCTTATTCCTTTCTCTTCCTTCAGCCCCAATATTAAAAGAAACCACTAGAATGTTCTTCCAAGTAGCAATTAAGATACAAACCTCCAGCTCCTCCTGCTCTAGGCTAATACCTATTGGCATCCGCCTTGTTCCGTGTGTGACAGGCACAGACTCCACACAGATCTGGTAAATTCAAGCTTGAGGGCCACGAAATGACTCCAGATTTCAGCCTATTCTCAGAGCACAGGGAAAGGACAGGTGAGAACTGAATTATCCACCTCACTTACATCCACAGAATTAGCACTCTTCTTCCTGGATCACGGTCCCTCTGAAAACCTGAGCGCATCACCTACCCCACACCACCAGAGTACAATGAATATGCAATAAAATACATATCCAAAATCTCAGCCACAAAGAGAACATTGTCAAAGGATAACATTAAAAAGGGGGCAAATCACAAATTCTACAAATGCAAGATGAATATTTGACAAAGATCTTATTTAAATAATTAATTAATGAGAGAACCAGCAAGATATCATAACTGGTTGGAAAGTGAATTTGCCCTGACTGGCATGACTCAGTTGGTTGGACATTGTCCCGCAAAGCGAAAGGTAGCAAGTTCGATTCCCAGTCAGGGCACATGCCCTGTTGTGAGCCAGGTCCCTGGTTGGGGACAGGCAATTGATTGATGTTTCTCTCTCACACTGATGTTTTCTCACCCTCTCCTTCTCCCTCTCTTCCCCTCTCTAAAAATAAATAAAAAAATCTTTCTTAAAAAAGTGAATTCAAAGAACCACACATATGTAAAAAATCATTAAAAAATGGAGCCACTTTAAAATGGAGTCGGAGCTGCCATTCCAGAGCATAGGCCTTGCATACCTTAGTCCTCAAAAGATAACGTGAAAGCAGATATTACGATGAACCAAATGATGACCGCTAGATTGAAAATTAAAACACTGTTTAGGATTACCCTCACTGTGTTAGCTTACCTGCGCTGGTAGAAATGCCTCCCTTCTATCGATGCACTTGTTCACCTCCCCTTTCTCAAAAACGCCCCTGGCCTCTGTCTGCCAATCGGAACACAATTGGGGTTTCCACCTGAATCTGTGCTTCCCAAATAGCTATTTTTTTGATCTCAAATAAATGCTTGTTGCTTCTCACTTCATCCTTTTATTTTTAGGTTAACCCATACATTAGGGGAAAAAAAGAATGCTGAAATAAATTACAAATAAATACCTTTATTCCACAAAGATGGGTAGCAGTAGGACTAGAAGTTGAAAATCAACTGCATTTCCAGAGGACAAAATAAACGTGTGTGTCTATGGACAGAAATCATTTGTATTGTTATCAATTATTCACAACATATAGAGTTCTAAAATAGGCCAAAAACAATGACTAGGGAAGACCCCAAAGAATCGGATCCCCCACAAGGGCCTGAACCGACGCTGCCGGATTTTCCAGGGAAGACTCCCAGCAACCGCTGTGATTCATTTCAAAGGTTTTCACGACTCTTTCCTACAATATAAATTCAAATAAAATAGACAAGAAAATAGAACACAACTGAGAATTATTTTAAAAGGAATGTTAGGAGTAAAGGTGACTTTAGTCTTGGGAATTTTGTAGACATTAAAAAATGAAAAAGTCTATACCCCAAACCTAACAGATGATAAAATAAACTGTACACCCTGCCTTCAGCCCAACTTGTGGAGTGAGTCCACCATCAACAACTGCTCAAGCACACATCCTCATATACATCATTATTCTTTTTAACAGGTAGGTGGCCAAGGAGCTCAACATCACTGGAGAACAAAAGGAGAAGCCTATTAAATAATGTATGCCACTGGTCACCCATTGTAACCACATTTCCATGTATTAGCATTTGTCACAATGTATTAACATTTGGGGGGTGAGCATGCTGTGTTAAGAACTGTGGAGGCCCATGGGACTCTGGCCTGCATAAGCGAGGCAGCTGTGGTAGACAGATCAAAGTAGAGGTGACAACTGTAAAAGCAATAGCCAATCAGCCTGCAACAGTGTCCATGGGCATACACGGGCACCTGCCACCTTAAGGCAAGTAAATTCTGAAACATTAGTAAGTCTAAAATACATTACTGCAGGAACACCTAACGGCTATCTCTTTTAAATAACTGGAATTAGTGTATAGGGTAGCTTTACTAAGTAGACTTATGTACTAGCATCAAGATAATTCTATATAGTATATATATTTTCACCTTAAGAATAAAATCTCTGCTCTAGCTGGTGTGGCTCAGTGGATTGAGTGCCAGCCTGCGAATCACGGGGTCACTATTTCGATTCCCAGTCAGGGCACATGCCTGGGTTGTGGGCCGAGTCCCCTCATGGGGGGTGCGCAAGAGGCAACCACACATTGATGTTTCTTTCCCTCTTCCTCCCTCCCCCTCTCTAAAATAAATAAATAAAATCTTTAAAATAAAATAAAATAAAATAAAATAAAATAAAATAAAATAAAATAAAATAAAATCTCCCCCTGGAGTTAATCCTTAGGCTTCTTTGTCTCTCTTTGATAGGAAATGCAATATTTATTATTTCAGTTTAAGACTCATAAAAGTGACTTAAATTATTCAAACATATTTATAAAGGTGCCTAATAGGTGACTGTTTTCAGAAAGTTATATTCTATAAGATTTCCTTAAATTTCCTGAAATGTCAAGTCCTAATGAAAGTATTTCTCAATTACAAAACATGGTGTCTATATATATATGTATGTAAACACACAGTCATGTAACATCCATTAGTAATCAAAACATCAAAATGAAACTGTTACAAGTTTGATATTTTAAATGTAAAAGATAATGTAGAGATTTCTTCATGTTCCTGAGCCAGAGCCAGACAGGTGGGGGCTCCTCCCCTCCCCCAGTACGGTACTCTGCATGTCTGTGTCCTTGACCTCATCCACACAAATCACCTACCAAGAGAGATGCTCCAAATTAATGACATGCTTTCTACTTTGTGCATATTATACACATGATACTCATTTACAGAGAAGCACACGCTGTTAAAGAAGGATTAAAACACAAAGAGCCTTTATATCTTGTCCATTTTTTAAAAATACTGTTTTCAAAATTTTTCAAGTTCTTTTTAAATTCTCAAAATTTAAAAAAGCCTACTTCAGCAAATTGTGTTGTGAAAATACTTACTAATTTTTTGAAAGCAAGATTAGTATTTATTAAAATGTTATTCACCTGCAACTGGTCTTTTGATGAAATAGAATTAATGAATTTTTTGAAAAAGTGACCTGCTAGCAGTTTGATTTGTCACCTGGTAAAGACTATGAGGGATCTAGAACTCAGAGGCTAATGGTAAAAGACAAGCCTAGGGTAGCTAGTAAAATGTTCAGTCCAGTGCTCTTCAAATGAAGGGAGATGGACATCTGATTCCTGAATTGGACAATGATATAATTCTCTACACTCACAGCAATACATGAGCTGTGCTCTGCATGTTCGTGGTATTCTGATAATACTTTAACTTGCTTCTAAAAGCTGCAAGTCAAAGCTTGTTATGGTTTTTGAAAACGAAAACGAGTGTCTTCCCACTAGGCCTGGTGTGTCTTCCTTGTTCATCAGAAGTTTGCACACTAAAGTTCGTAAAAGCTCTGTGATGAATGAAGCCTGAGACTTTCCATGTTAGAATAAGCAAGAAAATTAAGATGTCAAATATGTTTTGCAGAGGACGGTTACATTGTCTCATTACAAAATCCAATTTAATACATTTCCTCAGTTTCGGCTGATGACAAGATCCATTTCAGTTTTAAAAACTGCTACAGCAACGTGTTGCTTTAAAGCCTTTCAGTTCACAGCTTTTCTGTTCCACAAGAAACACCGAGTGATGTAGAGATCCGAGCTTTTGATTTTTCTCTTAATTACAATCTGAATAAGGTGTGAAAGGCCCTCCTCTGCTAGTTGTCTGCCCCGCTAAGAAGCGGATGCCATTCCCTCACAGAATCCATCAGACGAGAGTGCAATTACAATGAAACATTTACTAAAATATCAAGATGCACTTTGGTATGTGCCTCCTGTTTGACTTTCATATCGTACCAGAGAAATAATCTACTTAAGTGCAAATTAAAGTATTTCCATTTGATTGTGTCCCTCCACCAACTAAGACTATTACATAGAAAGTCATTTTGAGGTTGAAGATTAAAGTTTTGTTTAGTGTGTACAGCTTGTTCTTGGACTACGAAAAAATAGTTGAAGCCCTTTTCACATTGACGATGCGTGGAAGCTGCCCTACTTTTACAGGGGAATGCTGTGGGTGTGCGTATACACCCATGTACATGTGTACATATGTGAGGTCCTATACAGAGAAACGAAAATGTTCATTAAAATCGTAACAGTTCCAATGGATCAAATCCAAAACTTACACAGTGTAAATCGGAGAATAGTAGGTAAGACTTGCGGAGGATATCCAGAATACAACTTTTGGGGTGTATTTCCTTCAGGTGGAGGTCAGCAAAGTGGACAAAAGGCCAGGCAGCAAATATTTCAGGCTTTGGGGTAGCTAAGATCTCTACCACAACCACTCGACTCTGCCACTGTAGCCTGCACGAGTGCAACGTGTAACCGAAGGGGTGTTGCTATGTTCCGATAAAACTTTATTGACTGACATAGGGGCCAGTTAGATTTGGCCCATTTGGTGTAGTTTGCCAATCCCTGGGTAAGCATAAGAATCTGCTTATTTTTACAACGATGGCCCACACTTCATCAGCAATCAATGCAATTCTTAATAATAAATGTAATTTACATTACCACTCAGAAAGCAAAGTACTGGCACATCTTTTACCTTGTTTAAGCACCACAGCGAAATTCTGTGAGAAAGGCCCTATTATTATGTTCCCCATTTGCAGATGAGCAAACAGGCTCACAGAGGCTTAACGACCAGCCCCCGAGAGTCCGCAGCAAGCGCTAGCTCTGCTCCATCAGCACTATTTTGCAGGCACCGTTAGCAAACTCACTGCTAAGATAACTGTTAGGGATCTTTTCAACTATAGATATTTTAAATATTAGATTCTGACCTGCTCAGGGTACAAAGGCTTTCTTTTCAAGAAGTAAAGCTACAGGGAGAGGAATGTCAACATAGTAGTAGGATTTCCCTCAAGGTGGCCAACACTGGTGTCACCAAAGGATTGGGAATATAGAGACCAAGCAAGAAGAGATGGCACAGCGCGTTATCTGTGCTCAGGAGAGGGGGCAGGCTCAGAGGCACAATTGGAAGGTAGTCACAGAAAGCGGACAAAGAAGCCCTGGAGCCTCCAAAAGAGAATGTACAAAGTAGCGGTAACAACTCTGTCTCGGGCCCTGACTGGTGTGGCTCAGTGGGTGGGGTGTCACCCACAAAGCGTCAAAAGGTCGCCCATTTGATTCCCGGTCAGGGCAAGTGCCTGGGTTCAGTCCCCAGATGGAGCGCAGACAAGAGGCAACTGTTCAATGCTTCTCTTTCACATCAATGTTTCTCTCCTTCTCTTTAAGAATAAATAATAAATAAAATCTTTTTTAAAAATTCCATCACGGGAAGCCTTCAGAGAGACACCATGCTTCCTGCCAGAGTCATGACCCTCAGGAATCCATGGGCTCCCATGTTGTTGGGCTCTCTGAAGTGAGTATTTATATCCCAGACAGAACTGAAAAAAACTGTGTGATAAATGACAAGACTTGACATTTAAAAATGCACGCGTCTGCCACCTAGCCGTAGCTGACATCCTACGGTTTTGCCACGTATCTCTCAAATGTTCTCCACCCGAAAACAAAAAAATGGTAACTATGAGGTGATGGTTGTGGTAACTAACTTGATTACCGTAATCATTTCACAACAGACACATATATCAAATCACCTTTTGTACACCTTAAATATATACCAATTTTATTTCTTAATTATTACCTCAACCAATATTCGTAAATATATAACCTCAAAAAAGCTGGGGGGAAACAGTAAAATAAAAGCACCCCTCAACTGAATCCCTGAGTATCATGGAAAACTAAAATTAGAAAAAGAGGGCATTCGCTGAAGAATGAAAATACCCACTGCTTTGGAAGCATTAAGTAGATAAAAACTGTGAATTTGTATATTTTTATCAAGATGAACCTTTCCTAACTTTGAGGCCCTTCTGTGCTGCTCTGTGTCACTCTCCCCAACAGAGAGAGGATGTGTAGTCACTCCTCTGAGGTATCAAGAGCTCTCGCTCAAGTACAAGGGCAGGTGAAATCCCACAATATGCCGTCTGGAACAGATACATAAAACGGTCATTTTTTAAGTGAAATTCTGGGCTGATGTGTTAATCTGAAAAATAACAACAGCCACTAAAGTCTAGTTGGAGTTCATTTTTCTACAAATTAATCCCCAAAGTATAACATACAGGACATAAAAACACAGAGTACCAATAAGCCAGGTGGTGAGGGACAAATACCATATGATCTCACCTTTAACTGGAAAAAAATCAACAGAAGAAAGAAGCAAACAAAATATAACCAGAGACATTGAAGTTAAGGACAATCTAACAAGAGCCAGAGGGGAGGGGGGAAGGACAGTGAGGAGAAGGGTTTTCAGGAACTACTATAAAGGGCACATGGACAAAACCAAGGGGGAGGGTGGAAGCAAGGGAGGGAGGTGGGTTTGGCTGGCGGGGGAGGGGGGTCGGTAAGAAAATGCAGACAACTGTAACTGAACAACAATAAAATAATTTTAAAAATAAAGATATTTGCTATTAAAAAAAAAGAGTACCAAATGTGAATGAATTAATTACAGCAAATGGGAAAGAATCTATTTCCAAACAAATGACTAACACAACCACCACAGAGTGATTCATTTCATGAAAATTATCGCCATGAACTTCAAAGTTAAATCCAAGGCAATAACAACCCAAAAAGAATTTTTTTTTCAATATGGAGGATACGAAATCCAACAAATCTTCTTATCAAGTTGCCTGAAAGAAGAGCTAGCCTGGAAAGCACACTGCCTTCAGAGGACCATGGAAATTCAATGTGGGGCAGGGAACCATATCCTACATTTTGTTCCTCCAAAGACAATAGACTGTCTTCTTCAGATACTCCATCATTCTTGGAATAAAAGAAGGATTTTCTAAGATACAAGGGACATGAAGAAAAGGAGTAGGTGATTCCGACTGCCTTATTAACACTCATATTTCCTCTTAGAGCTTGGTGACAATAGAACATAATAGTTCTCTCCGACTAGGAATGCTGCTAAAAGTAACAGCTGAGCTCAAAGTGACACTCATTTAAGATCCACATCTTGCTTTGCACGTGAGGGAACCCTATGCATTGCCTGGTGTGGCTGATTTACTCAACAGTTCCTTGTACTAATAGATATTTGGTCCCTGATTGATCTATTGATGGTAATGACTCTCCTCTTCCAATGAGATTGTCCTTCCTATCCACCCACTCCAAATACTGCGGGTGAATTTATAATTTAAAAATTCAGAGGGCCTCAGAGGCAGCTAAGTTACCAGTTCTTCTATTCCGTGTACCAGTTCCCTCTCTACCCGCTATTCTTACAGTGGAAGGAAATGTAAAAATGCAAAACAAACACCTATTTTTCTTCATTTTGTTCTGTGCAGGACAGCATGTCTTTTTCTGACCTGAAAGCATCCTTCTTAATTTTGTAACTAAATTTGTTCTTATTTCCCAGCACCTGTTGTTTTCCTCCTGTTGTTTTCTGGTTTTGTCCAGAAGCCTGTTCCAATTGTTGACAGCCTGTAACTGCCCCTCCGAAAATGCATTCAGGATGTTTCCAATTACTTGTTCCCTACTTCCTGGCCAAACGCTCCCGGTAATTTGGCAGAATAAGAACCTCACTACCCTGGGCACTTCTCCCTGCATATTCCAGAATGTTTTGACTCCCTGATCAGATGTGATGAATAGACTGAGCTCAGTGACTTCATTACTAGAGTCTTTGCTCTAGCAGTGGATGTTAAGTGTCAGCCATAAGGTTGCTAATGAAACGTGAAAAAGCAGGTGTGCGGCGGAAACCACACACCTGGAGAGGGCTGACAGCAGCATCAGAGAGCTGTGAAGATTCCTCCTTTGATGGGGAGTCTTCAGTCTACTCTCTATGGCGCTGGGCTGGCCACTCTTCTAAAAATCCTAAGAATTTTTTAAAGATTTCAGGCTGGGTGCTGATGCATTTTTGACAAGGCAAGCTTCTAAAGCAACAGTGTTGCAAAAGAGCTTTCCCCAATGTTGAAAGTAAGGAAAACCGTTTGGACACACTTTAACGAAACCAGTTTAAAAAGAGCTTAGAGTTCCTTCAGAAGTGACTAACGTGAGCTACTCTTTGTCTTGGCTTCTTTTATGGATGCTTCCAGCTTCCAGCGATGTCTACAAAGTTTTTCAGCAGATAGACCATCGTGAGAGAATTCAAGTACTTCATTTGTGCTTTGCTAATAGTGAGTTTTACATGGCATCGTACCTGCAGTTGCTTATGGGCCCATGTCTTCTACCGTCCGATTCTCTAGGACAAGCCCATGCAGGGCGCACGATACTTCAACCTCTCCCCAGCCAAAGAGAGAAGGGTAGGGGTGAACCTCATTTGTGTGTTTATTGCCTTGGACATTCTGCTAGGTGATTTACATAATAATCATTTCACCTTCAAAAAAAGTAAAAATAAAAACTTGTAGATGGTAAAATCTATAAGTGCTCTCACTTCCAGTTGAAGACATTTAAAACTCAAGAAATTTAAATAATTTTCCCAAGTTTCTGAATCTCGTAATTAGCAGAGATAGATCCCCAGTCCACCTCCAAAAAAGTTACTAGATACACATGTTTATTTAATGTATTATAAAAACAAATTTGAACATTCTTTGGTAGCATGTGTTACATCATGCAATTTTAAAAGGCTAAAAAAAAAAAACCGGTAATGGTCAGAATAAACTACGTAATGTTTAGATCACAGAGAGCCTCAAAGGCAAGCTTGCTGTGACTATATGCCCAACGGGAGTCAGCAGGGGGCTTTGCCCCTGGTAGCTACTCAAGAATTCACACTGACCAGCTCTGTTCTCAAGGCCAATGACACTCTGTCTCTTAACACTGACATCTGGAAACAAGACCCTTCCTTCATTTACACTCATATTTCATAGAGAAATAAGCAACCCCGCCTAACTTAGAAGGAAACAGTGAACCAAAAACCTACAATGAGGCCATAAAGAGGAGAATCAATGTATTTGTGAGCAGCTTAAACGACCACTGTTTGTGAGCAGCACAAACAGGCATTTCGGTGAAGGGAAATGCACAGAAAAGCTAAATGGTACTCATCCTGTGATCCCATTTCCTGCCTTGAAAGTTATTTGTATCAAGTAGCTGCTGGCTTCTTGTAGGCTCTTGCCCTAAGATATTTAGAGTTTATTTATTGTTGGTCAATGAGGTTATGGAGTGGTCACGGGCCTTATTTTGCTTTAAGAGGATCTTAAAAAAAAAAAGGTGAAATTGACCTCGAGACATTTTTCTGTATTCTGTGATTCAGTGCACTAAGCTCCCCTGAACCCACAGAATATCTTTGGCTCCCCTGTTGGCACACAGATCTCTGCCACACCAATCTACTCAAAGAACCCAAGCCTCTGTGGTTACTGTTGGAAAGATGAATGTGCCATCATTCAGCAAAGGATCCTTTCCCTATTTTGGTCACGGGATTACATGGCTCTAGTGTTTGGGAAAATCATCACTGAGGTTGACTGAAGGGCTATAAAATATTAAGACGGCACAAGCACAGGTGTAATCGGACAAGCCTGGCATCATGCAAACCACACGGCTGTGCTCTCTGAGTGACTTCAGAGACAACAAAAGGGCAGGAGGAGCTATTGAGTAATTACATAAATCCCAAATTGGGGCTTTTATTTCAGAATCTCTCTGCTGCATTTTAATGAACACAGCGAAGCAGACATGATGGGATTCACTTTGCACATACTAGTGTTTACTAATTACAGGCCACAAAGGTTAAAACATGGAATCCTAGCTTTGTAAGATGACAATGGCAAAATTGACATTAATTTTCAAGGCAAAGAACACAAATTAGAATGGGCCAGATTTATGTTGTATACATGCATTTTACAATCATACAGTTGAAGGAGGGCAGATGGTGAAGAGAAGACAAAAGCTCAAAAGTAAATGTAATTGGTTTGTAATCCCAGGGACATCGGGGGACTGGGGTTAGGTGGCAGGAAATCTATTAAGGAGAGTATAGACTAAAAGCTGAGCTTCATTAGAAAGGAGGAGGATACTACACAAAGTAATCTTGCCCTCTTTATTCCCAGTACAGTCTACTTGGAGCAAAGAACCCGTGACAAGAAAAAAAATTCACCATTACCCTAGGGAATCAAGTTCTTAATCTAGTCTAAAGCAATGTCTCAGTTTTCCCAAGGATAATAGCTAACAAAGTCAATTCCTCCTGGCATCTAATGTAGATCAGCCACGAGCATCTAACATAGCTAATTTGCTCAAGTTAAATGGACATTTTGCACTGTAACAGTTTAGTAAATTTGATTTTCAAATATGTCTTAGAAAAGGTACCTCAACTGTTCTATAATCTATGTGTGATGTAACAGACACCTGCCTTTTCATTGTGTAGGAAATCCTTCCAGGATATCATTGGCTAACATCTGGATAATGCCAATTTTTTTAAACCACCCACCATTTAGCTACAAATTTAATTTCCTCCTAAAATTGATCCACTTAAGGTAACCACATAACCTCAGAAATAACTAGTATGTTCCTCCTTCTCCTAACCAAAATTATGCTCAAATAAGTTTAAGGGAAAGAAAAAAAATACATTTTTTTTTCTGGAGAGCTAAAAAGCAAAAAACAAAACAAACAAAAAGACACATTCAAAAGAATCCAGTTTGTTAACAAAAATATGCCTTAAAATCTAAATTACCTTCTCACAAAAAGAATTCAATTTATGATTCAACAGGAAAATCTGTGTGCGGGGTAATCTGAGAAGCCCGCATCTGCATTGGCGGCTAAGAATCAGAAACCAACCCGTCCTAACTATTATGCAAAGCAAAGAGGAATAACAAAATAGGCAATTTCCTAGAGCAAATTAGAATGCAATAGCAGGCATTTCATGAATATTTGAGAGTTCTCTTTTTCTCAATGACAAGCACCTGCATGGCTTTTGCTACTTCTGATGTTCAAAACATTTTGAATAAATGGTGCTAAACCTCTCCTCCAAAGGTGTCTGGGAAACAACAAGGACACTCATGTTGCAGGCAAGTTGCCTTGCTATTTCCACAGATATTTAGATAGAAGCTTTGAGAATATAATAATATTTACGGATAAGCAAATACACTTCCAGAATATTCTCATAACATCAATAGGCCTCTGGTCAAGATGGAGGCATAGGTAAACACACTTTGGCTCCTTATGCAACCACAGAAAGAATTACAACTAGATCTCAACAACAACAACAACAACAAAAACAATACCCTAAAACCATCAGACACTCTAGCTATATGGAAGTGTGACATCCAAGGATTTAAAGACCCCATATTCATCCAGATGGGTAGGAGGGGCAAAGATGAACAGATAGGTGGAGAGGCACAGAGACACAGTGTGGTCCAGAGAGGTAGGTAGCAGCAGCATAATGGGAAGTCCCGCATTCGCATGTGGTAGATAAAAATCAGGGGGATACCTTGGGCGCAAGCAATCCCAGCCCCAGGCCAGACCACGTAGCCCAGGGTTCCAGTGCTAGGAAGATAAATCACCATAACTTCTAACTGGGAAAATCAGTGGGGTGTGGGGCAGCAGCAGAAACTGCTGGATTTTCAGGAGACTCCACTTAAAATGTCCGCAGGACCACCCCCCTGGATTCAGCACCAGGGCAACAGCTAGAAGGGTACCAATCACACAGGGTGAGTGCTAGGCAAACCTCCAGAGACGAGACAGTGGCACTATCCCCTCTCTGAGCCCCTCTACCCACACAGAGCCACAAAATGGTGGAGTGGATTGTCCCAACCTGACAACCTTGCCCCACCTAAGGCTCCACCCAACACAATTTATAGGTGCCTTTTCTACAATAGGCCATGCTACTAATACAGGGAGTTGAAGCAGGTCTACCTAACACACAGAAGCAAACATAGGGAGGCTGCCAAATTAAGAAGACAAAGAAATATGGCCTAAATTAAAGAATAGAACAAAACTCCAGAAAAAGAACTAAAAGAAATGGAGATAACCAGCCTATCACATGCAGAGTTCAAAACACTGGTGATCAGGATGCTCAAAGAACTCACTGAGTATGTCAACAAAAGAAAAAAGACCCAGGAAGAAATGAAAGTTAGACAGTAAAATAAAGAAAAATCTACAGTGAACCAATAGTGGAGGGCATGAAGCCAGGATTCAGATCAATGATGTGGATCATAAGGAAGAAATAGGCACTCAACCAGAACAGCAAGAAGAAAAAAGAATAAAAAAAGAAAACAAGGATAGTATAAGGAGCCTCTGGGCCATCTCCAATCGTACTAACATCCGAATCATAGGGATACCACAAGGAGAAGAGGAAGGGAAAGAAATTGAAAACTTATTTGAAAAAAATAATGAAAGAAAGCTTTACTAATTTGGTGAAGGAAATAGACATACAAGTCCAGGAAGCACAGAGAGGCCCCAACAAGTTGGGCCCCAAGAGGACCACACCAAGATGCATCAAATGGCAAAGGTTAAAGATAAAGAGAGAATCTTTTTTTTAATAATCCAATTATTTTTTAATCTACACAGTTTTTAAAATCTATGCATACATGAACATAAAAAGTCTGAAAATATATACATATATATACACACATAAATTGATATTTTTGATTATGGGATTTTGCATATTTATTTTCTTTTTAATTTTTTATTTTATTTTATTGTTGCACTTGAATGACAATAGAGAGAGAATCTTAAAAGCAGCAAGAGAAAAGCAGAGATATGTACAAAAGATTTCCCATAAGACTGTCCGCTGATTTGTTAAAAGAAACGTTGCAGGCTAGAAGGGACTGGCAAGAAGTATTCAAAGTGATAAAAAGCATGAGCCTACAACCTATATTACTCTATCAAGCAAAGCTAACATTTAGAATGGAAGGGCAGATGAAGTGCTTCCCAAACAAGGTAAAGCTAAAGGAGTTTAGCATCACCAAGCCATTATTACATGAAATGTTAAAGGCACTTATTTAAGAAAAAGTAGTGTTCAAAACAATGAACATTAAAATAGCAACAAATTCATAACTATCAACAACTGAATCTAAAAACAAACAAACAAACAAGCTAAGCAAACAACCAGACCAGGAACAGAATAATAGATATGGAGATCATTTGGAGGGTTATCAGCTGGGAGGGAGAAGGGGGAAAAGGGGGAAAAAGGTGCAAGGATGAAGAAGCCTAATTAGTTGGTACAAAATAGACAGAGGGGAGTTAAGAATAGCAGAGGATATGGAGAAGCCAAAAAACTTATATGCATGACCCATGGACGTGAACTAAGAGTTGGGATTGCTGGAGGAAATAGGGTACCAGATGGAGGGGGGCTAAGGGGGGAACTGGGAAACCTGTAGTAGCATAATCGATAAAATATATTTAAAGCAACAGATGAGTGTGTGGGCCCATGTCAGAGAGGCAAAGGTAACCAGTTCTCACTCATAGTTTGAAAGACAACTACAATGTTCATTCAGGATTTATACTAAATGGGAAACACACATCATTTTGGAACCAGCTTTTAACATGTCAAACATGATTTGTTACCTGATAAATAATGACAAATGATATATTTTCACCTTGAAAGGCATGCAATTTTCAGTGAACTTGCTAACACAATGTTCTTTTAGTCTTAAGGTCTAACCCAAATGATTTGGGCCAGCATACACTTCTAAATGCATCTGTTGATTTTTTTTTCTCTTCTACCCACCCCGATCGGCAGGGACTGAGTTCACAAGGACCCCCTCTCCCTCGTGCTGCCCAGGCTGGCTCTGCCATCATTCACTCTCCATCTCTGTGCAGGTGACCATGAAATGCCCTTGCTTTTAAGTCCCAAGGGCTCCACAGTGTTACCGGCTGAAGTCCAAATTCTTCTGAAGGACACACAGGTACATTTCACAGCCTCAGCACAGGCAGAGGCCAGTCCTCCCACTTGATGCCACAACTTCCAAGCCCAGCTTCCTCCTCCCTTTTCCCAGTTGGCTATGACGACATTCTTCCCTGCCTTCAAAAAAAGGATTTTTGAAGAAAAAATGGCACCTCTCTGCCACTTCCACTGGGCTACTTCTATTGTACACTCTACATACCTTATCTTCTCAACACAGACATCAAATCATTTCTTTCCTTCACTCAAAACCTTCAACAGTATTCCATCTCATAATAAAATCCAAGTTTGGTGACCCTATGTGATGCCAGCCTCCACCTGCTTCCTCTCTGACTACCTCTTGTGTTATACCTCCCTCTCTATTTCCTTTGGCCATGCCAGCCCCCTTGGCATTGCTTAACCACACTTAGCATGCTCCTGCCCACCTCGGGGACTTTACATTTATTACTTCCTCTGCCCAGAATGCTCTTCTCCCAGTTGCTGACTGAGTGGCTTGCTCTCCATTTCTCCATATTCTGCTCACATGGCACCTGCCGGCGAGGCCTTCTTTGGCTACCCAAGTCTAAATTAGAAAGCATATTTTGCCATGCCAAGGAAATCCCTATTTCCCTACTCACTATGGTACATATTAGCAACTGATTTCACATTGCCGACCCTTGACTATGCCTTCTAATATCGCCCTCCCTCACTTCTCCTCTTACACTGCTTGTTTTTCTTCATTATGTTTGTCACCAGTTGACAATTCTCTATGAATCAACTTGTTCAATTTCTTTTCCTTGGTACTGGAACGTAAGCCTTCAAGTCCAGAACTATATTCCTAGCTTATTAAAACAGTGCGTGGCATATAACTGCTCAATTCCTATAGTGAATGAAGAAATACTATGTTTAAGTTTGCTGCCTTCTCTACTAAATCTCTTAGACCTTATCTTACAGAGGATTTTTTTATATGAAAAATAGTAACCACAGTACTTGGTAGAGAGAAACTATTCAATCAATGTTTTATTAAAGAGAAAAACATTTCAGATCTTAATCAACCCCACTAAAATGGAAGAAGTGATAATTCTCTACATTATTTTCAAGACATTCTATCCGCCAGAAGAAAATAAAAACTATCTTTTGAGAATATAAATTCAACTCATATCTTATACTCTACTGGTTCTAGTCAATATTGGCTGACTAAAGAGAAAACAAAAGACAAGTCATCTACAATATAGATACGGGATGTCAACACCACTCAGCTATTTAATGCCTGGATCATTGTTCATAGTCTTGGAGTTCCACTGACTGAAGCTGCTCATTGGAAAATAAGCAGCTAGTTGCATTATAGAATCCTTTAGTAGTTACATTAAAAAGGTATTCATAATAATATCAAGTATCTGAGTGGATCTGGGGAAATGAAGAGTTGATTCGTATATGTTTTAATTAAAGGATTCAAAGATTTAGTGTATGCTATCTAAGGCCTGCTGAGTGACAAGACAAGACACTGTCTTCTAATTAAGAAATGATCAATGCAGAAAAAGGAAGAAAGCAAAGTGGACAGCAGCCTGACCCCTTTGGTGGGATACAGAGAGTCTGAGCGAAGAGGTCAAGGCCTCTGGTAGGTAACGGCAGGGCTGCTCTAAGGGTCCCTGCTTCCACCTTCCCACTGTGCTCTTTGTCCTTCTCTGGAGGGCCTCACACAGAGGGGTGTAAACTGACCGGTCCTAAATACCCTCCCCTTAAAAGGGCATCCTTTATGGTATGAACGAAGAGACATTTAGAGCCAGGGTGTTTCAATGAAACCACCATGCTTATCAAATGGCTCGTAGGACCATTCATTGTCTGCCTCCATTTTAAGACCTCTCGGGTCTATGTCAAAAATCAAAGTGATAAGAAGCACAGACGGCCTGCAGGAGTTACCATGGCCTCCAGAAATGCCTGACCTTCCCGGAGGGGAAGGAGAGCACCCGTGGGCATGTGGCCCCAGAGAGAACAGGTGCCTCTTCCTCACCTCGCTCTTGCCTCTGCATGTGCCAGCTTCCTGATGCTCTAAGTAATCTTTAATCACTACCTACTTAGTAAACTCTTAGTTTTTCCCACTGGAACCAAACAAGGGCAATATTTTCCGAGAGCAAATTTCTTATGCTTTCTTATTGGCTAACTGATGGTTTTTTAAACAATCTACAAACTATACAACACATTTTGCAAATCCTCAAAACAGATGAACTCCCTTGACAGCACATTAGGTAGGCTTCACTGAGAGCTCCTAACCTTTATCTAACCTGGTGATTTTCAACCCGTGTGCTGCCAGAATTTGTAAAACTGCAATACCTGACTATTTAGTCAGGGGCACCAACCCCTTTTCCCTTAGGTAGATAAATAAAAGAAATTACAACTGCCAACACAGCAATGACCATCCAGTGTGAATGAATCAAAATTATCCTTATCTTTTTGTCAGATCAGCAAAAAATATACTTTTTGATGTGTTGCAGAATTTTAGTAATTACTTTACGTGTGCCATGAGATGAAAAAGGTTGGAAATGATGCTCTAACCCCATTAGTGATAGCTCTCCCCAGGCCCTGCAGGGGGCTATGGGCAATGCAAATCACAGCCAATAAACAGGTTTCTCCCCTCTGAAGAAACTGCCCCTAGCAAAGCCTACTGGCCCCAACAAATAGCCTAGACCACCACCTTTATTAAATAACGACAAAAAAATGAAAAGGAGATAAAGGACAGGAACCACGTGGCCCAAGTCTTAGGAATAGAAATAATGAGGTTATTTTATAACTGAAATATTGTGTTGATCCTCATTAGTTGCAGATTCTCTTGTAGCAAATTTGCCTAATGGCTAAAATATATTTATAATGCCAAAAATCAACATACGCATCACTTCCAGCCATTCACAGACTTGCACAGAACAGGAGAGCCATCGGAGCCACCTGACACACGTGTGCCAGCTGAGGTCAGACAGGGTGACTCTGTCCCATTTCAGCTCTCATACTGTAAAGAAATGGCCTTTTCGTGTTCTAGTTAGGGCCAATTTTTTTTTTTTTTTTTTGCACTAACGAGCTCTTTGTTGGTGATTTGGCTGTTTAACATGGCCCTCGAGTGTTGTGCTGAAGTACTGCTGTGTAGTGTCCCTTAAGTGCCAGGAGGCTGTGACCAGCCTTGCTGAGAAAGTACATGGTAGGTACAATTTGCTGTCGAGAGCAGAGACTCACAGGACCCTGACCCTGTGTTGCCCCTAGGAGCAATGGTTCCACATTCACTAGTTCAGTGGTTCAATATTTCCTAATTCGGTGTGCGAAGTTATTTTAGAGAACATAACTACAGCAAATAATGGGGCTGAATCAAGGCCAAAGGATTCTTCTAGGCCATCGCTACTAGGAAATGGTAGCTGGCATGCTCCTATATTAACGATATCACTGTAATATTGTTATGATTATTACTTCTCCTTTTAGTGCAATATTAATTCCGGCTCAACTGTCCTTGAATTGCTTTCATATCCATTTTCATAAAATGTGTCAGGCTAAGGGATCATCTTTAATGACACATTGATAAATAACACCCAGTTTTCAGCCCCCAGAAAGTTATAATCCAGTGAGGGAAACCATAAAATTTATAAGTATTATTTTTTACAGTGAAGTGAGATATGTTATGGCAGGGACATATGGAATTCTATAAGCCACACAAAAAGTGGGGAAGGGACTGGGGGAAAGTAGTTTAAAAAATGCCTTCTTGTAAAAAGTTACCTTTACCATTTCTTGATGTGTAAACAATCGGGAAAAAAGTCAACAGGCATCTCATACAAAGGTAATAGCCTGTACAAAGATCAGGGAGCGAGAAAAAAGAAGGCAAGTTTGGAGTCTTACAAGAACTTCTCCATGGTTGTAAAAGAGTTAAAATATGAGGATGAAGGAGCCTTAAAAATCCACATGGCACCAGCACAATTTTCAGTATCAGTTCTTCCACTTGCACAGTAAAGAAATGAATTCAGTGAAATAAATTCTGGAGTGGGGAGAAGGGCACATTAAGTCATTATGCTCCATTAATATTCTTTAGTTCAATACAACTAGCAACTACTTATGTTAGCAACTACTGAAGGTCCAGAACTTCTAACAAGCCATCCTGCACTTAGAGGAAAAAGTGCTTGGAGACGGCACTGTATTCACAGGCTGTAAGGAGGCGGTGCTACGGGCGAATGCCCGGGGCTTCTCTGGCGGATGGGATTAGCCTGGGAGTCTTGAGGCAGGAGAATGGTTCCATAAAGGCTCCTCTAAAATTAATGAATTAGTGCCATTGGCTCCGGAAGTGACTTAGACCTGGCTCTGATATCAAGATGGTCTTTTGCAGCTCTCAGGGGACTTTCAAACTGGTGATTGGTGTCTCTCAATTGTTCGTAAAAATTGGATTGCAGTCTGTGGAACAAAACAACCTGAAATAAAACCAGTTTGGAATTCTATACAGTAAATATTGCCTGCAACAAACTTGAAGTAAAGTGATATGCATTTTATTTGTTCATTGATACTGTCCAGGCTCATCCCATCTATACTATGTCCAAGTACAGCTGGTCTGCTGAACCAGCCCCGCAAGAAAGCTATTGATAAACAAGGTGCCTGATTAACATGAAGGTAAGGGTATCCAACTATACCATATATTAAGCATAGGGTAGAAAAGAGTTGATGTTATAAGATTCAACCAGTTATTATTTGGAAATTCTTTTGATTTAAATCTCCTTTAAGATTTTGTTGGCCTTCCAAGATTGTGTATCTACTTAGTGTTAGCACTCCTGTAAAATAATCTAGTATTTGCTCTTCACATGTGGAGAGGGGCTAGTAAAAGTGAATTCAGGATTACTCTGAGGTAGTCACACTTGTACAATATATCTGAAATCTTAAAGACTAAAAAATAAAATCCCATCTTAGTTTAGTTTTTATTTTTTAAATCCCTACACATGTTTTTTTATTGATTTGAGAGAGAGAGAGGAAGGGGGAGAAGAGACAGAGAGAAAGAGAGATACCGATGTGAGAGAGAAACATCAATTGGTTGTCTCTGGTACATGTCCCAGCCAGGTATTGAACCTGCCCCCTAGGTATGTGCCCTGACCGAGAATCGAACCTGCAACCCTTTGGTGTGCAGGACAATGCTCTGACCAACTGAGCCACCCAGTCAGAACTGTTTTAGTTCAGTTTTGTGCACAGTCCTCCCATTGCTTGCTCGCTTGGAAAGCGGCCGTACCAACTGATTCGTTTAGTTTTGTCACCATTCTCCATTACTTTGAATAAATTAAATAAAAAGCTATCAGCCTCAAAATGCAAATGGTGGTTGGGAAGTGAATGCCTGGGAAATTCCCATGGGGCGAGGTTCCAAGTGACAAGTTACAGAAGTTATTCATGATTGCCCATAGTAGGGGCAAGTTAAATGCAGAGTCCTTATTCTATGAGGACTAGTCAATATGGCTATTCCCCCCCACCCACGAGAAAACATTTCAAAACCCCAGCTCATGCCTGAAACTGTAGATAGCACCAGCCTCTAAATGTACTATGCTTTTTCTAACATACATTCCTATGATAAGGCTGAATTTATAAATTAGGCACAGTAAGAGATTAACAACAATAACTAATAATAAAATAGGACAATTATAACTACATACATAATAAAATTATGTCAATGCCATCTCTCTATCTCAAAATATCTTATTGCACTGTACTCACCTTTTCACTTAAAGGAAGCATTTTATCACTGCTCTCTGGCATATCAGAACTGCCAACATCACTACTTTTGCACTTTGGGGCCATTAGTAAGAGAAATAAGGATTACTTGAACACAAGCACTCGATACCTCGACAGTCGATCTGATAACCGAGATGGTGGCTAAGTCCACATTGTGGAGACACGGGACAAAAGGGTGATTCATGGCCCGAGACGGGACAGACTGGGACTCGCAAGATTTCATCACACTGCTCAGAGAAGCAAGCCATCAAAAACCTATAAACTGTTTATTTCTGGAATCTCCATTTAATATTCTCCCACAACGGGCAAGCAGGGGTAACTGAAACCTTGGAAAGTGAAACCACAGATATGGGAGCACTACCGTCGAAGCAAGTTAACTCCAAACACGGTGCCATTATGAAACAAAGAGAAAACATGCTTCTTTCAAAAAGCAACTGCTTGCTTGAGAATCATTAAATACCACATTGGCACATATTTTTGAAATGCTGAACTATTTATTTCACACCTACTCAGTGAACCTAATGAATGCCAAGGAGAATTGAAACTCTTATTACTTCAATAACTATTACAAAAAAGAAAAGATTTTCATTAATTGAAGCTAATAATGAGAGTAAAGTACCCCTTAATCATTTCAACACAAAATTAAGAACTATTTTGAAAGTCACTCTACTATAGGCAGATTAATATATTATCAGCCACTCTTCCTCTGGAAAAATTTTGGAATTTATATCCTGTTTTTACAATAGGAATGGCATAACAAAAGGCCACAATGACAACTTTCAACTGACTCATACATTCAAAACATTATATACACACATTTGCAAATTACTCACTTAACACGAGAAAGTGTACTAGTAGTCACGGGAAATTCTTTTCTGGGCTAAGGACTGGAGCTAAAGGATTAAATTTTTAATTATATAACATCAATAATTAAAAAGATCCTCTATATTTATTTATTGTACACACAGCAACAGCAAAATATTTAGGTTATAAGATTCTTAACTTCTAGTTGCTTTATTATGAGGATAAATATTCTAAAATTATTTTTTGTTTAAAAATTAGGAAGAGTGTTGGGATCACTGGGTTAGCAAGTTTCTCAGGAATAGGGCACAGAATAATAACTAGAGGAAAGTGGTAAAACACTACATGTCCCTCAAAAAAGAGGCTGTACAAGTTCCTCATGATTTTCAGTACGGACACGCTTATGTTACCTATTGTTGATACCAGTTATTTTACATAATAGTCCACACTTGACAACCAATCAAGCATTGTAACATTTTCAGTTGTAAATAAAGAAATTGTATGTAGATTCGCCACCCAAAAAAGCAAAATAGAAAGTGAATGACTCTAGCAAGGATCATTGTTTGTAATCAAAACGAGAAAAGGGGTTTCATTATCTCCCAGTTGGAGGATTTTGTAGGGAGAACAAAGAGGGAACAAATCATTACACAGAAAAAGAGGAGGATAAAATATAACTCAAGCTAAAAAATAGTGAAAATCTCAGACAATCTTTAAAAACATTTTGACTTAAGTGTCATAGTGGTACGTGTGCTCTCCTCCCCTTCTCATTATTACCTGCATATTTGCATGAAAACAGACTCCATTTCTCAACATTTATCTGGCTCCTGTGGCTGTGTTTCCACCTGAACTCTTAATCCTCCCTTTGTGACATAAATCCAGTCCTTGTGGAAATCGCCCCAATGCCACTGACAGGGGATTGTTGCTTCGTGGGGGCAATTTGCAGTGGAACAGTGGATGGATACTTAGAACCCCGACGTCCATAGCAGAAAGCACTGAGAAAAGAAATTACCGAATGGTGAAGTCACAGCTGCAATAGAACTATAATAACACTACTGTTACCACAACTTGAGGCTGATATTCCACATGATTTCTTTATTACTTTTTCCTTGAACTAAAGTTGGTGGGCAGCATCAAATTACCATTAAGATTATGCATAGGCGTGTCATAATTATTGCTGGGGTACCTAGTGTGGTAAAGGGCCCTGTTTTGAATATTCCTTGGCAAGGGTAAGAATTCAAAAACTTGTGTTGAGTACGCAGCTCTGGGCCCAAAACCTAGTGAAGATTCTAGTCTAGTAGTTACTATTATCATTTGTGGAACACCAGACTCATACATCATGTTACCCAGGAAATTGTCCATTCTTTCCTATTCTTATCATTTAAGTTAGTCTCCATCTGTTAATTTAGACCTCAAAGGTCATTGTTCCTCATTGTCCATGGATTCCATACTATGAGCCTGGCACTTGTTAAAAAGCATTTGTAACCTCATTATCAAAACTCACGGCACTCTCGTGCCCATATGTGGACAAACACAAAGGGGTGAAACATTCAGTCACCCGCTGCCCACTTTCTGACTAAAGCCAAACAAAGCAACACTCTGCCCATCTCCTTTCAGTTGGGCTCCCGTGTATTTTTTTTAATCCTCAGCAGAGGATATGTTCTCATTGATTTTAAATGGGGTGGGGCTGGGAGAAATACTGATCAGGTTGCCTTTGATACCCATCCCAACAAGGGATCGACACTACCACCTACCTAGGTATGTGTCCTAACTAAGGATCGAACCCCCAACCTTTTGGTGCACACTCCAACCAACTGAGCCACCCAGCCAGGACATCAGTCAGCTCTCCTATTACAAACAGGTCCTTTCTCAATGTATTTAGTGCCACATGTTTTCATCTTTGCTTTTGTGTTGGCCATTTCATCGTGTAAAAGGCAGTTCTTAAGCGCTATCTATTGGTCCCAGCACAAGAAGGCTGCGACGTGCCTTCTGGAGAAAATAGGTGTGTTAGTTAAGTTTCATTCATGCGTGAGTCACAGCGCCGTGTGTGAGGTCAGTGTTAATGAGTCAACAACAGGGCCCATCCATCAAAGGGGAGAGGAAACTCTCAGATGCGCTTGTGAGGCTGGTTTAGAAAGAGCTAAAATGCCACCAGTAGTGGCTACATACATGTGTGGATTCCTGAGATCATGACGGATATAAAGCGTATACAATTGACACCACTGTCAAGGTTGGAAGCCAAGGGAATTGATGGCCATGTTACTGAGGGTCAAAAACATGTTAAATCCACATTGACTAGTGTGTATTATAAAGATACACTATATAGAATTACTTATTATGTATATTAAATGAGGAAGCTTTAGACAGAAATACACATATAAGAAGGTTATTCGCTGAACAGCTGACAAAAGTGTTGTGACCAGAGGCTCACAGGAACCCCACCTGCTGTTTCCCTCAGGAGTGATGAGCGGTTCAGGGTCCACTAATTCAGTGTTTGTGGTGACGTTATACAACAGAAGCGCCACATGCAGTGAGAAGTAACTATCCTCACATGCACAATCTTTAAAGACCACGTGCAGTTCAAATTTCTACGACAGGCACATGCCAGACATTGTGGGCTGGGTTGTAAGCCACGGCTACAAAGCAAATATTGCAATAAAGCGGGTGACACAGTTTTTTTGGTTTCTCAGTGCATATACATGTTATGTAGGTTATTAAGTGTGCAATAACATTACGTCTAAAGAGTATATGCACCTTAGTTAAAAAATACTTTATTTTGCCCCAGCCGAGTAGCTCCATTGGCTAGAGCATCATTCTTATACACCAAGGTCGAGGGTTCCATCCCTGGTCAAGGCACATACAAGAATCCACCAATGAGTGCATAAACACATGGAACAACAAATCGTTGTCTCTCTCTCAATCTCTCCCTCTCCTTTTCTCTCTCTCTAACGTTAATCAGTAAAAAATTATTTAAAAATTACTTTATTGCAAATAAAATGCTAACCATGAACTAAGCCTTTAGTGAGTCGTAATCTAATTGCTGGTGGAGGAGGGTCTTGCCCTAGTAACATCGAAAACCACCCATCACAGATCACCATAACAATATAATAATGATTTAAGTGTCTGAAATATGACAAGAATTAGCAAAATGTGACACAAAGACATGAAATGAGAAAGCACTGTTGGAAAAATGGCACCAATAAACTTGCTTGATGCAGAATTGCCACAAACCTTCAATTTGTTTAAAAAAAATGAGGTGTGCCTCTCTAAGGCATAGATACAAATATAGGCACCAGTTAAATTTGAATTTCAGGTGAACAATAAATAATTTTGTAGTATAATTATACTCTGCTCGATATTTGAAATTGAAAATTAACCGGGTGTTCCATATTTTTATTTGCTGAATCCAGCAACTTATCGGGGGCAAAACCAAAGCTTAACCTGCATGTCTAAATAACAACTGCCCTTGTTCTCACCACTTTCTGCATCTTTAATTTTTAACACAATAGGATTTTTAAATTAAATGCATTTTAATAGGATGTTTAAATTATTCTTTTGCTTTTGGATTGACCAGTTTTCTAAGTTTGTTGTCCTTGAAAATTTAACCTTGCTAAAACTCCAAATATAAACTTCCTTCCGAGGAGAACAGTATATTTTAAAGATAGATCTTTAATCTAAAGAGTTAATCTTATTTTTCACAAGTTACAAGTGCTCATACATACGATATCTCATATTATCTTAACTGTGAAAATGTCACCACTGTCTACCAAAAAGATGGAACAACCACTCTATAACTAATTCTATTTAAAACCACTACACGTAACACACAGTCACTGAACTTACTAACTAATTGTGATAAAGGTGAGAGCTTGTATCACCTGCTTTACCACTCAAGCCCCAGAAATCTTATTAGGCTCTTCTCTCATCTGAAAGGTTTTTTTTTCTTCCACAAGATTCCATTGCTATCGTCTGCAGAACCAGGGTCTGATACACACAAAAAAGGAAGAGGCAGCCATGCCAGGCATCACCACCACTCACCAATACCCACGTTGCCTCTACGTCTGCGCAGACAGAAGGTTCTTCTCCCACCCCGATTAACTGTGTGTATGCTGTGTGTCCAATGCCATTTCTGGATAGAAGCATTTACTTGCTGGTGCCCGACCTTCCAGCCCACTCTTTCACTGCCAATGGTGAGTACAAAACCAGGTGTCCGCAGAGGGAAGTCGGGGAATGGAGGCGGCCTGGGCAGCTGAGCTAGCACACCGGAGGACTGGTGTCCACACTCAGAGGTCAGCGAACTAGAGCCCGTAGACAAAATACCACTTGCAGCCTGTTTGTATGTGGCCCACTAGCTAACATTGGTTTTCATATTTCAAAATGTAAAATATAAAAATGACTCCTTCTTGGAGCCAGAATAGTCAGTCCAATGTGCCCCTTGGCTACAATGCTTAAAATATTGACTCTGACCCTTCAAGAAAATTGGGCTAACCCCTGCCCTAAAGATTCACCCGGACCCGCAGCAACCTCTGTGTGAGCAAGAAATAAGTTTGTGAAAACAGCAGGGATTTGAGTTATTTGTCAGAGCAGCAATAGGGACTTCAGTTCCAGTGCTGTCATTCAGTGGCAATAAAACTCTCTGAGGCTCAGCGGCCCCCTTGTCAAATGGGTGCACATTGAAAGAGATACAACATATGATGATATAACTAGAAGTCATTAGTGATCCAGCAGGGGAGACTAAGTAGACCATGCTGAGGCCACGCCGACGGGAGATGCACAGATGCACTGATTGATTATAAAAATATCTTCCACCCGAGGCACAATGTTGCCCAAGTCTAGACTTATCTATAATAAATGTGTCCTTACATGTTTAAACTCTTCTCTTTAAGTGTCCCTTTTCAATTTTTCTAAAACGTCTGTCAGTCTAATATTTTGTAGGCACTACTCTATCGGTCTTGTGGTCCAACGGAAACACATCCAAATGGATAAAGTCGTGCACAATTTAAAATGCAAAACAAACCACCGTGCATTTTTTAGGTCAGCTTTGACAGTCTGGAAATTCAGAAGAGATTTCTTGGGAAAATTCTGCAAACAGCTTCTGTCCTATAAATGGACCTATGGGACCTCAAGCCCTGATTCCTCTGGACAAGGAATTTTCCTGACCACTTCTGGTTCTCGGTCTTCTTTAAGATGCGAGACTTTCTGCCAGGTATACTTCCAGGGGCTAAGTATCCCCTGGGTTGTCATTTCTCCTGAGAGGGGTCTCTGTCAAATTATTGCCCAGAAGTTGGGGACTTATGCCTGTAGAAAATGTCCTTTATGAGTTCGAAGGCCAATTTCCCCATCTTTACACTTTCAGGTTTAGCAATCCTCTCTAATTAAACAATGTATTGGTCACAGAAGAATAATATGGAATGGGTTTCATTGTATTTGGAATATATCACTGATTGTCAGCAGAAAATTTAGAAAAATACAGAATCAAGTCCTTCTTCAAGGAAAAGGCTTTGGCATCTCAAATAGTACAGAGAATGTACGTAAAGTAAGGCAAGGTTCCTGTTAATAAGACTATGCACCACAGAGTGAGGCAATCACTATTTTCTGGTGGAGCTTCTAACACATCCAGATGGATTAGTGTGACATTCTGTAGGAGGCCTTTCTGTGGAAGGAGGTGAGTCAATAGCATTAGGAGAAGCGGGTTAGAATGCTGCTGCAAACCTAATGTTTTTCGGGCTCACGATTTTCAGCCAGAACGCCGCGTATGCTCTTTAAGAAGTGATTATATGGAACCCCTCCCACTGTGCATGAACAAGAATTTCCTTATGGAGACACAATGTTAAGCAAAACTGCTAAAAACTTCAAAACTACTTCCAGGGTGTGTTGGCTAATTCACATTTTATCCTAACTAAAACACATGAGTTAATAGTAAAGATGAGTTCTGAGGATGTAAAATAAATATATGCCCATGAAATATTGGGTAATAAGCTGTTTTGTTTTATGGCTGAGATGCCTTCCCTATAGAAATGAGTTCTCCCACCGCATTATGGAAGCACAAATTGAAATGTTCTCCACCCTCCTGGCCCCTGTTCCTCAAATGCTTCCTTACTGAGATGTCTGAAGCTCTCTGTTTATTCACTCACTGCAACCTCCACTTCCTTTCTCCAAACTTTCCGTGTTTCACTTTCTTATTCTGCTCCACGTTTCCAACCACAGTCCCTTCTTCAGGAACACCTTAGTCCCACAGCTCCCCTCCCACCAGCCCCCAAGGTTCCTCTCTCCTGGGCCCGCCCTCCCTCCCCCTTACACCAAACACCACACTTGCAATCACTTGCATCATCTGTCTTATCTGCTCCTGGTGGACTGAAGCATGTCAAAGGGTATCAACACATTAGAGGACATAGCAGTGGAAAAGGAGGAAGGAGGGACAAGCACAGCCTGCTGTGAGCACCGAGGAGCAATGGGGTCACAGGACAGGGCTTCGCCATGGAGCTCAGCCTTGAAGAGTAGGTAAGAGTTTCCCGGTAGGAGATAAAGTTGGGAAGACGCTGGAAAAAACTCAGCGCAGACACTTATCTTTGTGTACTCTAAAAATCAGAAACAGTTCCCCAATTCCCATTTACCTCACTCAAATCTCACATGTAACTTTTTAATACAAGAAAGGCAATCTGGGGCTATAACAGACAAATGTGAACAAAACTGAAAATAGAATCATAAGCAATGCGTGAAATATATATATTTAACTCAGGTTCCAGAAAGCTAGATTCTAGTACCACCTTTGCTACTAAGTGTCAGAAATCTGCCTGTTGTCTATACCACATCCACTTCCCAGTCCCTTTCCCTCCCCAGTCCAAGTGTGGGAATTCCCTGGCATAAACCAATCCACCCCATTGCCTATTCTATTACTTGCTTATATTAAAGAAGGTATATGGCCGATCCCAATCTTGTTTCAGAATGTGCTCAGAAGCCAGGTCAGCTGCCCATTCCCATTAAGTGAATGTGAATAGAGACGATGGAAACCCCGATGTTGGTTAAATATGACCTATGACCTTGACAGAACTTTCAAGTGACATCTAAGGGATGTGCCTTGTCCTAATGTAATGGGGACCCTCCCCCCCAAAATGGGTAAGGGGTGGGGAAACACGAAGGTGGCCCACATTGCCGTGACAACTGGGACGACCCCAGCAGCTCCTGCCAGCATGTGGGAGATTCCGGGAGCAGCCTTTGAAAGGGGGATGTAAGGGAACACCACCATCTTTGTTCTCGCGACTTTATTGGCTGCACGGCTTCAGTTCTGGGCCCTGCGCCTTGAGGATCACATGATCCAGGAACATTCCTGATGTCACTCTCTGAGCCCTCCAAGGCCTGCCTGGAGTGCAGCGGGCGCTTCACCAGTAAGAGGGGAGGGGAAGGGGCTTGGTCTTCAGGCCCTGGAAGCTGTGCGGCCAGACAACAAGCCCCAAGGCCCTGCCGCACACCAGAGGCCGTGGAAAGCCACCTCCTTGCTGCCCACGTGCTCCTCCAACGGAGGCCGTCAGTGGCAGCACCCACGGCAGCAGCACCCACTGCGGCAGCCATTGCACCCGGCCAGCCTGGGCAGGGCCTTGGACCCACACCACCAACACGTTGGGCAGGGCTTAGCAGATGGGCCTGTGCTGGTCCTGGAAAGCATATGGCCAGTCTACAATCCCCACACTCCTCCCGGCATGGGAAGCAGCAGCGGCACTGATGAGCGGGGCTCTGCTGCGAGGGTCCTTCCCAGCCTGGCACGGACACTCCGGAGGGCAGCGAGCAGAGGAAGAGGACACTGCACTGGGAGTGGGACACTTGAACATACTGACTCGGAAGGATGTCTGAAGCCAGACAGCAACTGGAAACCAGCTAAGCCACCTGCATTACTTAAAAGACAGTGTCTTTGGGTAGGAGTTGTTCCTAGCATAACCTTGAACTCAGCTGGCAGAGGGTGGGCAGGGGACCTTCTTTGGGTCTCAGAGAAAGTGGGCTTTGAGGCAGAAACTTGTCTTTATATCAAAGTGCATATACTTTAAATAAATGATTCATTTTCCCTTCCACCAAACTCTGTCTCCAGAGTTTTTTGCCTATTGGTGTTGAGCTATAGGACCCCACGGGTTTTTCAGTTACATGAACAAATTACCTTTTAAGACAACAGGAACTTATATTTAAGGGAGGATTTGGACCTCTGATAAAATAAACAACCTGAAACTGTTTTCTTATAATTCAATCAATAAGTCACATCCTTAAGGAATCCATAGAAACCACTTGGGATAACCATCTGAATCTGTTCATAAAAAAACATCACTAGATACTTGTGGCCATCACTGTCCTCAAAACCTGTGTGCACGTGTGTGTAAAGAAGTAAGAATTGTGGACAACACTGTTTTAACTGCTGGCACCCTATTGTAAATAGATTTCCAGGATCAATAAGCAAATCCTGAATAAATAACTATATGAATGAATAAAAATAAACACAGGTCTTTCTACGTAGAAAGTTTAGATCATCTGCCCTCAATTCTATTGTAATATTGTTTTTAGAATGTTGACCAATAATTCAGCCTAAGCCAGCATTTTGAGGAGGAAAGGGCTTATAATCAGGTTTTTGAAGCATAGGCACTTATTGGTGACAAAAGTCAAAGTAAAGAACAGGTCAATGCCATTCAGAAGGCGGCACTTACTCTAATGAGAATGGAAAAACAGTAAGAAATTTAAAGTGCATACTCAAGTGTTTGTACATATAGCCAAGAATTCAAAATAGTATACCCTCAATTAAAAGTGCAGCAGGACTACTGTATTCAATCAAGAGTACACTGAGAGTCCTAAGGACCAGAACCAAAGCAGCCCATGTGATGAGCTGGAAAAACCCAGAAGCTGGCCAAGTCCACATCACACAAAGCCCGGTGCTGAACAACAATTAATCAGCAACTGCACATGCTGCCTAGCAGCTTCAGAAATCTCACACAGAACAATAAAAAGCAAATCGCTAAATTTTAAAAAGCACAGCAGCCAGCAGATGGGATTCCATAGCACAGAGCTATCCTAAAGCCATGGCCAGCTGGGGCAACAGACCCGAGGAAACCATACCTAGCTGTACAGAAGGACATGACACCCTTCTTTCTAACTGGTACTAAAAAGTTAGCAACTTTTGAGCACAAATCACCCACTACCTATGAGCCTGTGTTTAACTTCCCCTAAACCCTGCAAGACAACTTCCCTGGGCAGACTTCGATTGCAACTTCTTTGGGCAGCGTTCCCTATGGATAGTCCTGGCTCTCTGGGACACTAAGAAGATTTCTGCCAATGACCTTGAGTTCACCCATTTGTCATGATCATCATTACTGGTTCTCTGGCTCAGAAAGTGCCAAGAACAAATTAAGTTCATATGAGACTTATTCTTCAGTCAAAGACGCTGGCTCTGTTTCCCAACAATTTTCACTTGAATAATTTAAGAACGTGATATATCGTCAGTTGCCCTGCAGCCTCCCACTATGTCAACATTGTGTTCTTTAACATAAAAGTTTCATTTTTAGCCTTTTATTTTCTGTGTTAAATGGCCATACATCTCTGTTAACTGACCGGGATTACGCAGCATATGGAATGCCAAACCTTCTCTCTTTGAAATACAATTTCCTTTTGGCTTTTTGCCCAAACGCAGTTAAGCAGTATTAGCTCCCCAGGCAGACCTCATCGTCTTTGAGTTAAATACAGTAAGAAGTGCTGATGCTTCTATTTCACTAATATCTTTGCTCTATAATCCTTTATTTTATGACCTGCCCCTGGCTGCTCCCTGAGCTAAGAATGTACTGTTCATAAAGCAGGGTGACAAGACATCATATAAAGATAAAGAAAATGGTGTTGCTTTAGCTTGCACCTGAGCAATCAGGACACAGTATATGAATGTAGATGCTCTAGGCTACTATTTGATCCAATATAAAAAGCAAAACATTACGTTTTCATCGAACATGAGAAAAATCTAGATTTCTGTTGTTTTAATCTTTTACTCGCAGAAGAGCCACTGACAGAGTCGACCCTGGAGAGGCGAGCTGAGTGGCATGACTGCGCCGGTCGCGACACCGCATCGGCCTTTAGAGCCTTTCCTGGATTAGCACACCCAAAGCGCATCGAACAGATGCCCCATTTGGTTGGTGTTAGTAATTCTCGAATTGCTTAGTGGTGTTCAAATCCAGAAGGGGTGAAGAGATAATTCTGAATGCTTCTTCCTAACCGACCTATCTTTTACTGAAGTTATCTTTAACACGCGCTGCTTGTGTAGTAAGTCCTCTGAGCCAGGCACACTTAAGGACTTTATAAACATCAACTGATTAAATCTTTATAATGGTTACATAGAGTAGATTCTAAATTCTGACCAAGTTTTGCAGATGAAGGAGCTGAGGCACAGAGAGGTTCGGTAAGAGGCCCAAGGTCACAGAGCGCATAAGGGGCAGAGCCAAACAGTCTGGCTCCAAAGTCTGTATGTACCTGTCCCACTAGAATAAGTTTCCTCTCACTGTAAATCAGCATTGAATATAAACCTCAGCCTTTAAAACCTTTGATTAACACCAGTTAAATTTTGTTAAGACAGAATAATAGTGGCCCAAGTTAAAACATGGATAAATTAAAAAAGGTATATAGTTTTGACTTCTGAAAAACCTTAGCGATGTGACGAAGTGAAGAAGACAGATTATAGATTTTTGTCACTAAAATCTTCCATACATGAAACAGGTTCAAAATCTAAACTTAATTTAAATTTAAATTTGGTTTTGATAAGCTTCTTAAATGGCTACTGTTGCTTCCCCTAGGACATATTGATTTCACATCTTACTGTCTGTTTCTAGAAAAGAGAGAAAGAAGACTATCTGGCTTTTAAATGACTATTCTGCTTCTCCCCTGATAATAGTGTTGTGTTCAAAAACAAATGATGTGGTAAAAGAAAAGAAGCAAAAAGGTTGTGGGCAGAGAAGATAAATTATCAGTGTAAACTCTCATAAATCAAGAACTCTGTCTCCTTCAACTTTCTATCCCTTCCCTAAGTGCTCAGTTTGTTCTACCCCGCTGCCGCCCATCTCTACCACCCCCAGGACTCAAAAACCCTCTTCACACTTATTTCTAAAAGACTTTATTTATATTATTTTAGAGAGAGGGAAGGAGAGGGAGAGAAACATCAATGTGCAGTTGCCTCTCACACGCCCTCTACTGGGGACCTGGCCAACAACCCAGGCATGTTTCCTGCCTGGGAATCGAACCGGCAACCCCTTGGTTTGTAGGCTGGTGCTCAATCCACTGAACCACACCAGCCAGGGCAAAAACCTTCTTCACACTTAATCTCAGGGCACTCAGCAACTGAAACCTTTGGCTTTTAATCATCCCTTCTCTCATCTTCTCTACTCGCTTTCCTCTCTAAACTAAAGAAGGGTTTCTTACATATACTGTGTTCCTTTGGATGATAATAATAATATTAATAAATCAATAACAACAAAATAGTACTACCGGGCTCTATGCTAACTGTCTTGCATCATGGTTTCTTCTAATCCTCCTAATAGCGCTGCGAGGTTAGATGGGATGGCAGCCAAGATATTTAACACCAATTAGAACAGCCACTGGCCATAAACAATGGGGTGGGTCTGAAAGTGTGGAAACTGCTGAATGTCAGCCTTGCGTTAAGTATGCAGGTTATTCCCACCGCACAGCAAGTGTAAGGAACACACCTAAGATCACACAACTAGTTAATGTTGTAGCTCAAAATCACGCCAGTGTGTGTTTGACTTGGAGATGACGTGCAGTACTATGGAGCTAATAGATCTTTGAAAAGAGCGGTCAGTTGCCAAGTATACTTAGGAAACATTGCATATACTATTCCCTGTTTTGGACATGAGTATTAGCACATTAAAGGCTCTGAGATGCCCAGAAAAGGAAGCTGTTTTACTTTTCTGAATTCAGAGATTTTCACACTGTATTGGTTAGAAAACCATTTCTTCTTGCAATCACTATTAGGAGTGTTCCAAAAACACAGTAGGGGAAATATGAGTCCAGAAACATAGTTTTTTGGCCCTTGTAAGCCTCTAACAGTTGGATGCCATAACTCTCTTTTCCTTCTAATGTACAATAATTTGTGGGGGGTTTGTATTTGTGGTTTTGTTTTATATTCCTGAGCAAGTGATTTCTCAGCCATTCATTTAGGCTTATGAGTCAGGGATATGTAAAATGATAAATTTAAGAGTATTTCCTAATGATAGAGATTACTCTTGATTTGACTTGTATAAATTGCATTGCGTTATCTGCTAGTATCCTCCACGAACACATTTTCAAATTAACTGCAGTAGAATACAACCAAATAGTTGACATCTTACCTTGGCTGAATTAATATTTTTTTAATCACAGTTTCACAAGGGCAATTAAGCAAGGTAAAGAAAAAAGATACCTATATTGGAAAGAACGAAAAAAATATTTGTAGATATGATCCTGTATACCAACAATCCTATGAAATCCATTAAAAATAAGTAAAACTAATAAAGGAGTTTAACAAGGTTGTAAAATACAGAATTAACATAAAGAAAACACTTGTATATCTACATAGTTACAATTATGAACATCCTGAACATTAAATTAAGAAGAAAATTCTATTTACAATATCATCAGAAAGAGTGACATACTTGTAACAAAGAATAATTGTAACAAAAGAATGTATGACTTAGATACTAATAACTACAAACAATCATCGAAAGAAATTAACCAGTTACCAATAATCATCGAAATAAATTAACCCCTAAACAAATGGAAAGATATTTCACCTTAATGGATGACAAGATTTAATATTGTTAAGATGGCAATTGATCTATCAATCCCTAAATTGATCTACAGATTCAAGGCAATACCTACCAAAATCCCAGCAGCCTTTTTGGCAGAAATTGGCAAGCTGATTCTAAAATTCATATGGAAAGGCAAGAGACCCCAAATAGCCAAAATGATCTTGAAAATGCAAAAAGATGAAGGATTTGGATTTTCCAAGTTCAACCCTTCCTACAAAACTACAGTAATCAAGACAATGTGTACTGGCAAAAGGATAAACTGAGAGAAAAACAGAATAAAATTCAGAATCCATAAAAATCCTCGCACTTTCGGTCAGTTGGATACTAACAGGATACTAACGCCATTCAATGGGGTAACGACCGTCTTAACCAATGGTGTTGCCACAACTGGGTATCCACGTACAAAAGAATGAAGTTGGGCCCCTGACTGATACGATATATAACAGTCATCTCAAAGAATATAGCTATAAGAGCTGAGACCTACATGTGAGAGTTTACACTATAAAACTCAGAACAAAACATAAGAGTAAATATTGACGATCCTGGATTAGGCAGCCATTTCTTAGAGGTTACACAAAAGCACAAATGAAAAAAGGAGAATAAGTGAAGACTCCACCAAAATTTTAAAATGTTGTTCATCAAAGAAAATCATCTAGAAAGT
The DNA here is from genome assembly GCF_022682495.2 of Desmodus rotundus. Lineage (NCBI taxonomy): Eukaryota > Metazoa > Chordata > Mammalia > Chiroptera > Phyllostomidae > Desmodus > Desmodus rotundus. The sequence goes on along the minus strand of NC_071399.1, from coordinate 85,269,821 downwards.
GAACGATTGACAGAATGGGAGAAAATATGTGCAAACAATATATCTGTTCAGGGGTGTGCATTCAAAATCCATAAAGAACTCCTAAACCTCAATTTAAAAAACAAAACAAAACATGTAATTGAAACATGGACCACAGATATGAACAGACAGTTATGCAAGCAAAGAAGACATACAACCAGCCAATGGGCATCTGAAAAGGTGTTAAGTGTTATTAACCATCGGGGAAACACATACCGAAACCACAATTCAATTACCCTTTATAACCGCTAGGATGCTATAGCCAAAAGGACAAGTAATTACCAGTGTGCCAGAGATGTGGACACCTGGGACCATCACACTTTGCCGGTGGAAATACAAAGTGACACAGTTGCTTTGGAAGACAGTTGGGCAGTTTCTCAAATGCTTAGAGTTCCCACAATGTCACTTTTAAACATACGTTCCCACAAAAACGTGTGTACAGTTGTTTAAAGCACCACTATTCATCATAGGCAAAGAGTGGAAACAACCCAAATGCCTGTCATGTGAAAAATGGATGAGCAAATGGAGTACTACTCAGCAGTGAAGAGGAACGGAATCCAGCGATGTGCTATGACATGGGTGAACACTGAACACATCATGGTGAGTGAAAGAAGAAATACATTTATGTGAAATATCCAGAAGAGATGAATTCATAGAGACAGAAAGCAGATGAATGGTTGCCAGGCATTGGGGTTATGAGGCAATGGGAAGGATTGCTAATGGGCATGGGCTTCCTTTGAGGGTGATCGAAATGTTCTGGAAAGAGTGTGCTGTAATCAGTGCACAACTTTGCAAATACACTAAAACACAAAGAACTGTTTAAGATGGTGACTTCATTGTGTGTGAATTATATCTCCATAAAGCTGTTATTTCAAAAATTAATCACACGCTCTTCCCCATATATGTGTTTTTAAAACCTAGCAGTTTAATATAGCTTGACAGCAAAAGAAATAATTGTGCTGCAAAACCCTAGCTTATAGTATCAAGCTCATATTTCTGTAATTTCAGCCATTGGGAACAGAAAATATAACCAAGATAAAAAGTATTGTATCTGATTAAACATTTCAAAACAATACCCTTTAAGGAAGTGAGAAATCACCATGGCGTCTTTCTGTGTTGTATTGAGAGTAATATTAAGGAAACAAACTCCCTCCAAGTCGATGCATATATATTGCAGTTTTAAATGTTAATTAGTTTTTATCTAAGCATTAATGTCCTTCGGAGACACAGTGACAAAAGCCACAGGTGGGGATGAAAGGAACGCTGCTTATTGGAAATGAGGAATATTGTCTATGTTGCCAAAGTAACCAAATTGTCTCATAAGAAATGTACGACTTGATATTCACTTATCAATATTTCTCAGATGCAACCCTTATCTTGCCTTTGTTGTAAATTTCATTTCCTTGTAATGACTTCACAGATTCCGCCCTTTACATGCATGTCTCTTTTATTTCTGCTTCTAGAATTAATTAAACCAGAGAAACTTGGCTCAGGCTCTCTCTCTCTCTCTCTCTCACTGTCCATGGTAAATACACCGTTTTTATCCAGAACACCCTACGATATCGTAATTGCTCACTGAATTTGCGGTCTTCCATCGGAACCTCTCTTATAACGATCCCCAAATCCCAGGATCACAGGGGCTGCTAATGGCCAAGGAGCCTAGAGTTCATCTAGCTCAGAGTACAAAGTCGAAAAATGATCAATAAATATTTGCTGAACTAAATCCTTTGCTTTTTAGCACTAATCATCCGTCCGTCCTCTAGCTCCCAGTGAATCGATGGTTTTAAACTCCAATGATGGAAAAGGAAAACTCACTGCCCTAGGAGATTCTATGTCCCATTTTGAAGAGCTCTAATCATTAGAAAGCTAACTTCCTACGCACTTTTAACCTTCCAGATCCTGCCTGTGTCTCCTGCAGCCACATACAATCCTGCTTTCCTGATTTCCCTGTAAATATTTAGGTATGTTTATGTCTGATGTTGCTTAGCCCTGTTTTTTGTTTGTTTGTTTGTTTGGCTGTTTCCAAGCTCAGCACTTTACAATTCTTCTCCCCGTAATTGTCAAATTGAGCTCACCAGTTAAGTTTGAACAGATGATTTTTGGAACCTGGTTCTTGAATCCTTTTTTGGAACTATGCTTGGGCTTCCCAGCTCACAGTTCTTGAATTTATAATAGAGCCTTGACACATAATATTATTCCACCTGTCTTACAAGCAGCTGTGCTCCTTTCAAACAAAGTGTAGCTTTATCCTGGTTGCAAGGTCTAGATGTGGTCCAGTTCAACTAGCCTCCGGGCAAGTAAGTCCTAGGTCCCCTCTCTCCAACAACTTAAGCTCCAGGCCTGCAGGGAAAAAAATCTCCCTCTCTGATTACATCTATGTAGCCAGCTACAGAACTTTTTCATATCTCCCTCCTTCTTAAAAGTCCAACATACCTAGGATTTAGTAGTCTGTAGAGATATTTCAAAGATTACTCTGATGTTGTCAATTGTCCTTGAAAGTACCAGTGGGAAAGGGTGGGATGTACAGTTTTGACAAGTTTCGGAGAGCTTTCCTCCATATTTCAGGTACACTTCATGGAGACATATCACGGTCTGACTGGCCATTTCACAGATGTCATGCGATTCCCCTGTAGTTTTTTTTAGCAACACCTCCCTTGCATCTCTACCATGGCCGTGTCTCTCTCAGCCAATACCAGGTAATCTCACTCTGCAACTCTCCTTACTGCACTGTGGACCCAGAAGATACACATAAACACAGTTGTTCTGAATAACTGTCTCATCTCCAGAATTCACTCACTCAATCACAGGCATGTTAGGGTTTGATCCATAAACTGCGTCCAGGTCAATACCATCCTGACGGAATGATTCATCCCGCTCGGTTTCAGACTGATCTGTAAACAGCCACCTCGGGAAGCCACTCATTCAACATGTTCCCCGCAAACACAGTTTGCATATCAAGCTCTGCATTGGGTTTGGAGAGAAGCTGAAGGAGAAATGCCTTCAGGGCCTGGGTCATGCATTGTTGATGCTTATCCCTGGATCCTAGGACAGGGAGGGCAATCATAGATTAAAACTGAGTCTAGACATCAAACATATGTAAAGTTTGGTCCTATTATTGCTAGCCTACATTTTCTTTTTCTTTAAACCCTCTTTATTTTTTTTAAAGATTTTACTCATTTATTTTTAGAGAGTGGGGGAGGGAGGGATAAAGAGAAGAAGAGACATTGATGTGAGAGAGAAACATCGATCAGTTGCCTCTGGTAGGAGCCCTGGCTGGGCATAGAATCTGCAACCCAGGCCCTGACTGGGAATCGAACTGATGACCTTTCACTTTGTGGAGAGATGCCCAGACAACCGAGCCACACAGGTCAGAACTAGCCTAAATATTCTGGCCAGGTTTAACGGTTTCCAATACCCAGCACGTAACAAATTGCCCCCAAATGTTAAATAAATGACCTCTAGCTATTCTAAAATTCTCCATTTTAAAAGCTGTAATAAGAAAACAATGTATATATTCACAAATAGATCATCCAAATATCATTAAGTATCTTATCTATTAATAATTCTAAACCAGTACATTAATATTGAAAGGCTTCATACATTTTTTCTTATGTTAAAAAGAATACCTGATGTTAAGGCTATACTTACTCTGTATATATGAAACAAATAGTTAAGGATGAAGTAATCAAAGGAACTCTCAAAATCCTAGCATCCTTGGATAAAATAATTTTCTTCAGAAAGTAAGACAGACTTTACTTGCATTTGTACTCTTAACTCAACATGTGAAAATTCTCCAGCTCTCAGCTCTATAAATTATATGCACATTCCCAAATGCTTCGCAGATCAGATAGTTCTTTTGTCTCAAAGTGAATAAACAATTTCCTTGTGCGCTCTTTGCTTCTGATAGTTGGGTTAACTGGGTTTGGATGGCTCTCTACCATGCCTCGGAAACTGACTAACCCAGTCCTTCTCTTTAGTTGTCTTCGGAAACATGCAAACTTGTTTAAACATCATGAGACTATGCCATTAGCTGCCAAACATGGAGGGGAGTTGCAAAACAAAAATTGCAGAGAAATGACTCTGGCATGGGAATGCCACAGGAAATGCCATAAAGCCAAGAGGAATCTTCATTTCTCTTATTCATGGAAATAATAATTAATATGCTTTAAAATTAAGGTAATTAGATTCTTTGAATTAACCAAAATTGTCTTTAATTCTGTGAGTTTATTAAAACTTTGGGTTTTTTTTTCTCCAAGACAAGTAAACTAATATTTTACAATCTGAGATGCTCTAAAATATCATTTTTGTTTTTCATAAATAAGAAGGGTTTTTAATATAAGTAACATTAAATATGAAACCACTGGGGTAATGAGTCATACATTCCATGATGATTTTTATAACTAGTCAGGGAAAAAAGTGAGATGCTTTTCATCAAAACTTTACTCAGAATATATAATGTGGTTCTTCCAGATACCATGTAATAACAAACATTGATTTCAGTTCATTCAGAAGCCCAAGTGGATCATCATTTTTTTCCTATATTAACAAGGTAGACCTTAGGAAACAACCATGTTTTATAATCACATAGTCATATCCTAAGTAGTTCATTTTTGAATGTTCTATGGTTATATAACCCAATATTTTATTCACACAATATAAGTGAACACAAAAACTTGTTATCTTATTAAAATACAGATGTAGTTTAATATTGTATAACTATACAATATGATAAATATGTATCATATATACCATAAGGCACAATATGATAAATAAAAAGCATTAAACCTCACCCCTTGAAAAATTATCTCTATTTTTCACATGTTACAGCTACATAGTCATAAAGGTACCTAGAGTTTGGAATAGCACTTATAGTAATCAACCCTTTGTACATTGAGCACGTTTTCCACCATGGTAACTCAAGCATGGTGGAGCTAACACGTGCGGATGCCTTGAATATGAATTGGGTTTCTTCCTGAACTAAGGCAGCACACGGAGCGCAGAAGTCTGACGGTTGTTTGAAAGAGCTGGGTCAACTGTACGTTGCTTGTTATCACCATAAACAGCTGGCAATAGGCCAAGGAATGAAGGCACCCTTAGGGAAATCCAAGTCAGGTACATTCTTTTTAAGACCAATGCCTGTATTTACATAGTTTGTTTGCTTTAATAAAGAACAGGTCACATGCATTTCTATTGCAGAAAATTGCAGAGGATAAGTGTTCTAAGGAACGTACTTTCAATGTCTATTTTCCTATTACATCAATAATTTAGAATTGTTGAGTTATGCCAGTGTTCATGGTGACGAAAATCACACCAATACTCTTGTCTGTACGTTTTCCAATAAAACATGGAGAAACCTATCAATAAGACACTATCTGCCAAGTGAGTATCCCATACAGTTTAACAGTACTTGTACATATTAAAGAGGACATAAGCAAAGAAATATTCTTATTATAAAAAAATCTAGTCATTCTCAAAAGCATAACAAATAATTCTCCCAGACTGTCTTATTAGCAACACCATGAATTATACAACAGAAATGCTTGTTCAAACTGTTTTTTTCCTGATAAGAAACACTGCATTCTAAAAGGCAACCTCTGTTTTAATATTTAATACCTCAGCATATCTACATCTCCAAGAGTAGCAAGCTATTTAAGAAAGAAGTACACTTCTTGTAATGTTAAAAGCATTTCTGGCATTTTATATTATCTGCTTTTTTAATGACTATATTTTCCTAGCATTAAAAATGAATTAATCTCTTTCTTCCTAAGTACTCTTGAACATGGGGAAAGAAATGGTTCAACAGGTTACTTTCCCTTGTAGAAGCCATAGAGATTATTGCCTTGCTTTGCATATTTGGGTTAAAAGCAAAATGTCTGACTGTGCATCTAATTCAAAGCTCATCGTCTCTTACGGGGTTTTGCAGACACAAGATGTTCTTATTTTCCATTGAATCACACTGACTCCAGGGTAGAACACTGAAAGACAAGTGCGACGTGATTTAGGTACTGCCTGTGTAATTCCATTCAGCAGAAAAGTCCGAGTCTTACTCTATAGTCTTAAAGTAAAAGTTCTTTAAGTAACTTAATATTAATAATTGGGACGAGCCTATCAAATGCAAACAAGTGTCACATCGATTTTCCAAAGGTACACTGAAGTTATAACCTAAAGACGCCCATCCTTTTGCGTTCTGACATGTTTTGATCACCATGGGGTTTGCTGTGTATTCATTAAATCAGGCTGATGGAGCAATGGCTTCGTGATGGCACGTGGTTTAAACAAACGGAGCGGGAAGTTCCAGTTGTGAGTCATGTGGTGGAAAACAGTGACCACCGTGTCTCCCACTGAATGCAAGTGGACAGAATGTAAGGAGCAGCTGTCTGAAGATTTTGAATAGCATCAGGCAGAGAACACTAGGACTCAAAATACCAATAATCCAACGATAAGTTACTATTTTCCCCCTGGCCTGGCCTCAACACACTGGCCGTAGGCACCGGAACACAGATGGAGTGAACTCCAGGGGAAGCCCTGAAGCTCTGGCTCAAGGACACGAAATAGGTACTCTGACTGGACAGAGGGTGTACAAATACCCAATTCTCCCTCCATTCTCCATTCTCCCGCACTTCAGCCCACAGCAATCTGTCATGTCAGCCACAGACAGCAGCAATGAGCTTGGAGAAGCCAAAACTCTGAGGGAGAACTCTAGCCTTCATCTGATGGAACCAGGGTCATGAAAGGGTGGGACCAACCTCCCTTCTTTTGTTCCTCTCTCCCCACCCAAGCTTGGCCCTGCATGTTGCTCCAGTTGCGGAAGTACATGACAGAGAGTATTCTGTATACAAAAAGAGAAGCATCAAACAACAGGAAATATCTGGGGAAATAACACAAAGAGAGGAGCTTAAGAAGGTGACCTCATTTATAAAGTCTCTTTATGAGCACTGGGGCTCACCTCCAACTGCACATGTGCAGATCTCTCTGGCTCTACCGGGCACGCCAAAAACTCCGAGATCTGAATTAACAGACACCATCATAAGAGTCTCAAGCTGGCTGCCAGGGAGTGCACAGATGATTCAGATTCAAATAACACTGAAAAGACTTTCAAACTGAAGTGATGTTGGAACTACAACCTACACAACGTGAGTTCAAATCTAAATCTAATCTAATGTCCTAAATCTAATCAGCTTAGCTGACCATAAAGAAATTGGAATATCAACAGCACAGAATTTAAACAAGGTCCAGGGTTTCATGTAATATCCAGAATGTCCAGGATAAAACCCAAACTTAGCATGCAGAGAACAAAAAACAATCTCATTTGCACAGGAGAAGATATTAAAGAGACCCCATTTCATAATGAAAAAGGGTCAAGTCAGCAAGAAGAAAAATCCATCCTAACTGTGTATGCACAAGAAAACAGGCCAAAGCTTACAATGCTGAAAAGAGAAACAGACAAACCTACAAATGTACTTAAACGTTTCAATACTCCTCTCTCTCAGTAATAAAGAAACTGTGGAAAGTCAGCAGGGACTGATAATAACTGAAAACTACCATCAATCAACTGAATCTAATTGATATTTTTAGGTTACTCAACCCAGAACAAGTAGCTTGTATATTCTACTCAAATGCAACCAAAACAGTCCCCCTAATAGACCATATCCTGAATCATGAAACAAGTAATAACAAATCTAAAATAATTAAAATCATATACAGTATGTTTCAGACCATAATTGAATTAAACTAAAAATCATAAAGAGAAAAATAACAGTAAATTCCCCTTAAACACTTGGAAGTTAACAATCTACTTCTAAACAGTCTATGCATCAAATAAAACATCTCATGGGAAATTAGAAAATATTTTAAACTGATTGAAAATGAAAATACAAAAACTTTACAACTTTATGCCAAAGTTGTAAAATGTATCTAAAGTAAAGGAGAAAACATCTAGCAACAAATGCTTCCAATAGAAAGAAAAGTCTAAAAATTTCCACTAAAATAACAAGGGAAAAAGGGCAAATAAAAACAAAGCAGGCGGAGGGAAGAAAGTAAGACAAAAACAGAAGCCAATGGAATTAAAAAAAGAAAAACAGTAGAAAAAGTCAATACAACTGAAAACCAGTTTTCAAAAAAATTAACAAAATAGATAAACCTTTGGAAATGCAGAGAAGGCACAAATCACCAATATCAGGAATAAAAAAAAGAAATATCAACACAGACCCCATAGGCCTTAAATGGCTAGCGGTGCAATATGTGAACATTCATGCACATAATTCCAACAACTTAGATGAAATGGACCAATTCCACTACATCTACAGCTTTAAAAACTAATAATGAAATAGGTAACATTCATGATCCTATAACTATTAAAACTTTGACTTTGAGGAAAAAAATACATTTTGAAAAGAATTGCCAGGCCCACTTAGTTTCACTGGCAACTTCCACCAAACACTTAAAGAATAAATAACACCAATAACCCAAAATCTGTCCAAAAATTCTCTCAGTAAACTAGGAAAAAGCTTCCTTAACCTAATAAGTGAAATCTTAAACCTACATCTCTCATCCCATGTTATGAAAAAAGAGTGAATATTATGCTGAGTAGTACCAACCAGTATAATATGTCAAGTAAAAGAAATAAAAACCATGTAGACTGAAAAGAAGAAGTAGATTCATCTCTATTTATTGATGGCATAATTGCCTACATAGAAAACCTTAAGAAACACACATAAAAAACATTCTTAGGCCCTGGCTGGTGTAGCTCAGTGGATTGAGCACTGACCTGTGAACCAAAGGGTCGCCAGTTTGATTCCCAGGCAGGGCACATGCCTGGGTTGCGGGCCAGGTCCTCGGTAGGGGGCAGTGAGAAGCAACCACACATTGATGTTTCTTTCCCTCTCTTTCTCCCTCCTTTCCCCTCTCTAAAAAAAAAATAAATAAAATCTTATAAAAGAAAGATTCATCCATGTTGTAGTATCTAACAGTATTTCATTCCTTAAAAAAAAAAAAAACAACATTCTTAGAACTAGTCTAAACATAACAAGTATGTTTAACAAGGCCACATGGTACAAGATCAACACACAAAATGAATTTTTTTTCAAAAGTACCCTTTACAGTAGCTCCAGAAAAACGAGATGCCTAGGTAAAAATATAACAAACATGCACAGACATTTAAAACGACCTAATAAATGGGGAGAAAAACCCTGTCCATCAAGTAGAAGACTTACATATTAAAGACATCAATTCTTTCTGAATTACCTGTAAATTTAATAAAATTAGAATCAAAACCTCTGCGGGATTTTTCTTTTTTAGATAAAGATAAGCTGATTCTACATTTCATCTAGAAAGGCAAAGGGTTCCAGAATTACCTGAACATTTTAGGAAAAAACACATTTGGAAGAAGTACATTATCCAACTTTAAGACTTTCTCGTCTAAAACTACAGTAATCAAAACTGTGTGGCACTGGGGGTGGATAGACAATATGCAGGTAGAACAGAAGAGTCAACCCATAAAGGATCCCATCCCGTGATGGTCACTAGATTTTCAACAACAGTTCAAACACACCAGCTAAGTGGTGTTAGGACAGCTGAGACCCACATGCCATGAATAAAGGGATAAACTGAACCTTTATGTAACCCTCACAGCGATGTAAACTCAACTTCAAATGGATCCTAGATCTACACAGAGAATGGAAAACTATAAAACTTTCAGAAGGTCACATAGGAGCAAATCTCTGTGATGTGAGTTAGGCAAAGATATGACACCAAAAGCATGATCTATAAAAGGAAAAAAATGGACAAATCAGGCTTCATAAAAATGGAGAAGCTTTTTGTTCTGTGAAAGACACTTTTTTTAGAGAATCAAAGGACCAGTCACAGACTGGGAAAAAAATGTCTATAATCACACATCCAACCTAGGATTTTCATCTAGTCCCATGTCCTGAGTGTAAAAGTGACTCCCCAAATCTATATCTGTCTTAAAATGCACAGACCTATACACCCCCCAAAAGCCCCTTTACATAATTTTTAATGTAACGTAAAATTTTTAAAAAGTGGAATGAAATGAGTACAAACCTTCCCATTATATTATTATTTCTTTAGTAAGGTCTGAGGTGAAGCTGCATAGTGCAAAAACTAGCCATTTTGATATTTTCTCAGATAACTTTTAAAATGATCTTAATTACCCTGGAGATTAATCACAGAAAGGAACCAGGTTGAAATGGAGAACTAAGCCTAAGAACTCTGCCCTCAGTGAAAGCAAGAACCAAAAAAGAAAAAGGTCTAATTAGTGTCATTTACAATGAAATACTGGGGTGGTTAAATGTTACAATGGTTTTCTCTGACAATTTACAACAACCAAGCCAAACTTTTATTTTCATTTAATCTAATGACACTGCCTCTTTTTGTGTAGTCTAAATGCATTAATTAGAAATGGTCTCAGCTAGTTTACTGAGACAGTAACACATCTGCTAGTTCAACTTCAAGTCCCTTTTCAGTGGACCTGTGCTGTGTGTGCTCTCCTCAACACGGTGTACGTTGGGAACAACACCTTGTGTCTGTTTTCTTCTGACTCCTGTAAAGCGGACAACACTCTAAATTAAAAAACAAAATACAACAGTATTCTCAGGAGCTAATTAATTTTTTAAAAATACACATTCCTTTCAAAAATCTAGTACCCAATCCAGAATTCTATTTTGCTTCTTTATTACAATAAAATATATAAGCAAAATAAATCTTCAGGCTCCATGTGGATGTTGTACTTCAATAGATTTGTAACTATTTTTCACAAACATTGTACAGTCTCATTTGAGGAATAGGGATGAAGAGATGAAACGTTTCTTTTTGAGGCACAAACTTGATTAAGGTAGAGGAGCTAATCTAAACAATAATTTAAAATTCAATAGCCCCAATTCATTCATTACAGTTCAATAACCATTCAAAGTCAAGACTAATTATTGAAGATGTTGGTTATGTACATGGAAATACACTTAGTCTTACAGGCATACCTCAGAAGCACAGGTTCGGTTCCAGACCACCACAATAAAACGAGTACAGGCACCCGTTGGAGAGATTACAGGTTTGGTTCGAGACCACTGTAATACAGCCAGTTCTGTGATAAAGTGAATCATAATTGTTTTGGTGGTGGAGGGTCTTGCCCTCAACTTGTAAAAAAAAATGCAATTCTCGTGAAGTGCAACATAGCAAAGCACAATCCAATGAAGTGTGCCTACACTGCGACAACCCCCTTTAATGGCCTGGGGACTCAACCTAAGATTCAGGCTGAGGAGACTGCTGTGAGCCCCACCTGGCAGCAGTCATTTGGAGGGGTTAAAGGGAGGAACCACAGCTGGCCTGCAGGGCGGTGTCAGGCATTGTTCTGCATGGTTCTCTGCAGCAATCCCCGTGGTTGCTCAGACGCGAGAAGACAGCAAGATACACATCAGTGGTCACGGGAGTCACCTGGTTCAAAGTCTCATGCTCAGTGGGAGTCCACATCAACTGTATCAATCCCACAGGCAGAGCTTCCAGGGCACCGCTCACGGGCCATACCATTTATAGGTCACCATAGTCAGGGATGCCTAACATAATGGAAACCCCCCCCCATGAGTAATAATAGTTCATTTATAATTCTTCCCAGGACGTACGCAGCTTACAAAGCAGGGCATGTGGCAGGAGCAATATTGCTAAGTAACTGAGGTTGTGCACCCCCCATAACAGGTTATCGGGTGATTAAAGGTAGAGAGGTAACCAAAGTCCAAATTCTCATACGGGAAGGAAAAAAGCGTTTGTTAACTTGTTGCTTAAGAGTAAATAAGTGAAAACAAAAGGGGCAATTTGGTATATAGAAATTTTCTTGACTCGGAGTTAGAAACCATGGGTCTGCACTTGGCCAGTGGTATGTCATTGGGAAGGTCAATTTAGCTCTTGACTTTACTTTTTTCATCAGTAAAATGTGGACACTCTCCAACGTTTATTCTGAGGATGATATCACAGGGTAGACTTGGATTTATTTACAGGGTGGCCCAGAATTAGAGCTTAATTAATGACTAAAAAAATTAAAACTGATGAGATAGCAAACTTACTGTTTCCAGATCCACAGCAATATTCGACCAGCATCTGAGAGTCAAAGCCCACAGGAGTGTCCAACCTGCCACCCATGGGCCACATGCAGCCCAGGATGGCTATGAATGTGGCCCAACACAAAATCGTAAATTTACTTAAAACAATATGAGATTTTTTGTGATTACCTGTTGCAATGTATTTAATGTGTGGTCCAGAGATGCCAAAAGGTTGGACACCCCTGATAGTGTGTGACTCTCTACCTTCAGCCACTGGTCCTTTTTCTTCCAATCACTCCTCTGTATGCATGCACAATTCTTGTACTCTTTGGAAAACAAGGAGTTTTCCAACCCGTTAAAAAATCCCCATAGGACCATTCTAGGTGCTCGATAAATTCATGTAAAATAATCACACTCTAAATAATCAAATAGAACTAAAAGGAAACCAAACTGTACCTTTTTAAAAAAATTAATTCATTTCTATAACATAAGCAATAGAGACGATCCCAATCCTTAGACTCATTCATTGAAACACATTCAATAAATATTTTCTGAGCCCTTACCAAGAGTCAGGGATGGTGTTAGGAGCTAGAAATAGAACTCTTCATGGGCCAAACACAGTTTTTGTCCTCACACATAACTTACATGCCAGCTGAGATGCTGTTGAAAAGGGAATAAACAGCAAGCCCTTATTATATGAAATGTTAAAGGGGCTAATCTAAAAGAAAGAAGATCAAAACTATGAACAGTAAAATGACAACAAACTCACAACTATCAACAACTGAACATAAGAAAACAAAAACAAACTAAGCAAACAACTAGAACAGGAACAGAATCACAGAAATGGAGATCACATGAAGGGTTATCAGCAGAGAGGGGGAGGGGGGCAGAATGGGGGACAAGATACAGAGAATAAGAATCATAAATGGTATGTACAAGATAGGGGGAGGTCAAGAATAGTATAGGAAATGGAGAAGCCAAAGAACTTATATGTATGACCCATGGACAAGAACTAAAGGGGTGGAATACAGGTGGGAGGGGGTGAGAAGGGAATAAAAGGGGAAAAAAATGGGACAACTGTAATAGCATAATCAGTAATATATATTTTTTAAAAAGTGAGTAAACACTCAAAAATAATTACATATTGTTTTACCTAAGGATGGAAACAAACGACTGAGCAAATTATTTTATATAAGGTGGGCACGGAAAGTGGCACTTAAGCATAAATTTGAGGATTTATCCAGGCAGAGGAGAGAAAAGGGAAAGCCAAGGCAGAGACCTTGAATCAGGGGTGGAAGCAAATCCTGCTTATATTGTGCCGTCTATAATGTGCACTCACAGTTTTGGCCCAAACTTTCAGAGTAAAAAATCTTTCATTTTAAATTTTTTTATTGTTTTTTGATTACAGTTGTCCCCATTTCCCCCCATTGCTCTATTTAATTTTTTTAATTCAATTATTTATTTATTTATTTATATTTAGATACTTGGGGGTTTTTTGCATTATAAAGGAATTTTAGCATTTATTTTTGAACATATAATGGTATGAGAATTTTTACATAACAAATAATTACAAAACACAAGACCAGAGATACAAGGTCCAAGAAATTGTATGTACCAGTAACAAGTATAATGCACATCCTTATTCTTCCCTCAAAAACTTGGGCAAAAATATGCATATTATACACAGCAAAATAGGGCGACGTGTTTGAGCATCAATACAAGATCATCTTTGGACGACGGCCTTTCCGTTTCTTCCAGAAAAAGAAGGGGAAGAAAGTACAGCAGTTTACTTACAAGGCAACATTCTTTCCAAGCGCGTTTCAGAGTTGTTGTCATTCAAGTCCTACCATGCTCTCTATTTCAATAGACAAAGCTCGACATTGGTATAGGGTGGCCTGACGGAAATCACTAATGAGATGTCTACAATAAACAGTGATCGAGGTCACTGTGGAAAAAACAAATCACAACTCCCGGACACGGCACCGACCAGAGGTGCAGGGAACCCTTTCACTTGCAGCAGATCTGGGCCTGGGGTCAAGCCAGCAACAGCACTTTCCACCCAAATTGAATCTAGGAAAAAATGAAGGTTCAAATGTTCAGCTCCTGCAAGACTTCACATAATCTATGTCCATCTGGTCTTTCTGGTGGAGCAGACGAAGTGTGGTAGCCGTTGGGCAAACTGCCATGAAACACAGACCTTTAGACATTATTTCTTTCTCCTCCTCAAATCAGCACCAGTGCAGGGCCTGATGCTGTGTGTACCTAACACAGCATCCCCATTCCGAGTATGAGATGATTTTACATATTATTTTAAACCAGGGATGGGCTGAAAATACTAGTAGATGATACCACAAACAGTTTAATTTCCAATCTGAAAGTTGTCCCAGGACAGTCAGCCAGAACGATTTATCAACCTAATATTTGGGCTGAAGCACAATGTGGTTTTCATAAGCACCTGAAACTGGAGCACAATTTATTCTACTTCTAACAAAGAAGACTGGCCTAATTCTTATACGAAATGATTTATACACAAACTGTCATACGTTAGGGAGGCTTTAGAAAAGCAATTCACGGCATTTTGAAAACTCAGGGGCAAATAGCAGGGAGGTCAAGCAGAAGCAGGACAGGGGACAGGGGCCAGGACAGGGAAGGACACGGTGAAACCCAGATACTGCCAGGACCAGTGGAGGAGCTTAGGGGCGTATTGTTCTTTGATCCTTTTCTTCTGATGTACACAGTAGGCTTGGCGATTTTCTGCCTGCCCCTGGGAGAGTATACTAAGTTAGCTGGCCTCTTTACTATAATCTTTTACACGAGTTCTTCTTGTGCTCTTTCATTTATACATGCTCAGCATTTCTCTTTTATCCCTTACATTTTTTTTTAAATTTTTATAAAATTTAAGTGGAGCCCTGGCTGGTGTAGCTCAGTGGCCTGAGCGCAGGCCTATGAATAACCAAAGAGTTGCTGGTTCAATTCCCAGTCAGTGCACATGCCTGGGTTGTGGGCCAGGTTCTCAGTGGGGGGCACATGAGAGGCAACCACACATTGATGTTTCTCTCCCTTTCTTTCTCCTTCCCTTCCCCTTTCTCTAAAAATAAGTAAGTACATAAATCTTTAAAAAATAATATGAAGAAAATAAAATTTAAGTGGAAAAAGATTTTTTTCTTATAATCTTTACAAAAGGTAGAATCCACTAGCTTTTGAGTTTCTTTGCTTTTTCATCTTTGAGGTTGAATTCTTAAAATCAAAAAGAATGACCACTTCTTAACAACATAATTGTAAAAACTGCCTTTGAATCCTACTGTAACACCAGGGAAGAGTTATTCAAAAGTCTTATCTATATCAGTGGCTTCTTTAGGTCAATGAGATATCAATGATTAAAAACACAGTGTCAGCAGAAACCTTGCATTTTTCCCCAGTAATGTTCTGTGATAGGTCAGCAATCCTGATTAAAGTCCATCCTGTTTAGGCATCTGAACCCCATCATTCTCCATCTTCTTGCTATATGCTCCATGAGCTCTGAAGGCTCTTTGCAAGGATGAGGAGGGATGGAACCTTTCTTACAGTGTATTTTGAATCTCATCCAGCAGAGATGACACAATAAATCTTCAAGTTATTTTGGACCATATGTCCCAACTCTTGAAGGCAAACGAAGGCTCTCACAGCTTTAAGGGATTACTTAACATAGACAGCTGTTAAGGCCTTTATCCCGAGTTTTCGTCTTTCTTTCCATCAACAGTATCACTTCAGATGGCATGGCTTGTGGGTTGGATAATAAGTAACACGCTTGATGTATCATTATCTGAAATCACATCAATTTCCTATGATCCTTCATATTTACCCATTTTGGTCCATCCGCAAATATCTGTACCAACCACGTGCCCAGGCTTTGGGGGTGTAAAGATGAGACAATGTAAAGTTGGGAATGTAAAAAGAGAGATAAAATAAGCCATTAAACGTATGTCATAAGATTACTTTTTTAAAAAAGTCATTATTGTATCAGAGAAAGTTGAATTGGGAACATTAGGTTGGAGATGAAGTGATCTAGATTTTAACAAGTGTGACTTACAGCAGATCACCCTCTGGGCCTCGGCAGCTTCGAATCTGAAATGTATGGCTTCCCTGTGCCTTTCAAATTTCCCTGCACAGTTTCAAAAGGCAATGGTAGACTTGAACTATTATGTACCACAGTCATATTTCTAAACACTATGTAGGTACACCTTTGAAAATCAATGATTTTTAAAATTAGTGTAAAAGGATTAAATTCCTTAACAAGCTTA
Source organism: Desmodus rotundus (assembly GCF_022682495.2). NCBI lineage: Eukaryota > Metazoa > Chordata > Mammalia > Chiroptera > Phyllostomidae > Desmodus > Desmodus rotundus. The sequence goes on along the minus strand of NC_071399.1, from coordinate 85,253,479 downwards.
ATAAATGTATTTTTAATTGAAGAAAAAAAGTACTTTTTTATATCTAAAAGTTCAAAGGGAAACCATATGAATCAAGTCTCTAAGATTTTTTTTAATTTATAGTTTTTAAACTCTTTTTGACTCTAACAATTTAGAGAAAGATCAACAGAAAATATGATGATAGAAGGAAATCTGAATAATTTGTGAAGATGTAAATGCAGCCATACTCTCACTAAATATATTATAAGTGTGAAGGGTAACTCTTTCCTCAGTAAACAAAGAGTTTAAAAAGATATCAGAGATGTATCGCATGGTTCAGCACTGTCAGAGTAACCCTGGCTGGCAATGACCTTCCAGACAATATGTACATGACTCCAAGTTCAAACACTTGCTGCTGAGGCAAGCTCATTGTTCAAATGATATCACTTCTTCAGACATAAACTGCACCAGCTCCTGGTATTTCCAAAGGTCTCTCATGGATAGGGGCAGACATGGACAAAAACAACAAAATAAATTTTTTGACTATTGCAAAGCTGAGTAAGGAAAAGCTTTCACCTAGTAAACCAGCTTCACTTAATCTGTTTGGCTTCAGGTCAAATGCTGGTTTCTAAACACTAGACTTTCCTCTTCCTGTATAGGAGGTGCTTGGAGAGTTTTAAAAATACCCACTATCTGGAGCATCTGGGAAGATTCCAATTCAGAAGGTCAAGGATGGGGCCTAAAACCTGTGTCCTGAAAAACCTCCCTAGGGGACAGGAGCACACAGTCAGCCTTAGGAAACGGAGAGACCGTCCTGGTTACCTTCGCATCTTGCAATTCTTCAGTGGCAGAGCCAACACAAAAACCTAGTTCCTGCCAGTTATTAAGTGGTAGACGACTATGTGTTCTAGTAAAAGTAAAAGTTGTAGCACTTGTATTACAGTTTCCAGATAAGGGATATTTAAGGACATCAAAATAAAAGAAAACTTTGAATCTGTCAGTGCCAGATTCATTCAACAAGTGTTTACTATGTACTCCTTATCAGTGCTAAATTAAGTTTTAGGGACATTGGGAAATGGCAACTTGAATAACAATTGGAATCCTCATTTTATAAAGTGTTCCATAAAACTGATTCCTGAGCATTAATTCATATGTATATTATAATACTGAGGCCAGTAGTAAATGACTTCATGTACAGCATGCACACAAAATATTTTAAAAAACGATGTTACTTAGCACTAAGTCTACATAAGGAACACAACACTAATGAGTTCTAGAAGGGAGAAACCCATCTAGAACCCATGACAAGAAGTGGAATAATATTGATTATTTGGCTTATCTGATCAATATATAGAAAAACAAGTTGCACTTTTTGGCCATAATCTTCCAAAGGAATGAGTCACTACTTTTACTTCTAGATAATTATTACATTTTTCTTTGCTTTTCAAATAAATCAGGAGCTCTACTTTACATTGAAAAATTTGATAATAATCTTGCTAACACTTATGTATATGAGAGCTACACAATGGTATTAGGTCAGGGATAAGTTGGTGACTTTTAAATAATTATCATCATTAAATGTAAAATTAAAAGCAATGCTCTTTTGAGTAAATTTAAATATTTGTGAAATTTTCAACCTGACTTTATTGTATAAATTAACTGGAAAAAATATGAATTTAAACCTTTAACTTAAAGTATTATGGCCAAAGGCTCTCTATTTGCAAACTGTCAAATACATAAACTGATATTACTGCCAGAGATTTCCCCAAGGTTGAAGAACCGGCAGTAATTAAAGAGCATTTATCCAGTCACAAAAAACAGAGACACAATGTACAGTATGACATCAACTTGGCTGCCACAGACTCTCAAGGTCAGGAAATCCATCACAATGACAACGGCTCATAGCTAGAACCAGGCAGAGTGACACTAATGAGTGAGAAGCAAAGATCGTATTTTGTAAAGAAGCCAAGGAGACACTGCAGGGTAGGAAAGGTGCCGCCAGAGACTCCCTGAAGTTATCTCAGCCCCGCCATGGAGACAGACGACGGCAGAGCAGATAAGGGTGAACACACAGCAGAAGCCGACAGAACAGACTCGGCCCCGAGGTCTGCTGGAATCCTGAACAAGCAGCATGATTTACAAGCGTTTATGTGGTTTACTTCCCACAGTCTTGGTGATAATTTAGATATCTCATGGTACAACTTTCGGGGCAGATCACTGAGCCAGAATACAATAAGATTACATTTTGTTCAACTGAAAAGACTAGCACTATATCCTAAAATTATAAAGATTGACGCCTAACTGTGTCATATCACCTCGAGGTAATAGCCAAGACAAATAAAAAATTAGAGGAGAGAATACAGTACCTACAAAGTCTCAGAAAATGACAGTGTATCACATGTTGTTTTCAAAGTGAGAGGAACTGTATGACCTCAGTCTTATGTGGAATCTAATGAACGAAATAATCTGACGAACAAAGCAACACCAGAGGCACGGATACATGGAACAGACTGACAGGTCTCAGACGGGTTGGCGGAGGGGCGGACTGGAAGAGATTAGCCAGAGAATGTATAGGCAAGTAAGCACGGCCCATGGACACAGACAACAATGTGGCAAAGGTGGGGGGTGAGGGGGGCTTGGGGAGAGGGCTGACATCTAGAATAGTGCCAACAATAAAAAATAAAGTTAGACGAACTGACAGTTATAACTTAGAAAACCCTGGGACCAGTACTTTTCCTAAACTCACCCACGTAAACCAAGCAATAGTACCTGGAGACCCTTGGCTACGGTGGGAGCACAGCTCGGGTTTCACACTCAGTTGCTGCCATTGGAGCAGTCGGCACTTCTCACATTTCAATGACAGTCTACTCTTAGAGCAAAAACGTCAGCCGAAGAATGCTTTTCTTTTTGTTTTTAAGCACCAAATAATACGTTTTTTCTTTCCACGAAGGTTATTTCAATCAAGGTGTCTCCTAAAAATATATATGCAAAACTTCTCCATTTAAAAAAAAATATATATATATATATCAGTAATAAAATTCACCACTTAAAGTAATCTACAAAAGAATAATTTTACTTAATGGTTTCTACTGGAATTCACTCCCCCCTACAGATATAGTGACAAGTGTTAAATCACGGACCCTTTGGAATAACTCCGCTGTGACTAGATGGTGTGCACGTATTTTTGGACATAAAATGCATTGTTTCTGGAAAGTAAGATAAATGAATATAATTTCACAATAAATAGTATGTTGTCATAGAGGCCTCAGGAGAAATGCATATACTATGGAATCTAGGAAAGAAAATTAAGTTGTTTTGAAACATTATAAATGTTTATATTGTAAGACTCTAGTTCTCATTTCCCAGGATTTAACAGTGATAGAACATTGTTCCCCATCTCTTGCCTCCTGCCATTATATTATTTTAAATGCAATACTTATTAAATCTATTCATTTACTACATTATTTCCATGAGTATCAGGCATGTATTCTTCTTAACACTGGAGCTGTGAGTGAAAACACAGAGCTAGGTATCTGTCTTCATGGACTTATATTTAAGTAGGAGGGAGGAAAGAGGATCAGCCAATGGCTGCAAATGTAGGAGGGAGGAAAGAGGATCAGCCAATGGCTGCAAATGTAACAAGCACGTAAACTCCATCCCTAAGCACCCCCCTCGCTCCCTGCAAAACTGTCAACCTGATCTCTATCTATGAGTCTGCCTCTATTTTTCTTGTTAGTTCAGTTTGTTCATTATATTCTACACGAGTGAAATCACATGGTTTTTGTCTTTCTCTGACTGGCTTATTTCACTTAGCATAATATTCTCCAGGGGTGGAGGGATGGAGCAAAAAGGAAAAAGGACTCATGGACACAGACAACAGTGTGGTGATTGTGGGGATGGGGGATAGAGGGTATAGGGGGGGAAATAGTAACGGGAAAATATAATTAAAAATAATAATAAACAAGTAAACTGATTAAAAAATGTCCACCTGTGATAAACGCTGTGAAGGAGATAAACACTACGAAGGATGATATGAAAGTAAGTGGGGACACTTTGGGAAGGGAGGGGGTAAGTAGCATCTTTACACCCAATTTCCTTGTGGCCTCTGCTGGCAGTTTGTGTGATCACGGTGCTGGCATGTGTAACATCTGAGACTCTCCTTTCTCCAAAAGATAAATTAGATCAGCGGGGCTCCCCCGACACATGTTCTTTCAGCCTCCTACCACGGTTTGCCTGTGCGACTGCACTACCAAGAAGTGCCTACGAATACTCTCCACTGTAGAAACTAGCGCAGCTTTTACCCATACAGAGGCCCCTCCCCCTGCCATCTCAGGAATGAATGTTTTCTGAGTGAGGGGGAGGCAGAAAGGAAAGACGAGTCAATACTTCAACATCTCGCGTCCTAGGAAAAGAACCTAATTTAACCAGATAGCTACAAACTTCTTCAATACTTCATGACAAATGCCCAGTGGTTTTGAATATTGATCTATAGCTACAGACATGTGGATAAAGGCATATGGCTCCTAAAAATACATCTGGCCCTCCTCTTTCTAGCCGCACAGGAAGAATTGCATTTTTCTGCCCCTTTGAATTTAGGGGAGGACTGTGACTTAAGTCAGCCAATAAAATTTGAACAGAAGTGATACTTCCTATAAGAGACCTTTTTTTCTCCCCTGGTCTAGGCCTCCCAGCCCTCCATGGCCCAGGCCGAGAGATCAAGGAAGCTCATGCCACATTCAGGCTTCATACTGCAGCATCCAGTGACGGTGGGAGACACACCAGGATTCCCTTTGGACTTTGAGAAAGAAATAGGCTCTGTTGTTTTCAGCCACTGGAAGAGCTTCCATATCTGTATCTGTTAGGAATGGAATTGCATCCCTCCAAAATTCATGCGTTGACTTCCTAACCTGCAGTACCTGAGAGTGTGGATATGGTCACATTAGGATCTGGGTCACGGCAGAACTAATTAGTGAACAAGTAGTCTCACTGGAGTAGAGTGGGCCCAGCTCTAAGATGATCCGTGTCCTTGTCAAAAAGGAAACACTGGACACAGACACACGCACACACAGGGAGGACACCATGTGCAGGTGAATGCAGACACTGGGGTTACGTCGCCGTGGAACTCCAAAAGATGGCCAGCAAAGCACCAGAGCTAGGAGGCAGGTCTGAGATAAAGCCTCCTGCACTGGCCTCCAAAGGAACTGACCCTGCTGACCCCTTCCTTGATCACAGATTCTATCCTCTGGGACGATGAGACAAGAACTTTCTGTTAAGCCACCCAGTTTGGGGTACTTTGTTACAGCAGCCTTGGCGAATGAATGTTCTACCCCAGTAAAACCGTGTATTGTTTCAAGCAGACAAAAGCAGATGTGGAGGGGAGGGAGGGGACAGCTGCGGTAACTAATACCTGTATGAGGGAATCCCATCTATCTACATGAGATAATCTAGGAGTAGTTTAACACGTCTCTCATTGTCATCTTCAAAGTGGGGATAATTTTACCTTTGACTTTTTTATTGCTAAGGAAATATATTTATGTCCAAGATGAAAGTGTCCACACTTAAATAAAGATAAAAAAGTTTATGAAATTCTCTGGGAGGCTAGTTCCATATGTACGTGGTCCTCTTCTGTTGTTCCTTCATTATGAATGCAGACACTTTGAGCTTCAGAGGCTCCGAGATGTTTGCTGTAAATGATTAAGGGCTCATAAAGTGCTTACTGGCACATTCATCTCCAGGTGCAGCCCAAGTCAAGGCACTTGTTAAAATTCTCTAGTCCCCATGCAAGGTTGCCTCAGAAAAACATGGTGAATCTGAGTCGCTACAGTGCTGGCTCCCCAAGACAGCGTGGAAACACAGCCACATCAAAGGAAAGCTGTCTAGACAAAATAAGAATTCTACCTTCAGGTAGTCGACCTAGAACATATAGAGAACTTTATTTTATAAGACACATTGTTCCTGAAATGAAACACTCCACAAACATCAAGTTCATGGCCCGGAATTTACAAACACGGGAGATGCTTGATATTTGAGAGGGCTGAGACCCTAGTCCCTTGCAGAGAGCAGCAGGACTCTGCAGGGAGGCGACTTGCAGACTCGGACAAGTGAGGGAAAGAGCCGCGATGAAACGTGCCTGTTAGGTTGCTGAATAGGCCCTTTCATGAGTTTCAACTCCCACACCCAACTCAAGCATGAGGATCATCCTTTCCCTTCATCAGTCCTCCACAGCGCGGCTTTTCAGACGACAGCTATCATTTGCTTGCTAATTTTTTTGCCTTTTTCTTTAGTTATCTTTCCTGGCTCTCCATTTTTGAGTATGCCTTCTTAGGCAAGCTTTCTCCAGTTCTTAGTCTTTACTTCTCTATTCTTTCTTGCCTATATTTTCTCTCTCTTTATCTCTTGGGCAGACAGGCAGGTGGCAAGGAAAAAAAAATCATGGGCTTTACAGCCACACACACCCAAACTGCTATCAGGGCTTCGGATTGGCTAAGGGGTCTGAATTCCTTTTCTCTCATTTGGAAATAATAACATTTTCCTTAGAATATGCTTAAGAGATGTAAATGAGCTTTAACACCCATAAAGTATATGGCACATAGCAAAAACATCACAAAGTCCAATGCCTGACTCCTAAAGATCTCACTCAATATCCTAATTTCAAATGCCTATCACACTGTAAACCTGGGAAGCCCAGTGAACGAAAAGCTTGGAACAGAAAGCAAGGGTTAAAGACAAGGGCACATGGTGTGGGAGTGAAGAGAGAAGGAAGAGAGCTATGTGGGCTTTAGAGCCAGAGAATGCAATCTGGGGATGACTTAGGTGTCTGACACCAGCAATATTTAATAATTCAGGAACCAAGCAATGTCTGAGGCCAAAGAGAGTCCCAGAAATGGCCCCTCTTGTTGTGCTGGATACATTACCCATGAATTTATTCAGCCCATGCTAACAGAGTTTACCATTCAGGATTCACATATCAAAGTAGCCCTGATACCCACCTACAGGACATGAGAGAAGCATACAAAACTAATCGACATGGAGAAAGATACCCCAGCTGGAGAAGGGTTGGCACATTTCAGCAGTTGGGGAAATGAACATGTGGCAAAAGTGGCAAGGGTTATGGCAGCAGTCCCCAACCTTTTTGGCACCAGGGATCAGTTCACTCCCTTGCCTGCCACTCACCTCCTGCTGTGTGGCCCAGTTCCCAACAGGCCATGGACCGGTACCAGTCCGCAGCCCAGGCAATAGGGACCCCTGGGTTATGGAACAGGGAACAAACTAAACTCATTTACAGCAGTGGTTCTCAGTATCTACTTTAATTCAAGTTCTTTTAAAAGAGAATAAAGTTATTCCACTGTGACTTGCAATTTTAATACAAATAAAATATTAAGACTAAAAGCATCAGAACAATGGGCTAAAGGGCTGCTCCTCTTGGTCATCCGTAAAAAGGAAAAAAAAAATCTTCTAAAAAGATGTGTAAAACTGTCACTTGAGACTTCCTACCCCATGGTCAACAATCTCCGTATTCACAGACATCTTCCAATTACATCCCTCGCGAGACTACCCACAGTGGTTCTCAAAGACGCTGTGACACAGGACTTGCCATGTTTCCAAACAGTTGCCCCTCGATTGAGAGCGATCAGATCAAGCGGTGAGGCCTATTGGATCGCCCATTGTTAATTGGCCGAGGAAACATGTTAAGAAAGGGAATCAATATCTGCCGTGCGTTCTAATATCTCACGTTACCCTAAGCAAACTGAACAAGTGCATGTACAAGTACCATACTTTGAATGCAGTAGAAAAATCTGCCTCAGAGTATCAGGCCTGACGTATAATCCTGAAAATAATATGCAATGCTACTTGAAAAATAGTTATTACCATGGTTGGTTGGATAAAGTTATTTTTTCTAAAAGCAAACAGGCTGAAGCATGGCTGCCAACCAATTGCGGCTCTCACAGCCACCAGGTAGCACACAGCACCGTCGCACGACCTAACACGCTCTAATAAAGTTTACTGCGACATGAAAAACCGCTGTGGAGCTAATGACACTGCGAGCTGAAGCTGCCCGGGGAAAGCATTTGCTATTATTTTTTTTAATGTTAGCATAAAGATAAACCCAGCAGAGATGCCATCTCTTTTTCTTTTTCTTGCACCTGGATTAACTATCCCGTCTCTGAAATACACTTCCGAGTTACTCTGCTATATAAATATTGAGAAAAGTCAATATAAATTAAATGCATTACTTAGTTTTATATTGGAGCAGCTGGCGGCTGGCGCAATCATAAATCTGAAAACCCAACCACAAGCGCACGATCCCTCAACTAGAACACTACTATTTTTTTTTTAAAGAAATGGTTTTTAATTCAACATCATCACACTAGAGAACAAAGCTATCGTTTAGTGCAGGGGACAGCGTAGGTTTTTTTAAAGGACCAGTAGTAAAAATGTAAGGCTCTGAGGGTCTTGAGGTCCGTGTTGCAACTACTACACTCTGTGGTCAAATTTGAAAAGAACCATAAACAATGTGTAGATGAGTGAGCAGGGTAGTGTTCCAGAACAATCTTACTACAGAAATTAAAATTAAAATTTCATATAATTTCCACATGTCAGGAAATACTTTTTAAAGATTTTATTTATTTATTTTTAGACAGAGGGAAAAGGAGGGAGAAAGAGAGGGAGAGAAGCATCAACGTGTGGTTTCCTCTCATGCACCCCTCACAGGGGACCTGGCCCACAACCCAGGCATGTGCCCTGACTGGGAATCAAACTGGCGACCCTTTGGTTTGTAGGCCGGTGCTTAATCCACAGAGCCACAGCAGCCAGGGCAGGAAATATTTTTCTCTTTCAAACTCTTATCCCCAACATTTAAAAATGCAGACATCATTGTTCATTTCTACATTTTTAAGTGGTTGGGACACAAAACTAGGCCACAGGCCCACATTTGCCAATCCCGGCTTTAGCGTATCACGCAAATGATTGAAAAGACCTAAAGAGGAGCTACAGAGACAGCAGGGGCTTTCTCACTTCAAAGATCTGCAATACATTCTTTGATTTTATAAAATCTATAAAGATTGCACCTTCACATGTAATAGACGTAGATATTTGGTGAGTAAGGTAAAACATGTGTCAAAGGAAGTAAACTCATCCCCTTCCCCGCCCCCCACCAAGCTGACCCTCTGTCCACATGCTCTCTGTCTCAGGGAGACTCCCAGGTGGCCAGGCCTTCCACTAGAGAGCACCTCAGACTCCCTTCTCTCTTTTGAAGCTCCCATCCATTCACTCACTCACTCCTACCAGTTCTTCTTTTTACATAACTTGCCCCACTATCACGAACGCACTACACACTTATCTAGGCCACCGCCATTCCTTCCAAGCTTCACGAGACTCTAACAGCCTTTTCACCACTCCACAGGCACTTTTGTGCTTCACTGACTCCGCCCATTTTCTTCATTGCAACTGGAGCTTTGTTCTTACTCAGCCTCAAAACTAAGCACATGAACTTTTCCACACTTGCTACTGGCTTCCTACTGTTTTCAGGATACAATGTAAAGTCCTTATCAGGGTCGCAAGGTCCTTCACAAAGGAACTCTTTCCTACACACCCATTCTTACCTTGCACTGTATTTAATGAAATGGAGCTACAAAAAGTGGGAAATGATGGAGCTCCCAGAAGCTTCTAGTCCCTTCACAGAGGTGCACATTCCCCAGGGGAATGCATAAGTTGAAGGAGCCATCGCTTCTGTCCAGAAGGGAGCGGGGCGCTGTGCGGGAAGGGAGGGTTCTGGCCCCACCAAGTGCTGGGTTGAGTTTTTCTAGATTCACCCTGGTTGAATGACATTAGTTTCCCTTTTTTATAAAATAAGAATGAATGCCTACAGCCCAGTTCCAAATCAACCTAAAGTATGCAGGGATCACAGATGACGAGGGGTCTCACATATTAAAAGATATGACAAAATGACACCAGAAATCAGGGTATTGCTAAGAAATAGAAAGGAACAAAAGGCCGCCTTGCGATGTGTGTTCTCTCTGGAATTGTTAACTTTGTATGTTCTTTCCTCTGGCTTCCCCAGCTGTAAATATTTAGCTCTTGGGCTGAAAAAGAACAAACATCAAGTCTGAGACGCTACTAAGGGGAAGAGAGAAAAAAACCTCAAGTGATAGATAAAATAAATAATGGATACTAGACACCCATGATTGAGAGCAGAGCGTGAGGACACAGCCCAGCAGTTCAGGGAAGGGAAAGGATGTTCTGGTAGTCAGTGGAAAATTTGATCTACTTTGTGGATTCTGCATAGTTAACTGACTCTTATTTAAAGGAGTGTTGATATGTGCGTGCCTGGAGTGTGGGGGAAAGGACTTGTTTGGAGCCTAAGGCAAAAACTGCCATCTAGGCGAAAGCATGTGACTCTCTTCAATCTCTGACCACCAGCACCTACACAGCGAGGAGCCCACCTGCCTCACCCACCTTCCTTCTGGACTCTCTGAATCACACTTTGTGCCCCAGAAACTAAATTTCCTGTAATTCCCCACCCACTCATCCCATAATGGATGGTGGTCACCTTCCTCCTTCCTTACTCTTTTTTTACACTTCATCTCAGGCTCCTCTGCAATGCATGAGAGAACCTATTTCACCTGGACCTTCTTCACAACCTGCCCGGGCATCCTTCCCATTGTATTCCTGTGGTTAATTTCACAACAGCTTAGGAAGCGCTGCTTCTGAGCCTGGCCCTGTTCTAGATTATGGCTATTCAGCATAAGAATTCAATGTCTCTGTGTCTTTACAGAGTATTATGCCTTCAGCTCCTTGAAAGTAAAAGGTTTGGGTCATATACCTTTGTATTTTTCTGCATGTAGTAGAAAATCAATACTGTTCACCGAAGGAAGAAGCAGATTACCTAAGGACAGAAGAGATGTGCATAGAAGTCTTATTTTGATCTTGTTGCTTTAAGTACCTGGGAGCAAAATGATAGGAATCTCTCCGGGAGCCTGATAAAAGGAGAGATTCTTCCTTGAGTCTCAGAAAAATTATTTATTACTGCAAAGAAAAAAATGCCCTTGTTAAAAACACTGTTTCACATATAACAACACAATTCCATTTAGATACAGAAGACAGAATAAAATCAAGCCCCAATGCAAATCTCCATAATATATTATAGGATTCAGTCTTGCCTGACAGTGAATACTTAGAGAGGTGAGGATCTTCTTTAGATTCTTGCTTGAATTTCTGCATAAGGGTTCTATGTGATATTTTGAGCTTGGTGATTTTCATACAGAAAAATATATCCTCCACAAGAGTACCTCAGCTGATATTGTGCTTTTCTAAGAAGCTCAAAATGCATATGATTATCAAGTTATCATTAATTAATTCTCCCTGGTCTACTCTAAGGGAGTTGATTATAGCTAAAAGCCATAATACAGATGGTCAGGAAAAACATACAAAAAAGTATGGGAGAAATGGGTTTTGTTGCCTCAGCTCCATGTACAGAGTCATGTACCAGATAAAAGAAAAAAATCTCTATATCCATCTTATCTCAATAATGAATAGATATTCTTTAATGACTAGAAGCTTGCAAATGCCTGATTAGATCTATTTTAGGCTTAGTTCATTAATGCCAGGGAACAGACTTAACTCTGTTCTGAAAAACCTAGTTTGATAATAATAAGAAGTCCGTAGAAACAATGAAAACACTCTAACTGGAGACTTGGTCTTCCAAGACATCCTGATGAGAACTGTATAGAGAATTTTATAGCAACGTCCACGTTATTGAGACATAAATGCATCTCATAAATGAGAGACGACTGATCATTCAAACTATGTTATAACACCACATGCATGTTTCTCTAGTTGAAGATTTTAAGTTTTGCATCAAAGTTTTACATTTGAGTTTTGAATATTTACTATGAAAGTTCACTGGGGAACAGGGCCACTAACAGTGATTTAATCAAATAATACGCTCCCCTCTCTCTAGGAAAGGGGTTGATTTCCTCATCATGGAACTTCGGAGAGAAGGAGCAAAAGGGATATAGGGATCAACACACGGTCTGATAAGCCAAACCAAATTTAACCAAACGACTGTACTATTAAAAAAGAGAAAGGAATTATACTTAAAAAGTATTCTATGCCTATACTCTTGATGGATAAAATCAGAAATAACTTTCACTAGTCATCTCCTAAACATGGCAGGAGAAGTTTTCCAAGTTGTAGCTTTAATTTGGTACTGAATCTGAACACTTAAAATATAAACACTGAGACTGAAAAAAAAAAAGAAATTAACAAAGAAGCCATGAATTCCCAACTTTATGCTCTAATTATTTTGCCAGTAGCATAAGAATTTGTGAATGTCAAGGATCACCTAAGAGCAGCTGAAATCAAGTTTTGGTGACTCATCAAATGACAAAAAAATCCTGCAACCATGGTTCTTTTTTCTACTAGGAGTGGGTTTCGGCTAGATTCAGGTTCCCACTCGACTCTTGCTAACTGTTTAATGTAGGGCGAGTTACTTAGCCCCTCAAAGACTGTTTCCTTTTCTCTAAAATGGTGGTAACAAGAGTGCATTGGATTCACTGTAGGGATTAACTGAGATAATCTATGCAAAATTCTCAGCAGAGAACCTGACCTAGTAAGCTCCTGCAATTATTAGCAAAATGCTTTAAATTTTGACGAATAGCACAGAATTAAAAAAAACAAAAAAAAAACACAAAAAACACCTCTCTTCACTCTCATACATCAGAATCTTATTTTTTAATGTAAAGGCAGTTAAAAAATTAAATTTCAACAAGTTAAAAAATAAAGCTGGGCCAGCGCCTCACCAAAATTATCCCTTTTTCAAGTACAGACTTTTAAAGGAAAAATAAACACTGAATCAAATAGCAAGAAGGGATTTCTATGTATCTGTCAATCACACTTTAACCTCAGCGCATCCTGAACAGTCTTTGAGAGATCATTGTCTGATATCATGGAAAACCATTTGAGGGGAATTAGGAAACCAGACTATAGCTATCAGGTCAGGTCCTACAGATGTCTACAGGCCACTTCTGCTGCGTGTTCTTCTGGACAAAAGATGGTTTACAATGATTTATAAAAAGCAAACTTGGCTGTGAACCCCTATTCTAGCTTAATTGATGATTGCAGAAGCTTCTGATACTTCCCTACCCAGAGTAACTGGAAAATAATTTGTGACTGTACTGTTTCTGAGTGAGAACTCCAATGGTCTAACAAAGACAACCTCTGAGGGCCAGTGAGTATGTGGAATGTTAAGGTTACCTAGGAATGTCAAGGGAACCTGACAAAGAGATTCTGGACTAGGAGACGTAAACTTGGCTTCTAATCACAGGATCTCTGGGCATTGCTGAGTGAAAAAAGAGCCAACAGAGGCTATGGAAGATACATTTCAAACCAGCTACCACAGCTAGATAGCTTAATCTGGATCTCAGGTGGGTAGCATTTAATTGTTAACCTTAGGAAATACTAATACAGCTTAGACAATTGAATTCCAAAAATCAGACAAGGAGGTATCTGGTTTATCATAAAGCCAAGAAGAGTCCTTTAAAGCCCTTCTATTCTCTTTTATTATGTTAACATGATTATCAAAAACACTATTTGTTCATATTCTGTTGGCTGATCTTTCTATGCCTTTTCCTTTTTTCCCTCCCTGCCAACTTTGCCAGTGAATGTGGCTCTGGCTGCAATGGAAATAAAGAACACAGTTTTCCTGGTGAGTTCTGTGTATAACCACCCACATTTATTTTAAATCACAGTTTAGCAAATAAAATCAACAAATATTTATTTATTTATACCATTTTCTTCCTTCCTTCCTTCCTTCCTTCCTTCCTTCCTTCCTTCCTTCCTTCCTTCCTTCCTCCCTCCCTCCCTCCCTCCCTCCCTCCCTTACTTCTTTCCATGAGCATTTCCTGAGTGTCTACTGTGGGTGCTAGGAAAGATGAATAAGACTCCGTTAACCAGTTCATAATCCAGAATGGGAGACATTAACTTAGAGATCATGTGGTTGGTGCTACAGTAGATTATGTCATGTAGGGATGGTGGGAATATAAAGGATCAAGGAGGCAATAATTCACTCAGTGAAAGAGACAGTGAAGAGCTGACAGAGGCTACATCCCTTGAAAGAATGGGACGTCTTTACTACTATGTGGGAGGACTGCTCCCTTTGAAAACTGCAGACTGACTTAGATGTGGCCAACATTCCATTTTGCCTAGAACTGTAATTTATGTTCAATATGCATATCACATAGAGAGACAATACTTAGCGGGCCTGAGTAGGACAGCATTAGGAGGAGATATTCTTCATGTTTAACCTCCTATTATGGAAAATGAGGTTATATGTACTCAGGTAACTACTCCAAAAAGATAATCACATTATATTTACTGTTACGTAAACACAGGCTGAATATGAAAGGGAAAAAAAAAATCCCTCACTAACCCAGAGAACTGCATGCTGTACTTTCCCCCTTTCTCTAATGCCCTCTACACTTTAACTCTACTCCTTAAGGAAATATAATTGAAATAACAAGTAGGCTTATTATAACAGAAATGTTTCCTTCAAACTCAATACACAAAGACCAAATGATAATCACAAAGAGTTGGTGTAGCTTGTAAAAACAAGTTACATATTTTGAGGATGAAAGACTAAACACTCTATTGTTTTCAACATAAAAGAAGATAGTAAGTTCTAAACTTAGAGGAAAGCATCGAATTCTCCACTTGCATCATTTTTTGAAAGCTATTATACTACCAAAAACACTAGTCATAGTTGAATTGTATGTGTAATGAACTGCGTATCACACATAGAAAATAGGGAAAGTATCAAAAGGGAATAATTATGTTGGCTGTCAGAACCAAAACGGGAAATTCAAAGCTTTGCGTTAAACTTTTATAAGAGCTTCTGTCCTGAAGAAGAGACACTGAAGGGAATTGCTGTAAAAATAGATTGTTCTGGTTGTATCGCAGGTATGGCGTGTTTGTGATGATGGGTTAATTTTTCAATGAAATGAATCTTGGCAATTAGATCGCAGTACAGGTCCCCTGCTCTCCTCTCCCCTCCACACCTGTTCACAACACCAACAGAAAGTAATTGCATTTTCACTTTCTATTGAAAATGTGATGTTGTGTACCCTTTAAAAATATCTTGATACTATTTTTTATTATAAACCACCAATAAGTGGATTTATGAATAAATGTTTATAATTATCTGAAAGAATTTGAAAACCTAAGAATAACAGTGAAGTAATGAACTTAGTAAATATGCAATCCCAAAATACCTTCCAAGCATACAATGGTGACTGCTATGCTAAGTAGTTTCTATTTTCACAGAGCCCTGCTTTATACCATTGTTATTATGGAGCTGTCTAGATCAAACAGTCCTGATACCTCCCTAGTCTTCAGAATCAAGTTCAAATTCCTCAGATCATTATTAAGACTATTCACATTTTTGGTCTAATCAAAACTCCTAGCTTCCCATTCCATCGTCTCTCTCTTTAACCCCTTACATTCACGACCTAAAAATACTGGGTGTCAAAATCAGTAATTTCAGCCTAGTATACCCTTGATCTCCTTCAGTTCTGCCACTGAAATCTTTCATCCGCATTTTAAAAATATGTGTATGTGTTGTTATGCCCCCAAGTTTGACTTCCATTCAATATGTTGTCACTAGGCCTAGTCCTCCCAAAAAGGTGTATATTCCCTAAAGACTGAAATCATTCACCTCTCTGTCTTCCAATAACAAGCATTAAACTTTGCACCTAGTAGGTGCTTAACAAAATATGCTTAAAGGAGTTCAGTGAGAATTTATTATCTAATGAACCTTGTTAATCTAGCCAGATTCCTTGTTCAGCTACTCATTTTACTATCATTTGTCCAATCAGCTTCTCAAAATACTCTAATGATAGCAAAGACCAAACAGCAAGACAATATTCATAATAATTTATTTCTAGGAATAATTCTGAAATATGATTCATATCATTAACATTTTGAAACATCTGATAAAATTCTTAAATACCTGCTCATTATTGATATTAATTTAAAAAGGCAAGTAATCTAATAATAAACAATTGAACTGCAAGAGGATTGTAAATAGGAATTAGGTTTTCTGAGTAACAAACACTGTTTAAACATTGTTCATCAAGTTATGTATAAACAATTGTGAATATAAAGGCTTCCACTTGTTTTCTAGAAAGCTCTTAAAGCCATTTTCGAAAGTATACACACACAAGTGATACAGCAGCTAAACTTTAAATGCTATTATAATATTACACATCAGCATCTAACTTCTACATAGGAATAGTTTGGGGATAAAGAATCAATAGGCCGCCCTGGCTGGTGTGGCTCAATGGACTGAGTGACAGTCTGTGAACCAAAGGGTCTCCAGTTTAATTCCCAGTCAGGGCACATGCCTGGGTTTTCAGCCAGGTCCCCTGTAGGGGGCGCGCGAGAAGCAACCACACATTGATGTTTCTCTCTTTCTCCCTCCCTTCCCCTCTCAATAAAAATAAGTAAATAAAATCTTAATAAAAAAGAGTTAATAGGCTATATTTTACAAGGCAAATGTTCAAGAAAAAGTCATTTTGGTAACTCAAAGGTTGTCTTAAGAATCTTATATTTTCCCAGAAAAGGAGTGAATATCTGGCACAAATATAACATGTTTGGGGACCCAAAATGATGGACATTCACAGCCACCACTGGGCACACCCACCCCGTACGATACCGAACCAGTGATGTGAGCTCTTGGCATGTGAATAACAAACACACGCACGTATTTTTGTAAGATGCACGTTTCTCTGAAACTTATTTTGTGCGGTTTGCAGTTGGCAGGGGTGGTTATGGGTAGAAGAAGGATGATAGAAAACTATATGAACAGATTGTCATTCTAAGGAGTATTCACTTACTCCAGTTTCACATGTAGTCTTCCAAACACATAAAATCTCTTAAATCAAAGTCCTTTCCATGCCCACAGGCACAACTGCAGCTTGGAACCCATCCCTTCCACCCACTATTGCAACAGCAATTTCACAGGCTTCCTCACTTCCGTCCTTCACGCTCCCACTCCACCTGCCCCACACTGTTAGAATAGCCTTCCTAAAGCCCTCATTAGGTCTTCCCTCTGCTTGGGAGCCGCTGGAGGGTCCCTCTCACTCCTCAGACAGCATGCATGCTTCTCAGCCTGGATATCGGAGTGCTCCCTCAATCTTCCCCTCGTCCCCCAGTGAAGAAACCCCTTTTCCCTGGTCTCTAAACTCAAGCAGAATTCAAGTCTCCACTACTTTGTTCTCCCTGCTCCAATGTCCACGCTTTCCCAGTAGTAATGAAAAGAATACAATAAAAATTTATTAAATAATTTTTAAAAAGTCCAGATCATTCCATCCAGCAGAGTCCATGATTAGCCATCCAAGAGTTATTCTATGCCTTCCTGCTCCTTCTTCCCAGAGAAAATGTTTCTTTCCAATGCCCATGGCTGGTCTCTACTGGTTTCCTAAAAGGCCACCCTGCTCTCTACCTAGTCCTCCAGTCAAACTGGAAGCTCTGTGGGCCTGGGGAACGGTCTTTTTTGATAACCTGCCTACCATCTAGCAGATGCCTCGGTGCTTAGCAGAGACCTACTGAGGAATGAGTGATGTCTGCTGTGCTGTTCCTATCCCACTTGGTTTGATTTGCCTTGCAGGGAAAATGTGAACTTTGCCTGGACATAAAAATAAAGTAAAAAAATTTAAACCAAAACAATAAAACCCATAGAGGAAAACCATCATTTCTTTGTGCTTCTCCACAAGGCTCTCTCTGTACAAATGACCAAGTAGCAGAGATTCAGGAGGGAAAAAACGCAGACTGTGATGGAATTCTAAGAAGCATAAAAACATTCGGGCACTCAAAGACATAACATCTGTGGAGACAACCCTGACAATCAGAAGCTGATTATGAGAAAGCTTTTTATGTGAAACTCCTCGGCCTTGACTAATAGGTTCCCAGAGATCATCTGGCCATAAAATCAGTGCCTGGATTATTGGTTTATTAGCTCACTCTTCACCTCAGCCAACCCTGGTTACAATATACAGCAATATACATAAAATAATGTGTGGCCGTTGTTGGCTGCCTCACTGCACACAGAACCCCCCTGAAGCATTCATTCACTCCTAAGAGACACACAATAAACGTACACATTACGTTGTGCCATTATCGTGATATTGCAGATGATAACTGAGACTTAGAGAGGTACCATGTTGCCGTGGATGATGTGCACCCACCTTTTTGGCCCAAATTTCCGGGAAAATATCTTTCATTTTAATTCTGTAATTCAATTTATTTATTTATTTATTTATATTTAGAAACAAAACCAAGGACCATGCTCCAGGGTGTTATTTTGCACATGGATATCACTATTTCTTCTTAATGCATAAGTATAAATAAAGGAATTAAAAACATTTACATAGACATGGAATTAGTACTACCCATGCATAATGTGCATCCTTATTTCTCCTTCAAAAATCTGGGCAAGAAAGTGTGAATTATACACGGCACAATACGGCAACTCCCCCAAGGACACACAGCTAGGATATGATGGAGAGAGGGTGCCCACCACGCAAAGCTTTCTATGAGATATATTTCAGATCGGAATCCTGACCTGGTAGTCATCCTGCTCTAAACTTCTTTTACACATTTTGTGCAGTTCTGTTCTCCGTCATAACCCTTTGCACGGCGTGTTATATTAATCTGTGCATGCGTCCACCTTCCCTACTGGGTAGGCAGCACACGTTTGCAAGGGGCAGGGGACTTTCATGATTGTAAACTGCTCAGGTCGCAGTACACAAAGAACGCCTAAGTGCACAGAGCAGGGGGACGCGTGGGGGGGGCGTGTTTTTGTTTTTCCTCAGGCATGCAGGACGTTCAACCTTCCATTTATACATTGGACCTTCGAATCCTGTACCTGGCATTACTGTTCCTTTCCCATTACCCCTCATGTACTAATGCCTGGTATTGCTTGTCAGACCACTTACCCACCCTTTAAAAATATGTATCAATTTGGATGTCAGTCTAGCTATCGTAGGGGGCTGGGAGGGTACAGCATGTACTCTATGTTGTCCGGGGAGAGCATTGCACAGCACAGGAAGATGCCTGATTTATTGTCCTTACAGCTATAAATATGTCCCAAAGCCTTGTTTTTCACTCGCACCACTGACAATTGATGTGCAGATGGTTTCAATGTCTTACTTACAATGCCTCTCCCCTCCCCATGTACTCCAAAGTGCTCTGTCTCTCAAGTTGGTTTCCATGACTGTTGGGGCTTAGGACCGCCATTCTATTTTTGATATTGAATTGCCACAGTCAGCTGCTGCCTTCTATGTCATATTCAATTGGCTTTAATCATAGGGGTTTACTTAAGCGACACAATGTACAATACAGCAAAATGTGTAGTCAGGGGGCCCTAGGGGCGCAATCAGCCCAGGAGGTGGATTTCTGGGAACACCAAGGGCAGATGCGGGCATCACTCTGTGCTCATCTTTCTAGAAACAAAGCCTGCCGACGTCTGCAACCCAAAAGGAAACCTGCGCATCTGAAAACACGTTGGCTGAAAATACCCACATTAGATCCTGGGATCTGCCTTGCCCCCCCCCAGTCTTGCCTCACGTCCTTCGTCCCAAATCCTCCCTCCATTCACGACTGGGCTTGGGAGCTCAAGGAATTAAGAAGACTAAGGTGGATGGAGGAGCTTTCCGATTTTACTGGCTACCGGGTGTTACCAACCAGGTGCTCTTAAAGCCTAACCTAGTTTAAGATGCCTCCGGGAGAAGCTGGTTTGTTTTATTCCCCCTCTTCTTTTTGTGATGTGTTTATAGTAATTAAAATAAATGTTTCTGCTATTTGGGACAACAGTAAGATTTACTCTTCTGGTATCTGATTTACCAAGACTTCTAGAAGTGTTCAACAAAGCAAACCAACCAACCAAACTAAACAAAACCGACATCGTTGTCATCATCATCATCATCATCATCATCATCATCATAAACACATTGGTAAAAATCATTGAAATAACAGAGCAAAATGTATAAGATGCTAACCTATATTTATTCAGATCTTACCTTACACGTGTCATTGGTTTATAAACAACCCTTTAGCTTCAACAAATCGCTATGGGAGAAGCCGCTGTCAGCCATCCAACTGTCGGAGTTGGGGATAAACTACGTTATCTCCAGCTCAGGCCACAGGAGGCTGATGTGCCAGGGGCTTTCACTCCCAGAACAATACATATTAATAGGACCAAGGTAGATAAAGAGTCCTGTGCGAGTTTCTTCTCCCCGATACTCATGGCCCGCAGTCTATTCTCGCTAATGTGTTTACCCTTGGCAATCCTAAAGAAGTGTCTTATCTGTTTGGACTCAGCAGTGTGGTCTTTCTTCACAACCCCTCTCCCGCATAAAAGGGCAGTGTTCCATACCCCACCCCATTATAGACACATTAATTACCTTTCTAGCTCTTCCATAAAAAATATGCCAGGCCCTAATGTTCTCCTGGGAAGACTGGGGGGTTTCAGGTGTAATGTCAGGGTACAGACTGCGCTAAACTGCAACTGAGCAGAAACAGCACAAGACCACTTGCCATTGGTGCAGACGTGGCCTCATGTTTGTGGATGGTGGCCCTATGGGAACAGACACAGGGTCAAAGACAAAGCCGACAGTGATATGACGTCTCAATGCCACTTCAAGAGCCCGGGCAGTCCGTGCATGCCAGACAGCAATAGTGACCAGAGTAAAAGAGAAACATGTTTTTGACCTTTCCAACTAAACCTGTGGCTTCATGTAGTCCATACGACCCAAATGAGGCTCAGCACCCGGCCTAAGGTCCTATGACTAAGAACCCAACTCAACTTCTAGCATTGACATAAAATATTAACTTACCATATCAGACTGAATCTCTCTCTGGGTGACACTTTTTATTGTATTATTGCCCTAAGTTCAACATTAAATCACATATCCTTTAGCAGTCTTTCACGTCTCATATCTGCCACACGGCAGGATATAAGACAAAGACTATGTTGTCATTACGTCCATGCCCCTGTCCCTCAGAAAACCCTCCAAGCCCAGCAGTCCCTGGAAAATCTCCGTGTCTCTACATCTCCGTCTCTCTAGCTCTCTCTGTCCACCTCTCTCCTTTATTTAATATTAGGCTTCTGATAGTGTCTCCATTTCTATATTTTACTTACAGCTAAGTAAAATTTGCTGTAAACTTGTAGTTCTACATTTCTCAATCATCAGCACAGTATGTGGTGTGTTTATTTAATTTAAGGTTTTACAATATCCCTAAGTTGGGCAAATTGCTCTAGAAGTCAGATAAATTAGGTAATTTTCAAAACCAAGTTTGTCTAATTCCAAAGGCTATGATGTTCCCCACTGCTTCCTTTCCTGCCTATTCAAGTATCACTCCAGCGACTTCAGAAAAACAGAACAGCCAGGATCTCCGTAAAATGGCTTTTGAGCTCCTACTGCAGCAAAGGTTGCCCCACTTTGCCTCAGCACCCGGCCCCCCGCACCACCAGGAGGTAAAATTTCTAAAACTCCATGTACCCCATTGGACCAGAGTTCACGGACTGAGAGATTCCGGCACTACATTTTTCATGGTACATCACAATTTCAAATGTATCAGCTATTCAATATTCAAAAATTACTTAAATATGTATTCCACATTAACTGATTGTTAGTGCAGATCTACTGAAATACAGACATGCTTCTCATGGATCTCCACGGAGGGGGTTTTGTAAAAACAAATGCAGTTATATTTAAAGTAAAACAAGAACAATTTCCAAATATAAGCTCTGAGTTTTTGTTTTGTTTCCCACCAAAATCCATACCAAAACTCTCTTTGTCTTTGCTATTCTTACCCTCAGAAATTCAACAATGTTCTTTGGGTTGCAGATCAGTTAACAAGTAATTTTGAAAGAGAATAATGGAGATAAATATCTTTAATTTTCTATTTTATTTTGTCTCACAAAATACATACAAACTGTGCTTTTATTTGCTGTTTATTCCTACTTGGTAGTAAATTAATACATATTTCAGCAAGGGCACTAGCTGAGATATTAGTACTGCCACCCTACTTTAAACTACACCCTCCTGGAGCTCATTCCCTACAAGCACACAATAAAGGAAGACTGCACCTTTGAAGGTATTGTTTTCATACGACATGTCACAAACCTACCAAACTTCAATTCATTTATTTGGATGCCTACGGTTCTCACTCATGCTTTGTTCGCTGTCTGCAGTCCTTCACGGCCCAGCTCAAATAGCACCCCTCTTAAGAGTCCAACACTCCTATCTCCTGTGCTGCCAATACATTTAACTTGCAGCTTCATTAGGGCTCCCACCAACAATGAGGCTGGAAACCTCGGCATGCGTGCATCTGCCAATAATCCGCCACCCTCTATGTTCACACAGCAGACTCTGAACTTTCTAAAGGCAGCACTTATGTATAATTCACTGTGTGTAATTTGTCCTTATTCAAGCTTGGCAGAGTATCGCCAATAAGTTGTAACTTAAATTAAATCTGGAAAAGCGTCTTGTGTCGCATTCTGTATCAGGCTGATTATATATCCCATGTAAGGATTCTGTATTTGATAGTGGCATCCAGTGATGGACCGAAGAGTATACAGCTTTTGTTTGTAAACTTGTATGGGCACATTTTGGGTGAAGAACACTGAACTTCACTGGCCAGACTGTTGTCCATTTAAACAGATTAAGAAAAACAATGTTACTTTCTCTTCTCCAGAGATTTTTATCATCACAATACCACTAGTTATCATCCATTCGAGAAGAACAAGTTTAATATGTCTTAATTTCAGGAAGAAAGCAATTCTTCATGTTCTGGAATAAAAACTTTAAAGAAACTTTTCCTGGAATTATTTCAAAGCCAAAATTGACCACCTTTTTGTGATGTCCAACTTGTCTTCATTCAAAACATTTAATATCCAGGATTATAGCATATACTTATCCTCCTCAGATAATTCCTCAGAGACAGCTGTCATAAAGTGTATATAAGATTTGAAGGCTTTAAGAATGTGTATCGTGCCCTGGTTGCCATAGCTCATTGGATTGAGCACAGGTGAGCTGAAAACCAAAGGGTCGCGGGTTCGATTCTCAGTCAGGACTCATGCCTGGGTTGCAGGCCAGATCCCCAGTGGGGGCCATGTGAGAGGCAACCACATATCAATATTTCTCTCTCTTTCTCCGTCCCTTCCCCTCTCTAAAAATAAATAAATAAATTCTTTAAGAAAAGAACGTGTATTGTATATATGATAAAAAGAGACTGCAAGTGGATTTTTCAGTCGAGCTGGATTTTTTCTCCTGATGGATAGGACTTCAGTTAATTTTCACTTATCTTTCATTTATAATGCAATCTGCATTAAATTCTATGTCTCCCATCTCAATTTGCTCTTATCTGCTATGTATGGATAGAATCTTTAAATATTTATCATCTTAGTTATTGAAGTTTAAAAGTACATAAGGACTTTGTGGAGACCTTACACAGCCAAACCTTGCATTTCCACTATATTTTATAGAAAAATGTGGCCTTTCTAATGAGTCTTTCCTCCCAATATGGCTTAAAATAGACATGAATTCCTTAAGGGTATAAATCATGTGTTTGCATAGAACTTGATTCCTTGGTTAACATAAATGCTTCATGAGAAATGTTACGTTAGCATAATAATTACAAATGGGTTTAGTCTTGCATTTAATATATGATCTCCTTGAGGTCATGATAGTTAAAATACCACTTGCTTCATAAAAGCATCAACAGATTTTCCTGGATTCAGTATGTCACAATAGCAGGGAGAGTTCTTTCTTGTTAAAAAGAAAAAAATTAAAGAATCATATTGTTCCCCAATCACTTACTGGTAGAAGTTTCTAACACAAACATCTAGAGGTACATCTTAGCTTAACTCTCCCACTATCAGCTTCCTAATATCTGCATCTGTGATTACCAGTACTGAGTGTCATCAGCTGAATTTTTTAAATGTGTAGAACAGTGAAAAATTGTTTCCTGTCAATACCATTTTATGAAGGGATGAAACCACTCATTCCTCTTTAGTTTCTGATGAAGAATAGCTTGGTGATTATATAGCTCTTTCATATAAACACAACACTGTAACACAAAAATGTAAAAACTCCTTCAAATGAACACTTTGCAGGATTTTCTTGAGACATAAGGAGCAAACCAGCATTTTGACAGTAATGTTTGGTGTTCTTAGTGGTACGGTCTGCCAAGAACATTCCATGCTTCTGGTTGCTAGTCCTTGCTCCCGTGGACACCCGATCCTCAGGCTCAGATCTGTGGGGTGCACTCCCCAAGTTGTTCAGTCTGTCTTCTCTCTCTCCATCTTGCCATCGGCTATGTCATCTCTTCCCATCTCCTGCTTTTCCTAATGGAACTTCCTGAGTCACCCCCTCTCAGCTTTCTTCAGGCACAGCTCACAGAGTCAATTTTACAGATGTCAAAATGTTACCTTCTATCCACTCAAGCAATTTCCTAACTTCTTTTCTTTCAATTTTTCACTTTCCAGCCTAACACTATGCTAATGGTAGAGTATAATACTAGTAAAGATAAAAATGAATTCTTTAACTCTAATTATATATTTCACCTCTACTTCTTCCTTTGCATTAGGAAAAAAAATCTCAAAGAAAACTAAAAAAAAGTATCATCTAATTTATGACATGTGACTAAGAAAACATTAATTGCTCTTTTGTCAATTATGTGACTCTACCTTATTTATTTCATTTCATCTTTTTGCTCATTTTTCTACCACAAGTGTTTCCCTTCCCCAAAAGAATTCTCCATGCAACAACCAAGGACTGTGATAAAACTCACACATTCTTGACTGGCAGCCTTCGCCCAAGGCACACTGGAGTCAGGAATATTTATATGTATTCACAAGCCAGCGATCCAGTGCAGCGAAGAAGAAACAGCATCCTGGAGTTTCCACACACTGATCAAATCCTAAGCCTGAGGATAATGTGTACCACCTGGCAATTGTTTCTGTAAGCAGCCTGGAATTTCTGAGGACCCACAAATCTTAGCTCACTGACTTTCCTATTTGTCATTTCTTTTGTGTGGACCAGGGTGCCTGTGTGTGACAGACAGATTGTCTGTCTGTCAGTCCACAGGAGATGCTCTGCCTTGCCCACCTCAAATTTACAGTGGCACAGAGACTAGAAGAAAACAAAAATATTGAGAATTCAATTATAAGGCAACTGATTGTCCCTTTTCTTAACACAGTAATCAACACTCCCCCCCACTGGCCGGGGTGGGGTGGGGTGGGATGGAGGGATGGGGAGAAAATGCAGACAACTGTAATTGAATAACAATAAAAATTTAAAAAATAAAACAGTAACCAACACAGAGATGGAGCCCATCATCTGGAATGACCAAGGGCTGCTATCCTGATGTTCTTTCTGCTGAATGACAAACAAGTATTTTAATCAGCTGCCTTGTTAACCCAGAAGCTACAAGGTTTTGCAGGGTGTTGAGAGACAGGGCGCAAAGGGAAGAGCAAAAGCAATTATCAGGAGTTAAGAAAAATAATCAGAAGCTGAAATGTTTGCCTCAGTCACTGGACTGTCAGTTAAGATTCCTCGCAGACAGGACCCCTCATCCCTCATCTGCAGTCCCATCACTAATCCACGTACTAACCCCAAGTCGTCGCATTACTGTAAATAGCCTGGGGTGGTGATGGAATAAATAAATAAATGAAAATGTCATAAAGGGAAGATTTGTTTTCTTTTGAGAAACCTGAGAAACAGAAAGTTGACAGCAGTACGTGTTGAGTATTGCAGCCCATCGAAGGTGCTGAAATTAACTTTAGAAATGCGTCCGTCTTGTTCATTGGCAGAATTAAAAATTTCAGGCCATTTGAGCAAAAACGTAGCCCCCCTCTTTTATCTAGGCAATGACAATGCTTGAGATTCCAATCAATCCAGCTTTTATTCAGGAGCACAGCCACAGTGCAGGAGTGGTTAGGGTGAGCTGAAGGAGTCTGGGCCCAGAGGAAAAGATACAATCTCCAGGCTCAAAGGGTCCTATGCCGCAACTACTGGTTCTAGTGCCTCCAGCAACTGACAGTGTAACTTCTGGGCCTCAGATTTCTTTTTTTTTAATTAAATTTTTTAAAATATATTTTTTCATTGTTGTTTAAGTACAGTTGTCTCCATTTTCCCCTCCACCACTCCCCCCTACTCCAGCCATCCCCACCTCCCACCCTCCATCCTACCCCCCTTTGGCTTTGTCCATGTGTCCTTTATGCATGTTCCTTGACAACCCTTCCCCCTTTTCCCCCCATTACCCCTCCCACCTCTCCTCTGGTTACTGTCAGTTTGTTCTTAATTTCTATGTCTCTGGTTATATTTTGCTTCCTTGTTTGTTTTGTTGATTAGGTTCCACTTATAGATGAAATCATATGGCACTTGTCTTCTACCACCTGGCTTATTTCACTTAGCATAATGCTCTCCAGTTCCATCCATGCTCTCGCAAAGGGTAGGAGCTCCTTCTTTCTTTCTGCTGTGTAGTATTCCATCGTGTGAATGTACCATAGTTTTTTGATCCACTCATTTACTGATGGGCACCTAAGCAGACTCATCAAGAAGAAGAGGACCCAAATAAACAAAATTCGAAATGAAAGAGGAGAGATTACAACTGATACCACAGAAATGAAAAGGATTATTAGAAATTACTATGAACAACTATATGCCAAGAAATTTGAAAACACAGGTGAAATGGACAAATTTCTAAAAAAATATAATCTCCCAAAACTGAATGAAGAAGAAGCAGAAAGCCTGAACAGACAATGATAATAGCTGACAAAATTGAAGCAATAATCGAAAAACTCCCGGCACACAAAAGCTCTGGACCAGATGGTTTCACAGGAAAGTTTTATAAAACATTTAAGGAAGAGCTAGCTCCTAGCCTTCGCAGACTATTACAAAAAATCCAAGAAGAGGGAAGACTCCCAAACTCTTTTTATGAAGCCAGCATCATCGTAATCCCAAAACCAGATAAAGACAGAACAAAGAAAGAAAACTACAGGCAAATATCACTGGTGAACATAGACGCTAAAATCCTCAGCAAAATATGGGCAAACCGCATCCAGCAATACATTAAAAAGATGGGCCTCAGATTTCCCATCTGTAAAAGGAATGAAATGGAATTAGAGCTCTGATTTTAAAATACTATTTTTTCTCTCTAACATTTAAAGTGTTTATTCAAACCAGTATCGCATGGAAGTTCTTGCTATAACTCTGTACTGGGAAGGGCAGGGTTCAGGCTGAAGAAACACCTCGTAACGGTCCCCTCCCTGCGAGATTCCTTGGGAACCTCCAATAAACGCTAGACAAACAGCCCCAATGAGATGATCTCATGATGATCTAATATGCCCCCCTCAATCTCAGGGGTGCCAATTCAGAACATACTTAAGAATATAAGTAGAAGTAAAAAAAAATACAACAAAACAAAACAAAACAAAAACAACAACACAACTCCTCTATTTGTCTCCAAGGCCAGGAAATAGAAAAATCCACTTCTAGAGTGGAAACATTTTTAATGTTCAGACAGTGAACATTTTCAACAGATGATATTATAGCGGAGAGACTACAGATTTTCATCCCTGAGAAATGGAAAGAAAAGCCGATGCCTGAGCTCTCTGGATAAATTGCATCAGCAGGAGGCGGGTTGCTGTCTGTCTGAAGCTCCCAGGCAGGCAGCGCCTTCTCTTTAGTATGTCTACACTTTCAATACCTTCTTTCTATGAAATTAGCAGGCCCAATTTTTTCCATGATGTTGCCCTGTACAAGTCTGTAAATCTCACTGACTGGGATGATTAATACCTTATATTACATATTATTACATTATATCACACATAAATCCTCAGTAGAATTGCACACCTATTTAATTGCTAAATACATTTGTTTCTCTTGATCAAAATAATGGAAATAAAATCTTGACACTTAGAAATATTGGGGCCTCATTTTAATAAACTTATCAGAATTTTCCCAAGCCACCATGGTGGGGAATTTAGACCGTGCTCTTTTATTTAGCTATTTTTCAGTTAAATTCCACTACAACACTGCTAAAGTTATCATGGCACAAATAATGATTTTGCAAAAAAAAATAATCATCATCACATCTAGCTAAAAGTTGTACTCTCAAGGAGTATTAATTCACATAAAACTTTATTAAAATAAAATGGCTATAAATGGGTATGTGTACTTGCTATGCACACATTGGAGAAATGCACAAAGATGCACACCTACAAGTGCTGGCTGATCTCAACCACCATGCATTCATTTTGCACTCGCTGAATTGCTGTGGGTGCCTCCGAAGCTACAGCTGTGCTAGAGGCTGGTGGAATGAAAATGAACACAGCTTCCTGCAGAGTGGAAGGCTCCCCAAGCCTTGATTTATCCACAGACAAAATGTCAATAATATGAAATATTACAGCATGAAATGATAATGTGATGGTACGAAACTTCCTGGGATTAAATATCCTATTTGAAGCATTTTCACATTTCCTAGGCTATAGGAAGTGCTATATAATGTTTCTGTTATAATCATTTTTATTAGTGCTAACATTAATACTCCATAGCAAATAAAAAGCCTCTTGGGAGAAGACTTGCAAAGATAGCTTGACACACTGGGTTCGAAGTGAAGAACTGTCTGCAGCCAAACTCGGGAGAGGTGGTAAAGGGAGTGGTTTTCCCTGACTTCTTGCCTCAGGAGCAGTTACTGTCCAAGAGGAGAGATCTGAGAAAATCAAAGAAACCACACAGGGCTGCGGGGCACCGACATCCAAGGCTGGAGAGTAGAGGGCAGCTGTGATACAGCCACCACCGTTTACACTGGAGACATTTGGCAACTTTGTAAGGGTGGGGCTCAGAGAAGATGAGGCAGGTAACCACCATGCTGTGGGATGGGCTTTGGGTCCCTTCCTGAGCGGTTTGGAATTCATTCCATAGGGAAGGGAGTGTGGTGTGCAGTTTGTGAGACGGGAACTGGGGACAATGGTCACAGGACAGGAGACAAAGCCACCGTGGTTTCACAACACACATCCCTCCGGGAGGAACTGCCGCCTGCTCTTTCCACTTGCCTTCAACCCCAGGACTGCCTTTCAGCTTTGAAACATCTCACTGACTCTGGTTCTGTCCCTGAATTGATTTTTGGTGAAACCCTTTTAATCCTCTGATCTTCTTCTTATTTCTATCCTGTGCAGCCCAGATGCCACCTTCCCTCTCCCAGAGGTCTGCCTCTGGCTGTGATGCCCTTGTACCAGGACCGCCGATGTATGCCAGATTCCGAGGATGCTCAAATCCCCTATAGAAAATGGTACAGCACAAAGCATTCATACACTGAATTCACATTAAAATCCATTCCTTCTATTACATTTTTAGATTTGCTAAGGAATTTCTGCATTGATTTCACTTGAAGCATATATGGAATTGCTCATTCAATCAGGCCCATGAACTGGGAATAGGTTTATCAGATTATGCCTAAGATGTAGCTAAAGCAACCAGGACACAGCAAAGCCACAGTGGAAGCTCCAGTAAAAGAAAAAAATAACTAATATTGGTCTGGTCTCTACTTAAATTTTTATAATTTATTCAACCTAATTTTTGCATTAATTGTGATCTTTTTAAATATTGTTTTAAAACAGTACTTCTTTTGATTACACCTTAAATTAGGTGAGTGCCTCACTTGCCCTGCCCTCGTCCCAGCCCTGAGAGGGGCAGATACATCAAAACCACTCCGCACTGGGGTCTGGCAGGCTGTGGGATGTAGATGGGTGCACGAGATTCAGAATGCACTGTGTCCCAAGACCAAAGAGCCATGGAGAAAGGATGGTGTTTCCCTGCAGAAGGGCCTACTGTTCCCAATACCTTCATAGTTTTGCCCCCTGCGGTCCTGTTTCCATATCCTTTCCCTGGAAACATACAACCCAGAAGTCAAGGCATCTTAAAGTTTCAACAGCAAAGCTAAAGCGGAATAAAATAATTTAATGAAAATGTTTGACTAGGGGGACTAAAAACCTCTATCCTAGACATTTTTCTTTTACCTGTAGACAAAATGCAACCTCAGCATGCCATGTATTTTTAAGTTGAAGTAAAAGAATAATGTCAGTTAACCGTTTTCACTATTAGAATCAGATTTTACAGGATTTTTAAAGTTAGGTGGACATTTGAGAGCTCATCCTTCAGGCTAGGCTGTGCAGTGGGTTGAGGGTTGGCCCCCGAGTCCCTTCAGGATGGAGGAATGAATGGGAAGAATGATTCCTCAACAGTGTTGCTGGCTGACAACCCACAGCCAGATCTCTCTCCAGGACCTGACCTGTGCTGGTGGGAGATGCTTTGCCTAAGGTTATGCCCTCACTCCGGAGCAGCCTGCATTCAATAGCTGGCCCACGCTGGGATACAAAGTCTCGGCCCCCTTGCCTTAATCTGGGACAGGTCTAACCGGTCATTTTAGCTCTAGGTGGACACAGAGGTAAAAACAGCTGATGCCCTTGTGTCAAGTTTGGGGAAGATCAACTTCTCCCTTCTCCTCGGTGCTGTTTCCTGCGCCCCCGGACAGGTGGCTTCTCAAGATAAACTTCCTGAAAGCCAAGTACCCGTGTCAGAAACCAGCATGCAATACACTGAACTCCTTAAAAAGCATTCTGGGGAAGAAAAGATGAGCCACAGCTGTGAGTGAAAGAAAAAACAGACACAGCATCCCAGCCGGCGAAGAGAGAGGTTTCTTCCCGTTGTCAACGTTCTACTTTGTCTCAGGTGTCACTGCAGCCATGGGTCATACATCCCTTTAATAGGGGCAGGGGCTTTGATTGTCAGCCACATAAACTGTCCCCAGTTTGTCATTTACCATCTCTATTAATGAGATATTATACACTGAAGCACTGTCTATTGATTTAACTAAAAGGGCACTCCAACAGTTCTCATTATTTTATAAGGTCAAAAGAGCAAATGACCACAACTCCATCAGTCAAAGAAATATCAGGAGTCTGCTGGTGGTGACGTGGTGGAGGCGGTAGAGTGGTCTGGGCATAGAAAAGGATGCTCAGGAAGAAACCACTCCCAGAGACACAATCAATTGCAACTGAAATAATTTAACAACCCATAAAAAATAAATACATACATGTCTATACATTTGAAAACAACTGAACGTGTTAACTGCTTACAATTCAAATTACTCCTTTCCGAAATACCAAAACGTTTTTACTGTATGCAATTTCTAGATGCAAATAGAAGGGAAATTTTTCTGAAGTTCAGTGTGTCTGAGTCATTCTTCCAATATTAAGCAAAGATAATACTCAAAGATGTTTTACTTTTTCCATTTTAAACATGGGATCCTCATACTTTTAGCCCTTCCTGAAATCTCTGTCTTGCTTAGATAACATACTCTCTTATTTATAATTACATGGTTAGATACACATGACCCAGTCCTGTTTGACAGTTAGTATTAATCTATGTCTCAGAAACCTACAAGCCATGCACCATGTCATTGAGGCAGATACTACCAATGGTTGCTTTAAAAATGAAAAACCTGAGACCCTTAAGAGGTTAAGTAATTTGTCCCTCACGCCTCAGCTAACAAATGGGGAGCTGGGTGGATCTGACCACCTCCGCCACATGCTTCTAACCAGTGCCCGGCACTGACTTCCAACAATAAGATAAAACACATCCCAGTACCCAGCATTGCCTTTTTAGCACAATTTCTATGGAAAACAATCTTTAATTAAATCTCTACTCTGCTTTTTCAGGCCTTCATTTCATTTGTGAGAGCATATTCTCTCTCTCATGTTGCTAACTAGATTCTTCAAGTTAAGGGCAGACAGCTTTTTACCGAGAACGCCTTTGAGGATTCTTTAAAAAAGAAAAATAAATAAATAAACCTCAGCTATATTTAGGACAGTTAATCCAGTGCAGGAATATTTTCTACTGTAAAACATGTTTTAAGTACCAGTTAATTATTGCCTGAAATATGGATAACCTGCCAGCCAAATCTGCCTGTCTTTTGTTCGGAGCCAATGTTAGTATCCACTCACTCATCTTCGAAACTTCTTGTATTAAATTTAAGTTCAAATAGTATTATACACAGAAAAAAAAAAGACTGAAGGGAAACACACCATATATTACCTTAATAGGCTGCAGGTGATTTTTTATCTTAATAACTATTTTCTTATTTTATCTCTTAAAATTAAACAATAATAACCACAATTTTAAACATATGCCATATCCCTCCAGTGGCAAAGAAACTACCCAGAAAGTAATTTTGTGGCTGTTTAATCTGTGTTTGATTTAGAAAAGGAGGCGATTTTAGAAGCAAACTACACATTAAGAGAGAAAAATCTCACTTGTGAACACAGCATGCCATTACAATAATTTCTCTAAATGAAACATCTCAAGTAATGAATTTTGTGGTGATTTCATATCTTGAGGGTGTTCCTTAGAATTGTTTTTTTCATTTAAATAAAAATAATCTCAGTCTTTCTGAGGCAGAATGACTCTGGGGAAGAAGCATCAATCAGATTCAACAAACGTACATATATGGGTCATTCGAGGCAAAGCAGTTACGGGAAATGGGAACAGTATGAAGGTCTCCATTTTTGAAAGAGTGAAAAGGTGAAAATTTCAGCAGAGATTTTCATTTCTGATTAGATTTAACTTTATTAATAACAAAGAGACTCAAAAATTCTATTGAAATGTAACATTGAAAATGGCAACTATAATGTAATTGCACCAAGTTCGGTAGAAAAATATTCTATCAGTTGGGCTGAGAAAAATCACTCATCCACTGTGCGCACGAAGCAAATGCCACATACTCCACTTAGCATCCACTTTAATAACGGTTCTGGAACAGGTCTTCCAGCTCATGAAAAATGACTTTCCCTACCAGTAGTTTTCACTTTCTGGTCAGAGCAACGACATCTTCAAGTAATAGCCAAGAAGGCCATTTGGGTCATTCTTCTTCAAGTTCTCCACCAGCTCCCATCCAAAAGAATGTTACCTGGAACAAACTAGACACAGGGGTAATTTCGCATGCACCTGCACGTTAGGGATTTTCAAAGAGCACCGTAAATGTTGTATTATGCACCATTTGAAGCAATACTGCTTTAAACTGTTGGGGAAATATTCCCAACGTATATGGCTCATTTGTTTTATAAGAACAAGGAAGTCTGTGTTTGCCTCTAAGCCCTAGTCATTTTGGGATTTAGCAAAGTGCTGAGCAGAAAATCAAATTCCTGACAATTATCAAGACTAATAGTTTCTTAAAACGACAGCCTGCACCCGCCCCTCCCCCGGCTCCCCCCCTCCCATTTTAATAAACTAATAGGAAAGAGACAACAGGGCGTTCATGAATTCACTGCTCCATACACTGAATGACAGACAGCATGAGAACTGGGAAGCCCCATCCAGTTGGTTACGGCCTGTGCTTGTCCCCAACACACGGAAATGCTGGACATGGCATCGCAAACTCCAGCCTTTTCCTCATTCTCCATCTTCATGCCCATGTGCCCAACAGTCTCATAAGAAACGACATTTTATATCATGAGACCCCAGCTGACCTCCAGGACTGAGATATCATCTCATTCAGCCCCTGCAGCAACAACTGTGTTCTTTCTATGCCAAACTTGGGCACAGAAACCTGTTAGGGCCTCTGCACTTGCTCTCCCCTTGCTTGTATGTTCTTTCTCAAGACTCTCTCATGCTACCCATTCAGTCTCCACCATGACCATGACACCCTGTTTCCATAGACCCACAGCCTCCACTTCACTGCCTTCTTTTATTGTCTTCACGGGACTTAACACCAGCTGAACCTCTTGCTAGAAGCAAAGTTTTGTGGGAAAGAAGTCCTTACCTCTTTTATGAAACCTAGTATCCCCAAGACTTACTACAGTGCCCTAGTGTGTAGTAGGAGCTCAATGGACTTTTGGTGGATGGATGGATGGATGGATGGATGGATGGATGGATGGATGAACAAGTAAGTAAATAAATAAATGCACCATCTGTTGTTCAAATGACTATAAAGGTCTCTCCCTCTTTGGTCCTCATATTCTATTCTCCACAGAGAAACAAGGATCATCTCTCTAAATTGAACATCAGTCAGATGCCACTTCTCTGCTTCAAATATCCCGGTGGATCCTTTTATAATTAAGAATCTGAACTCCTTGTCATAGTCTTCAAGGAAGGTGCAACAAAACTTGACTTCTGCTTCAACTGCATCTCACTCCCATCCTTCTTCCCCCACCGTCATCCCCATACCAAACTCAGTTCCTTGGAGAGCTTTGTATTTGCTGCTACTCTTTCATCATTGAGAGCTATTCTCCCCATCTTGGCATGTAAGCCTGTTTCCCTTGGTGGTTCCTCAACTCAAACAGGACCTCCTCAAAAACCTAACCTGAGCACTCAACATAGCTGAATCAGATAGACAACTAGGGCTATGGTTTTAATTTTAATACCTATATTTATAAAGGGCCAGGAAATGTAACTTTGATGGGGATGGATAAGAATATCTTCTATTCATTTATTATAATAGTTTAAACTCAGCTTACACTTGACATTGTTGGTGCTGTTTCCATGTTAATCTTTCTAGAATGTTATTTTCCAGTTCTATAATTATAAATATTTTTCTCTACTATAGTAATTTTGGGGAAAAATAGTACTCTGCATTGTATGTGGGGGGATTATTAGACATCATTCAATTAGTGTGAGTTATCTTTATCTTCCTTTTTGTCTTTAATTAAACAATCATTCTTTCCTTCTTATAGCCTGCTCTCCAATTCTTTTTCTCTCCTAACTTAATACATGCGGAAGCACACAGGTGCTTCAGAGCTGCAGTTTTGCTTGCAATGGGACTTCCTATAATTCTGAATGTTTAACATAAAACTTAGTATCATCTGTAAACACGGCTCTCATTATTCTTAACAAGTGAGGCACATCAACACAATAAAAGGCACATCTCTCCGAAGCAGGGTGACTGACATGAAGGGACTATTCCCAAGCAGGAGGCAGGTTCGCCCTCCAAATACAGCCTCTCAGAACTGCTGTTCATGTAAAGTCTCACTCTATCAAAGGCTTGGATGCCATCCTTACAGAGAAGATGGCATACTAAACATCAGTTGAAAGGCAAACGTCAAAAGGCGTGTTTTCATTAAACTTCATTAGTTTTCATGTGAGTTCTCACTTTGATAAAACTTCCAAGGACTCAGCTCCACAATAGCAAAGTGGAGACAAGATTACAAAGCAGTAGCCAAAATGCAGAAGCTCAGATGCATACAGGCTTTTTATGTCACTTAGCATTAGCATAGTGTTTTAAAGGCAATGCATGTTCTTGCTACATGAAACTGACCCACATACATTTGAAAGACATACGCTCGAAGTTATTCGAACTGAATCCGTCCTTTTTAATTTGGTGACCTAGCTTCCAAAAAGTTACACAAAGAACAGACCTGCATATTACTCTTATGTCCTCATTTTTACTCAGATTTTGACCTTTATGTAATAACCAGGGTTGAACGTTCCTTCACAGAGCAGTCTGCAAGGAGTGTGTGACCACATTTACTAAAACACGCAGAGCTTCTCAACTTTTAATTTTCAAATGTTTTTCTCTGCTGTCCTATTAATTAAGAGAAGAGGAATTTGAACATCTTTGGCTAAGCAGGTATATTTTGAATAATTTTATTTCTAAGTACAATAGAAGTGTGTTTTGCAAATAAGATATCTATTCATATAATGAATGAAAGCTAATCGGGTTCCATAAATCAGTAGGTAAAAACAAATAATGGAAAACAAAACAAATGCCATCACAGAAATTGTTCTCATCCAAGATGAGAAAGGGAAGAAGGAAAATTTGTGTTTTTGACAAAAAAATAAGCATATAAAAGTACAGAGAACTTCTATAGTCATGCGCATATGTACATCTTTACTCCACCTCAGTTCCAGTGTGTTCCCTCAGGCAGTATTTCTTACCTGGCTATACATTGAACAACAGTGCCCACGAACAAGAGTTTTATGAATTTATAATAGCCCTCTCCCACACACAGCTTGGCCATGCTTTCTCTCTTCGATTGTTTAAATTTTCCATTCTTCTTCAAAATTTGTCAAGACAGAAATCCTGCCCCAATCCTGCTTCCCATCCCACTTGAGGGATTTCACGAAGGAAATAATTCAGCACAGGAAAACCCACACTGGAACAGGCAGTCCCTGAACAGGCGTCCTACTACAAGGGCATTACCCTCCGCCTGACGGTTTCTGGGTGTGAGCGCTCACAGAGAATGGGAACTGGTGAGGGGAATCTGGTTCAGTATCCCCCGTGCTCCAGAGACCGGCTACAGCATTTAGTTAGTGAAAGAAAGGCACCAGAAGTGAATGAGGAGGGGAGCACCTTCCCCGGGTATTCATTAAACTCCCTTCTTTATGAGAAACTTGACATTGCCCCAAGGCTACATAGCTGGAAGTAAATAAATACATAAAACAAAACAAACAAAGTGTGAAATCAACTGCAAGTGAACAAGCCCTTGTGAATGCCGCACAGATTAAATAAACATTTCCCCGTGCCATTGTTTTCCACTTTCCGTTGTAACGTTGAAACTGGCATTTACACAGCAAATTCCGAAACATCTGTTTCTCAGACAAGACAGACACAACAAAAACAGACCAGTGGGACTTGGGACCTTCACATTATTGCTTCTCACTAGGATTAGAATCCCAGTGGCTTCATTTGTCTGATGAAGGTGAAGGCACATATATTTCCAGGTCAAGTGATTTAATGATCAGGGAACAGAGAACAAAAGCCCTAGATTCAAAGTCAGAAGACCTGGATTCTGGGCCAGTTTCTGCAGTTTATTAGTGGTCTGGCCTTTGGGCATTACTTCATTTCTCTGGGCCTCAGTCTTCACTTCTATAAGATCAGGGGACCTGCTCTGTGTCCCTCACCAGATTATCGGCAGAATCAAATGAGATGACACAATAAAGCCCATACAGAATCTAACACAGTAGGCAATGAAACTCTTCATAAACTGAACTTGTTTCATCTCAGCTGACTGAAAGGTCTGCAAACTACAATGCAATACAGACACAGTCCCTAACACCCGATGGTTTGACACACAATTTTCCAGCTTTATGATGATGTAAAAGTGACATGCATTCAGTATAAATTGTACTTAGAATATAGACTTTGGTATTTTCCTGGGCTAGTGATATGTTGGGCCATGGCAGCGAAGCGAGCCCAGCTTCCAGCCAGCCACGCAGTCATAACTGTAAATAATCAATACTCGAAGTACTGTGTTGCCAGAGTATTTTGGCATATAGTGTTTCATGTTTCTGCATCCCACCATGTCTACAAAATACCCATCTGTGTCTCCTGCCTCTGGTGAGAAGAAGGGAAAGGCAGTTATACTTGAGATGAAACTAAAGATAACTGCACAGCTATAGGCTAATGGAACTATTCTGAGAACACTGAAGATAAGTTCGGCTGAGCTAAGATGTTTGGTGGGTTAGGTGTATTAAATGCATTTTTGACTCACTGTATTCCTAACTTACAATGGGTTTTCTGGACATAACTCCATCTTAAATTAAAAAGCATCTATAATAGAATAATGTCATTCACAAATTGTTGAAAACCTAAATTCAATTGTATGTTATATTCTGGCCTCAAGAAACAAGGAAACTCTTGAAAAATCTAACTTCACACTTAAAGAAACAAGAAGAAGAAGAAGAAGAAGAAGAAGAAGAAGAACAAGAACAAGAAGAAGAACAAGAAGAAGAAGAAGAAGAAGGAGGGGGAGGGGGAGGGGGAGGGGGAGGGGGAGGGGAGGGGAGGGGAAAGAGGAGGAGAAAGAGGGGGAGAAGAAGAAGGAGGAGAAGAAGGAGGGGGAGGGGGAGGGGAGGGGGAGGGGGAGGGGAGGGGAGGGGAAAGAGGAGGAGAAAGAGGGGGAGAAGAAGAAGGAGGAGAAGAAGGAGGGGGAGGGGGAGGGGAGGGGGAGGGGGAGGGGAGGGGAGGGGAAAGAGGAGGAGAAAGAGGGGGAGAAGAAGAAGGAGGAGAAGAAGGAGGGGGAGGGGGAGGGGAGGGGGAGGGGGAGGGGAGGGGAGGGGAAAGAGGAGGAGAAAGAGGGGGAGAAGAAGAAGGAGGAGAAGAAGGAGGAGGAGGAGAACAACAACAACAAAGCCTGAAGTGAGTAGAAGAAAATAATAAAGATCAGAGCAGAAATAAACCAAATAGACTCTAAATAAAACAAAAGATGAATGAAATCAAGAACTGATTCTTTGAAAAAATAAAGGAGAGAGAGAAACCTTTGACCAGAATCAGGAAAAAAAATGAGAGGACCCAAGTAAATAAAACAGAAATGAAAGAGAAGTAACAACTGACACCAAAGAAACACAAAGAATTGTAAGAAAATATTATGAAAAACTATATGGCAACAAATTGGACAATCTGGAAGAAATGGATATATTCCTAAAAACATACAATATTCTACAACTGAATCAAGAAGAATCAGAGAATCTGAATAGACAGATTACAACTAGTTAAATTAAAGCAGTAATCAAAAACTCCCAACAAAAAGTCCTGGACCAACTGGCTTCACAAGTGATTCTGCCCCATTCAAAGATGAACTAACGTTTAGCCCTGGCTGGTGTAGCTGAGTGGATCAAGGGTGGGCTGCGAACCAAAGGGAAGCCTGTTCGATTCCCAGTCAGGACACATGCCTGGGTTGCAGGCCAGGTTCCCAGTGGGGGCCATGTGAGAGGCAACCACACACTGATGTTTGCCCTGGCTGGTGTAGCTCAGTGGATTGATCACTGACCTGTGAACCAAAGGATCGCTGGTTCAATTCCCAGTTGGGGCATATGCCTGGGTTTTGGGCCAGGTTCCCAGGTATGGGGCATGCAAGAGGCAACCAAACATTGATGTTTCTCTCCCTCTCTATGTCCTTCCCTTCCCCTCTGTCTAAAAATAAATAAATAAAATATTTTTTTAGTAAAAAGAACTAACATTCAAAGAAGACCTAACACCTCTCCTTCTCAAGCTATTCCAAAAAAAGTAAAAGGAGAGAGGACTCTCAAGCTCATTTCACAAGGCCAGCATTACCCTAATTCCAAAACCAGATAAAAGACAATACAAAGAAAGAAAATTATAGGCCAATATCCCTAATGAAAATGGATGCTAAATTCCTCAACAAAATATTAGCAAATTGGATCCAGCAATACATCAAAAAGATTATACACCACAATCAAGTGGGACCACTCAGGAAATGCAAGGTTGGCACAATATCCACAAATCAAAAAACGTGATACACCGCACACACAAAATGAAAGATAAAGTCAACATAATCATATCAACAGATGCAGAAAAAGCATTTGGTAAAATCCAGCACCCATTTATGATAAAAACTTTCAGGAAAGTGGGAATAGAGGGAGCATACCTGAACATAATAAATGCCATAGACGACAAACTCACAGCCAGTGTCGGACTCAATGGTCAAAAACTACGAGTGTTTCCCTTGAGATCAGGAACAAATCAGGGACGTCTGCTTTCACCACTCGTAGTCAACGTAGTACTGGAGGTCCTGGCCACCGCAGTCAGACAAGAAGAAGATATAAAAGGCATCCAAATTGGAAAGGAAGAAGTAAAACTGTCATTATTTGCAGATGGCATGGTACTATATAGAGAGAACCCTAAAGATTCCACCAAGAAACTACTAGAACAGATAAATGAATTTAGTAAAGTAGAAGGACACAAACATTTAGCGAGGTAGAAGGATACAACATCCAGCAGTCGGTTCATTTTTATACACCAATGATGACAGCAGCTAGCAGAGCCAGACTGAACACACAGTTCAGTCTATGATGATAATCAGTCTACTTGATTGTCTCCCAGCTCTTAGACAAAAATGTCTCAAGAACAACAGAACAAATGTTAACCATAATTATGTCTTGCAAATAGAATGCCTGGTGTGTTTTTTATTGCTAAAACATGTAAATTTTCTACTTCAACCTTTTATTCCTTTGTTATTTGTCACCATTTGTTATTCGATAAAGGTATATTATAATGAGCCAAAACATATGACTAACTTTAATGCGAATCATCACACCAGGAGAAAAAAAGAAGAGCTTTAGGAAAAAGCCCACAAAATGAATGTTCCCATATCCTTGTTCCCCTCCCCATTCCCATCATCACCACTTCTGCAAACCCTTCATGGTCTCCCAGTAATTGCCTGTCTGATGGGTTCAGTCTTCAGTGCCTTTCTCTGCATCTTCCACATTCTGACCAGAAGTCTCTTCCAAAAATACTTTTGACTGAACCAGACTCCTCACTCTTTACTGGTCTGTAAAACATTTCCTGAACACTCACAGTGTGCCAAGCGCTGTTCTTATAAGCGTAAGTAATGGTCCCCAAGTCCTAGAAGTTCTGAGAAATGGATCACTGTATTGCTAAAATTGTACAATTTTGCAGGTCTAAGGACAGAGAGGAAAAAAAATTGCAATTGAAAGTGACCAATCACAAAAGAGAAGGGTACAAAAGCACCATGAGAGCACAGGAAAGGGCAAAACTAATTCTCCCTTAGTAGGAGCAACCAGATACAATTCATAGAGATCGTCGCATCTGAGCTGGCAGTAGAGGACAGCAGGTTTGGGGAAACTGAGAACACTGGTGAGGACCTAGATAGGAAAAACACAAAGCACAAAGGTGCAGAGGTACATGGTCGACATAGATAATCACCGAACAAAGTAATCACTCAAAGGTTATGAGTAAAGCCCCTCCCCCTACTCCAGGTAGAAATGGCTTCTAATCAGGATAGGCAGAGGGATGTAGTCCCTTAACATCCTTTAATTTTTGTTTGGGGGAGGCTGGGGAGGGGAG
Source organism: Desmodus rotundus (assembly GCF_022682495.2). Lineage (NCBI taxonomy): Eukaryota > Metazoa > Chordata > Mammalia > Chiroptera > Phyllostomidae > Desmodus > Desmodus rotundus. The sequence goes on along the minus strand of NC_071399.1, from coordinate 85,212,640 downwards.
GTTTATTCTTTTAGGTGGGAAATGGCCAAAATCAATATTTTTTTCAGCAATTGATTATGTGTCATAAAGTTAAGTGACTTGAAATAAATTGCAAAAGAGTGAAACCCAAACTAATTTGATTTTTATTATATATCTTTTTGAAGGAGGATGTTTAAATATGACAAGGAGAATCTTTCCCTTTTATTTAAGTATAAAAACTGTTTCAAGTATTGTTTTTATCTTCATCTGAGGACACCTCTTCACTGTTTCTAGAGAGAGAGGAAGGGGGAGAAATAGAGAAGGAGAGAGAGGGAGAGAGGAAAGGAGAGAGAGAGGGAAACACTGATGTGAGAGAGAAACGTTGATCAGTTGCCTTCTCGTACGCACCCCAACTGGAGGCTGAACCTGCAAGCTGGGTATGTGTCCAGACAGGGACTTGAACCCACAACCTTTTCGTCAATGGGATGATACTCCAACCAACTGAGCCACACTGGCCAAAGACAGGGCCAAAGTACAGCATTTTAAAGTTATTGTTAAACCAATTTTATTTTGGAAAAAAATTTAAGAAGCAAATTGAAGGGGAAATCTTGGAATGAAGAAGATTCAGAAAAGAATACCCCATCAATTCATCTATAATCTCCATTTTTGAAAATGGGTGAAAATACCCTTCATTTATCCATTACCACTATGAAAATCACAGTAGTTCTCCAAAATATATCATGTGGTTACATTACTAAATATTAGCATAAATCCATTAATTTCCTAATTTTACACTTATCGCTTCAGGTTAAAAAAATCACAGTTTTGTAAAAGAACGCAAAGATGGAAGTTCAGTAAGTGTCCACCAGGCTGTGACAAGCCTAACTTTCTACATGCAGTAGGCCTGTGAGGAAATAGCATAGTAGGCCCGCTGACCCGGTTTAGCTGCCGATCCATGGCTCAGCTACACATAGTGCTTGGTACACAGTTGGTACTCATTAAATGCTAGTGTAATTGGTTTACTCAGACAGTTACATAGATACTCATTTACTAAAAGAGATTCAAAATAGGCTCACTTGGAGAGATGCTGATTTTTAACCTCTGAGACAGTCACTGCTGTCAGATCCTCGCCAAACATTCTGCTATAATGTGAAATAGGCATCCCAGGTTTGACATCAGCCAGGGGCACCTTAAGTGCAGAGAGAAACCTGTTTTTCTTCACAGCACTCACTAACAAATCCAACACCTAACATTTTCCTAAGTATGTAATTTCTTCGTTAGGAAAACTCAGAACAACAGATCAGACATTGATTTTATCACCGAATCCTATCTACTCTGTCTTTCATAAACAAAACAACGTGTAGCACCACTCCCCTCACAGACGAAGCCCGTGTTTGTATCGAGGTAGAAATGAAGGAGCCACTAACTCCGTGCCTGCTCTACAGAGGATCTGGGCAGGTTTCCAGACACAATTTCTAGAAGGACCTCTCACTTATTTTCTGCTCATCACAATTGTTCTTCATCGAAGAGGGTAGAGAGCGGCACTCAGATTCCCCCTCCGTAGTAAATAATTGAAGGACCGAAGCACCCTGTCACTCTGCTAGCCAACACTTCCTGCTAGGTTGGGCTCGACTCTGTTGAAAACACCTTTCTTCTGGGGTAAATTTTTTCTTCTTTGTGAGCCAGAAATAACTCGGTAAGTGATCTGACACGTTTTATGAAAGATTTCTTAAACGGTAGCTTTGATAGTTACACGAGCCGGCCAATTATGATAGCTTTGAAACGATGATGTGGCTATACGACTTTCAACTGGGCACTGAGAGAGCAACTGATTGGCACGAGTCGAGCCTGATATAGGTCTGTCCAGAAGGTATCCAGCCATGTACTATGAAAAATAGAGACATTTATTGAAGAAGATACAAGATACAAGAAACGTTATACATAGGACAATGATGCCTGAGTCCCCTTCAAAGTGGACACCTTGAGACCACATACAGTTCTCCCAATCATCACCACCTGCCTCATCATATTTTCCTGAATCTCACTGATGGTCTGAAATCTCTTCCCTCTCAAAGGCGATTCTAGTTTTGGGAAAAGCCAGAAGTCACAGGAGGGCAAATCTGGGCTGTAGAGGAGCTGAGTCACCTGGGTAATTTGATGTTTTGTTAAAAACCTCTGCACAAGATATGATACATGAGCGGACGTGATGCCGTGATGAAACTGACAATCACAAGCTGCCCGTAGCTGCGGGCTTCTGAATCACAGAAATGGTTTCCAAAGAGGAATGTTGAAGCTTAACGCAAAATTTGATGCAGATTCGTTGCTCTACTTGCTCAGTCATTTTGAATGCGACAACCACACAGTACACATGCTCACTCAGTGGCGTCTACCACCCCCACTGACTAGTACAGTGAAGTTGTCATTGTTCACACATGCGCATTCCAGTCCACTCTCCTCAATGGCCACATCACATCAATGTCACACAAACTGTTCTTGTTGTATTAACAATGGCTGAACTTTTTTCCAGAGAAGCCTCCTATACAATGAAGCTGATATTAATCACCCATCCCCCTTACAAAAGTATAGTCCTATCCACTTATTATTTATATCTCCACTATCCACATGGTGAGTGTATGAAGGTACTAGAGTGGCTGGTGCAGGTTTTTTCAGTCCAGTCATGCCTGAATCATGGAGAAGAGGACACCACGGCTTTTCAGCGACACTGGTGTGTACAAGTTTTGTCAACCAGTCTTTCTTACAGAAGCAAGACAGAGCTGTCCACTTTTTATTTTCTCTTGTAGAACTCTATTAAAGAGCGAACTTCTAGGAATAAGCAAGGGAAATGCATTGATTACAGAACAACAATAATAATGGCAATGATCAGAAATGTATTGTGTTTCTACTCTCTGGGAACTTCTTATCCGCCCACTTCTGTATGACTGCACTAAGGAGGCCTTCCTCAATCAGCACTTAAAAATTTCATTCTCTGCTCCACGTCTCCAGCCACTAAGATAATCAAACTGACGTGCGTGCAGCCGAAGAGTCTGCCTTGGGTGCTGGGGATAAATGAATGTGGGCGGACCCTGTCGTAGCAATCCTTCCGTCCACACTACATGGCACATGGGCTTGACAGTGTGGGCAACGAGGACTCAAACTGGTCACTAACAGACACCCAGCACCGACCTCCTTGTCCCCAGCAGGTTTGGTATCTTTTGGTGATGATTCCAACAAAAGTAGGACCGCATTAGCAGCTGGATTAATCTCTCAGCCATAGCTCAAATACTAAGAAATGGCAGCAAGATTTGGGGTTAGCCAGCCTGCTGGGAAGAACCTTGACTTAAAATGTAATGGCTCCATACCTATCAGGGAGAGCCATGGGGCACAAGATGGCAAAATATCTTTGTGTCAGACAGGGGTCGGGTGATATGGGAAACAGCAGAAGTTGGTAACGTCTTACTGGCACAGTATGTCACTGGCGTAGATGGATGGCAATCATTGCCAATTTGGGTTGGATAAAATTCCCATAGCTTAATTTTGCCTAGGACTATTTTAGAGTCTGCTGAGTACCATTTCCCCTGAGATGAGAGATGCTCTCTAAAAGAAAGAATCCAGTGACAGTCACTCCAGAGAGATCTGTCATTGGTAAAAGTTTAAGATGAAAATTATAATTGCTTTTTAGAAGCTGTATTATGAGCCAGAAATTCAATGAATGTCCTGCAGTTCTAGGGTAGCACTTCATGAGTTTCTTTTTTTTTTTCTTATTTCAGATGAAAAATAAATTCCATTAATTTAATATACTCTGTGGGGCTATTTATTACACAGTAGCCCTAGAAACTAAAAGGAAAATTGACTTGACATAATCAATTTGTATTCCCACTGTCAGATTTCACAAATACTGTCTCCACCTGACTTTCTTCTCAAAGTGTTAACAGTTGCAAGCATGTAGGATTCATTTAAATAACCGGCCTGTGTTCTCTAAGAGGAGACACCGCCCTCCTGCAGGCACGCCGTTCCTATTAAGGCCCGTGATCATTTCGCTAACTTAGAACAGCGCCACCAGCTGCTCTTTCGCTTGATGCGCACCCAAAACCTTAGTCCTGACGAAGAATGACAGTGAATTTAAGCTTTAGGGTGAGTAATGATAAATGAGTACTGATGTGAACGCTTTCAAAACCTCTTTTTGTAAAGCAGTTGAAAGAAGAAAGGTGCCTAGTCTGTAGTTGGTGGTTTTGTATTGGAAGAATGCAACCTATGAATCATCAATTGAGCTTTATCTTAGGATCTAGAAGTTCCTAGTGGCGAAAATCAACTAAATGACTATAGAATAAAATTATTAACAGGTCAGCAGATTTTAATCCAACAAGAAAAGAGTTAAATCCACAAACTGAGGGCAATCTTTGCCACACAATTCCGTTCATTCACGAAGTCACTGATTCTCTTACTCAAACACCAATAGGTGTGATATATTCTATTGGGCTGGTTTTAGAAATGGAAAAGTGAAGTCACATATTGCTTTCTTCATTTTACACTTCTGGCCATTTTCTTAAATTATTCCAACTAATTTCAATACTGCATCCCATGATTTGAGCCTAAAATTGTGCCTGCTTTTAACTGTGTCTCCTTCTTAATTGAAAACACTTACATTTATGTAGCTCTTAACACATTACACGTAAAGTGCTTAAGTAGCACAGGACCTGACATAGAGTAAAAGCTCCACAAATATTTACCACCGTTGTACTGGTTGATTTTTGTTTCTGTGATTGACTCCCTCACAGACAACAAAATGTTTTATGTCACATGACAACTGGTGCCGAGTGCTGAAATGACTGTGAGATATTGCAAGCAAGATCAGACGTTACGGAAGAGGGCCCTGTCTGCTATGGATTCAGGATAGAAATAGATGGCACTCACTCACGGCCCTGGTTTAGACAACACTTTCCCTTTTCCAGCGATGGAAAGCAAGGCCCAGAGTGACAAGTGTGATTCCAAGGCACAGAGTCTGTCAGCCAAACATAGATCCAGAACCCAATTCCAGACACAACTTCCAATCAGGACATCTGAAAATATTTCCTCCGTGCTACAGCTGTCAAGTTTCAGTGATTATGGCTTCTAGCTTCTTAAAGACTACTCTGGAGTAAATAAGACACTGCATCCTTTGTCTTCCTAAATCACTAATAAGTGAGGGTCTGCAGCTGCCAGCTGGCTGAAGCACTGCATGGGGCTCATACACCCAAATGCTGCCTGAATTAACTGGTATGCATGGGGCTGCATAATCATTGCGAGAAGATGCACGTGTGTATAAACAAGCAGCTCCACGGAGCAAATGTTTGATTCATTCCAACTCCACAGGAGCTCGGTCTCCTACACTCTATCAGTTCTGACCACCTCTTTCTCTAGCAAGTGCATCCAAGCTCATGACAGAAACTGGGGACAGTGACCCCAAATGCACTTACCGTGCAGTCCTCCAAATGAAGGGGAACTGAAACTACATCCTCAACTTTCTCCCAGACCAGTTTCCAGTTATTTCTTTTTCACCACACAGTTTGGAATGTTTGGTTTACTTTTACCCTCTGGTTCAACAATGGCAAATGCACAGTATGTGTGCTTATAGGGTTAAACTCTGCCCTAGGCAGGCATCACTAATCAATCACAGCGCTCATTACCTCCCACCTTCATGGAACCTTACTCCCCCTCCGCTTCCCTCATGGTGCTTTGCTAGAGCCTGTATTTTACAGCTGAACACTTATCTCCATCCAAAAGTCCCAAGAGAAGGCTCTTTGCAGGTCTTTTCCTGCATAGTGCTGCCATGCATTCCTTAGTTTCCAATTTAATCATGCCCTGTTGATCCTCCATTTGGCAACCCCTGGTTTCTCCCTGTTGCCTTGCCCATGCTAACTCCAGTCAGATTTACACAGTTTTCACTGTATCTATCCAACCACACAGCTCAGTGTCTCGAACAGACAGGACTCCAATTACATCTCCTCACTGCCAGCATACGAGAGTTGCTCCTGCATCCAAATGTGCACAGAATGAACAAGCCTGGAGGACTTGTTTTGTCTGGTGTCCCTCGTCTCTCCAATGCCTCCCCAACCCTGCTACACGAGATCGTGTCTCACCTCTTCTACTCTAACGCTACAGAAGACATAGCTGTCTGTGAAAGGAGCTGTATCTTTACAGATTATCAAACACACTTTAGAGTAGCTACCTAATTATGTCATACGCTCTCAACCACCTACAATTCTAGAGCACAGAGTTGACACAATCCTTCCACAGATGACGTAGTCAGGAGTATTTTTTATCCTCCCCTAAACTCAATCTTACTTGAGAAGGAAGTTAAGAGTTGTTCAGGAAAACAGACTTGTTAAAATGCAGGTAGATATCTCGTAGTATTATAACTTCCAGACAGAGGATAAAACCTTGCATAGAGTCCTATAAGAACAACCTCTCAATGGGGTGCATAACAAGGAGACATTACCTTCACTCCTCAGCACAATAAACCTCTGGAAGTTTCTAAGACTGAAAATGTAGATAGGACAAGCCGTTTGCCAAACTTTGCAGCTAGGTAACGAATCTTTACACAAGCTACATGATGTCAACCAGTTAGCGAGTTCCACCCAAGTTAAAATAACTCGCTCAAAGTCATTCATAGAATCTGAGCAGAATGAGATGACACCCTTGTCATCCAGGCATGAGAGTACATGTCATTCTGGCATAATATAAAACTCTGTGAGCCATACTGTCCACATAACGTACAGGCAAATCGCAACATCGTTTACTATGACATATTACATTTTTCAACGTGGTCAACTTTTCCATCAATTACCATATTCAAACATCTGCCTGTACTCGAGCCTTTTCTTCTTGTATGTATCTGCAGATAAAGAAAATGTGCCTTTTAGAAATGTATGATTCTGTAATTGAATTCCTTTGAATTCAATCATATAGTTGGCATTGGAAAATTTATCAGAATAGTTAAAAGTCAAGCATGGTCTCAGCCACAAAATTCAAGTTAGTGAATTTCCCCACAACTTTTTAATTTGAAATTTTCTGAATCTTCAAAAAATTAAAAGTATAATGAAGACATATAGCTCTATCACTTAAATGTGTCAATATTTTTGCCATATTTTCTTTCTCCTAGTACTAAATAGAAGTATGTGTAGTTATATACATGTTATGTACATACATGTATATATGTGTATATCTGTATATCTTTATGAAATTGACATATTTTTGAGATTTCAGACTAGCTCTTCTGTGAAATATCTCATGCTCTGTATTTGTCTAATTGTTTCCTAATTTTTACACGTGGCAAGAATGCTACATGGGAGATGTTATATCTTTCTCCTTGTATCACATCAAGAAACACAACATCCCATGGTTACATTACTGATACAAATGTTATCACTTTGACTGACCCAAGTTATACCACTGGTTTAAGGTGCTGTCAGAATTGGTAACACTTAAACCAGTGGTTTATGTCCTGATTTAGAAAGCACATAAAATAAATGATGACATTGTTCATAGCATGAAAGGATTTGTATTTTTAGACACTTTGAAGATAGAAATAAGTGACTTTTCTAACATAACCTGGGAAATGATAAAGAGCTGACCAGAAGTAACGAGGCAGAGTGAGGAGGAAAGAAAGGATCCTGGACTGAAAGCAATTCTGAATTTTCCACCCAGGCTCTACCAGCAACTCACTGCTGAGTACAGATGGCAGATAAATTTCATTTCTGTGGCAGTTCTGATTAACTTGTGGCAGCTGCCTGGAGCACTGTGTTAAAAAGAATTTTAAGACTGCATAATGACTTGGCCAAAAAAGTGTCAACTATTGACGTGGGTTTTGGAGGAAGAAATGATAGTCTATGTGTGGTGGATAAGATATGGCCACGAATCCTTTGCCACTCTCTCAAGAAAGAAGTGGACTCTATTTCCCTAACCCTTAAATTTGGGCAGTCCTATGGCTTGCTTTGACCAGTAGACTGTGGAAGAGACATTTTGCAATTCCAAAACCTGTGCTTCAAGAAGCCTTGCAACTTCTGTCTTTTCCTTCCTGGACCTCTGGGCTGGCACTGCATGGAAAGAAGCCAATCCAACTCCATTGTGGGAAATACTACATTTCTGATGTTTCACAAGGCACTAAGTTTGCGGATAGTTTTGTGCACTATTCTAGATAGCCATGCCTTTGTTTCTGAATCCTGGTTAATATCTCCTTTAACCCTGTCCGTCATCGGGTTACTCAGCTACGAAGCACACATGTTCTGTTGAGTTTAAGGCATCGTCCAGTAATAAGATTCAAGTGTGGAAATAAACTGGCACTCCCACTTCCATTCAAGGGAACCCACCTCAGTGCCATGGACAAGGTGATAAGAAGTAAAAGACTGCAACAGAAATTGAGAATATGCAGTGTAGAAAGGACCTCAGAAAAGGAGAGAACCAAGGGTCCCACTTGTGAAGTGATTTGTCTGAAGTCATAAACAAGCTTCCGTCAAACCCTGGTACTTCACTGCTTCCCAGCAGCTGCCAGAACACCGCTGGATCTGGTCCATTTTGATCCCCGCATCTCTGTTCACCCCCAGGGCATTTCCACTCAATGACTCAGCTCCCCAGTGAAATACCTCAACTCCCCCAACTGAAATGGTATGAGCCAGGAGTCAGAGACACACACTGAGCTTAGGAAGAAGAAGGGCTTGGAGCATGTACAGGCAGAGCCCACGATGAGAACAGGTCGGAGGAGGGGGAGGGACTGTGCCAGGACATAGTAGAAAATGATACGCATCTCTGGCTAGCTCTTTTGCATATTTGCTTCCTTACTTCATAATTTCCCTGGAAATTCTACTGGCTCTAAATGAAAAAAGAAAAAACCCAATTGATACCAAAAAAATAGTAATAATTCAAACTAAAATTCAAATAGAAGAGCTGGCTTCTCTCAGTATTCATTAATTTTCATTTTTCCTTAAAGAACTTCCCATGCTTAGTCTTCTCTTGTTAGTCTCCTCTTTAAATACTGGATTAATGAGGTGATTAACCAGAAGGGGGTTTATATCTTCTATGCCATTGTGTTTTTTTTTAGAAGCCAAGGCAGTAAGAAATGTTGTTAATAAAATGAGTGGATGAATAATCACATTTAGAGAGCCCGTCTAATCCAATAAATTCTGACCCCAGTACTGTTATCATATTTAAAAAGTTTCATAGAGAAGAGGAGTTTTATTACCACCCTCAGAGATAATCTGACAAAAGGTTTCAGTGAATTCCAAAACTTTTACTGAGAATCACAAATCATTACAGTATTCACAAATATATCCAGCAAAAAATAAGGCTGACGTTAAAATGTTTCTAAGGAAGTCGATTAAACAGGCAATCTACCAAAAATCAGCCTTTCTACAGAAAGGTTCGTAAGATGCTTATTTCTGTTTTAAATGAGCCCCTTCCAACATAATTCTACAAAATTAATTGCACTCCTGAAGGGAGTTAGAAAAATGTGAAGCATGAACACTTCTTCTGACCCACAGAGATGCCCAAAGCCTAATGCGTTTGCTGCGCCTCCCCGGTGACATCAGTCTCCTTCATCATTGCTCCCCACCAAGTTGTGTTCCTTGGATTTGCTTTTTCTCTCTCAGACCCACCGCACTTCCTCACTCTCCTTAAAAATCTATCAAATCCCAGGACTTGAGTCTTCATCAGAGTTACTTTCTTTCATTTCTGTTGAGGTTCATAATATTCAAAAATAAAAATGAAGTCTAACTGTGGTAAAGAGGCAGAGAAGCCTAAATCGAGCCCAAACTGCAATGCTGTCATTTGAACGAACAGGAACAAGCCTCTCAGCGCACAGGGGAATGGGAGCTGCCTCCCGGGCTAATGCGCCTCCCACCCAAAGACGACAAATTCATAATATCCCGATGATTCCACAAAGACAAAAAGTATTTTTATTTTATAACGTATCAAAATTATACCAATACAAAAGTTATAGTAAGACAAAAGTATATTTAATAAAAGGGGAGCTTTATAAATACATATTTGTTTTCAACTAAAAAGCTCATATGAATCCTTCCCTTCCCCTCTCTAAAAATAAATACATAAAATCTTAAAAAATAAAAATAAAAAGCTCATATTGAGTTAACTAAACATGTAGCTCATAAAATGACTTTAGAGACAGAAAAACAATAAGCATGATTAAGCTGATGAGGAAGGCTCACCTGCCTTTAGCCAACATTAACTCAAACTGTTGTTTCCTTTTGAAGATAGGTGTATTCATAAGGACACAATTTCAAAAGCCAATCAAATTGTCTGGGAAGCCACAAAGACAGGAAGTGACCGAGTCCTCTGTTTATTTCTATTGTATTAGAAAATAAGTCCCATAAAAGTAAGCTTAGCTTTACTTTTGATGGAGTAAATTTTATGTGAAGCACGGACCCCCGAAATACACGGAAAAGAGCAAACGATGGAGAAGGGCTCGTTTCCCACGCATCGGCAGACGGTCAATGTGCAGTGAAGCCTAGGGTTGCAGAGCTTCCCAGAAGCCAGGATCCAGGAGGACGACCGTCAGGAGAGTGTGGCGCTAGGAATAAGAGTCTTGAATTCTTACCGCAAGGCCACTCCAGCTTCTCCACCATTTCCCAAACCTTATATAGTTTGCACGTCAAAGGAATTAACTTTATACTTCATTGAGTAATGGAGATAACAGGGCCCCCAGAGAGCACCTGATCCAGGGCCCTCCTTTCACAGATCAAAAAAACGTTCATTAGGAATAAGATGGTGGAAGGTCCCACAGCCCATGTGGGACTGGACGGCTCGGCACCCTGGATACCTGCTCTAAGTGCTCTCTCCTGCGCTGCCCAAGTGCTTGTGGGGCTGCTTGGTACTTGGAGAATTAATGAGAAGCAGCACCCGATGTTATCATCTTATAATGAAAAAGGGAAAAAAAGCAAAAATGGCTCTAGGGTCAAAAGTCCCAAATTTCACATATACTTGCTCTTCTTATTAGCACTGCTATTCCAGCAACCTGTTAAATCTTTCCCCAGAAGTTGTGAGATTGAGGGAAAGACCACAGATTTTAAGAACACCTGGCCTTACACCCAGGCTTTTCTCTCACTTGTTCTGTGACGTGGGGCCACTGCATTAACCTATTGGGTTTATACTTGTATCTAATTAAGAAAAACAATGCTCCCTTTCTCAAAGGGTTTTGTGAGGAGTAAGTGAATATGTAAACTGCCAGATACATAGTAGACGTTCAGATGGTACTTTCCTTCCCACAAACTTAGTGTTAATTTACTCGTGAGCAAAATAAAGATAGAGCCTGCTCTATCTGACTAGTTAATGGGCATTAACTCAAGGGTATGTATATAAATAAATAACCAGATATGCATAATCATTTAAAATATATACAGATAGTAAACCAGACCATGTTTGTTTTAAAGCTTATAATAGAAGATGTTTCATTTTTTTTAAAGTCCATTCATTAAAGAAGAGACAAAAATATTACCCAGAGATTGATTTCTCTGCAGCTCTTTGGCATATGGGTAGAGATTTGTGTTAAAATCTTTCTAACCTTTCTTCCTCTGGGTTCTATTAAACTGTGTTTGAGAGTAAATGCTACTGTTTAAAACAATATCACTTTTTTTTTAGTACAATCTAGCATAACTTGATAAGAGAAACTATGTTAACCCCTTATTGGGGAAAAAAGTGGCAACTTATGGCACATTCCTCCTTTAATGCAATGTTTTCCACCGCACTTTAGATAAAATCCTAAATCCGCAGCGTGCCCTAAAGTGACCCCGTGCAGCGGGACCCCACCACCTCCCCGGCCACCATGTGCCCTGTTCTCCCTGGCTCCCTGCACGCACAACGATCCAGTCCCACTGACTGTGAACAACATCAGGCACCTATTGTTTGCCAGGTAGCAGAGATACAGCAGGAAAAATACAGCAGATACAGAGATACAGCAAAAATACAGAGATAGAGCAGGAAATACAAAGCATGCATACACATAATACAGATAAATAGCTCTGCTCTCATGATGCTTAAAAATACTGTGGGAGAAGGCAGTAAAGAAAACAAAAAATTGTAGTTTATATTATGTTAGCCCTGGCTGGTGGGGTTCAGTGGACTGATTGCTGGCCTGCAGGGCAAAGGGTCGTCAGTTTGATTCCCAGTCAGGGCACATGCCTGGGTTGCGGGCCAGGTCTCCAGTAGGGGGCACACAAGAGGCAACCATACACTGATGTTTCTCTCCTTCTCTTTCTCCCTCCCCACCTCTCTAAAAATAAATAAAATCTTTAAAGAAAAGAATTGTAGTTTATATGATGTTAGATGTTGAATAATGCTACCAGGAATAAAAGCACGGAGGAGGGTGACCTGTGTACAAGGATGGTCTTTCGATCACTACAAGGAAGCAACCTCTCCAGCCCCATGGGCTTTTACAGGCTTGTCCTCCCCCCACCCTCTTACTTAATTGCAACCAGTCAAACTTCAGTTCTCAACCTCCTAGGTCACTATCAGCCCTTGTTAGAATCTTTTACTGTATACTTTATTTTTTGCCTTCAAGGCCATTACTGCAATTTGCAACTATTTCTATGATAATTTCCTTAATCCTTGGTGTCTGCAATGGAATGTATAGTAAATGCTACGAAATCTGGTTGTCTGACTTTATTTTTTAAGGAGTGCTTAAGACCAAGCTTTGTTGGCACTCAGTTAAATGTCTTGAGTGGTAGAAGAAAGGAAGAAAGGAAGGGGGAGAAAGGAGAAAAAGAAATGAAGGAATAGAAAAAAGAAAGAAGAAAGGAAGAAAGGAAAAAAGAGAAAGGAAGAAAGATAAAAAAGTAAAATCCTCAGAGTCCTACCTGAACTGCTGCAGCAAACTAGACAGAATCCAAGAAGAGACCAGGAGCACTTTAAATAATTACAGAGCACAGGGAGAAATCAGAACTCAGGAGCAGTTTACCGGGATGGGATTGGTTATCACAGAGACTCACACAAGTTCAGTACAAAGTGAAGAAAATCAGATGGCCAAGTTAAGGTCAGCAACACCTGGCAAGTCGACAAGGAAAACATCATGAACCCCCCAGGTGAGAGAAGGGAAATGAGCAGACAGTTCAGGTTGGAAGAAGTGAGCCTAAAAGTGGGTTGGAAGCCACCAAAGAGCTAGTTGCGTGTCCTCCTGCACCGACTTCAGGCTTACTGGCCCACGTTCCCCTGGACATCCCTGAAATGTTTAATTGGGATATGCTTCTGTGTGCATTGGCTTTTCTGATTGTTTCAATTCACTGAGTTTCACATGCATAAAACGATGGTTGCATTCTCTGTACTTTTAGCCAGGGTACCATTCGCCTGAAACTCCAAGTTCTAGCCACTTACTTACCTCCTGTGAACTAAAAGAAGCTCATGGAATGCATACCCAGGCCTGGGTAGTATAGCACTGAAAGAAGAAAGATAGTACTGAGAGAAGTAAACAAAAAGAGTGAGGTTACAAATCAACAAGAATGATGAAGAGAAGCAGTACATGCACTTTGCAAGGGCTCATCCCGGTGTCTATTGCTTGTATTTTCAAACCAAAACAATCATCACCAAAGACCCTGGGCATTGAAAATTGCACAGGTGAGATGAGAAGGCAGACCAAGAAATCATGGCAGACTGGAGCCAAACTCCGCCCACATGCATGTGTTGGGGCACGAGGGGGTGAGGGGAGAAAACTGGTCAAGTGACTTTTGAAGAAAGGCTTCTCCTTCTCACCTGAGGTGATTATTTGCAAAAACACTCAAAAAAGATCAGCAACCTGGAATACCATCAGAGGCCAGAGGGGACCCATGTGGCAATAGACAAAAACCCACTCTCCTGAGAGACCTGGTTAGTACATAGGCAGTACCCAGGCTACTCTCAGACACACTCTGATTAGAATCCCAACCCTACCACCTAGTGGGCAAGTGCTCTCTGGACACTGTGTAAGTCACTCTGACCGTCTCTGTCTTTAAAACGCAGATGGTGACTGTCAGCCTCTGGAAGCTGATGGGAAAATGACACGAGACAATCCATGTCATGTGTTTAGCATAGTGTCTGGTTTATCCTGTATACAGAACTCAGTGAGGTTAACTGCCACTAAAGAATGATGTTTCCAGACAGTCCACATACCTGCATGTAGTCTGAGCCCCTGACCTAGTGTCCCACTGGAGAACGAACCTGCGATCACCTGGCTGCCACTCCAGCCCTGGTCATAAGATGCAGACCCTCGGACTGAATCAGTCTTTGGGCATTTTAGATTCCATTCAAATTATTCTTGCCCTCCATGCTCCTTCCTTGCCACAGCCCAAAGACAAAGGTGAAGAAAACAGGTGTTGGATAGTCAGTGTCTGAAAAGCCACGTGTAGTCTGCAGAATATGGAAGGAAGTGCAACGCACCCTACTTCAGGAGTCCCCATTACTCATTCTGAGCAGACATACCTCCCTGGGGTGCAATCCAGTCCAGACCAGATCCAAATTCGACTCCTCAGCTGTGAACCCCTGCAAGCAGGCTTAACGGGGGAGGGCAACAAAGGAGATGTGTGAAGGTAAAAGGAACATCCATACATTGGCTTTGGTGGAATCCATCCTTCTTGTGGGTGGTTCTATTAATATTGTCTTTCCCTCTGCTTGTATTATTTCAGGATTGTTCTATGCTCTCGTGTGCTTTGGGATGGATCCAAGGGGTACTGAAAGCTGTTTTCTCCATGTAGTCACAAAGTGCTGAAGGGGGATGGGAGCAGAGCAAGCCAGAAGGTAATCCGGGACATATTTACTATTGACAGAATCAACAGTGAATCCAAAGCATTAAAGCTCTCGCTTGCATCCAGACAGTTCAGCAGCATCTTAGCGTGTGAGGGAACGCTGTCAGGTTGTGCTAAGAATATATATTTCACCCTCTGCACGGGGTCACCAAATACTATATAATTATACTTGGCAAAGGACGTGCTTGCAAGCTGAGGAGGACTTTTCGGTAAAGAAATAGCTTCCGAGCTGGAAAAAAAAATAACATGGATATCTAGCAACAATGAAAATAGAACAGATATCCCTAGTGTGTGGCTACCTTGAAAGTAAGACATGAAAAGCCAGGTGTATGTTTGTGGCCAACAACCCTACACAGCGCTTGGCATGTACACACGCTCATTACATGACGATAGGACACTAAGGAACTTACATTCCACTGCAAAAGAGATTGCAAACACAAGATCTAAGGAGCCTACAAGTATCTTTTCCATAGTAAATATTTGCAAGTGTAAATTTAGAAGAATAATTTCTTAAAAGGTAAATAACTCAAACCACAGAAAGACAAACAATCCAGTTTAAAAGTGGGCGGAGGGCTTGAGTAGATACTTCTCCAGAGAACACATCCAATGCACAAACGAGGCCTTGATAAGATGTTCAACACCATCCATTATTAGGGCAATTTAAATAAAAACTACAAGAAGATGCCACTTCCCGCACACTAGATAGCTGTAACCAGAAGAAAAGACAGGAACAAGCGTTGGCACCAGGGTGGAGAAAGCAGAACCCCTGTGCACCGCCAGTGGGAATGTAAATGGTGGGGATGCAGTGGGAGACAGTTTGGTGGTTGTTCAAAAGCTCAGCCCAGAGCGACCACATGACCGGCAGTTCCATTTCTTATTACGCATCCAAAAGGACTGAAAGCAGAGACTTGGACAGACAGTCTCAGGCCAATGTTCACGGCAGCCGCACTCACAATAGCCACAGGGGGAAACAAAGCAAATGTCCATCAACAGAGGAATGGTTGAACAGAACGTGATGTACACATACAATGCAATACTACTCAGCCCCAAAAAAGAACGACGCTCTGATACATGCTACAACATGGACAAAGCTTGAAGGCATCGTGCTGAGTGAGACAGGACAGATGCAACATGCTCTTGTACGAATCCACACGTGGGGTATCCAGAATAAGTGAATTCACAGAGACAGAAGGTAGACTGGAGGTTCCCACTGGCTAGGGGAAGGACAAAATGGTAGTTATCACATTGTGGTCAGAGAGTTTGAGGTGATGAAAAAGTTTAGGATTTAGACAGCAGGGAGGGTTGCAGAACATTGTGACTGTAATTAATGCTACTGGATTTTGCACTAAAAATAATTGAAGTGATACATACTATGTTATCTATGTTTTACCATAACTGTAAAAACAATGTAATACAAAAAAACTCAGTGAATTGTACACTTTAATTGTGTTAACTGTATGGTAAGTACAGTATGGTAATTATCTCAATAAAACAGTTTTTAAAAGGTAAATAACTCAAAATCCTTAAAATTTATACATGTTTGGCCAATGAATTTTTTCTAGGAAGCTATCCAAAGAAAATCATCAGGACTATGTGCAAAAATATATAAGAAATAACTCTATTTCAAAGTATAATTCACAGTAGTCAATCATAGGAAACAAATAATTAGGTATTCGCTAGGCTAATTAAATAAATAATAATGTAACATAACCAATACATTTATATTCTAAAAGAATATTTAAGTATGTGGGAAAATGCTTATGATATATTTTAAGTGGAAAACGTAGGTGAAAAGTTGTACATAGATATGGGTGCCAGTTTTTTTTTTTTAATAAAAACCAGGGGGGTTTAATATTAACCAGGGGGTTCATAATAATAGTTAAATTGAGTAATCAGGTACTAGTTCAAGTGCTTTATGCCATAAATTCACTTAACCCTCACAAGAATGCCCCAATGTAAGGCATATTATTATTCCTATTTTATCAACAAATATCCACATGTCCAAAAGTCTACTTAAATCCAGACGTAATTTGTAAGCTGAAGAACCAGAATTTAAACCCAGGCAGCAAGCTTATAATTGTATTAAAATGTTAATAGTGAATTCCTGGTGATAGATAAAGAGTTTTCAACTTTATATTTATCTAAGATCTCTAAAAGGTCTACGAGAAGATATATTACATTTTATAACTAAAAAATTCAAATGGAAAGAAGTTTCAGATGACACACAGATCACTGTGTGTTTAGCTATGGAAATGAACAAGGGTTAAGTTCACTTCCACCTCAATTTCTACTCCCAGGATGGAAAACCAGAATCTAAAGGCTGAGCTTCCCCCTCCCCTAAACCATCAAGGACAAATACCCTCAGGCATTTTTCCCAGGGACAGTCCAACACATGGCTTTCTTCTTTCAGCTGGAAAAGTGAGTAAAAGTTATGCTTTTCCAACAAGACATATGAAATTGTCAATGTCACATGAAGAAACAAGACCAGGGTCACAGCCTGACTTCCAGTGATGACTGAATGACCCGTGAAGGGTTAGGGCAGGACAGGTCTCCACTCCAGTGCTCGCCTTTCCACCTATAGAGCTTGGCTGAACCCCATAAGCCTTTTGTCCTATATCTTTAAAATAGGGAAAACCATTCTGGCCCTGTCAGGCTCACCAACTTGAAGAGATAAAAGTATGCTGAACACAGCACTACACAAACAGTACATTTTCATTAACTTTATAATTTTAATTATGCACAAATAGCAGGAAACCAAATATACAGGAGAGGAAGTGTTAGGTGCTGCTGATGACATATTTGTTCAGTTACATAGTTTTTGTTTTCACTTATAAGATAATAAAGGCATTAGCCAGATAATTTCCAAGGTTCATTTCAGCCCTGTTCCTTCAATAGGCATTTAATGAGCATTTACTATGTGTGAGGCACAAAGCCAGGTATAAGGAATCCAAAAATGAGCAAGGCAGAAGTCTTTGGGTACAGACTCCTGGTCCAAGTGTGCAAATGCACACTGATGATCAAATGTGGTAAGTTCTACAACAGTAAAAAAGTATAAACTGCTGTTAGTGTACCAAAAAGAAATCAATATTTTCTGGTGAAGCCAAATCATAGAGATAAAACTTCATAAAGGTAGTGAGTTTTATAAGGATTCTCAGAGGAACAGTTCAATTTTAGAAAAGTTAGGGGAAGGGCTTCCATTCAGGATGAGGGATAGCAAATATGTGGGTTAGAAACCAGTGATTAATGAAATGAAAATGGAATATAGATGAATTAGGAGAGAGCAGATAGAGAGAGATCAAAAGAAGGCTAGACTATATGATGGGGTCTCATGAATGACTCTCTAAGGACAATGGACAGTATGGAAGATCTTTACTCAAGAGAGAGAACATGATAAAGTCCAAGCAGAAAATAAAGACAATCTGGGATTGAGCACAAATAGGAGAGAATACAGGGCTGATTCTTTATTTCTGCATCAGGCCTTTATTTCCTTAAATATGTATTTTCAACTTTGGAATTAATCACAAGCAAACTAGCCATTCCAGAAGATGTCAAAACTGTATGTTGCATTATTAAAATATTAATTCTCTAGTGATTTTAATGTTCTCAAGAAGGTCACAAAGTTAAAACAAAGTTTTAATTGGCGATAAACTTACAAGTCAACATAAAAGCCCATGTTCTAATCTCCAAGAAACTTCTCTAGTAGAACTACAGACTGAGGCAATTTTGATATTATAAAAACCAGTTAACTTCTGCTTAAAATGTGTGTGTTTAGATTTTAAGCCATGGAAGAATATAACAGTTAGTCACACATATCTTCCCAAAAGGATTTAATGAAAATGAACCTTAGTCTTTCCTGCTCTGTGGATGTGGCTTTAAAGTAAGTACTGAAATACTTTATATAAACAACATTTCAGTACAGTTGTTGAAAAGTGCCATTTTCAATCCAAGCCAGAAGGCATTCCTTTAAAATAGCTGCCAAACTGGGAAAATAAGGAAGCACTGCCCACTCACTTAACTCGGTGTTTGCTTTCTCTCTCCCCGGTCATCTAAGTCCACCACTTCCGACAGGGAGTTGGATGCTGAGCCATCAGCGTGTGCACAGGCTAGGAGTCCCCTGGGACTGCCTTTCATAATTTTCTAATTGTGAAAATCTTGCATTGGGGGATTTCTGCAAATTAGAAGATCTATTAGCTAGACTAAAAAATCGATAGTTAAGGGGACTCCTTAAGGCAATGCTGACGAGTTTATAGAGGAAACAGCCACTGCACTTTGTGCAAATGTCTTTTAAGGAAAGGAGGAATGGAGTTTCATTATTTCTGAATAAGCTCAATAAAGTAAAACACAATTAAAAGGACCAAAAATCATTGCTAACGATTGGCAGCAGTTGCCGGGCTAATGGTGCAATTGGAGCTGAAGCTTTCAAACCTGTCTCAGAGCAGGCAGTACAATGAAAATTGCTACGAATGTGCCCTTCAGTTATTGAACAGCGGTGCAGACAATTTGTTATCAGCCTAATTGAATAGGAAGCAATGAAGACAGAGAGAAAGGACTGATATTTGATACTCAAAGATTTCCAGAGAAACCTAAGTCTTCCCTCCCTAAGTGTTATTCTATTTTACTATAAATCCTGATCTAAGAAAAACTAGGAAGTTGTTTCCTGCAGAGTAGCATCCTGGCAACAGAACACCTTTTGTAAGAGAGCTGGGTAATTTTACTGATATATAGCTCAAAAATACAGCTGAGCAGCGAAGAAACTGGATGCTCAATAACCCCCCATCCTTTTCCCTGTCAAAACACTATGAGGGCCCATCTATAGGAAAAAAGAAAAATATATATGTTAAAGAATCTGCTATAACTCATCTGCCAGAGCAAATGTAGCCAATGAGACATGCTAGCCAAGATGAGTGTCTTTAGTATAAGTCATTAAACCTAAAAGCTAAGAAAAACAAAAAATAAAAACATACTTTAAGGAGTGGCAGAATCAGAAGAAAACTTGAAACTCAGAAAGAGTGACTGCAGAAGGTGCAAATTAAGTTACCCATACACGTTTTCTCTTTAGCAAAACCAAATACATACACATGTGTGCGCCTTAGTATCTGAAGCGGAGATCACATTAGAAATCTGCATTGTATGAAGTCACGTTTCCTCTAAAAGATCTTTACATGAGGGTAAAATCCAGTGATGGCTTTATTTTTTTGAAAGCCAGCACATACTTGAGAAGTATTGTCCTTCTCTAGTGACCAGAGGTAGATGGCATTTGTCATCAAGAGTCACAATCTCATGCAGGTAAGATATCAGTTATGTGGAGTGACTCAAGTTGTAATTGCATCATTTAAAATGTCTCCATTATGTCCCTGAAAAAGGACAAGTTAAATAAGGCTTAGCAGGTAGTTATTAGAGCTATAGGACAGGGTGATCTCTCTCTTAATAGTATTCTATATTCCATATAGTTCCAAATCATGCTACTACCTATTGACTTGGTAACTTATTTCTGGTATATTGGCAGTAATCTCAAATGGGCCATGCTTTGCCTAAACTTGGTGGTACAACTCACAAGAAAGTTGGGAAAAGTTCTACCCCAGTCACCAAGCACACAACCCTTAATAAAGTAGATCCCCTCCCGGTAGTTGACATAGTCGTGTTTTGGTGGTTTTTGTTTTGGGTTTTTTTTTTTTTTTGCTTTTTTTGTCTGTTTTAGTTGAGGTATAATTGACATGTCCAAGGAGGAAACCAAGAATTGTGATGTTTAGTGACTTTCCACAGAGTTTATATGAAAATAGTGAATAAAAATAGTTATGACCTGAGCGATTGCGAAGGTAATGGGCATGACCAGAGGACAAAGAGAACTAAGACACAATGTCTCCAAAAACAGTAAAAAAAAAAAAAATCAAAGTAATCAAGGAAAGGTTCAATAACATTAAACATGTAAGATGAAAAAAAAGATTATTTTTGAAGAACATCTTTTGGACACACATATTGGTACCCTATAATAAAAATTAATATTCTGAAGAAAAAATGATTAATAAATAATAGTTTAGCAGACACCATTAGAAATTGAAAATAATTGCCTGTGAAGGAGTGAGGGCCACACACAAAGCTCTTAGAGCTGTTCTTGAACACACTGCCAGTCTCTTTCCACTCCTGTCCAGACCACACGGAAAGGCAATGAACTTTATCCATTTTGTTGTGCTTTATATGCCTTAAAGGCTACTTTAGCAACTCAGCTGGGTCTCCAGCATATACTGTATTGATGGCTCTATTACCTTTTTCATTGTCTCTGTAAGTTCCATTACTGGAGAGGAGAAAGTAGGAACGAAATAGAAATTCACCTGCAGCGGAAATACAGAGTGAACTCTAAGGAAATGCCTCCTTTCTCTCCCGCTGGCCACCCCCAGTGCTCTGACCCTCCTTCTCCATTACAGCTCCTAGAACTGGTCATCAATAATCTCCACTCAATCCCGTAAGGCACATTGGAAGGCTAAGCCTTCTAGTCAAAGGGAGAGGGAAAAAAATAGAATTTCCAGCTCCCACCTCTTCTCTCTTCTCCTCAGTCAAATAAGTCCTATTTCTCCGCTCCATTCATCACCCGCTGCCCTAGCACGTCCCTTCCTGAGAGGCCCAGGCATCTGGCAGGAAAAAAAAAAAAGCCTGAATCTATTACACTGTCAGGCCTCGCATTAGAATTACACATCCTCTCTAACTCTTGAAATCCATGAATAGTGAAAGCTATCAAAGGTCACAACTCCTTTTTTTCCTTTTTCCCAGGAAAATCACTCCCAGTCTCATATTTGTGGAAATTGACGGTTAAATATGAATAAATTTTCCCAGCCAGTACTTATTGTAGAAAGTTCAACAATTTATCCAAAATGTTTTTTTCTGATAGTAACTATTTATGAATAAATAAAAAATATAAAGTCATTCTCTGCTGGTTTTTCTTTAATAAAAAGAAAAATAATTAACAAATACATACATATATTTAATATACAGGGTCCGGCACCAATAACACCCCTTTTGTAATAAAATCTTTTATTACAAAATCATAAGCATGTAATTCTGTAACATAACAATATCACACTCAAGCACACCATATGACATTTTAGGTGAAATGTTCAAATTAAAACTATAAATTATCATACCCATGTTATTACCCTACCAACCACATTCAAGCAGGCACCACTTCTGCCAGACCTTGTATATTAAAGTCAATATGTAAAGTATACATAAATAAATGGCAGCATATATATACACACACACACATATACACATATATGTGCATGCATATATACATATGTATGTATATATATGTGTGTATATATATGTATATGTATTACAAGCGGTCTGTATTTATACCAACCATTGCTCTTTCCAGCATATTTACCCACTCAGTCTTCCTACTGCTTCAGCTCTCTGGTTGAATTCCACCCAATCGTAATTATAACCTTCGCCCCACATCATTGCGCCACAGGAGAATGCTGCTACCCAATCTTAATACCAACATTTAATCAGTACGTAGGGCTCAGTGAAGTCCTATAATTTCCTCAAAATCAGCAAAGGAAGAAAATAAGTAGGTAGGAGTCACTGGTTTAACCATACTCACTCACTCCCTCCTCCCCTCCCTCAGTCCGTGAACATTTGTGCCAAGCCCTTTCCCATACGCTGAGAACACAAAAGCAAAAAGACAAAGTTCTGGCCCTCATGAAGCTTGTGTTCTACTGGGAGACAGAAAACAAAGGACTGAATAAACATATAAAATGCATCAAGTAGTGGTAAGTGCTATGGTGAAGAGTGGAGTAGACCAAGCAGACAGGGAGTGGCAGGGAGAGCAGGAGAGGTTACCTGTGGTCCTTACGATGGTCAAGAAGGCAGCACCAAGGAGGTGACATGTGAGTGTGAAGGCACCTTCCAATCTGGCCAACACGCTCAAGCTTGACGAGATGCCTTTTAATCATGCTGCTTGGTGGCTTGAGTCTGTAACCAAACAGACGCGGCTTCCAGATCTTAGCTGAAAGGGAGAGGTGGCCCAAAGGTAAATAATCTCTGCGCCTCCCTCAGTATCTACCATGTGCGCTCAAAGCTGCCAGTGGGATTCTGGAGAAACAGGGTGACCCCCATGGGACACAAATGGAGAACATGTCCTGAGTGGGCACCCTGGCAGAGCACACTGAGCCCCAGCAACAAAGCTCAGGTTCAGGAATCGGGGCTCAACGTGACACTGGACTGACAGCAGACAACTACACACACCTCATCCTATATACCGAGGATGAACATCGTGACAGAGAAGCAACGGGCTGTGGTCCAAAGCTTGCTCCCTGGAGCCAGGGAGCCCTGAATTAGAAAACCGGTTCTTTTGCTGATACCCAGTACATTCTTGGGCAAGTCATTTAAACTTCAGTTGCATCATCTGTAAAACAAGGACAATAATATCTACCCCAAAGGGATGTTAGGATGCAGGATTGTGTAATATAATGGATAGGAATCTGGCAGAGTCCCAGCCCCATCGTAAGAACTATATGGGATCATGATTATCAGAACTGGGACTGAACAAAAATCTGTAATATAAAGGAAACTGAAGCCTAGAACTTTATATAAATACATAAACGTCAAATATGCCTTAAGCTAGAACCTAATTCCATGTCCAGAACAAATACTCCAAGCCCAGTTAAATGAAAGAGTCATAAATTCCAACCATATTTAGAAATAAATTTCTTTCAAAGTTTCCTTTACAAGAGTTCAATTCAGCAAATTTTTAACAACATCTTACAATTAGAGGAAATGGATTCCTGGATGAATTCTATTCCCTTACTAAACATATGTAAAGATTTTTAGTAATTTGATCTTCTGACAATTCTATGAAGTAACTCTCTTTAGTCTATTTTATTCTTAGAGGAAAGCATCAAGAATAAGTTGCTTCTTGAAAAGTTGATAAAATTGAGATCAGTAAATAAAACCAACAACTCACACGTCTTTGTTTTGTGTCCAGAGTCAGCGATTATAGTGGGTTGAATAGCGTTCCCCTCAAATCCATGTCCACACAAACCTCAGGATGTGACTTTGTTTGGAAACGAGGTCTTCACAGATGTAATTAAGTTAAGGGCGAAGTTGAGATCCTGCTGGATGGGGGTGGACCCTAACTCCAATGAGAATGTCCTTATAAGAGACAGAAAAGGACACACAGAGACTTGGGGAAGAAGGCCCTGTGCAGAGGCAGAGAGGGAATTAATGCAGTCACGAATCAAGGAACACCGGGAGCCACCCTAAGCTGGGACAGACAAGAAAGGATTCCCCTGTAGAGTCACTGGAAGGAGTGTGGCCCTGCCAACACCTTGATTTTGGACCTCTGACCTCTGGAACTTTGAGAGAATACATTTCTGTTGTTTTAAGACTCCAAGTTTATGGTAATTCATTGCAGTGGCCACCAGAAAATCATATAGCAATTTCCTGAAATACTCAGTTCTTTCTGTGTATTATAATGGCCTCCACCAGCCACACCGTTACTCTCACAAGAGCAAGATAAGGCTAAGGAAGAGAGGGAGAGAGAGGCCCTTTCTGGAACTTCTACCCTTTAAGGAGCTGGGTGGATTTAACCATGTTTTCTGTAAGACATTGTTGGCCCTAGTTATGTGCTATTAGTGTCGACACTAACGCGAAACTAACACAGAACAAGATTGGTTCCCAGGGGCCAGGTCTCTTCCATAAATTCTACTCCTGACAAGAGGAAAAAGACAGGATCATGACTGTGAGTCTTCGAATGGTCTGGGGAGACGTAGTGCGAAACAATAAACATCGTTTTAAAAAGCTCAAAGAGGAGAATTATCTGTATTGAAGCAGCACTGCTCCTGCGGTAATGTTCCTACCTTCCATTTAAAGACAGATAAATTTTCCATGACAGCTCTTAATGGCCTCTACAGTTATTCACTGAACTTGCCCTCAAAATTACAGAGTAATAAAAGGAGAATAGCATTTGACTGACTACAGTGGAAGGGTGGGTTTTTTCAATAAAGTGGCCATTTCATTTCCCCCTATATCCCAGATTGTCCAATAAGGGTACTCTATGTGTCTAAGGATTGAGAAATAGCCACAAGGCACCTTATATCACTGCAATGCCATTGGGCTCCTTCCCTTAGTTATCCATTGGAAAGGAGACGATTTCTCTTACTAGAGACCACGCGTCTACGAGAGCCGAACGTTTCAGTGAGAATAGTCAAATTCTTCATCTGTTAGGGTGAACGATATGGACAGGCCAATAGTCGACCATTTTAAACCCACAAACATGGCAACTACACAAATCACAACCTCCTACACAATTGTACTTTAATTTTCACTATGTAAACTATAATTAATTATAATAGGAAATTTCCCTTAGAACCAAAATCTGGAAAACAGAAACCATTCATTAGAGATGTACAACTACGTTTTGGATGTTTGAGAAGGAGGAGGAACCACAAATGGAAAATAAACTGAAAAGTGTTTTCTGAAACATTCATTTCTCCGTACAGGGTGGCACAAATGTAGGCCTACAGTTCTGAGTATGCAAAACACATTACTTATTAATTATTACATACAAACAACTGTAAACCTACTCTTGCCCCACCTCGTATTTTTTTTTAGATTGTAGAATTAAAAATAAACAAATCCAGGACCATGCTCACTTGCCTCTCTCCCTACTGCCACTTCCACTACAGAGACCCCTGGTCGATTAACACTTGTCTCATAGTTTCCCCACTTCCTCTTTAAACACCCCTCCAACCCATTTCCTGCACAGCAGCCAGAGGGGGCTTTTCAAAGCATAAATCAAAGGGATCAAGTCCCACCTTCCTTAAAACCTATCAGTGGTTTCACGTACTTTGGCACACACTCCAGAATCTTTGCCGTGGCTTCTGAAACCCTATGTGAGAGGTAAAGCCCCTGCCAACCTCACCCATGTCACACCCCACCCTCCCCACTCTCTAGGCAGACCATCCAGCTCTCAGTTCCTGGACTGAACCACACCGAAAGCTACCTGCTGGGCCCTGGCTGTTTGCATGGCTGGGTCCATAGTCTTCACATCCCCTTTTCATGGTCTCTGGGTCCACTCTCATTCGCCAGTAGCATTTTTATTTCTCATGGCACCCTGTTTATTCCATAATGGTTTTCTCAGTTTGTTTATGTATGTATATACTAGTTTCAGTTACTTTTTTATTTTCTGGGTCTCTCCAGTACAATGGTATCTCCCTGGAGGCAATGACCATGTCTGTTTCCTTCAAGACACTAAGTGACGAACAACGTGCCTGGCCCAAGTTCAGCACTCAGCAAATATTTTATGAATGGATGGATGAATGAATGGATGAATGAGTGGATGGATGGATGGATGGATGGATGATTCCAATTTAGGAAAATAAAGGCTAAAAAGAGACAGTGTTTCTAAACCTCAGAAGGGTATCTCACTCCACAGGAGCACACACCCAGCTGGCTCACTGCCGGGGGGGGGGGGGGGGGAGGGGGGGGTCATTCAATTACTCTTCCTCTCTCGCCACTCAAAGCTTCAAAAACTCAATATACAAACAGTAACAGCTCCATATTAAATCTCACATAACATGCAGGATTACTCAGGCAAGTTCGATGTTTTAAAGAATCATTTTTTAGCACTCTATTGTTCTCCTATTGTTATCCTTATAGTTACACTTCTTTGTGTAGGCAGGGATCATTTTGATGAGTTTCCCCTCATCATCTCAACTTTAACCCATTAGTTCTGTTATGAATACTTCATAATTACCTTCACATAAGTATTCATCTATCCAATCATGCAACTGACCTGATTTTCAAACAGAATTAATTTGTTTTGTCTTTAAAATTATTTTTAAAAGAAGGTTCTCATATTGAAAGTGATAATGGTAAAACATTTAATATGAAATATCCTCGTACATCTCAGACGGAAGCAAAGTGGAGCCAGGTACCACCGACTTCTCACGGGCTGCCCACTCCCTCCCTCCAATCTCATTCTAGTCTCTAAAGCAAGACCCGAAGACTACTCAAAAATCTCAGGTTATGTGAATAGATATCACTTGCAAATCTCTGTAAGTCTGTAAAGTACTTCGGAGTTCTAAGCATGAGTCACATAAATTAATTTTAGTATTAACATTGTTTTCCCAGTTAGTGACGTCTGAGTCTCAGCATTGCCATACAATAATGGATAACCTGTGTGGAATGACTCCAGTCTTTCATAAGTGAGAGGAGGCACCAAACCAAGATACGCAATTGTTTGCCAGCCTGAGTAGAGATCACACATAAATACTGTTCAGGTGCAAGCACAACAATAAGATGCAATATTGGAGCATTCAGAAAGAATGAAAATATTGAATAAACCTCTGTTAAAGAACAGTAAATCCCAAGGGGGAAAATATCAGACTTGCAAAGTACATTCAGACACCACCTAATAAAAATATACCCTGGTCCTGTGTAATACCAAGGGTGAAATCTGTAGCATCAATAAGCAGATTTTTCTCAAATTAGCATGACTGGGGAAATTCAACTTCTCAGCAGTAACCAAAATAGTTAAAAAACCAAACAGGTGATGTTTTAATTCATAGGGTCACTACTAAATTATACATAAACCATGGTAACTAGAAGAGAGACGAGGATCTGGACCCAACCTGTCTCAGTAACAGAAGTTTCTTTTTCAGATTAGTTAGTTGTCAAGATCTCAGACAGACACCAAATTCACTGGTGTGATGGTCAGTCTCAGGAAAAGCTAGAAAAGCCTCACACACCCAAGCCCACATTCATGTCAAACATCACCACCCAACCAGGGCACCTTCCTACTGACCTGAGCTATGATCTTAAAACCTTTCTCCACACAGGACTCCAGGTAGCAATTATGGACTAATCTGAACTGTTGGAAATACGGCGCCAACTGTAATCTAGCATCAGAGGGACCCCAGAGAAAGAGAAAGATTTGGCACACTAGGCAGGTGAAGAGAGACTGAGGAAGGGATGAGAGAATGGAGGAAAGGGTACGTTCAAGAAAGCTGGGACCATGTGTAAAGTGTTGAAAAGGAAATGGGGTAATCCTGAAGATAGGCTTGGTGTCATTCACCACTTCTTTGGGACCAGTTGTAGACACAGACACTTAATTTGCTTTTAAAAACATGAATTATGTTCCCTCTAATAAAACTGATAGCATGATATGGCAGTTTTTAAGGGGCACGAATGCACAGAACCTTTTATGTCTTTATAAGATTTTAGTAGAAAAAGTAGCTCGAGGAACCTAATGGTTCATAAATTGGATATTTTATTTTCTTTAGTACTACTTAATAAATTATGACAGCATAATTGCCAATGACTTTTTCACAGAATCAAAAGCCAGATAACAATATAGACAGTAAATTGTTTTGGGCACTAGATTCATTAATCTAACTACAGAAGGCACATACGCTAAAGATTATGAGGAATTACACTATATCAATGAAAAAGAAACTAAAGTCAAATTTGAAGTTAAATGTGATAGAGACCGGATTTGAAATAAAATTTTTGAAACATCTAATCAATAATTAATCACAACATTCAATGAGGAATGGAAAAGAATGGCCCATTATTATCATTTCTAGGATTCAAGATCATTAGAAAGCATTATAGTTGAGTATCTCATTACATTTCATAGGAAAGAAGTGCATGCTAATGTCCAGTTAAATTACAATGCTGGTCAACATCATCACTAGTCAGGAATCAGTCAAAACATCCACTGAAAGACTGCCTGATGTCCTTGTGCATTACAGAAAATGTGACAACTAAAAACGAACTTTGAGACAACATGGATAAATCTTGAGAATACCTTGCTAAGTGAATTAGGTCAGACAGAAAAATTCAACAACCATAAGATTTCACTCATACGTGGGATATATAACTCAACACAACCAATGAACAAACAAGACAAACAAATGAAAAGCCACAAAGACAACAGTGTGGCGCTACCAGAAGGAAGAGGGCTGGGGAGGTAGAGAAGGGTACAGGGGGTCGAGTATATGGTGATGGAAGGGTCTGCCTTCGGGTGGTGGGCTCGCAGTGCAACATACAGATGATGCATCACAGAGTTGTTCACATGACACCTGTATAATTGTATCAACCACTGTCACCCCGATACATGTAATTAAAAAAGGTAAGTAGAGATTTCCAGCTAGAGAAGTGCAAAGGCCAGCAGCCTCGGCTGGAGGAAAACAGCACAGGCACGAAGTTATGGAAGAAATATAAAGAGCAAACAAGTGAGCCAGAGGATGGAGTTAAATGTGTTTGGCTGGTGCTTCATGCTTATCAAGTAGGTAGTAGGAAGCCATCAAATCGTATGATGATTTTTCTGGTCGTTTCTGATTTCAAAAATATACAATTATATTCAATCCTTTGTCTAGAGAAATAATTGTTAGGTCCTTGATATTTATATTTTGCTTATTATATTACTTCAAAGGCTTAGTTATTCTGCTACAGGCTTTTAAAATACCTTCAATGTTCAAAGCAAGACCATGATTTTAAATGCAAATAAAAAGTCAGAGAAAGAATAACGAGTTTAAATCTAGCGTTATTTCAAAAATAGGCCTTTGAAATTGCTATTCCACGTGAAAATGCAACCAATTTCCTGAATTAAATACACATTTGTTTAACTTTTCAATTTTACCTTGTTGCTTCCTTCGTGGCAAAAGGTGTTGCTTTTGAAATATAAGCTTCATTTTGGAAATTTCCAGAGGAAATTGTTTATTAAACATTCATTTTAGTTAGACAAAATATTTTACTTCACTTCCATATTAGTTTTAAAAAAGTGGGGTGAGAACACAGCAGAGGATTTCAAACCAGGTTCTTCAGAAGAAGACTCGCATGTAACATTTTACTTTCCTCAAACCACACTGAGCCCAGGAAGGACATTAAGTATCAACAAAAGGATCTCTCTTTCCCTTCACAGAACTCTAGGCTAGAGCTGCTACCGGAGCTTTGCTGCAAACAAAGGAGGCTCTAACGGGATGGATTCGTTTTTTGTTTTATCACTGTTTTCTCAAACCAGACCAATGAACTCTCCACCCCTGACCCTTTCCACCAGGCTGACCCTCACACAAACTAATCACTGTTTGGCTCGTAAAAGCCACTTGTAAACTCCGACAGTTGTCCGGATAACTCAGGACCCTCCCAGCCCGCTGGCCCTTTCCCGACACTAAACACTTCCACATTCTCCTCTCCTCTCCCTTGGCCAGAACACCCTCTGTGAGCTTGGTCATCACAACTTTCCACCCCTGACTTTTGAACTTTCACACAGATGTCAGCTTAGGAAGTCATGGGAGATTCGCTCCAGAGCTCTGATATTTCTTTAGCCCTTCCTAACCCCAACCATAAAGTGTCTTTTGACATTCACTCCAGAGCTCCTGAGAAATACTCCTTTGTCCTTCCTGGGGTTGTAGATTGATGGGCATTTGTGGGAGATATCGTGTGTGTAAATGTACAACATATAAAGAAGTTGTCATAAGGAGAGTCACTGGCCATGGAATACAAACCCAAACACCACAGCAGTTAGATCCGCCATGGAAGATGATCAAGCACCCTTTGTACAGTTGTCAGATGTTCTCCTGTTTTTTCAGGCCTTTCTATATTGCAGCTATAAACACAGTGACACGGAACCCTAAAGGCATATACCCACAAGCTACATGAGGTACAAAGCAAAACGAGAGGCGTGGCCGAAAATCAGTGGGTCCTTTGTCCTTAGAGACCAAGGCAGCTGTTTGAGCAGAATGAACCTGTCTGATGTTCCTTATGTGAATCTCAAGTTGTTTTCTCATCCAACCCTGAACATGTCTTAATGAATTTCCTATGTCTAGTTCTGTACTCCATTTTTGATAATTACATGCTTTACACACGAGTATGATGATTAAAAGACGTTAGGCTATATGAGTTCAAGGAAAGCATCCCATAATATCTCAAAACCATGACCTTTCCTAGCTCAAGGGCTCATGATCACAACCACCAAGGCACGTCCCAAGGTTCTAGCGAGGGGTCTCTGTTCTTGCTCCTTTTCCACATGTGTGGACAACATCTGCAAGCAGACCCAGAAAAGCACTGTGGGCTTTCTCTGTATCCGCTTCCCCTCCCCAACCCCCACTCTCCTCCCCCCAAATAAGTGCATAATCTATCCCATAAATAACCGGGGATGCAGTCAGCTGTCCTCTGAGGTAGCCCACTGCCTATTACATACTCGCAATATACACACAAGTCTTTGAGGTTATTTTTATTTCTTACAAGTTCTAATTTCACTCGCAAGAATGACCAGGAAATATCCCTGGATTCATCAGTTCTATTTTCCCGTTACTTTCGGGAAGTCACAAAAAAGGAAAACCCACATTTCTACCTCCTTGCCATTTTAGCCAACTTCTGGTGTCATTCGCAGCACAGTTTGAAAATTAACAGGTCTGGCATGGAGAGCTGTGACGCAAGTGAGGCCGCAGGAGGAAGGGAGAACAGCCAGGAGCCCCCGCCCATTCTCTGGTCCCCTTTCACGTTGTGGAGGTTGCACAGCCAGGATGGCTGTCCGGTGTGCCAAGGGTCCTCTGAAGCTGCTGTGGGGGAAGGGAGAGTCCTTTGCCCCTGTCGTTCTAAAAGGGCGGCAGGGATACACTGGAGGATTTACAGCACCCACATCCCCTACTTCTCTTGTATATGTTGGGGGTGGGGGGCAGGCAGTGCACACCACGGCCTAGACACGCTGGCACAGCCACGTACTAGTGCTTTCCCACATCGCACCACCGAATACTTAAGACAAAAAATTCTCCTTCTGCATATCGGAAAAGACAATTTCCTTAAGCAGTACTCAATGGTGGTGGAATAATCTCTCTCCCACTCTTGGCTTTGCTGCGTTATCACACGACTGCCCACGAACACAGCGTCCGGATTACCTCCCTTAAAACCGCTGTCGCTTTGCTCTTACGCATTCCCGTACAGAGGCTAGATTTCAGTGTCATTCATAACCGAGTCGGAAGAATAATTAGGAAAACAATTTATGAATCATTAATTAGGTCCGATGTCTTATCAGAAAGGAG
Organism: Desmodus rotundus; assembly: GCF_022682495.2. NCBI lineage: Eukaryota > Metazoa > Chordata > Mammalia > Chiroptera > Phyllostomidae > Desmodus > Desmodus rotundus. The sequence continues at coordinate 85,180,884 of NC_071399.1, read as the reverse complement.
CTGTTGTTTATTGACCGAGGCCAGGGAAACATGGGCTTCAAAGTGAGAAGGAACGTGTAGCAATTAAAGGAATGGACTGATAGAAGTGATTGCTTATCAATGACTACATCATCACTGATTGGACTCCACTGTACTCCTGAAAAATAGGATGATTAGAGGTAAAAATCAAAGGCCAAACGTATCATAACATAACATCTCAAGACATGGGCTTAATTATGAATAAGAAAAAAATCTTTACACGGGGAGAGTAAAATTCTACCTGAACTTACAATACCAACAATAAAATTTTTAAAAATGTGATTACCACATCCGTGCTTCACTGGTGAAGAAGACAGACAGGGAAACTGTATTTTTATTTCATTATCTGTTTTTTACTTAGTTTTATTCAACCTACTTCTAAAATTAAAGGAGACATTAGAAGAAGTAGAATTATTGAGGGATGTAGACACTAATTCCAAGCTTCCAAATGGCAACAAAGGCCACATTAGTAATATTTAAGCTCAGCCACACTTAAGCTTCCTCTTGCCCTTCTTAGCATCTCTTCCATGACTTAATGTTACTAGTATGTATTCACTGATAACTTGGGTCACCCCTGCCTACTACCCCCAGCACACAGAAAGACTGTTACAGGGGAAGATGCTCAGGGCAGACAGCTAGAGAGGTACAACTACGCACGGTCACACTACTCACAACTACCACGCTTCCACAGAGATGGGAAATGGGTTTGAAGATGGGGAGAGCTCTTAATCAGGACTCTTGATTCCATCTTTGCTTCTACCACCAGCTCCGTGATCACTAGGCTTCGTCTACAATAAAGGTGTTAGAATACTAACACCTTCACAAATGTTCTCTGAAGTCTTCTCCGGATCTGATGTCCTGTACCTACCAGAAGCCCCCAACTCTTTACTCCAACCACACAAAAAATCGATCATTATGAAACATGATAGAGGTGCTCATTACTGCAATGGCAATCATATTACAATATAAATATATGGGAATAACATGCTCTGCACCTTGAATTTACGCACTGTTATATGTCAAATACATTTCAATTACAAAGAAAGAATCTGAGTGTTCATTAAAATCAGTAGGCAAAATCCGGAAAAACGCTAACTCAGACCCACTAAATCAGGACCTCCTACTGTCACCACTCCGAATTAGCATCTAAAAGATCCCCAGGGGCCCCTGATACTTCACCAGGTCATCCTAATGACATCAGCTCCTCGATTATAAACGCCTTGAGGGCAACACCATATCCTGTGCATCCTTAAATCGCTGGAGAGAGCTTGGGATATCAGAGGCACTCAGCTGTACTTTAGCTGTCCGATGATTAAATATCTGCTAAACATAACTTGAACATTTTTTTGGTTATTACTGGGCTACACTGAAAGAGAAAGGGGATATGCAATAAAGGCAAAAGGGTATGTTTATGTAATTTTGTGTAATTATAAATACATAAAACTGACCTCAGCTTTAACTAAACAGAGATATAAATCAGGAATTAACTATGAGATTAACAAAAACTTTCAGTTCATCTTATTTTTTTGAATGATTCATTCTCACAGACATTGGTTTCAACACTTATTTTATTAATTTGACCTACGGCGGTAGCTTTACAGAGTTTATTGCTATGGGGGACACATTTCCTAGTGAAGCAGAGCCCTGAAGAAAGAGATTCTCACGAACACACACACGGGTCGTTCTGAGGTTTTTTTTTTCATTATGTCATTCGTTATTCTTTCTGGATTTGTTTGTTTTTCTGTTGCTAGAGGAATTAAAAGTCAAAATATAAACTGATGTAAATTTGCCTCTGAATTAGTTCCCTGTTTAGAGTTTAGCAACACTGTCAAACATTTCCCACTAGGAAGCTATTAATTCCGGAAGCCGAGGCTGCAAATGAAGAAAGGAGATTGTGTATTATTAGTGTGTTTATTTCATGACGATGTGAAATGTGCTCCTTTGCATGTAAATGGACAGAAAACACCAATGCATTAACTTGGGGTTCATTAAAAGAAGTAAGCATGAGCCTGCCCATTCATTACGTTCCCCCTCAACCCCGCTCTGGTGAAAACCAAAACCACAAGTGCAAACAGCTGGGTTTGTGTGATGCCATGCTGCCTGCATGCCATTGTTTGATAGGTTTAATGTCACTTTTGTACTATGACGCACCACAGAGAGAGAGACGTGGAGCTGCATCCAGCAGGGTGGCTAACATTCTGTAGCTAATTGCGTACAGCTCCATGAAAGTACTAAAGGAAGGACGACCCTGCATATGTCTCAGGAGGGAACAGAAAGATATTTTGTTTATAGTCACCCATCTGTCTAGTCACAATAGAATTACTCAAGAGTACAAGCCACAGTTTAGTGCGTCCTTCAAGAATGATTTTCTCATTATATTGTACATTCTACCAGCTCCCTCTCAGATACAGGCTACCAGAAACCATTTCTCTCTTCTTTACTAACAATAATATAGCTGATATTCTAAGACTTCGACCAAAGTGAAGTCCTTCTAATAGTCTCCATAATCATACAGAGAATATTGCTTTGTGGAATAAAGGCTGAATTCAAGTAAAACATTTTTAAAAGTTATGGGAGAGGCAAAATGAAAAGTAAATGCCTACATTTAAGCTCTCTTTGTGCCTGTTTCGTTCTATGGCTAAAATAACAGAATGTACCCTACAATGAACTGGAAAGATCTGAAATTGAAGGTTCGTGTTACCCTCGCCTTGTGGTTGATTAAGTGGCGTTCAGAAACATAAAATAGTTGTTGCCTGAAGTTTGAAGAGTGAATGACAAAACCTAGATCTCCTGATACCCCGTGCCTACGTATCAATGTGCGAGCAGATTCAGCTGAGAATCTGGATGCATTTCTTGTCATTGTCGCTGCAATCATTTAAAATGTGGAAACGTTAACAGAGCCTGACAGCCTAAGAGAGAATGGTGTAAAAGCAACAGTCAGCCAACTAATGGTAGACAATTCATCTCCCCCAAAGGAGTAGAATCTCTCCCTCTCTTAGGGCATTTAAAACGCTCTACCTTATAACTACAAATCCTTCTCTACATGTTGCGTTACCTATCTGAGGGTGGTATCTATGTCCAAATAACGTGTTTCACACTATTCCATCCCCAGCCATCACTTAGAAAGAGTGATGTTCAACCTTTTACATCTCACGGCTCACATGAACTAATTACTAACATTCTGCGGCACACCAAAAAATACACTTTTTGCGGATCTGACATAAAAATAGATACAATATTGGTTCATTCACAGCAAATAGCTAATTACTGTGTTGGCTGTTCTCATGTTTTATTTGATGATCTAAAGGGAAAAGCTCCTGACTAAATAATGAGGTGGTACATGTTTTAAAAATTCTGTAGCACCCCAGCCGATGTGGCTCAGTTGGCTGGGAGCCACCCCACAAACTGAATGATAGCTGGTTCGATTCCCAGTCAGAGCACAGGCCTAGGCTGCAGGTTCGGTCCGCAGTCAGGGTGCATATAGGAGACAACCGATCAATGTTTCTCTCTCATACTGGTTTTTCTCTCCTTCTTTTGCTCCCTCCCTTCCCCTCTCTCTCTCTAAAAAATACCTTATGGCACACCAGTGGAAAAATACTGACTTAGAATAGGTTAATTTCTTAGATGTTCTTCAGTGAAAGTACCTGAAATACTTTAGTTTTATGGAAACAAAGATATGCTGTCCAATTTTAATTTGTTTCAATTGAATGTATATATTTTGGCAAATATGTAAGGGAGGTATTTCAAGACCTTATTTAGAGAAGTCACGTTGAAGGAAAAGACTCACTTTCCAATGCTTGCACAAGATCATCAAGCAATCTTCCAACTGATGAGGGTTTTGACTGATTCCTGACTAGTGATGATGTTGACCAGCATTGTAATTTAACTGGACATTAGCATGCACTTCTGATCTATGAAATGTAATGAGATACTCAACTACAATGCTTTCTAATTATCTTGAATCTTAGAAATGATATAATGGACCATTCTTTTTCATTCCTCACTGAATGTTGTGATTAATTATTGAATAGGAATGTTTCAAAATTTTTATTTCAAATTAGGTCTCTATCACATTTAACTTCAAATTTGACTGTAATTTTTTTCATTAATTTAATGTAATTCTTCATAATCTTTAATGCAGGTGTCTCCTATATTTAGATTAATGAATCTACTGCCACAAAATAATTTAATGTCTATATTATTATCTAGCCTGTGGTTCTGTGAAAAAGTCATTGGCAATTATGCTGTCATAATTTATTAAGTAGTACTAAAGAAAAGAAAATACCCAATTTATGAACCATTAAGCTTCTTGAGCTCTGTTTCTACTAAAATCTTATAAAGACATAAAAGGTTCTGTGCATTTGTACATCTTAAAAACTGCCATATCATGCTATTAGTTTCACTAGAGGAAATATAATTCATGTTTTTAGAAGCAAATTAAGTTTCTGTGTACAGATCTAATTCTAAAGAAATGGGGTGGTATGAAAGGGGGCATTTAAAGAGTAAGCACTTCACCGCCACCCATGGGTAACAAGGCCACTCCACCCTACACCAGGCCAGCGGAGGCCCTGTGGGGCGCAGAACTCCCGGTTATCGCCTGTCAGTCAGACGCTAATCAAACAGAAAGCAGGAGTGGGTACTTTAAAATCAGAGCAGACTTCAAAGCAAAGACACTTACCAAAGACAGGAAAGATACTACATAATTATAAAGGGTCAGCAAGAACATATATCCATCTTAAATGTGTATGCATCAAACAAGAGAATGGCAAAATATGTGAAACAAAAAACAGAACAGAAAGGGAAAACAGACAAACTGACCATGGCAGTCGGAAACTTCAACAGCCACCTCTCAACATCTGGTCGTACAACTAGACACACAAGCGGCAAGCATACCGGAGAACTCAACCACACTACCAAACAAAAGGATCTAATCGACATTAATAAAACATTTCACCCAACAACAGCACCGTACACATTCTTTTCAGGTACCCACAGAACATACAGCAAGATAGACTAGCCCCTGGGCCATAAAGCAGAAAAAACTCAACAAATTTAAAAGAACCAAACATTCAGTATGTATTCTCCAACACCAATAAAATAAAACTGGAATTCAGTAACAGAAGGATAACAGGAAAAAAAATCTCTAAAAACTAAAAACTAAAAATCCGTAAAAGCTAAGGCAACACACGCCTGTCTAATACTTCGGTCAAAGAGAAAGTTTCAAGGGAAATTTTAAATATACATTAATCTAAATGAAAGTCAAAGTAGAACATAGCAAAATTTGTGGCACACAGCTAAAGCAGTGCTGAGAGGAAAACATATAGCATTAAACATACACGTTGTCTTAAAAAGGAAGCCTCAAATAAATAATCTAATTTCTCACCTTGAGGACCCAGAAAAATAAGAGCAAATTATATGCAAAGCAAGTGGGAGAAAGACAATAATAAAGAGTAAAAATCAATGAACTAGAAAACGGGACACAACAGAAACTATCAATGAAAGAAATAGTTGGGTCCTTGGAAAGTTTCATAAAATGAACAAACCTCTAGCAAGATTAACAAAGGAAATTTTGTTGGAAGGAGACATTTTGTTAAAAAAAGAGCCAAATGACCAATGTCAAGAATAAAACACAGTGTACCGCTTGCTTCTCTTCGTGACCTGTAATCCCTAGCTGCAGAGTAACCATGACACAATCAACTCTGCCTTGAAGAAGGGCTGAATTTCATTCTGACAGTAGTTTACAAAGGAAGCTCCTCCAGTAGGGATTCTGAATACGCAGTTCTTTCTGTCTTAGACCCCACTACTGCAGCCTCAACTAAGCAAGGAAATGTTTTTGGTGATGATGAAATTTTAAGGTGGAAAAGTACAAATAATGAATAAGCTCCCCAAGGCTTTGGATACTTCTTTTGCAATCACATCACATTCCCAGCATGGAGAACAGAGCCCACTGTATCTTAGAGACAGTCAATATTTGCTAAATGAATAATTGAAGGAATTAAAAATTGGAAGGGAAACAAACAGCACAAATTAAAATATAGACTGAGAGTTTAAATAAATGTTTGATTTACTTGATTTGAGTAAAAAGAAATACATAAATCACAGCAAGGGTTAGGGGAGGGGCAGCAAAGCTGGGAATGAAATTTGGCTAAAGAATAAACATGACATAAATTCTTGCTCAAAGTTTTCAATGTTCCTGATGTATTTCAAACCTACTCAACTACATAGATTACAGATCATTGGCAACCCTGTCTGTTGAATTAAGACTCTTTCCCCTGGTATTTCCAAAAATGTTTTACAAGACTTAGAGAAAATAAACTGTAAACCACCTAATCTTAGAGAAGAGTGAATTGGAATACAGAATAAAAAGGCTGGAGAAATGCAGGTGGCTTATTTTAGGAAGGTAAGTGATTTAGGACAGGGATAATTTCTAAAAAGGAAGTTGAGCCTCATTGAAGTATGCATGTCCTTTTACTGCATTATCCGCAACAGTGCGTGTAATTGGCACACATTTAATTACCTAATAAAACTCCTATCAGTAACATCGCGTTTGGAAGTGTCATCATTGATAACACGTGGCTCCATCAGGCTCAGTTGATTGTTTTGGTCGTGTTCACACTGAACTGCACAGCCAAAGGTGCTGTCTGGCGTGCTTTCAAATGCTTGCTGACTTACTTCAGGTTTGTTGGGGGTTTTCCCCAAAGGATAGAATTTACGGAATTCTCAAAATACAGTGCCCTCAAAAAATCAGGAGTCAAAGGAAAACTGGGGCCTACAAAGGAGACATAATTACAAGGGGATTCACTCAGCCACCGACCGAGTGCTGCCGCAGACAAATCAGGTTGCCCATTTGACTAGAGATAACAGCGTATCTCCTGCTTCATGAGAAGGGACTGCTGTTATCCTTGTTTCCTGAGGCAGAACCCTATTCAAAGCTTGTGAAATATTGTTAGGAAACTAATCTTGAAGACACTGGGTAAGTATAAACAATATCTTTCCACTCATATTTTCCACAACACAGTAAGTTTTTATTACATATCGAATCCTACCTTTCCCCTGGGACTGAAAGAAGGGAAGGAAGGGCCACTTGTACTGTGTGCCACCATGCGGATAGTGTTCTCTTTGTCCAGAAAGAAATGCAGGTTGAGATCTGCCCCGTGAAGAGATGGAAGGCAAGGCCGCTGGGGGTCACCTGTTCACGAACAGGGATCACTATCCAATGGCCGGGGCAGACAGACAATCATTCTCTCACAGTAACAGGTTAGTAGTTCCCCTAAACCTTAGGTCTATATATGTACATGCACTTACATACATAGACCTAACAGACTAACAGATAGGGTGCTTCTCTAGATCCAGGTTTCATTGTTGGGAATTAAGGATTTTTACCTCTTAATACCCTAGTTGACTGATTTAAAAGTCATATTTCTCACTGGCCAGTGTGGCTCAGTTAGTGAGAGCATCATCCCTTAACCCAAGAGGTGACCGGTTTGATTCCAGGTCAGGGCACATACGTGGGTTGCGGGCTCAGCCTCAGTCAAGGCAAGTGGGAGAGGCCGCCGATCAATGTTTCCCAGATCAATATTTCCCTCCCTCTCTCTAAAACCAGTGGGGATGTCCTCGGATCAGGATAAAAGTTAACATAGTAACAATAAAATAAAACATGACTTGTAAAAAAATAAAAAATAAAAGCAGTCATATTTCAAACAGGTAGGCAAGTAATGATGTTTGTTAAAACCCGACTGTGTACAAGACAAGGTGTTTGCGGCTGTGCAGTTGCTTCTGTTGTGGACTTGAAGGCAAAATATTGGACTACAAACGCTGACGTAGTAAGAGAGCAGGCCTGGAAATGGGGGTTTCAGCGTTAGATAGAGGATCTGTGAAGCGAGATCGGTGGAACTTGACACGTGACCAGATATGGGAAAGAATGACCCAGGAGAATTCCGTTGCCAGTCACAGCAATTGGAAAGTCCCAAGTGCTTGTTTCAGGATAGGTGTCAGGAAAGGATGTCGGGGAGGATGGAAGAGAAAGCACAAGTTCGTTTTGGAGGCATGAACTTGTAGTCACCAGAGGTCCTAATGAAGATGGGCTACAGGAAGTCCACCTATTGGTCCATGACTTAAGACAGAGGTCAGAAACTAGAACAAAACGCAGGGTGCTTGTCATTGACCTCTCTGGTGTGTGTATTTGTATGTCTGTGCACACACCTGACTCCACTACAAGCAGAATTGAGATATATGTTGTTTTAAATTTCAGAAGTAGTTCATTTGTTTCAAACAAGATTCAATTAATTCACGGTGTTTACTACCTCATCACTTGCTAATGGAATAAAAACAGGGGAAATGCTACTAACTGTCACACCGCAGTACAGTGTAGCACAAATAATTAACCCCAAACAGCAATTGTATTAATATATTTCCTTCATGAAAAGTGAAAACATTAAAATTCCCTTAGCATTTTAAAAATTATTGACTTACCATGCATCACTGTGATTTTCTTACCAGTTGCTCTAGCTGTATGACATAAATTCTCCATGAACTTTGCTTTTTAGCTCTAATTCCTACGCATGGTGATTAAACCAAACACTTTTTTCGTCATTCGACAAGAGTTATCTCTTTGGGAATGTCATTAGTGGTATTTACTAAGGCACCAAATCCACTGACAGCGTTCAGTACTCATGAAATGTCTCTGTAGGGATGCTAGTAAATTTTGTAAGCATGTAAGAAATGGCTGCTGTTCATCAGGACAACTTTGATCCTGACTGTCCCGACCTCTCTTTTCACCTAAAAATGCACACTGGCACCGCTAGGCTCAAGTCAGTGGGCTGAGGAATCCTGAAGACTCGCATTTGTCCTTGCTACTTAAAAAGATGCAAAATTCTTTATCGTTTTTTACTGTTATTCTATTACAGTTGTCCCCATTTTTCCTCCTATGCCCTCCTCCACCCATCCTACCCCCCACTCTCGCAGTCAATTTCCACACTGTTGTCCGTGTCCATGGGTCATTCATACATGTTCTTTGACTAGTCCCTTCCCCTTCTTTCCACCATTATCCCCCCACCCTCTGGCTGCTGCCAGTATGTTTCATGTTTTCATGCCTGTGGTTCTGTTTTGTTCATTATTTTGTTCATTAAATTCCTCTAATAGGTTAGATAACATGGTATTTGTCTTTCACCTCCTGACTTATTTCACTTAGCATAATATTCTCCAGTTCCATCCATACTGTCACAAAAGGCAGGAGCTCCTTCCTTCTTTCTCCTACATAGTATTCCATTGTGTAAAGGTACCGGTTTTTTGATCCATTCATTTACTGAGGGGTGTTAGGCTGTTTCCAGCACTTGCTATTGTATATAGCACTGCTATGAACATTGGGGTGCACAAGTTCTTTTGAACTGGTGATTCAGGATTCTTAGGGTATATACCCAGCAGTGGAATCACTGGGTCAAAAAGCAATTCCATTTTTAATTTTTGAGGAAACTCCATACTGTTTTCCACAGTGGCTATACCAGTCTGCATTCTCACCAACAGTGTGCTAGGGTTCCCTTTTCTTCACATCCTCGCCAATGTGGGAGAACATATTTGCCAATATGATACGTTGAACAAGGGTTTGATCTCCAAAATATATAAAGAACTCATACAACTCAACACCAGGAAGACAATCCAATTAAAAAATGGGCAAAGGACCTGAATAGACACTTCTCCAAGGAGGACATACAAAGGGCCCATAGACATATGAAAGGATGCTCAGCATCACTAGCCATCAGAGAGATGCAATTAAAACCATGATGAGATATCACCTCACACCTGTCAGAATGGCCATCATTCACAAATCAAGAAACAACAGGTGCTGGGAAAATTCTTAAAATGTTAACAGCCACTTGAGTACTACCTTCAGAAATATTTATTTAGAACAAAATGTACTAAAGTTGCTTCCCAAAGATTAGTACGTAAGTCAGAACATTAGGAAATTCCATCTATGTAAGACCTCAAACCTTTCTTTATTGATAAAGTCACTCCCAAATCCTAGAATCTCTGTTCAATCAATCCAATTAAATCCATATTTATTTGGAACTTATTAAGTGTCTAACAGTACTTCCAGCTGAACTCCTCATATACCTTTTTTTAAAATAAAAGTCACTAAGGCAATAGTTAACATATTTTTTTCATCTTCCCCTTAAAGTTATTTGGTCCTGATATTGCAGGAAATGGTTCCTCCCACCCTTCTGCGCTCCCATTTATTGGGTTTGCAACCTTTCGCGATTAAAGAGACTGAATCACAGGCAGGGCCTTCTGGGCATCAATACCATAAGCAGACAGTATATTGGATCCACCAGTTGGAAACTCAAAAGCAAAGGGGCTGGTTGAGCAGATACACAGCAGTGGTTCCAGGGTCCCCTCTGGGAACAGCTCAGCACAGGCAGTCTGATGTGCAGAGGAGCTGGGGACACCCAGTGAGCTCACACGGCAAGCACAAGGCCTTCTCCGTGCTTAGTTCCCTGGAGTGGCCGGTGGAAGGGAACTGGCAGAGACACTAGGGAGCTAATAAACCCTAAAGCTTGCCCCACGGCACCCCAACAGCCGAGGTTATTGGTTGACATTTATAACAAAAAACAAAGCTGTTTAACTCCACATTCACCACTTACTGGGGTTTGAGATGTGATATGATCATCTAGCCACCGATGGAAGATTAACAAGGGAAAGCAAACAAAACACACAGCTGCGACTCTACACGTGAATCTCTGCCTCCTCTGTCTCCTCTCAGAACCTACCGGTTGTGACTAACTTCCTCAACTAGCCACTCCTCCGAAAGAACTCAGGCCCAGGGACTCTGCAGACTCCCTTGCCCTTATGGAAGCTGGGTTTCAATGCCCAGAGTTTTCTGCCTGACTGCGACCGCTGTCCCCCTCCGTGTCACCCCTCTCGGTCTGTTAGCGTCCACACACTCTTCCTTCCCTCTCATCATAGAAGAGAAGGCACTTCAGCGAGCAGCAAACGTGGGGTTCTTTTCAGTTCTATTTTGTGGAATTTTTAAATGCTATTTTGCACTTCCTGAATACATGTAGCATTTATTCATTGTAAAATATTTGGAAAATACAAAGAAAAAGCTTAAAAAGAAAGAATATAATTTAACCTCCTGTTGTACCATAATGCAAAGATAGCACTTTTTAAGTCTGGTTTACATTGCATTAATATCTACAGCATAATGCTTATTTCTTACAAAATGTCTTTAAGTCACAGGCCAAGTCCCACAGCAAAGGAAACTCTATTGTCTCGGGAGTTTGTGGGAAGGACTTAGAGGCAGAGGTAGGAGAATCAGGCTGCCAGAATCTTCCTCACTTGAGCTGAACATCTTGGAAATGTGGTGGGAACAGACAGAATCCATGTACTTCTGAATATTTCCCTGTTTGCAATTCTAGGGGAAAACACCTGGTTCCGACGGCCCAGGCATAGCAGGAAATTTTCAGAAGTTCAGGCAAACATAAAGGAGCATGCATAAGGTCTGAATTCTGGTGGGAACCAAGGACCCCTCAGCCTAAGGGCTAAGGGATGGACCACCTGAGTTGAACACTGTAAAACACGGCCAGATATCATATGGGATCTGGAGAACCAAGCCAGAGGTTGTCAGCAAGAGGGAAACCCAATTTGCAGCTCTCAAGAGAAAACAAAAGCAGGATTTCAGAGGATACAAGCAGACTAAACACTCCACAGCGGATGCGGAACACATACTCCAGAACTAGAGCTCCAGTCCCGCAGGGTGCAAGACACAATCAAAGGATCGCCACAACCCTCTCTGGGACCCCTAAGTTTTCCTCCATACACAGATCTGGGCAAGGGAGGAAGAACAGCAGGAAGTGTGATAGGGAGCTGAACTATGAACTTACTGGATAATTATCCAATACGAAGTGTTTGGAAATCAAAAGCTACTTTGGAGAAGAATGATACCACATCAGTTCACCAACTGAAGTCTGTTTCCATCCCACTTCCACCATCTCCACCTGGACTCTGTTTTCCTAAATATCAAATTGGTAGGTGCTCAGTTTTTTCATTCAGATACACACACATATACTGCACAGGAGTCATCTCCTATTTCATAAATCTAGTATATTATTGTATAGGCACTCATGTCCTTGAATTGTGCTGACACTTGGGCTATTAGAAGCTGACCTCCCATTCTGTATTGCTCTGAATGTCTTGTCTTTATTGCTTTTTTCACCTACTGACAAATCAACTGTCAAGTCCTAGACCCCTGTCTGAGGGCCACGGTCCATACTGCCCCACCCCAGGGGTCCTGTTTCCTTTGCCATCCATTCTGATTTGACCTTTGGCAGATCCGTGTTCCAGGCCAGTCTCCAAATCCCCACCACAAACATATGCTTGACTATTCTGATTCTCTAAGTGGTTTTCACTCTGGGGTTCCAACGAACCTTCTGGTCTCTACTTTCTGCTCAGTGGGAGACACTCTTTATCCTGCTCTGATGCTTTTAAATTGGAGACAGTAGCTTCTGGAAAGATGCTCCTTTTCAGACTCCCACTAGGAGCAAGAAATGTTCTGTATGACAGTTTTTCCAAATGCCTCCTTTAAAAGTTCTCCTCTTCTCCCAGTGTCTGGAGGTGAGCAGTAAAAATTCTATATTTAATATAGGAGCAGCAGAGGAGTACAGCTTGCATTTTGACTTTTTCTTCCAACATGTGTAAAGTTTTAAAAATGTTTTTGATTGCCCTATTACCTGTCATTTCCTCAAGACAGTAAAGCAAAGATCCAGAAATCAAAGGTCCAAAATTGTTGGCATCAACTGCATCAAACACAATCACATACTAGACAAGCCACCCCAGGTTTGCTACGCACTAGGCTTAGCCTCCCTTCCTCTAAGTAACTAATCACCCAGAAATCCCCTGCCTCAGACCTATTACACTATCCTGAAATGGTTACTAACATTTACAGTCAGCTTCTGAATTCATGTCTCTATATGCATCAGAAACGTCCTCCATGTTTCCAAGGCACTGCAAAATGTAACTAATATGATTTAAACTCCAGACATGATACCACTTTAATATATAACCCTATTGCAGATTGCATGCTCAAGTGTTTTCATATCATATATACATTTACTATAAATGCATATCCTTACATATATATACATGCACACACAAAAGATATATACATTGTCCAGTACAAATAACACCCCTTTTTATTACAAAATATTTTATTACAAAATCATAAGCATGTAATTCTGTAACATAACAATATCACACTCAAGCACACCATATGCCATTTTAGGTGAAGTGTTCAAATTAAAACTATAAATTACTACACCCATATTATTACCCTACCAACCACACTCAAGCAGGCGTGACTTCTGCCGGGCCCCGTGTATATAACTTTATTTTTCTGCCTTCTCACAAAGTCACAAACTGTGCTTCCACAACTAGAGTCCTCACCACAATTAAGCACCTACACAGCTGATGCACTGAATACAGGCAGGAAGTTAAATGGGACGACAAAAATCAATACCTCTGCTCTTATAAATTTTCACACTTTGCTGGAGTCACATGACATTAAATAAACAAACAGCTATATTTATTTCCCCAAGAGACATGGAAACAATAGAAGAAACCATCTTCTAAAATGTTCTTTCTTTTGAGAAAAACACGATCAATTACTATCTGGAGTTCAAGAAATGTATTGCATGATGCTCCTACATCAGGGGTTTTAAACTCATTGTCACCGGGGGCCACATCAGCCCCACAGTTGCTTTCAAAGGGCCGAATGTAACTTTAGGACTGTATAAATGTAACTACTCCTTATCAGTTAAGCAAGAGCTCAGCGCTGCCGCCAGGTAGAAACAAGGTGCCCGGCAGAATAAAACAAGGTGGAGGGTGGGATTCCGCCTGCGGGCCTCGTGTTTGCTACCTGTGTCCTACATGAAGAAATCGGTGGTTTCGATCATTGTTAACTGCTTCAAAGTAGATGTTTCAATGAAGCCTTTGGAGTCAGGCTGCCACTACTCGAACGCTGTGGAACCTTCGTCCCTTCTCCACGTCCCCCTTTCCTCCGCACAACGTGGGAATGAGGACATCGACTCCCTCGAAGCACTGCCGTGACCATGTGAGAGAACGCAGGGGAGCAGTTGCAACAGTCTCTGCCTCGTCGCAAACATTCCACAGGTGTCCGCTGGTCTCTCGAGGACTGCCGCCGTGTGTGTCTGTCTAAGCAGGAGAACGTGAGCCATGTATCCCATGAGGAAGCCACTCACAGGTCACTTCCCACCAGTCACCTCCAACTTCTTCTAAGGTATACATGTAAGATTTCACAGATGCTCAGAAAACATTAGTGTGTATAAGTTCAAATTCTAGTGCAGCACAAAGAATTGTATTCAATTAAAGATTTTTTGGTACATTTTTAAGATAAAAATACTCATTTTGTCCACAGACTACTGTGGTGTCAAAAACATCATCTGTTGCTGGAGGCAGAGTGGAATATTGAATGAATTGATGTTATTAGGAATCTATGAACTAATTTTCATCTCTCTTCTATTCACAGATAATTCAAGCAGGTAATGAGAAATAAACGCAATTATGGTGCCAAATTACTGAAGAGAGGGGGAAAAATTAAAACCAAAAAGCACACTGAAGCAATTACAAAATTGAACAATTTTATTTACTGATCCTGTTTATTTTGGATATAGCTGTTTTTCTCAACTACACAGACACAACTTGGAGCATTATACAAGTCACCCAAGGGCCGCCTAATACTCGCACTTGCTCGGCTTGCGGAAACTCAGTACGCAAGGCAGGTGGTTCGCTCCGTTGGAGAGAACTGGAATGACCCCTTGATTGCACAGCCACCCGATCATCCACCGAATGGAGGAAAGAGTTATACGCTACAAGTGCAAATAGTAGAAGGAAACTTACTTTCTTCTTTCTTTGTTCTCTAAAAACTTAGATTTGGAGTTGCCACTAAGAAATCTGCTTAGAGGGTTCATCAAACTCTTCTAATGTTGCTTCCTGATGTAGCCTGGCGACCCTGGTTCTCATGAATAAACTCAGTTCGGTGTCATAATCAGATACACATTTCATCCTTGCACCTGTACCCATCTCCCAACAAGTCAATTCCATGTACTGGTCTCAACACGATTACATTATTGACATTTCTCAGCTGAAAGGCTCCTGCAAATACCATCCAATTTTCCAGCTCTTTTTGAAAAGATCAAAAGACACACCTTGCATAGTAGACAAGAATTTATACTGATGGCTGTCTTTTGTCTTGAATACCAATGCTGCAGGCAGTGTTTGCCTGGAGCTAAAGGTAAGTCCCTATGATAACTAACTACATTCAGTCAACTACAGCGACTTTTCCCGCACATAAAATATGTTTGCGCTTGTGAATGCTTTTTCGGCTTGAACGGTCTTGAGGCAATGGCCTTCAAGGCCTCCTAATTAGGGAGGTTGGCAATCAAATGAGAAACCTTGCCCTTGGAAATCAAATGCATGTCGTGCCTGAAAGGGAAATGCCTTCTTCACTGGATCACGGCTCACATTCAAGGAAAAGTCCGCTATTATAGGCACCAAGACAGAAGCTGTTTTCAACAGAGTTCTTGCTGCAAACCTGTTCAAGGAAATTGTCTTGAACTCTTGCTCTACTGGAGACAAAAGAAGTGTGTTATATTTCACAGCACATTGCTTACAGTCTGAGGTGTCTTTTAATGAGCCAGAAGATTAATTATATAAGTTCACCTAAAATGATTATGTTTTCTTTTTTCCATCCAGCTTCAAATATTATCTTGCAACAAATAAGAACCAAATCTTTTTGATGTACCTCTGGCCTGTCTGCCAAACCCAGGCTCACAGCATCTGGCTGTAGGACATTTCCACCTGGACGTGCTTCAGGTGCAAGTGCAGAATTAAATACAGCCTCCTCCACCTTCAAACCAACTCTTGTCCCTGGCATCTCTATTTCAAGTAAGGTACCGCCATCATCTCAGTCCCCTGTATTTAACCCCACTGCCCCAGAATCCTTCCCTTTGCTGATCCCTCACCAACCACCACCCAAACAGTCCTATGTCTCCCCTCCCAAAATTTCTCTCCCCAGTATTTCTCATATCCACCCCAAATTTTCTTTCTCTTCCCCTCCCCTAATAGCCACCCAGCACAATCTCACCCCAGGACTCCACTTCCAGACCAGACAGCTACAACTGTCTCCCTGCTTCCCCACTCTCGCATAAGACCACATTCTCTAAATTTATGGACATTTATCTTCTCAGAGCATAGGTCTACCTGTATTTCTCTGTTCAAAGGCTCTCAAAACAGCCTCTGGAGTTAGAAACGATACGCCTTGAACTGACTTCCAGTGAGATCCTTGTCTGCCTACCCACACCCCGAACACCTCTCTTGGTGACCAATTCATTTGCTTATCTGATGTGACCACCAAAATGTGTGCACCTTCTCTTATTTTCTTCTTTACCACCCAAATCTTGTTACTCCTTTAAGGCCAAATTCAAAGGCTGCCTCTTCCATGAAAACATTTCCCAATTTGCCTGAAGTGATTGAACTCTGCCCTCCCTCGTGTACTCTGTTTTTGTCACATCATCTCTCGCTTTGTATCATGTACATCCTTGCCCTTTTGTCTCAGGGTGGTCGCACACACCATTCCCTTTTAAGCAAAGTCATACACATCTGCTGGAAATACATTCATCTTGAGAAGAACAAGTGCTTCTGCCAACTCAAACTATGAAGGAGAGAAAAAGGAAAAAGAGAAAAGTGGAAAAAGAATGTTAATATGTATCAAGATATACATATCACTTGCTTATTTTGGAAGGCAGTGAATTGCCTCTACTGTCTGTAATCCATTTGAGAGCAGGCGTTACGATTAATGATGCCACCAGCTCCTACAGCGTCCACAACTTTGTGAACAAAAGAGCTGTTTAAGAATTATTTCTTTTGAATTTGTTGAATTGAATATAACTGTTTTCATTAATCTTTGATAAGAACAGGGAAGGGGGGCCCTGACTGGGTGGCTCACAGTTGGTTGGAGCATCATCCCGTACACCAAAAAGTTGGCGGGTTCGATCCCTGGTCAGGGCAGGTACCAGAGGCTACTGATTGATGTTTTTCTCTCTCTCTTTCTCCCTGCTTTCTTCTCTCTAAAATATCAATTAATTTTTTTAAAAGAGAAAGGAGCTAGAGACTACTGCAAGACCCCTTTCAATTGTCCGATTCATTCCATTTCTGCCCCCCCCACCCATAAACTTCCCGTCACACGACAATCAAAGCAATCATATTTGTGACACAAACCTGATTAGGACTGTCCCCTGCTCAACGTTTTGGAGGCTTGCTACATCAGTGAGAATAAATTGTAAAGGCCTTACCAGGCCCTCAAGTTTCTGCAAAATCTGGCACCTTTTCACCCCTATGAATTCACCTCCTTCCACTCTTCAATCCCTCACTCCAATCCAGTCTAACTGGTCTCTTGCAGACTTTCAAAAATGCCAAGCACAGTCCTACCACAGGCCATTTGAATATGATGTTCCCTATCCCTGGAACATTCTTTCCCCCCATGTCACATGACCTATCAGTTACTTTCTTTGTGTCTGTGGTCAGCCTTCCCTCAGCAAGACCTACCCCGACTGCCCCCTATAAAGCTGGACACAGAGCACGCATAGGCACGCACAGGTGTGCCTTCCAGCTCTCACCGCACTACAGTTGTCACCGTAACACTCACCACTACGTGAAAGCCTGTAAGGATTTGTCTATCATGTGTCTTCTCAGATCCGAGCTTCCCACTTAAGGCCGGGACTTCGTTAATCAGTATCTCAGGCACTCTATAAATATTGATTGAATAAAAGAATGTACTTTGGAATATGACATAAACTGATTAATTTTAAAAGACATTCACAGGCACATACTTTAGCATATCATTTTTGTCAGGTTCCTGAATATTTAATGCTTTAATTACATAATGAGGCTGTAATATACTCCAAAACATGCCCTGAATGAATTTTAGCATGGCACTTTTAGCAAGCTCAGTAACAAACACTTCTCATCCCAAAGACATCATTTGTTTGTTTTCCACTTTGCTTCTGCTGGGCTAGAGTGAAGGGCCAGTGACTCCACTCAGAAGAACTCAACGTTATGGGAGGTGGCTGGTCAGAGAAAAGCTGGCTAAACGGTTACAGAACAAGCTTTGCTACCAGTCCCAGACCAGGCAAATAGAGACCTTGGTTTCCTCGACTAGGAAATGGGGAAAATGGCATGACTTCATTAAGTTGCTTTGAGGAATACATTAGATAATGCAAGGAGAACTTGGCTCGGTGCCCTCCAAGAGTAAATGTGCAATTGCAAACAAACGTGTGCAGATTGCCTGTGCCGCCTGTGGAACATCCCACGGCGGCTTCCAGTTCAGCGACTTCTGCTCAGACTGAAAGCGCAAACATAACCTGTCAGCATTCACTAGGCCACATAGTCTTCCGATTGTTTGAAAGGTGAGGTACCTTAAAAAATTACAAACTGGCAAAATCTAAATAATTTCTAATGCTGCACTATAATATTAATTCGTTAACTGCATAGAGGTCAATTTTAAAAACAAAAAAAAAAATTCGTAAATAACATTGTGTTGCGACACTGCCACACCCCTGGTTTTTACAAACACTTTGAGGTGAAGTTCCGATAACGTGCCATTAGCCACGTTAAAGTGACCAGTTCAGTAGTAAGTACATTCACAACGTTGTGCAACCACCCCCTCCATCTAGTTTCAAAATATCTGCAGCATCCTAAAAGGAACTCACGTGCCCAGGAAGCAGTCACTGCCCATTTTCCACACCCTCCAACCCTTGGCCAGCCCCTCTTCAGCTTTCTGTCCTTATGAATTTAATTATTCTAGATGTTTCATATGAATGGAATCATAATACGTGGCCTCTTGTGTCTGGCTTTGTTCATTTAGTACAATCTTTTTGAGGATCATCCACATTTTAGCATCAGTCAGCATTTCCTTCCTTCTTAGAGCCAAGTGCTATTCCACTGACTGGCTGTCTCGCAACGGGCTTAGCCACACGTCCACTGAGGAACGTCTGGGTTGTTTCCACACCTGGCTATTGCAAACTGGACTTTACGGACACATGTGAGTGTGTACGTGTCTGAGTCCCTGTTTTCCACCCTTTTAGGTAGGTACCGAGGAGGGGGATTTCTGGGTCGTATGGTAAATGATGTTCCACTTTTTGAGAAACAGTCAAACAAAAGTAAGTTTTTGAGGTGCGATGAGTTTCTAACACTATCAACCATAGTTGTCTCAGAGATATATGTTTGAAAACAAGTACTGAACAGTAGTGAGGAAAATAATTGCGTACTGTCTGTCTTCTCTTAATTTCTATATAAATGTATATATACAACTAATGTTCTTAAAAAAGGAACTTGGCAAGTGTAAATCCAGAGAATGAATAATAACTCTGTGAGGTGCATTTGGTAATTCTAGGTTGAACAGAGATGATGCCGGGGCTTGCTGTTTCTCCAGGCTGGGAACCTACGCACGGGCTGTGGACCATCCATACCACGCTTCGTGTCGATGTCTTTATTTGCAAACGTCTCACGAATCTATAATTCCACAGCCTTACTTTAAAACGGATGTTCTTTGAGTCAGACGGCTGTGAAGTATGGAATGCAAAATTGGTTAATGTCACCTAAATGTACACACACACACCCGGTTTGAGGAAAAAAGTTAATGTGGGTAACAACTAATTTTGACTACTAAAACATGTCTAAGGAAGTCACTTTAAAGCAACCACTTTTTTATAGTCATCACCCACTTTGCATGGTTGCAAAAATGGTTCAAAAATATTGTCCTACAAACACACTACTATATTACATGTCACGATTCACCTTATATTTTTATATCAAAATGCCTGAGATATTGATCGCTGAGACTAGGATGATATTAGTTTGTTTAATTGCGACCCCTATTTTGAACACAATGAAACTGACAGTCTTCTCATGGGGAATGACACTTGCTGCTTTTTTAGATTAGCTTAACATAGTCGTACTGAATTTTTTAAGGCATAATAACATGGTTTTATTATAGAAAATGTCTTTTTACTTTCTATAATACATGCAATTTTGCTGCTACCAACAATTCCATTAAGATGTATGTTTATCACTGTTATGTTTTACTTTATCACAAAGAAGTTCTCGATCCCAATTGCCAGAATTTGGCTACATTTCTGACTTCATTTACTGCTCTCGATTTGTGCCTCTGTAAATGTGTGTCTATGCAGGTGATTTTGTGCCTTCACCTGAAAAGCAGTAAAAATAATATAGTAAACACAACTCATAAATCAGTGGGGCACCTCTCATCTAATGTAGCAATTTTCAACCTTTTTCATCTCATGGCATACAAACTAATTACTAAAATTCTGCGACACACCAAAAATATATTTTATTTTTTGCCTATCTGATCAAAAAATTAGGTATAATTTTGATTCATTCACATTGAGCAGCTATTGTGCTGGCTGTTGTCATTTTTTTTTCAATTTGATATCTAAGGGAAAAGAGGTCCATGGCCCTGACTAAATAGTCAGGTGTTGCATAT
This sequence comes from Desmodus rotundus, assembly GCF_022682495.2. Taxonomy (NCBI): domain Eukaryota; kingdom Metazoa; phylum Chordata; class Mammalia; order Chiroptera; family Phyllostomidae; genus Desmodus; species Desmodus rotundus. The sequence goes on along the minus strand of NC_071399.1, from coordinate 85,160,297 downwards.
TATAAAAATTCTGCGGCTGCCATTTGAAAATCGCTGACCTGATGAATTCACTTAAAGTCACGGTGATGGTGTGAAGGTAGATTCACACCTTCTCAGTACTGTTTCAGCCTTTCTCGTGAGGTTTAAAGCCAAAACACATAAATATTTTTTCAAGATACTTGAGGTTCTCTGGGTCTTAATACCAAATATTGTACAAAGCAGGTGTGATTAGTAAGGATTACAGGAGACATTAACTGGTAAAATTCTGAAGGTCATGAACTATTTTAGACACTAAGGTCCAAAACCATGTTGCTACGTTAAAAATAGGATAGGTCAACCCATTTGGAATTATGTAAGAGTGTGGTTTAGAAACTTACCAAAAATATTTAATTGTATCCTAGTTATTAAGACATGTGAGGGTTTATTTTCCTTTAAACAAAAAATAAAGAATCAATTATATTTTACACTTATGTTCTAGTTCACTGGACTCAGCCTATTTCCTCAACTATAAAGTGTCAATTAAAATGAACATTATCTCATAAGGTTGTCATAAAAATTAAGAGAAAGAAAGAGTAAAAACATTATAGCATATAAAATTATAATAAAATACTAGTTAGCATTTTTTTCAATCAGTTAGCACTTAACCCAATAACTGACATAAATTATATACTCATCTAATGGCTACTGAATTTCATTCACTAATTAATATTTATTTTATATTAGAGTTCAAGTCATCTTTGATTTTGGCATTATAATATTTGCAATATATTAATATAAAGGAGGAAAAATTAAAACTGCTGTCCGATTAAAGGGACATTAATACTAAGATGAGAAAAGCCACTCAATTTAAATTATTATTTTTTTCTGTACGAAGTGATAAAGCATCTTTTGGTAGTAATGTAAGTGTTCTTAGAAGATTGGTACATAGCAAAGTACTTAACTGAAACTCTCTAAACATGTTTCCTTGAAATTTTTTAAACTCTGGCATATTTCCAGATCAAATGTATCAGCATAAATAGTCTGCATGGCAAATTAGTCATACACAGAATTTAATTTAAAATAATCATCTTAAATGTTTTTCTAAGGCATTACACATTTTCATATTCAACATTTAGTGTAGCCTGCAGAGAAAGAACCAATCTATTTAATGAATAAGGCTCTTTTGCGCATAAAACAAAATCCATTTTTCTGAAACTAATTAGCATTTAAAGCAGGACAGATCCTTGAAAATCTCCTTCATATCATATTTGTCAGTGGCACAATTTAGTAACTTTCATGGGGAAAAGTCCTAATATGTTCTGGAAGACTGCAAAGATCAAGACACTCCCTAAATTCTGGCCAACGACTCCAATAACTTAAATCAGCTCCTAAATTGAGAATAATTATCAATGCACATTAGCTAGCCCTTTATTCCTTTCTCGTCTAAACCATAATGAAGACTCAAATTATCTCGATGCAAGGAGTATTCCATATACAGCGGATATCATGCCCCATCTCAGCACATCTTCCCCGCCAAGGACTCAGTCACCGCAAAACTGAGGCTAATGCTTTGATGGTGACTGACTGGAAGCACATTCAAGCTGAATGTCATTTCAGACACAAAACAGTGGCATTAGTGACCTACATATTCTCTACAGAGGAAAAAACATCCCCCTGTGCTTGCGACTATACTCATTTATACTAAGCCTGGGGGGGGGAGAAAAATAAAAGACCAAACCAGGAAGAAATGCGATTCTAGCTTCTGTTCATTAAATTTCTATAGGCTTTCTTTGCTGCAAGAAGAATAAGAAGTTAGCATGACGGAATGTTTTATCCAACCAAGATCTGGTTTTAACTTTATATATTTTGTAGTCTATCAAAAATATCACTGCAAGACAAAATAGTTCCTAAAATGCTTTGGCCAGGAATGGAAGGAGCAGTTTTTGTTTCTGAAATTGTTTCTGGGTGCCACAGGGCAAAAATGCATCCAATCATATGAATACCAGCATTGATAATTTGCAATGTCTGACACTTTAATCAAAGGTAGGGTCACAGTTAACCTCATACTCTGCTTCTGTGAGTAAAATCTTCCCCAAGAAATAAATAAGGCAAGGAAGATGCCAGCAAGATCAGAAAGACAAAAGTTCACCATTGACTTGAGAAAACATCCAAAAGGTGATTTTTTTTTCATTCTCAAACTTAACTTTCTTTATTTTACAGTGGCCTATCTCTAATAATGTTGAGATTTTTGTATTTACTGACAACTAGAAGAACAAACCACAGACTGTTTAGCTTGGCCAATCACCTCCTATGAACTGAAGAATACACCACTGGAACTCTTGGTTCACCTTCTTGGGCTCGTACCCTTTTCCTTTTTCGTGTCATTCACAGGAGAGAGTTTACCAATTTGTATTAAAAAGCATTAAGAAGAACAAAAGGAAAAAACCCAGCAATTTCATGGTCAACGAAGGTGAGCAAAGCCTGGATGGAACGGTCAAAGGCTTTACAACGGCAGGATGTCTCGGAACCTTTGCTGGGTGAGGGCAGCGTGCGCCCTGAAGAGAAGAGCCCAGCCCTCTCCCCACACTGGCGCATGCATGGGACCTTGCTTTTGTGTGGTGGGTCTCCATAGGGCCCGTTTCACAAAAGCCCTGGAAAGGCTGCCCTACGGTCCCCCCAGAAAAGGTTCTGGTAGAGCTGAGTCCCTCAGAGCTTTTACGACTTTCGTATAATCATCTCTCTCTGGGTGAGCCCAACGTACATCAGGGGGCTTGTGTTAGGATCACAGAACTGAAAAATAAAGATCAAAGGTTCCAGGCTGCAGGATACAATTCAAGTGCATCATTAAAAAAGAAAATGAAGTAGAAGAAGAAAGGAAACCCTGGCAGCACTTTTATTAGGGTGGCCACTGGTATGGGGGAGCACCAGACTCTATGTTGGGACACCCCCAGTATTTGGGAAACACTGTCCCTCATCCCACACATGACGGAAACAACTGATGAGCATTTTGTGGTCACTTTAATACTGAAGCCAATGCTAAACCCCTTTCTCTCACCACATATTTTATGGCAGCAACAAGCATTCACAATACAGAGTATTTATTAAGGCATCCGCAGTATCTTGAAAACTCAGGAAGGCAACTAAACTTAAAAAATATGTCACCACAGAACTTGAAGATGGTTACGCATGATATAATTATTTCTTCCTGACCCAGCTGTGTCAGCATAAGTCCAAACATAGGTCAGCTATTCTGTCTAATGCAACACCAGGCCATTTCCTAAGTTAGTATTAAACTCATTTTGCTCACACATTTTCCTAAAAACTTGATATGAATTCTTCTTCCATTCATTTGATGCTTCTGTAAATCCTGTCTCATACGTGTTCAAAAGGAGTATCACCAAGGGAATATTTGCTATTGATATAATTTTGTCCCTTTTTAGAAAGTGTATTTATCACCAGCAGAAAAAAACAGGATAACAAATTAACATTATCATTCACCTATATCTAGTCAACCAACTGGATAAACTGACAGTATTAGCAATGGAAATAATGTAGCAAAGTTACAGAAATAAAATGATAGTTTTGATCAGCTATAGAAAAAATTCAATGATCAATAATGGAGTTATCCTACTTCTGTGAGGCAGGCTGCAGGGTTCTAGCCAAAGCATTAGAATGAGATCCAGTTTTATGGATTTTCCTTTCTGCGTTGAACTCTGGTTTTCATTATGGCTTTGAATAAGATATTTAGTATATATTTGTTGATTTTCATATCTGAAATAAAGATCATTACTTACTAGTATGTCAAATGAGCATAATAAGATGTGTCTTTTTTTAAGGAGCTGTCCTGGAAAATACTGAAATGCACATGGAAAAACACGAGTCCTTTCCAAAGCTGCATTTATTGTATCACTAAATATACCTACATAACACTATATAATACACAGTTATAAATTTTAACATAGCAAAGCCTTTTTGGAACAATAAAATCACATTATGAGACACACACCTATGTAGAACTCTTATGGTAAATCCAATTTCCAATTCAGTCCACTATTTCAGTCCTTTTCCCTTATTTCTTTCCTCACTGTTACCCTCATCCAGCAAAACACACATCCCTGTGTTTATTTAATCCATCCAAACTCATTCCTACACTACTTCAGGCACTGGACAATAAAGAGGAAAAAGCTCCATGCTCTACCCTTCAGGGAGGGCACAAAGGCAATATATCGTTCCTTAGTCCCCCTAAAGTCACAGGGTCCCTTACTGTCACTCAATGGTCCTACGTACAGTTAATGTTGAGGTGACTATGACAACAGGGATTTTACACCACGGGCAAGCCAACGGATGAGCTGCTTCTGTTTCACTGGGTACACCTGAGGTCTTGTCCCCACGCCTCCTAATTTCTTAAAGGCTACGCAGGATCTGGGCAATTATAAATAGGAAACAATTATTAATTGACTTAGCTTCATGTTTATCCATTTATGCTTTACTGCACTACTTGCCCAATTGCTCCGATTAGGTCCTTGAAAGAAGTGCGTGAATGTAAATGGACATCACAGACGTCAAATTTGGTGTGTTTCATTCTTCAACCCTTCACCTTCTCTTTAAAACTTAATGAAAAAAAAATTAACTGCAGTACTCTGACCACAAAGCACTTTGATCTACAGTGATTTACTTAGCAACAATTCAGCTTCATTTGCACGACACTAAAAGCAACCATCCCATAAGGGCTCCTTAATCAAGGAGCCCAGCAGCTTTCAATAAAGAGATTAACTATGGAATTTTAAAAGGGCATGCTGGTCAGTCCATTCTTATAAATTCCACATGAACCAGTCTCACAAACTATGTTGAACTTTTCTTTACCTCACTGAAGAATTCTCTTCCATTCTCAGATCTCAGTGAACACAGGAGATCAATGTATCTATTGTAAGTGATTTATTCTTTTAAACGTCTTCTACTGGTAGGTCACTTTAAAACCGTGCATGGTGTGGCAACATTCAAAAGGTAGGCTTATGATACATATTATCTAAAAGAGTTTAATTTCTAAAATACCAAAGAAAATTCATCATGACCTAATTTTACCAACAAAATGGCCCTATCAAATGTAGTAAGGATTCAGTGTTTTTTAAAGCTTCAGGGAATTACTTTGCTTCCTTCCTTGGAAAAGCTATGCAAATATGTTATAAACCTATATATATTATTCATTTTAGGGGCATGTGTGTATGTAGTTTTTAAAATTCTCATTTTAATATGTTCACATTTTTAATGTGTTTGGTATGAGATGTTTTTTAATGATTTGACATGTGGAATAGGCTCAGTTCCTCTGATATACAACAGTGGTGAAATACTAGGACAATAGGGCAAAATAACAATGTAAACAACAATAGCATCAATAACTATGAATAACCATAGTAACAAGTACACACTATGCGCTATGTAGTTGCTAACTAGTTCACGCACATTAATTACCTCACCGACCTTCTCTCAACAACCCCATCAAATGGTTTTGCTTTCAGTTTGCAAGTGAGGACATAGGACCCAAGGAGGCTACACAGTGGTGCAAGGTCATACAACTAGCAAGGGGTTAGGGCAAACAGCTGAGAGCCCAGGTCTGACTCCAGACTCAAGCTCTGAAAACCAATGGTCCCCACACATATGGATCATCTGTTCCTATCGGTGAAATCACCTAAGCAAGTAACACCGATGAATGCATTTTTAATAAACTATATTCGTATCCTGCTATGCAAATTTTCATGTATATTTAAAAAGTAGGAATAAAAAGGCATGATATCAAAATAAATATAACGGGATGGCCTGTTCATGCCTTACGGGGGTGTGCATAGCACACTCCACTTTAAAGATACTGCTTCTAGTATAAAACGAGGACTTTACAACTTTTCCCAAATGCCTAGGAGATAGGCTTATGAAATAAATCAGTTAATCATTAGCACTTAGAACATACAGGTGACAATTCATTAATAATCCTGAGTGATGCTGTGGGTTACCTGGCTCGTTCAGTTCAAAGTCAGCGGTGGTGCCCAGAAGACCAATGAGGTGGAAACACCACACAAAAAGGCTTAGAGGCTGTCAGGGTTGTACAGTCCTGGCAATTACTGAATTAAATGGCCCCGTTCAGGAGTGGGAATAGGCCGTGGGAACAGAGCCAAAAGTGGATGGGGAAGGCTCCATAATGAATGAGCCACAATATGGATCAAGCAAGCAAGGTTATGGAGGAGGTAATGGAGCTCAAAAAGATGTAACCTACTTTATTGATGAAGCCAGAGACCTGGGAAATAGGGACTGCCGGGCTAATCTTGGATGAACTGGCTTTCCTCAGGCGACATAAGGAAGCAAAGACCTGGCAGGCTTGGGAGACTTCAAAGGGGACCAATGTAATCCAAGAGAACGCATGCCCTGCCCATCGGGCTCTCTAATGGTAGCCCTGCTGAAGATACCCCGGCCCCTCCCCAGCCCAGCCCACTCTGCAGGGCATTCCCCTCTTTGCATTTATTTCCCACCAAGAAAACAAAGTGGCTGGACCACTTTAAACACAGAAGATCAGCAAGATGAAAAATTCAGATAATCTTCACGGCAGCACGATCCCTGACAGGTGGAAAGTGGACCTGGAGAAGCAGGCCTCCAGCCTGGTGATTTCAAAATTTTGCCCTGAGATGGTTTTCTTTCTGTTGCTTATCATCAGGCTGTAGTTAGTGGAAATTCAGTAAACGTCATCAAATCCTCATTGGCAACATCACCTGTGCAAGGCATTGTGGGCATGAGAAAGCGTTTGAAAAGCACACAGGGAACAAGCCATAAAACCCTTAAGATGTATGGTTAGGGCAAGAGGTAAAATATCAAAAGGGAGTAACAAACAAAGTATTGGAAGAACAAAGGATGGAGTATCAGGCAGGCCTTTGAAATGTGTGTAATTTGAGACAGGCAGAGATTAAAGGGGTAAAAAGATATTTCTAAACAGAGAGAACCCTAGGAGCAAAGCTGAAAAGGGTGGAAACACCGGTATGTTGAGGAAATATCAAGTCATCTAGCTCCACTTGGCATGGAGAGGCCTTCTTGGAGACTAAGACATGATAATTCTATGGGAAATCCTAGCAAGTCATTAGGAAGGTTTGTATGCTGGGCTAAGCAGCTTAAAGACAATGAGGATGGCATCTTTGAGTTATAAAATCAACATGATGGGGAAAAAAAGGAAAAATGCAAGAAAGAGTACATTGGCTAGTAACAGGCAGGTATGATCCTTCTAGAACAATTGCCACTTTTGTTGCTACAAATTAACATTGTTACTGGTGAGTATCGGGGCACCCTCAACCAGTTATGTAGCACTGGACGTCTGCAACAAGAATTTTCAGTGCTCACAGGCCCACTGGTCTCTGGCCAGGAACCAAACAGAGGGGACCCTATGCAAGCCCAGAGAGCACAAGGGAGCCAGCCACCCTAAAGGAACGTGTTCACCTCTATCCCCACACTGTGTCTCCTTGAGTGTGCCAGCCAAACTATTTCAGCTTAGGTAAATGGACTGTCTTATCTGTGTAAAACCTGGCGCTGTTTTGGAAAGCTAAGCAAATTTCACATGTGCGGGTCAAAAGCTGGCCAGTAGGAGAGAGGAGGTGTCATTATGTCACAGAAGTAAGGAATAACACGTGTCGGATAGATTTGTATGTTAATGGATGAAGTAAAGATTAGGGAGATCTGTGAGAAAATGAAAAACAGTGTCTCTCATGGCCCGAACGGTATCTACACTATTTCTCAGCCCTTACATAAGAGAAGGCTAGTAAGATTGAGGATAGATAAGGGGTAAGGGATTTTTAAGACTTTCCTCACTTATCTCAAAAGTGCATAGCTGAGCCTCAAAGTGAGCATACCACCTTATGAACCGAATGTCCATTTATGTAAAAAGTGATGATTCTCGTAACAGAATTTAGATGTTTTCCCTCAACTTCTCAACATTCCATGGTACATGCCACCCTCATTTCCTTTCTTCTTCCATGCCACCCCCCATCCAGTACCTATCTCAAACCCAGCCACCTCTCTATGGCCATTGGCACCATGCCAGTCCCAGCCACCACCTGTATTTCCTAAAGCCACTTTCAATACATCCAGTGGGTCTCCCAGTTTACCTGTGTGTCCTGAGAATCCACTGTCCACCCAGCAGGAGAAACCCACTTTAAATTCTCTCAACCCCCTCACCTCAACCCATGAAGACTTCGTGATGAGGCCCTATGTCTCTCACCCCATCCCAAATGTCCCAGCTGCCTTTCTTCTGCTGCAACCCCCCAAACTTGCCGTTGCTGAGTGCACCACACTCTCTCCCACCGCGGGACCTGTGCGTTCCTCCCATCTGCTGAAATCAGGGGCGTTTGGTGTGGCTCCCCTCGGCCCACTCTGTCACCTCCTCACTCTTATTCTTGAGTACATTGCTCTGTGAGTTGTACCATTATAAAAAAATCGCCTGACATGCCTTACACTTTCAATTTAATTTTGTAACTTGTCTGTCTTCCTCAAGTAGAACAAAAGACCCATAAAAGTAGGGATATTGTCTGTAGTACTTTTCAAATGCCTTCAAAAATGTTCAACACCTACAAGACATTTACATAAATATTTGCTTTTTAATGAACTATGATCAACTAAACCATATATCACACTCACCAGTAAACATTTTCACGGAATTGCCTTTTCGAATTTCCAACAGATATTTTAATCCATTTATTCTTTTGGAGTAATACTCCTTTCTAGAAGTTTTCTTTTTCAACTCCTAACTTCATTAATTGAGAAAAAGAGACTTTTATTAATACTAGCCTATATTTGACTAAAAGATTTTTCTTTGAGTGTGCATGACACGCTAATAGTGATTTTAAGCCCAGGAGATGTCAGAAGCAGCTGAAATAGACAAGAGAAGCAAACATGAACTTGCGAGCCTTTTACTGAGCGATGTGTAAAACGGACCACTCCCTCAAGCTCTGAAACCTACCCCACTTCTGACTGCCACTGCCGTTGCCAGTTCCCGACTCTGCCGCGGGCGCTGGGGTTCATTCATTCAACCCCACACTGGGGTGGGGTGGAGGGATGGGGAGAAAAGGCATACAACTGTACTTGAATAACAGTAAAAATAAAATAAAAAAACAATCGTTTATATTAAGCCACTACTTTGTAGCAAGCACCGTGCACTGCGTTGGAACAAGGTCAGTGCCTACCTTCCTGGAGCTTTGAGTCCATTCAGGAGAAAGATGGTAAGTCAGTACACAGTGGGAGCCCTACGCCTGCCGGGGGATAAAACAAGAACGCACATAAACATATATCAAGCATTTGGTAAACCAGAGGTGCTATGTTCGTGCGGGCAGTGACGGTGGAGTTTCTTTGTAAAACATGGTGTGTATTTCCACACGCAGAAGATAAGGGGAAGGAGAACTGTGGTCATGGGAGATTTGCAAAATTTGGAATATGGGACGCGGGGGCACGACCCCATGTGCACAAGAGTAATCAGAAGTACTACTAAGGTGGCTCCCGATAGAACAGGAGTCTAGAACCCTTCCGTGTTGTCTTAAAGATCAGAAATAGGAACGAGCAAATGTAATGAGTCACTCTGCGAGATATAAAGAATCATTTTTACATAAATCCCAAAGTGGAATGGGCTATTTCCAAAAGATAGTGAAGGAACTGTCCATCACTGGAAAAGGTCAAGACTCATGCAGACTGCTGTGCATTTCTCACCTCTGGGGAAGTGCACTCGGAAGTCCCCTGGGAAGCTTAAACTATGGGTCACGTGGCTCCTCCAATCCCTCTCTCTGCCCTCCCAGCACCACCTCCACACCCTTATGGGAACCACTGGGGAGGAAGGTGCCCCTCGACCACTGAGGTTGAATATTCCTATAGTTAATCTCATGCTTTAAAAAAATATTGGTATATGGCGGCGTAGGTAGACACACTGCGCCTCCTCGCACAACCAGAACTGACAGAGAATCGAACAGCAAGGGGGACCAACACCAAGGAAACAGAAAATAAGCATTCATCCAGACCGGTAGGAGGGGTGGAGACGGCACTGGGGTGGAGAGGACTCGCGTGACTGTGGCAGGACTGAGACTGGCGGAGTGTGGGACAAATGGCGCAGGCAGTCGGAGCACTAGCAGACCCTGCGGCCCCACATTTGCACAGATAAACCCAGAGGGCCGGACGCAGAGTGGCAGAGAGTGGGGCAGGCAGAGTGGCGGGTAGCACCTTGCGGCACCACATTCGCCCACAGATAAACCGGGCGAACGGCGGGCAGAGAAGCAGACCGCTGCGCAACCCAGGGCTCCAGCTCGGGGAAATAAAGCCTCAAACCTCTGATTGAAAGCGCCCCTGGGGGTTGGGGCGGCAGGAGAGACTCCCAGCCTCACAGGAGAGGTTGTTGGAGAGACCCACAGGGGCCTAGAGTGTGCGCAGGCCCACTTACTCGGGAACCAGCACCAGAGGGGCCCAGTTTGATTGTGGGTAGCGGAGTGAAAGACTGAAATCCGGAGGAGAGTGAAGCGGGCGCCATTGCTCCCTCTCAGCCCCGCCCCCACGTACAGCATCACAGCGCAGCGACCAGCATTACCCCGCCCCGGTGAACACCTAAGGCTCCGCCCCTTAAAGTAACAGACCGTGCCAAGACAAAAAAAAAAAAAAAAAAAAAAAATGGCCCAAATGACAGAACACTTCAAAGCTCCAGAAAAAATACAACTAAGCGATGAAGAGATAGCCAACCTATCGGATGCACAGTTCAAAGCACTGGTTATAAATATGCTCACAGACTTGGTTGAATCTATTCGAAAAACAGATGAAAAAATGAAGCCTATGCTAAGAGAAACAAAGGAAAATGTACAGGGAACCAATAGTGATGAGAAGGAAACTGGGACTCAAATCAATGGTATGGACCAGAAGGAAGAAACAAACATCCAACCAGAAAAGAATGAAGAAACAAGAACTTGGAAAAATGAGGAGAGGCTTGGGAACCTCCAGGACACCTTGAAACGTTCCAACATCCGAATTATAGGGGTGCCAGAAGGAGAAGAGGAAGAACAAAAAATTGAAAACTTATTTGAACAAATAATGGAGAACTTCCCCGATCTGGCAAAGGAAATAGACTTCCAGGAAGTCCAGGAAGCTCAGAGAATCCCAAAGAAGCTGGACCCAAGGAGGAACACACCAAGGCACATCATAATTACATTACCCAAGATTAAACGCAAGGACCTACATCCAAGATTACTGTATCCAGCAAAGCTATCATTTAGAATGGAAGGGAGGATAAAGTGCTTTTCAGATAAGGTCAAGTTGAAGAGGCTCATCATCACCAAGCCCTTATTATATGAAATGTTAAAGGGAGTTACCTAAGAAAAAGATCAAAAATAGGAACAGTAAAAATGACAGCAAACTCACAGTTATTAACGACCACACATAAAACAAAAACGAGAGCAAACTAGGCAAACAACTAGAACATGAGGGTTGTCAATAAGGGAGTGGGAGGGGGAGAGGGGGGTAAAGGTACAGAGAATAAGTAGCATAGATGATAGGTGGAAAATAGACAGGGGGAGGGTAAAAATAGTGTAGGAAATGTAGAAGCCAAAGAACTTATAAGTATGACCCATGGACATGAACTATGGGGGGGGAATGTGGGAGGGAGGGGGGTGGGCAGGATGGAGTGGAGTGGGGGGGGGAATGGGACAACTGTAATAGCATAATCAATAAATATATATATAAAAAAATATTGGTATAGTAAAATATTGAATGATATCTAATCCCTAATGGGGAATGGAAAATGCATTAAATTCTAACATGCTTATGAAATTCAGAGATGATCATTCATGGGTAGCCACTAATGACGGTGATTAAGGAAGATGACTTTAGTTCAAACAAGCAAATGATTAAGCTTATAAAATGTTAAAGGGCTCTAATTAATAAAGTAGCAAATTTTTCTTCTCAGCCCACTTTCCAGAACATAAATATGTGATTCATCCTTTCAAGAGATAGATGAATGACCTTCATGTTCTAAACTTCAGCTGGGACAGAAATCGCTGCTTGGAAACCAAAGCGCAGTTTGAAAGTTCTACTGGAAACATGACTGAGACGCGTGGAAGAAGCCTTCAGGGGGGTGCTAATCAGAAAAGGAAGCTGAGCCCTCGCCGGAGTGGCTCAGATGGTTGCACATGGTCCCCGCAAAGCAAAAGTTCACCTGCGTTGTGGGTTTGGTCCCCAGTCGGGGTGTGTATGAGAGGTCCCTGGTCGATGTTTCTCTCTTTCTCTCTCCCTCCCTTCCCCTCTCTCTAAAAATAAATAAATACAATCTTAAAAAAAAGAGAGAAAGAAAAAGAAAACAAATGTGGAGAAACATGGGGATGGAGAGAAAACCCAAACTTCCTGATGCTCTGGTCTGGAGTCCTGTCGTAAATCTCAGTGGTGTGCATATCTTATCACTGATGTATATTTGTGTTTTAAATCTACCTTTTCATCCTTCCTCTGTAGCCCCTCAGTCATCAGCTACTAGGGAATTATAACGTCCATAGGAACTCACGAGGGACAATAACTTCAGTTGGAATCACCCTTGATTTATATTCATAGAATAAAAAAGAAAAAGCAAACATGCATCTCAATCCTTAAAATCAGTAGCTTCCTCATAATATTATGAAATATTAAAGTTGAAGTTAGTAAAAACAAACAAAAAGAATCGTTAGTGAGTCCTTTCCACAGGGCGCCCCCCAGTTATTGAGGGGAGTGAATGCAATTCAATTCTGCTGCGAATTCAGCGCCATCTGAGGCTGCAGACTACAGTAGCGCTTTGGGAGATGAAGGGCCCACGATAAAGAGAAGGATAATGGAACCCAGAAACATCCATTCTTCCTGCCCCAACTGTTCTCCATGTTCAGCCACGGAGAACGTGACCAGAAGGGCAATCTAAACTCTCTGATCCTGATCTACATTTATAAAAGAAAGATGTTCTCTTTGTTAAAAGTAAAACAAAGAGAAAAAAATCATCAGACAGGCAAGCACTTGGTATGTGGGCTCCCTTCCAATGCCAAGGCTGTATTTGGTGTCATTTCAGTCAATTTGAAGCGTTCATTTTGTTAACGTGCACCAACTCTGAAACCAGAATATCTGAGTCCCAGCAGAGGTTCCACCATATCCTGTCTGCGTGGCCACACACAAATTCTATTTTGTTACAGTGTAGTGACGTAAGTATCAGTTTGGGGCGTACAACATCATGATTCAATATTTATATTCCTTACAATGGGATCACCACAATAAGTCATTTGTTACTGTTAAATGTATTAGAATACTATTGACCATTTTCTTTATGCTGTACATTATATCGCCATGACATCCCTTTTTTCTAACTGGAGGTTTGTGCCTCTTATTTCCTTTCACCTTCATCACCTATGCACTGCCCCCACCCCCAGCCCCACCCTGGCAATCATCAGTTTGTTCTATGTCTCTGAGTCTCTTTCCATTTTATTTGATTTGTTCATTTGTTTTGATTGTTTTGGAGATTCCATGCACAGGTGAAATCATACAGTATTTTTCTTTCTCTGTCTGACTTATTTATCATAACACCCTTGAGGACCATCCATGTTATTATAAGTGGCAAGATCTCATTCTCCTCTACGGAATATTCCTCATTCTCTGCTGAGGAATATTCCATTCTGGATACACCGCATCTTTGTCCACTCATCTACTGATGGACACCTAGGTTACTTCCATATCTTGGCTGTTGCAAATGATGCTATAATGAACATAGGGATGCATACGTCTTTTCAAACTAGTTTTTTTTTTTTTTTCAGATAAATACCCAGGAGTTGCTGAATCATATGGTAGTTCATTTTTTAAATTATTTTTTGAGGAACCTTCATTGAACAGATTATTTAATCTCCTGTATCTTAGTTTTTCTCCTGTGTAAAATGAGGAATGAATAGGTCTGTTGTGAAAATTTTAACACATATGTGCAAAGCACTAGGAACAGTGCCTGGTACAGAATAAGCACAAAGCATGTGTTAATTAGTCATTGCAGTAGTGGTACTGTAAACTAGCATTCAGTAGCTGTCTGGAACCCTGAGCCACCGAGGGGCACCTCCTAAGAAAACCGTCACGGAGTTATCATTCCTAGCTCACGTGCCCGAGTCTTTACGACAAATTCTTGTTTAGCATGCACTGAAAACCAAACTAAACCAACTCAATAATTCACAGCAAGTACACACACCTCCTTCACTTCTGGGAGAACATGAACGGTAAGGAGTCAGCATAACTCCACGGTCTCTAACTGAAGAATTGTGCCAGGAAAGACCCCGGACCAGGGCGCCGACGGCACGTCGTGGCTAACGGGATGGCTCCGGAGACCACACTGCGTGCTAGACAAACAACTGATGTGTGTTTGGGCATCATTAAATTAAAAGGGAACATGTTAAACACAGCAGAAAATCTTTACATCAAGAGCTTTGACAGCATTTGTCAACTCGAACACTTTATGGCACCGGCGCAGCTTGTTAACGGGCCATGAAAGACAGCACTATTAAGTTCAGGGTAGTCCCGAAACGGTTTCATCCAGCCCATGCTAATTTTCCCTGCCACCCAGAGAGACTGCCCATCGAGAAAGGCCATCACCCACAGGAGGTCTCTGCCTCTCCTCGGTATTGATCGTTAACGAGGAAGACATTTCATTGCCACCTGGTGTTACAGTCCACCTAGTAACCCACGCAGCTGTTTTGATTAATACATGGACTTAACATAAAAAAGGACTTGTGCAGCAGTCTTACCTAACAAAGCTCCCTTTATAAATTCCATAAAACAGAGCTTCTCGCAAACACTGAAATGATTACAGTGAATCCCATTGTTTAGAATTCCACAGCCAACCTTGAAGGTGGGAATGGATTAAAGCAGTCTACCTTTCTAGAGTTAACGGAGCATCATTCTCATCAACAATTACTCCTCTGAATTGCAGCTCCGTTAATTGGTGATGCTAAGTAAACCTGGGAACTACTGGAAGACATCCAAGTCTGCAGGAACAAATATTGCTCTGGTTAAGACTGGGAGTCCCACAAGGAGAGGACACGGAGAGGCAGATGCACTGAGGAGGAAAATGACATCAGTGTAAAAACGTGGCACATCAGACACGTCCTGTGCAACGATCTCCCCAATGCAGATTGTATAAACCATTATTCTATCCTCTCCTGACAAAATTCCATACGGTACCAAGCACCACAGCGAGTTTGATTTTATGAGCTGATACATTGTATCTGCTCATCAACTCAAGAGCAAGAGCATTTGCTCATGCACTGAACTGAGTCACTTTGTATAAGGAGGCAAAGTGATTTCAACAACATTGGGTTTGGGTAGATAACTGTAAAATACTAACTTTTGGAGAAATATTTAAATCTTTTCCATCATCAATTAACATCTAGTAAGGCACTGTATTGTGTGTTTTGTGCCTATTCTTAGGAGAATAACAACTTATCTGTCCTTTCATAATAGAATTGCAAAGCAGCCTAGGAGATATTTCTGGTGATAAGTAATCAGAACAGGTACAAGGTAGTAAAAAGTACAAGAAAGAAACAAATGCATACCAGGGCATGCCAGGCTTCCTTAGGGCAGAGGTCATAAACTCAAACTCAGGTGGGTGTGGCAAGCAGGCACAAACTGGGCTCGGTGTAATGAGAAGGAACCCTCCCGAGGGCTGCAACGAACACAGCCCAACCACGGCTTTCACACCAGATAAACTGAGTAACAATTATAAAAACAGGTCACAGGGCCAATCTGGCCCATGATCCCACTGTCACTACCACCACCGTCCGTGCCAGACAGAGTCAGGAACACTGGCTCGGAGTTCAGCAAACCTGACATGGAGGCTCACCTTTACTACAAGCCAATTATGCAATCTCGTGCACGCTCCTTAATTCTTCCAAGTCTCACCTTCCTCCTCTTCAAAATGAGGACAACATATGTTCAGCCTTGATAATGCCATTAAGAGATACAAAGAAATTCTGTCAATGAAAGATATTGGTAATCTTGAAGAGACCTCAGCAATGTGAGGGGAGTTATGATAATAAGCCAGAGAAGTATGTGTAAGTAGCATCATCTAAGTAAAAAATATTGTATTAGCTATTTATTATTTTGTATAGTATGGTGGGATACTTGTATTGCATATGGCACACATTTTGGAAAGGATAATTGCATATACTACTAATTATTACTATCTGAAATAGTAATAATTAGAACCTGCCTTCTAAATAACTAGCCGCATCATTGGCATGGATAATACAGATCATAATAGACTGGATGAGTGATTATCAAGATAGATTAGTGATTGGAAGAAACATTTGCCCTGTGTAGGAGAGAGAGAGGACTGTGTAACTAATTTTTCATTTATTTTTCATCACTATATTTCTGTTGCTTTGGGGTTCCAATAATATTAAAGTAAAATATGCAATTTTTTAAATCCTCACCTGAGGATATGTTTGTTGATTTTAGAGAGAGAAGAGTGGAGAGAGAGAGATTGATTGGTTGCTTCCTGTGGGTGCCCTGATTGGGGATCGAACCTGCAACCTTTTTGCTGCGTGGGATGTTGCTCCAACCAACTGAGCCACAGGACCAGGGATAAAATATGCCCTTTTTAAGGTGAATATTTGAAAGCATTATAAGAGCTATAACAGACTTTAAGGGTTAAGATTCATTGTTGTGCAAGTCTTTTTTTGCAGAAATTCATAAAAACTTATTGAAAGGCACCTAAAACCCTAAATCAATGGTGAGTGCACATGTTGTTAGACAGCAAGATTCAATATCAGAAAGATGTCAGTTCTCCCCAGACTGTGATATATATTTCATATAATTCCAACCCAAATCTCAGCAGGGGTTTTCTTAGGCTTTGATCAGCTTATTCTATAATGTATATTGAAGAGTAAAGGCCAGGAAACTAGGAAACTCCAGAAGAACAAGGTGAAGAGAATACTAAGATTTTTATATAGAACTATAGTGATTAAACAATGTGCTTTTGCTACATGTGCATATAAACAGACTAATGGAGCAAAACAGTCCAGAAATAAACATACACATATAAGAAGACTTTATTTTTGATGGAGCAGGCATTGCAAATGGGTGAAGAATAGATGGATGAATCAATAAATGGTGATGGAAATTGGCTACACCTATAGAAATGAATTACAATGGATCTGAACATCACAACATAAAAAGTCACATCAGAGTATCTTTATAATGTTATGATAATAAAAATTTTCTTAATCAAGATAAAAATATAAAAAGAATAGGCTTATAAACACAATTAGAATTAAGGATAACCTGCTTGTCAAAAACAAAAATAAAATAAAGCCACAGACAGTGATATCCGTAGCCTACATACAACACCAACAAACCACCCACTTCCAGAATACATTAAAATGGCTTTGAGCCAATTAAAAAAAAGGGGGTAATAGCCATGGCGAAAGATATTTAAATACAGGAACAAGAATTTTGCAGGAGAGTAAATACACATAATTTTATAGCACTTCACACCTAATATTTAGCAAAAATTAAAACTACAGCATCTGCCATTAGGTGGTGTGAAAACAGAACCTCTTTGAGAATTATTTGGTATTTCCTAATAAAGCTAAACTGGTGCATATCCTATAACACAGCAATTTTAATCCATATATAAGCCCTAAAAATAATTCCTGCATGTGTTAACCAGGAGATATATCCATTGAAGCAGTGTTTATAATATGAAAAATGTGAGGCTCTTAACTTTAATGCCAGCCAACAGTACAATAAAAACATAAATAAATGGAGGTGTAACCATTCAATGAAAAACTTGAGAGCAAAGAAAATGGACCAACTCCAAGCATCAGCATGGATGAATCTACAAACATACCATTAAGTAAAAAGTCTTAATAAATAATTAAATATCCTTATATCTTATATAAAATTCAAAAACAGGCAAAAATAACAGAATATTGCTTTTGGATGCATATGCATGTATTAAAGCTATAAATAAAGACACAGGGGTGATTTGTACAAAATTCATTATGGAGTTCATCTCCCCAGAGCGATGAAGAGAGAGGTGCTCAGGGAGGGGCATATGCTGTGTATAAGTTTGTAACTGCTTTTTCTTAATCAGCAGGTGCTGGGCACAGTGTTTGCCTTCTTATTACTGCGTAAACCATGCATGCACATTACATTATGAATGCATATGATAAATTTTATAATAAACACCTTTGCAAGAAGAAATGATTGTCAGAGGACGTGATGTCATGGTTGATGAAGAATTAGCTAACACAGCTAGGTGACTGGTTACGAGCGTATTTTGAGACAGCAGGATCAAGTGAAGGATAAATTACATGAGTTACAACTGCATTCCTTCATGAAAGTTAAATAATGAATGACAAAGAGAAAAATGAGGAAAGAACAATGCTTTTAGGGAAAAAATGTCCTCCATAAAAAAGTGTTCATTATTCATATATATTCTCCAGATATTTATATGCTCATATTAGAAGAGAAAAACAAATACATTTGCTCCAAATGGTGATAAAAATCAACTGATATTTCTCATGCAAATTACAGCCATAGCAAACCTTTCTCATTTTGATGATGAATCATCCTCTACCAGGCTTCTTAAGAAACAGAGCTAAAGGGCATCATTTTTTAAAAATATACATTTAAAAATATATCATATAAAGAGGGAAATTTCAATTTGGGAGATGCCAGTGAGAATGGATAATTTTCACTTACACAAAAAAGATAAGTAAAATTCCTTCCGAAAGACAAAATTGATGGATACATAATTAAACTTAGGCTACTTAGAACCTGACAAAAATGTAACTTAAAAGTATTTTTAGGAAAAAAGAGAGAGGAAGGAAGGAAGGAAGTTCAAAGTATACCACTCATTATTAACAGCCATAGCACCCTACAGAATAGTAAGACTGGAGCAAACCCAAGTAATCCAATGCCCAGATAGTGGTTCCCAAGACCTACTGGAAATACAAATCTGAGTCTTATCAAACAGTTATTGACACTGCCTTCCTCTGTCGGTTAAGCGGAGCAATTTCTCCTATATAGTTTATTATCAGGGCTATAAAAATCAGGCTAATTCCAAAAGTCTAAAACCTAAAAAAAATGATAGAAGTATAAGAAATGATTTTAGAACGCAAATTTTTGTTGGAAGGTTCATTGTTTTGTTTGGGTTTATGTATGATTATAGACACACGATTACTTCTCTATGTTGACAGAAAGAAGCCAGTAAAGAACAATGACAGGACGGCCAGAGAATCTTTGGTCAGTAAAGCCAGTCCTGGAAGGACAAGGTGATGGGAAATAACAGCATCAAGACCAAGGGGGAGAGAAAAGAGCTGGGGTACCTGAGTGAGAAAATGATGATCCGTGATGGGGGGGGGAGCTAACCTTTTTAACATAATTCCCAGTATTTCAATCCACTTGTGATGAATCATAGCTGCCAATATGACCAATGGCACTGGCTTTTACTCTGCTGCACTAGTATTAAAATGTTGCCTGTTCACTATAATTTATCTTGCTTGTCCTTTGAATTAGAATCAGAAGAGAAATTAAGGACATTTTCTCTGGGGGCAGTGAGCTTTACCACAAAACCTAGGGCACCCAAGTCTGAATTTCCCCGGGCCAATGTATGAGGGGCCCTAAATAAACTCATCATTACCTATTTTTAGTCAGTCTATTTCAGGGTCCCAAATTTAATCTTAGTCACCAAGAGAGTACATTTTATAGGTAGCTTTATTCAAGATAATTTTTGTCAAGATCTCCTCTAATGTTATAAAATACACAACCATCCACCCTGTCTTCCACCTACTGTATCTGTAGATTCAGAATCTGCAGCCCTGAGTTCTGATGACTATAAAATGCAGAGTCTACTTGCCTGGCATTTCAACGCTATCCACAGAAAGCACAGAGATACCTGGTGAACTTGTAGAGATACCTAACTTTTCTACTGTTACATAGTCTTCCACAATTTTAATTCAGCACTTGGTAACTATAGGGTAAACAAGCATATCTCATTTTTGCCATTATATTTTACAGACTCTGTCTTATGATTGAGTTAATTTCAAAATGTTATATTCACTTCAGTCTCAGCAACATTTTTGGAGCAAAAGGATAGAAACAAAACAATCTCTGTAGACTCCAACTCATTCTTTCGTTTGTTTTACATATATGGACTACAACACATAGGAACATGTGCACACACACATTTTAACCTTATTGGAAGAGCAAGCTGGAGTTTCTAGTGTCTAAAAAATGTAGAAAATGAGTGACTATAGGCTTTTTGCATATATGCAAATTTGCTTTACATCTCTTTATATTTAGTTAAATGGTTTTTAATAAGGACACAAGCAAAGACTACAGAATTTTCCTAGAAGTACAGGAAAGTAAAACTTTGTGGCATTATGCTAGGAAAAAGAATGAACTAGTAGTTTGGTAGAATTGTAAACATGTAGGTACAAAAAAAAGATATTTTATGGCCAAAATGGTCATTTGTTAAATGTTGTGTTTTATGTTTACACATTTCCTTAAGTTGCTGCATTATTTCCCCTGAATCATGGATCATCATCAAGTTCTACGGAAGTTTTGTCAGGACGCCGACATACATTTTGGCACCAATTTCAGTCTAAAATGTAAAATCTTCAAAACATCAATTTGACATTCTTTAGCTATTTGCATTTCATGCCATTAGCTGAGATATTTACATACTTACCATTCAGTTTGTTCCTTATGTATGGGTTGGCCAAAAAGTTCATTTGGGTTTTTTCTGTAAGATGGCTTTAGTAGAGCTTCGTTGTCTTTAGCTTCTTGCAAAACAATTTTGGTAGTGTGTATTGTCACAGCTGTCATATCAGCATGCATTTTAACATCAAAATTGGTGAATTTTTGTGTAGCCATTTTAATATTGAAGATGGAAAAAATACACATTTTTGACATATTATGCTTTATTGTTTCAAGAAAGGCAAAAATGGAACTGAAACACACAAAAAAGGATTTGTTCAGCGCACAGAGAAGGTGCTATGACTGATCGAATGTGTCAAAAGTGGTTTGTGAAGTTTCGTGCTGAGATTTCTCACTGGACAAGGCTCCACAGTCAGGTGGACCAGTTGAAGTTGAGAGCGATCAAATTGAGATGGTAATCGAGAACGATCAACGTTATACCATGCGGGGATAGTCGACATACTCAAAATATCCAAATCAATAAAGTTATTGGAGAAAATAAAAAATGTCTTTTATTTTACAGAAAAAAACAAAGTAGACTCTTTGGCCAACCCAATATTTTCCAGTCTGAGGTACATCGTTGTGAGCACTGCCTACACAGAAATAAGCCCTCATGGCACAGTATTCGTGCTACGTTATAAACACCTTTTATCGGTGCAGTATTCCACGCCGAGCGGACCACGGCTCTGAGACTGTGACCAAACTGGCCAGAAACTGAGCCGGCATTTTCACCCAGGTCTCTGATGTTGAGCACCTTTCACTGCCCAACGGTGGTCTCCCTGGTGAGGTTCTGGCCTATTAGTGAGACTGAACCATCTCTACCTTCCCTTGTGCAACTGATTATTTTTCCTGTTCAGTGAGAGTAAAGTCAATGGACAAGTAAAAGGAAATGAAACTACAGACAGGAAAGTCTCACTCCGACAGTATCTTCAGTGTCACTCGGACTGCACCACCCCCACAGACAGAGTGAAGAAGGAAGTCCTAATTGGACAAATCATTCCCATTAGAAGGAGAGTGATATTTGCTCCTTTCCCCCCAATAATTTATACGGACAATGCTCAGAGCAAAGAACATATTCACTAGTCACTACAAAAGCAACTCACGTTTATGACAACGAGACTTAAGTCAAATGCCTAGTTACTACATAAATGATGACTGGATTTCAGCCCATGCAAAACGACCTCCATGTAATTCCCTGCATCTTAGAAAAGCCTCTTTCTTGTTGTTGTAATCGCATCTTTGTCCTCATCTAAGATGCAGAGAATAAAAATTTAAAGCTTTCTTCTACACCGTCTGGGCTGTTAGGGAACAAGAAAGTGAAAAACCAGTATAATCTTCTGTTTTTTAGTGCAGGCTCAGAATATGACATGCAATTACATATATTTATTCCACAAATGACATTTGCTATCTTCTTCTCCTGAGGCAACAAACACGACACAGTATTTCCCTCGCAGAAACACATTCCGTAAAAATGTTAGCCAGACATTTTGTTTTCTTTTTACTGCCTCTCAGATTTTATGGATTAGAGTTGAAAAGTCAACACTTAAAAATAAAATGTGGTTTGGAAATGGTTATCTGTAAATATGAGTCCGTTATTCACCTTTGACAACCACAAGTAAAGTCAACAAAACATGTTCTGTCCATATTTGACACAAAGAAATATTTTCCAGATGGCCCGGAGATTATGGACCCTCTGCAAAAGCAATTTCACTGTAAATGAATGTATACATTCACATATGTCGGTATTATTCTCCAAAACTGTAAATGGTTCTCCTCCAAAGAGTCTGTTTATAAGTTTCTTCTAAAGCTTTAAACGTGTGTGTGTGCATGCCCCAAAAGACAGAGACAGAGAGAAATAGCACGGCATTCTCCCAAAGCAAGGAGTTACCTATCCTGTTTTTAACCAGCTCTTCAACTATACTTTCCGCTGCTGCTCCGAGTATGGGCGGTCCGTGGACCAGCAGCAACAATACCGCCTAGGAGCTTGTTAGAACTGAAGAATCTCAGACTCCAAAGACGTAATGCATCAAAATTTGCATTTCAACAAGATTATAGGTGGTTTCAAAGCACATGAAGGCCTAAGAAGCTCTGATCTAGACCTACGAACCAAGTCCTAACTACTTCCAAAGTACTTCAACTCAGCGTGTCCAAAACTGCCTGTCAACTCCAATTGCTGAGAAGCTACTCAAGGACACACACAAGCCTCTCCCCTGGTATTTCCTATGGTGCTGAGACCGTCAGCTTCCATCCAGTTATCCAATACAGACCTGGAGGCTGTCTTACATTTCTCTCTGTGGGCCATGAGGTCAATAACCATTTCTGTCTCACTGTCCATGGTGTCCTAGCACGAGGTGTCTAGTTGGAACTTAATGAGTATCTATTGAATGAATAAAACCACTAGTCACGTAGACGTGTCCCTACATTTCTCCTCTGTACCACTGCAGAAGTCTTAATTAGTTGCTTAGCCTTGGATTTCTTCTCCTATCAGTACTGGAGTTTCTTTTTCATGACACATGAATTGCATTTCATTTAAGTAAAATGAATGTATCCTATATCGCTACCAGATCGATAGTTCTGGAACACGAATCAGATGCTCCTCTCGTACTCATACCCTCCATCACACTTTAAAACTCTGTAAGGTCTCCCGTAGCCTAAGAAATAAAGTTCCTTGCCTTAGTCCAGCTACTGCCTACCCTTCCAGCATTACTACTCACCATCCCACTCATCCACCCCAACCACACCCCATGTGCCACCCCTACTCCAGTGTCAGCCACTCCTTGGTCCCATCCGAATTCTCAACTCCTCAACTCAGGCTGGCATACATTGAACCCTTATTACCTGTAAGTATTGGGTTTCCACTTCTGAAAGCCTATCTATATCAGGCCCTAGAAACACAATAATGAATCATGAAAATTAGAAATACATTTCTATGAAGAGTCATTAAGTATGAAAATCAAACAGCTAATATAAAAATTGCTTCAATTTTATTGGGGGTATGTGTCTGCCTGGGCTAACTAGCTAAAAATTCTTAATATACAAACAAATTAGGTCAGAGACACCTTCTTAGTATCTAGTTTGTTCCTAAGCTTTGGCATTTTCATTTCTCCAAAGACCTATCTAAGTCTTTCAAAATACAGACAGCAATGTACAAAATTTTAATTGCCCATTTGCTGTGCACAAATCCTCCTTTTCCACATAAATACCACAAAGAGGTAGGTTCCATTCTGCCTCTAGCTCAATCTTAAAAGTGAATACCACTCTTAGTTCTTACTTTAGGGGTGCAAAACAGCATAAAACAGAAAGCTACCATTGAAGCTATACAAATTGGGGGTGCCTGAACATGTAGCTCCAAAAATCCCAACCTCCTTCATTTTCACATCTCAGTTCTTTTTTTTTCCAAAAGTATCTGGCCTAGAATACGTTGCACACCCCAGTCCTCCACTCTGAACATCCTCACCCTCTACCACTGAATAGTCTTAACTCAGTTTGACGCTGGCACTATGGTAAAGCCTTTCTTAGCTTACCCCCAAATCAATTACCTACCTCCTCTTTTATGCTCTCCTCCTAACTTACACAAACTTCTATAATAGCTTCTGCCAACAAGTTATTTACACGCCTGTCTCCTCCAAAACCCTAAGCCCTTATTTGGGGACAGGGTCTCCCCTTTCCTTCCCAATTACTTTACATGGTACCTTACACTGAATAACCAAACCTCTAAGGTAGGTTAAACAGCATTCAGAGCCACAAATGCACAGTCCTATTGAAGAGGATGAACTTGCCCTAAGTATTCAGATTTAATGTCAAGACCTGAATCTCCCTGGGAGCTGAGATGAACTCCACTGACTCATGAGCTGGACACAAAATGGGACTTGGAACTGGAGGGCAGATAGAAACTAGCAACTGAAGCACACCTGTGACAACACAGTGACGAGGCTCGGGCAGCAGTGAGGTGGGAGGGAGGACAGCAAAGAAGGAAGAAAAAGGAAAAAGGGGGAATGACTGCCGAGACCACTCTCATGAGAAAAGCTGGTATTACCTGTATATGTTTTTAATATATGTATGTATGTGTGTGTATAAATATAATCTCACATACATTATATATTACACATATATGTATGATCTCATGCACACACATCACACATTTTGTCTATTACATAATAAATTTATCCGCATATAATATGCCCCCAGTGACACTATCATGGGTCTCTTAAGAGTATCATAGTCATCAATCAATCACCGGTATTGCTGGACCAACATTTAAGACCCACCCACCTTCAGGAGGAAGAACCTGGAAAGCTCATGACACATCACGCCCAGCAGACTACAGCAGCGTCACTCCAACTGAACGGCTTTGATTTCCCAGGCCCTAACCAGCTGAGTTCAAGCATCACGAGTGAAAGGTTAGAAATTTAACAAGTTGATAATTTCTCATCTATGGAATCTAATAATAACAGGCTTGTGTTTTATTTGGTGTTTCTATATTAAACTGCATAGATTAATTTTAGTGTATTTTATGAAAAATACAGATCTGCAATGGGTTCCAAGGAGGAGGCGGAGTGAGGGTACATTTGACAAGTTCCTTCCCGCAGAGGGTTTGAGAAGCACCGCTCTGTGAGATGTAACCCCGCCAGGAGCCCACCCACATAGGGGCTAACAGTGGTCACATACCAGAAGTTGGCATGGGCTGACAATGGCGAGTAAAAAATCAGAGATGACTTGAATTTTGTTGTTTTAAGCTGTTCACAGACATGGAACACTGGAAGCCTTAGGGATGCAACTTCTCTTATTTATTAGATGAGTGTATTTGGCACTTTTATCTGGGGGCCAATGAAAATGTCCCCATTTCAGGAAAAAAATAATCTTTTCTTATTTAAAATTGATGAATGGAGAGAGTAAATACTTTCTAGTGTCCACTTCAATCCTAAAATTGTCTCTCAAGTCTATTGTTGGCTTATGGCTACAAAACATGCTAAATGGGTTCTTCTACAGTTTGAACAATAGTTTATTTGACACTGGAATCAAGGAGAGAGTTTTCAGATAAACTTATAATCTGTACTATACCCAACATGGTGCAAGTTTGAAGCCCTCAAAAATAAGAAATAACAGAGAAAGTATTGCTTCAGAAAGAGGAATTATTCCTTTACTTGAAAGACAATAAAAAATGATGAATGAATGAATGGGGGAGCAAAGGAGGAAGGGAGAAGAGCAATTCCATTTGCTTGGAGAAATGAGGCACACAATTAATAACATGGGAGTGATAAATGAGGCTATGAAAAGGTTGAGGTTTTAGTTGAACAAAACACAAGTCATTAAAGATGGCAAATTAGCAAGTTCTAATGTGATGTGATTCTGAGTAAGCGAGAGAGTGGGATTTGGTACTTTAGTTGCTTTCGATGGGGTGGCCTCTTCACAGTTTTAAATAGACTGTCCATTATAAGCATAAATTATCACCCCATGAAACTCTGATAGACTGGATACTGACCTGGAAATTAACAATCAAGCATTTGCAGGAAAAAATAATATGTAAAAGAACCCCTTTGCTTATAACCAGTATGGTGCTGATTAGAGGAAAAGGAACTAAGACCTTAGCAATCTTTAAATTGCTATTATTAAAATAGAAATTAGGTGAACTCATGATTCAAAATACAATGCTTCACCTGTCATAAAAATCACTCCTTCCCCTGCCTTGAAGATTTGTTGATAAAGGCCAATTCTTATTGGTAAAGTGTTAATAGCTGACCAAGGAAGAAAGCTGTGGACTTTGGTTTTGTAGTTTAATAAACTGTTGACCAATGAATTGTTATACCAAATAATATTGTGGCATGTTTCCCAAAGTGAATCCATTGGGGATCCCCCCCCATTGGAACCATCACATGTCATCAAAAATGTACCATCAGGTTTGGGTATATGCATGTCTTTTCCAGAAACTTTTTCAATATGGTTGTCACTAATTGTGAAAGTCACAGTGCTATCATATAAACAATACCTCTCAGTCTGTATAGTTACAGTTAACACCATTTAAAGCTCTGCAATATCTACATAAAACAAAGTAATTCTGTCCTCCCAAAATAACCTGATTTCAACAGTTTACAGTATTATTTGTTGTTCTCTCATGAATTAAAGCCCTTTCCTTTAAGAAGTGTTTTCTTTACTAGATAGCTCAATCCAAAAGTAAGGCCTTTAAGGGAATCACTTTAAAAAAGCAGTTAAAACTGCGTGGTAACATATCCTTAGTAAGAACACAGTAATGCACAACTCGTGAGAGTTGATTGTTCTGAAGCACATGTATAACTCTACTTTTTGATAAGGTATCAGGCAGTATTTGCATTATGCTTTACATATTTTTTTCCTCTGATGAGCCCATTAGTGTATATACTTTTTCCAGGATTTAATCATTAAATATATGATTATATATATTTTTTCCTTCTCTGATGAAGTCCAATAGTGTATATATTTTTTTCCGGGATTTAATCATTGCCTCTCTTTATTCCCTTTGCCTTGACTCTTCACAAACTCTCCAATATTTAAAACTACTTAAGATACAGGTTTCTTGGGGTCAGAGACGAGGTAACCCTTTGTTCTGGAGCCTCAGCTCCGCTGCTCCGACCTGGGGTGGCTCCTCTATAGACCTGTCAAGTAGCTATTGTCCTGTGATTTTCCTCTCCTTCCGGTTCCCATGCTGCTACAGGGCACACACTATGTCACTCGGGTTCTTAATCCTTTGGATACAGAACAATTATTCTCATATAAAAACCTTTGGGATCCTCATGCCTACAGTTCTAAAATTTCATGATAATACCTTGGCTTCTTTTTCATTAATTTGGTTCACACTTAGGATGTGGAAGCTGTGTCCTTCAGTTCTGAGCCAATGTTTTATTACTTCAAGAATTTATTTATTTTTTCATTTGTTTTCTTTTTTCCTGAAAACACCATCAGATGGATATTCTGTGGTTTCCCTATTTTCTCAGATATTCCCTTAATGGTCAAACCTTTCTGTTGATTTTCATTTCTGCTTTCAATTATTTTTTAATTTTCATACAGTCTCTCTTATTTTAATTGTTCTAATTGTAGCGGCATTACATTCTTTTTCAAGGACGCACTATCTTCTCTTATTTCTCTAAGTTAATAATTCTTTTTTGTTGGAGTCCTTTTTTTCTGCTCCTAAACTATTGTTTTAGTTCCTCCAAGCTCCTTTTTAGTACTTCACACCCTTTGGCTGGCCTACTTCTTTCCTGTTGAAGTACACTCCAAATACTTGAAAATCCTTGGATATACTTAAGAGTGAGGAAATAAAATACTGATTAGGAATGCTATGGTGAAAAGCTGCAGCTTACTGACCAATGGGTTCCACTGCCGGGTGAGCAGGCAGGGGCCTGATCCTCCAAATATCAAAGATCTGTAGGTTTGTTCAGTAGAGCCAGTTTCTCCAGAAAACAAGATTTCCAGAATGTCCTGTTCTGGAGTCAGAAGCCTGTGTGTCAATGCTTTTGGAGACACACAGTGGAGCACGGTGTTTTCATGTCTAAATTGCTGTAGTTCAATGTCTCCACAGACTACACCTCATCTCTGACTAAGACTAGGGACTAGTAATTAGAAGTCTGCTCATACAGGGGAAGGGAGCTTGAGGAGCTACAACACACTGTATTTCAGACTTTTAGCAAACTCCCTGTTTTTTGTCTTGTATTTCACTCCCAGCTTCTGAACATTGCCAATTCCTTTCTTTTCCAGGGTTCTAAAGAGTAAACTTGTTCTTGCCTGTTGGAACTTCCCTCTACAAGCAGTGAGTATTCAACTCTTTCTGCTCCAGTAATCCCTCCTTCCAATTTACGCTACCCAGAAATTGAAGGCATTTCCAACCCATTATCTCTTCTCCACTTCTCTTTATGGGTGTCTCTATCCATTGTACTCCTTCCGTTTCAGTGGGGTGTTCAGCAAAGAGTAGAGGCAAACACATTTGCTCAAGTTGTCATGTTTAATTGGAATCTCAAGAACTTTTCTTCTATGTCAGAAAATGTGCTACTGCTACTTAAATCAAGTCATCTGAATTTTATCACAGAAAAGAACCATATTAGTCATATCATTCATTCACCCTCCTAACTTAGAGTGACAATTTGCTTTTTGGGGGGGTATCCATAAGCCTCAAGCAAAAACTACAAACAAACAAACA
Source organism: Desmodus rotundus (assembly GCF_022682495.2). Taxonomy (NCBI): domain Eukaryota; kingdom Metazoa; phylum Chordata; class Mammalia; order Chiroptera; family Phyllostomidae; genus Desmodus; species Desmodus rotundus. The sequence continues at coordinate 85,131,436 of NC_071399.1, read as the reverse complement.
AAAAGACTGGCACATATTTACAAACAATTTAACTATCTAAGACAACTCTTAGTATTTATTTGTACTGGGAGGTGGGAGGGGAGCTGCTCCCCTTCTGTGTGTCCACTTTTTACAGTTCAGGGCACCAAACCTATCATTCACCTATAGAATACAGAGTGTTTCTCTCTCTCCTTGGCATCTATCAGACATTTTCCCGCTAGTTCTCCCTTGGAAATATCAGTGCCACATCCCAACAGTTGGCCTCCCTGAAGAAAGGCATGTATGATGGGTCAAGAAGACAGCACTATGACGAAACGCACTGAGAGGAAGTGGTTTTCCTCGCCAATTAGGCTGCATCGTCCACATCGCCATAAAGAAATCTCTCACAGTATGCTGAAATTCCAGCAGCGCTTATCACAGCACAGTAACAGGCAAAGGAAACAAAAAAAGACAGCTTTATTACAGGGAGGAATATTTGGTGTTGGAGTTCAGTCGAGGTTTGAGTCTACTTCATGCCTTTCACTCTCTACTGATAATTCTAATAAAGTCAATTGGAAATTCACCATGATACCCTTCAGTTTCTGGTTAAAGTCAATGAACAAAGTAAATGTATGGTCCATACAAGGTCAGCATTGATTCTACAGAAGTTTCCTTTTCTTAAAATTAAAAGCTTTCATAGATCCAACTAAAAAAAGAGAAAAAAAAACAGAAATGCATGCCTCTCAAAATAACTCAGGGTTTGAGATGACCACAGGAAAAGATGTATGAGGTTTACATTACCCAAAAACCTACTGCAAGTTCAAGTACGGCCTACCTATCACGTTAGTAAGGCAGCTTTGGGCCGCATACACAGAAGCATGGGAGGTCTCCGGCTAATCAAAGCACGGTTTTCCCAAATTGTCGGCTCACAAAGATTGATTAGGTCATCTTTTTCTGATCCAAAAGTCATTTAGATACCTAATGAGTTTACCAAATATTTTTAATTATAATGGATGCTTAGGCAGTGTTTAATGAGTTGGTACATGCAAATTTCAATTTTAATAGAAAAAATGCTACAGAATTGTTAAAATCTGAATTTCATTTCAAAATGCAGGACCATGTATAAACCATCCCATGAATATGTTAAAAGCCAATTTTTAATAACAGAAAGAACAAGAAGAGGGACCGCCTCTGCCACTACGTGGTTAGGTCTGCCCTAACAGTTATAACGCAGGTCTACACACTTCAAAGTGCTGTCAAAATTGACTTCCTAATGAGAATGGCTCAAAGTACTAGCACAGTTTGCTCCTCAAACGTGCATCAGATAACGAGAGCTTACGCACACAGTGTGTATGTTGTAGGAATTAAATGAAGACAGGATAGGACACCTTCTCAAAAGCAAAGAAGAGCATAAAGTATATGCTGAGCAATGAAACAAACATTTAAGCCATGAGTGTCTAATAACATTAAAAGATTTTGACTTACTGATTCTGGGGAAAGGGTTATAAGGATGACTTAACAAGGTACAATGTTTTGGGATTTTGTTTCTTTTTTATTTAACAAGGTAAGATATTTTCTGTATTTTCCATGAATACAACTTTATTTGTATTTTATAAGTAAGTTTTTCTTTTTTATTACATTTATTGGGGTGACATTGGTTAATAAGATTATAGCATTTCAGTACAATACCAATCTTAAACAGATGTCCGACAACTAAGTATTATTTATTTATAGGAGATTCATCAAATTTACTACTTTTTTTTTGCTGTTGTCATTTGACGACTAAGTATTTATAAATGCCTAGAATGTAATAAAGGCTAAAGAGGTGGTTCTTGTAATTATTCTTTAGGGATTGCTAAAGAAATAATTTGGTTTAAAAAAAAAAGAAAGTATAGAGTGTAGACAAGTACTTTACTCTAGCTGGTGCTTTTCCTCTCTGATCTAAAGCCTGTTTGTACATTATCCCTACCAACACTCTTGCTACCGCACCAGATGTGTTCACATACCCTTCCACAACACTGCTCACGAGCTCTCTGAGATCAGGAAAATACTAGGCATCTTCGTGTCTCAAATACTTGACTTAGCCTATGAAAGCTACACCATGAAGGAATAATGACACGTGCCCATATGAGGCAACCTAGGGATGAATGTGGATGTTATTTCTCTGCTTGAACAATGAACTACCTTAAAGCCCTTTGGTAACAGTCTAGGGCAAAAAAAAAAAAAAAAGTTTGCCCCTCCAATAATTTCAATCAAGTAGAGGGTGTAGCCTGGAGCATTTTATTAGAAAGGATTCTAGGAATGGATTTGGGTACAGTAGAAGAGTTTGGAATACACTGTGGATGCAGAAAGAGAGCAAATCAAGTACAATCAATATTCTAAGCCTAGATTTTAAATTTTGATGGTCTTAAGTGTGTAAAGCTGGGCATCCTTGTGCTATGACACGACTGCCATTGTTTTGATCATGAATAAGCAATAGCACACTTATGAAAGTTAAATTCTTTTTTTATGGGCATACACATTAGCTAGAAGACAGGCAAAGATAATTTGCACAATATCTCACTCATAATTGTCATCAACAAAGTGTCTGCAATAAAAGTGGTAAACACAGGGAGGGAGAGATTCTCAAACCCCTCAAACATCAGTTGTTAATGACTGATTACATGAACAGTGAAAATAAATGAAGAAATATTTTCTCAAATAAATATCCTAAACATATATTATAAAAGGATATGCATTTTTAAAACGTCCTAACCACCAGTCTTGGGTATACTTCTGGTCTTAGTGAAATAATGTAAAACTGTATAAAGAATATTAATATTTAATGACTTACTTAAATCTCTAAAAATGTATAATTTACTTGTCAAATGATTTTCAAAAAATATATAGTTAATCACTAATTAAATAGTGGAATGTGTAGAGCCTTATCTATTAACTGGTGGTAATTATAATTTTCAATAGCTAATCATTTACTAATTTTAAAGTAAAATAAATGATGAATATAATTGCACTGGGACAATTAAGGGTATTTTATATACTTATCCTCTTCTGAGAATACATTTTATTATTTCCCTAGAAAGCAGGACTATGATTAAAGTTAAGATAATTCTCCACAATATGACCATATTCATTTTTGATGCCAACAAAAAATTATTCTTCAGAAAATTTTAGACTAGAAACATGTTAAAAACAAATGTGTTTCTCTAAACAAACTAAAACTAAGGTTTTAAATGTACATAATGCTGTAAATTTTGGATATCAAAATATCTATTAACTAATAACTTGTTTTTTTAAGAAGGGACATAAATATCTGATTAAAGAAGCCCCTTCCTTCACTACCCCTCCAACTAATCAAGAAATGAAAGCACAGTATCCATCCTCCAAATTAGCAATATTCTGGTTTCAGCTTCTAGTTCCAAATCTCTTCCTTCTTTTTCTCCTCTCACCACAGAGGAGTTTAGGTTCTAATCGACCTCAGAACTAAGTACCCACAAAAACATTTAGCCATGTAACTGCTTGGCTTTAAATCTACTCCCAAGTTACCTGTCTTCTACGACAGGACATTGTGTAGCTGCCTAGCCAGCCTCCTCATTCTCAGTACACACACCCATCCATCCTCGTTTCCTAGGTAGTCAGGCTCACGAGCATCCCTGAACTCTACCCCTGCTGATGCAGCCATGTCCGTCCGACTTTGCATGCCTTTACTAGTGACTGATGAACGGGTCAGAGAACCAAGATCTCCTGAATCATAGTCCAATTCTCATACCAAAGACAAGACTGATAGCCTAGATTAAGTCCTCTTATTTTATACCATGGGGCAAGAGAACACCGTAAGTCTATGCAGGGACTGAAAAATAATAAGGTTATGCCCCCAGCCTGGTCATCTCTCCCTAATCCTTACCCCAACCCTGTTTCACCCCTCATACTCATGAACTGCTGAAAACTATGTTCACTGTCTGAGGGGAGGTTCCTGTGCACAACCGATGTGGTCACTTGGATTCTAGATTTGTTTAATCGAGACTGATCTCACCTATAATGGCTTGGTTCATCTAAAGCATGTATCAACTGTCTGTATGACCCATTATGTGGTGTTATTTCAAAGGGCAAAAAAAAAATCACTGGGAAAAAATATCAAGCCAAAAAAGAAGAAAAAATCATTCTTCTATGCAATTTAGCTTGACCACAAGTTTTCTGTGTCCATCTCTGATGAAGTCAGAACCGAGGACAAAAAGACATTTTAGAGTAAGGAAAACTGGAATAGAGTACTCTTGACAAAAAGACATTTTAGAGTAAGGAAAACTGGAATAGAGTTCTCTTGACAAAAACTCAGGAAATGGTTTTGCTTCATCTAATTGATCCACTCTACACCCGGAAAAATGATCAAGAACAACCTAAAGAGAAGCATGGAGTTCGCTCCTACGATACAATCCTAGGGATGCATTAGAAAGAACGAAGTACCTGCTAGTACAGAGAAGCTCCCTCAGTGTATCGTTTGTGAGAAATCAAGCTAGAGAAAAGCATGGGTAGTATCAGCCCCTCAGTTACCTAATTCTTAGAGGATAAAATTGTATTACATGTACGTTTGTACGTGGATACAAATATAGAGAAAATATATGCAAGAAACTGTCTACACTGGAGTGAATGACAAACTCTTATTTCCAAACTTAAGTGCCCTGACATGTATTAATTTTTCAGTAAAAGCATGTTTTAAAAGAGCAAAATGCAATGATCTGTTAAAATAAATAAATAAATAAATAAATAAGCACAAAAGTGCTGAGAGACAGCGGCTACTCATCTGAAGGGTTCTATGTCATGGTCACACATTAAAGCATCTCTAATACTCCAACCAAAGGCTAAGAAACTGATGAGAAATGTTCCCCCTTCACTTCCAAAGAAAAAGTACAAATATTGCTAGCCGTTTAATACTCAAATAATGGGTAGATTTTACTTATCCAAGGAGAAGAAACAGTACTTTGTGTCTATAGTTTCAAGACTCAAAGGTTTTACTGGTTCTTCGTTTTTGTTTGGTTGGTTGGTTTTGGTTAGTTCTATTCTTGGGCCCTGTCCAATAAATGATTCTAGAAGTTATTGTGTCAAAAACACAAACAGCAAAGCATCTAAACAGATAAAAGAGTATAGATAGGGACATTAAAAATTACATTTACTTAGCTCTAAAAAAGCATCTCTAAAATAGAGTTAACGTGCTGACAATGGCGTGTTAGATTTCTAACTTCGTTACTTAGAACACATTGCTTCTCTATTAAATATGAAAATGGTCATGCCCCTAATATTTTGTTTTGTTATCACCTAATAGCCTTATAGACTAAATTACATTATGAACTACATGGCCAAAAAATGGCTTCGGTATGGTGTATAAGCCAAATAAGGTATCATGAAAATCAAACTAAACCATCCACTTGGACATAGGTTTTAGAGAAGGCAAAAGTCACACACCAGCATGTGGAACAAGGGTTGAGTTCCTGCAGTAGTCTAAACTGTCTCAGGGTCTCACCTAAATACATTAATCTTCATTTAGTTGACTGTGTTATTCACAATGAACACCTCTTTAATAAACGGCTCAGTATGGAAATATCGACTTAACATAAAGCAAGTTACCACGTTAGAGAAGGAAACTAATCTAATGATGGAGGAAGACTATGGGCTTGTCAAAGCAGTCACCAAGCTATATGGAATTGTGTCTAGTCATATTAAGGAAGTGGATTGTAAAGTTGTACTAATACTAATAAAATATGAATATATAAACCACTAATATTTAATCAGTTTCAATCTTTCTTCCTTAAATAATTTTAAATAATCCAAATAGGAAGCAATAGGTATACATATGCAAATCAATACAAAAGGAAACTGACTTGGAGATTAGGGACTTTGGCAATAAACCTTATAAACATGGATGTGAATATACCCTATTCTCAGGATCTCTTGACACTTTGATAAAAACAAATAATGAAGAAATATGATAAGAAATGAAAAGCAGCCAAAAATGTAAAAGAATTCAAATCTATTTTTCAAGAGACCCTGTATTAAGAAGAAAAGGAGAGAGAAGCTATGAGGTCGTATAATGTTTTCTGAAGTATTGCCAATTTCACAGAAGATAGATGTGAAATGACTGTATAACTAGGGAGCTTAGGTATTTTCTAAGCCAGAGTAACTTTCTAAATGAACGGTTTATTTTACTATCAACCAGTACTCCACATAACTTTCATCAAGTATTCTAATAGCAAAGTAACCTTTTTGTCCTTCGCTTTTCTTTCTTTTTTTACTCAAGATCAGGAGCTAAGTATCACTCTTCTACCTGATTACCCCAAAGACTTGACATCCAGGTGAGAACTCTAGAAGGCAGATCCTTTGTTCCTGAACCACAGGTTTGCATCCGATTTGGATTCTGCTACAAGTGCCACTAGCACTTTGTTAGGAATTCAGGCTGGACTTCAAGTCCACCTGACATCTTTCTCTATTTATGTAGATATTTGTTTACAAGGAACCATTGTTGCAGTTTTTTATAAAATTCCAAGTATCACAAAATAAACCATAAACCATTTGAAGGAAGTACAGCTTAACCACAGTTAGACTTTGTAGTGCTTGGCTGATTTCAAAAGCAATCATGCCCGCACCATTATGGCATTACCAGAAGAAATAAGTAAGTAAGTGGTGTTGTCTTCGCTTGCCATAATAGAAGTAGGACGTCCTGTGTCTGAAGGAAGAGTCCCCTCCACGACAAAGGATGAGCTGGGACCTTGAAAACATTCACAGAAGGATTTCGAGGAGAAACCGAATGCTGTATTTAAATACCTAAAGATTCACTACATGAAAGGAATGTTGGTTTCTCCTCTCTGTCTCCACATGGAAAATGAAGAGGGCAGAAGACAGAGCTGGCTATATTTCATTCCCTGCAAGAGAATCATCTGAGAAACAAAGCCATCCACACATAGAAAGGGGGTTAAAATCGCCTCCTTAGACACCATGAGGGCTAGCTGTCACTGCCTGTCCCCTTTCATCCGGAAGGTCCAGGCCTTGGGGCCATGGTTAAGGCAACATCTGGATTCCTAAGGCCACAACGACGCAATGGTGCTTAACTCCCTGAGACTCAACAGCTCCTTTTTATATCTGAAGTGAAATTCAATAACAATATAACCTAACTGCTCACATATATTTTTTATATCAGGAAAATGGACTAACTATAATATAAAATGATTTTACGGTCTGTAAAATTTGTTTGTACTAAAATAATAGTAGCTCGGTACGTGAATGCTTAGGCCAGATTTCCCAAAAAGGCCATGAAAATAATGAGAGGACAGCTACGACTGCCAATGGACCCAACATGTCATAGCAGTTATTCAAGTACCAGAAGCAGCTCAGCCATCAGTAGCACGATGTGTTACAATAGTGAATATTGCTTGGTAAAACATAAAATACGACCAAGGGTAGTCTTTTCTCAATTTATACGGTGGCTGCACTTCTAAAAAATTCACAAGCATATTCTACCACCATCCTCCCCTCTAGCTGGGTATAAAGAGACTGCCTCTTATCCGTGGGGAAAGTCTTTTTTTTCATGTATAATAGACGCAGTGTCCAAACTCAGAAAATTATACAGGGATTTTACTTGCAGGCATGTCTCCAAGAACATTCAAAAGGCTTGCAGGATAAGAGGCAGCTCTGTGCATCACAGGAAGTCAAACAGCTGCAGCTCCTAAGGACTACAAGCCAGTGATACCCACTCAACTACAGTGTCACAGATATGTCATTGCCATGTTTGCAGAGTGCTCTTTGGGGGATCCTGGTTTTGATCATGGTTAATTCGCTGGGCGGACTTCCTGTGAGGGCGTTTCCAGAGGAGAGTAGCGTTTGACTCAGGAGACTGAGTAAAGAGGCCCGCCCTCGCTAACGTGGGAGGGCATCATCCAATCCTTTGGAGGGCCCGGACAGAACAAAACGGCAGAGGAAAGGAAAATTCTCTCTCTCCCTTCCTGAGCTAGAACAGCCATCCTTCCCTGTCCTCAGACCTCCGAGCTCCTGGTTCTCAGGCCTTAAGGCTCTGAGGCGTAAAACCAGAGAGCACCAGTTCTCAAGCCTTCGGATTTGGACTAAATCATACCACCATCTTTCCTGAGTCTCCAGCTTGCAGATGGCAGACTGGGGGGCTTCTCGGTCTCCATTACCAAATAAGCCAATTCCTGTACTACATCCTCTCCTCAGATACACATTTTCTGTTTCTCTGGAGGACACTAATACCCGCACTCCAATAATATGGACCTTCATCTGCAGAGTCTTCAGTGAGAGGAGAAGGCAAAGCAGGGGGGACCTGATGTAGAAGGAAGTGGAGAGAAGGATGCGGGGAGGAGTTCCTTGACTGGAAGAACAATCAACTAGGGTGTTTTCTATATGGTTTCGGCCGCTGTGTCTCTCTCCTGAGCATTTAAGGGTGCAGAAGCAGAAGGAGGTGATAGTTTAAAGTTGGTAACAGGTGGTATCCAAGCCGAGGCCAGATGATCTTTCACAGGGAAGACAGGGGTAGGGATTTGGACATCTATGATTCTGTGAGACTGGGTAAAAGGGTTATTCACCATGGTAACGGGTCAAGTCAGACTTCCTAGGAATGCAGGGGAGAGTTATCAGCTTTCACAGCGAGTTTACATGCAAACAACCCTCTCACAATGTGCTCTGTTCCTGTGGTGACCACACCATTCATCATCTTAACCAGGTCACTTCTGACAGTGCAAGTGGATATTCTTAATACAGTTCGAGACACAGGAAGTACAAACCAGGATTGCCCCAGGCAAAGTGGTACCCGCATTCTGCAGTATCTACTTTGGAATGTATGTCTAAGTAAGGAAGAACCAAGGAAAAGTATTTATTTAGTAGGACTACTAAATAAATAATATCCCCACATGACTGCTTAACTACTCAGGGCTTTTATTCCTCCTATATTTATAAAAACTCAGAAAACAAAATTATGGCATCAAGAAAATAGTTATAGCTTACTTATAATCCTGTACATTTTTCCCAAGTAATATTTGTATATGACTAAGTTTATACTAAAGCATATATTCTTTAGATTGCCTATAATAGTATTAATTATGGTTTATAATATGTCATACTATTTACCCCAAAGGCTTCATTAACTTAGAAAAACACATATAAATATATTATATTATATTATATATTATACTAAAAATGTGGTTTCAAAGTCACTTGATATATATAATCTTATTAGAGTCGGCCATCTGAACTGAGAATAAGCATGAAGGGGTATATTCATATTAACCAAAAAATTAGCCATTTATGAACCATGCTTATGTTTATATTTCAAGTTTTACAGTGAAATAGCTGTTTTAAAGTCATTCTTTATGGAAAACAGATATTTACATACTAAAATGTTGTCTCTATGATGTTTAACATTTTGTAATCTATACAACATTCAGACCTTCTAACATTTTTTCAAAAAGTACATGGTTTGTATTGTAAATAAGAATTATTTGTGCACAATCTGCCAATAAGCTGCAGTCTTCTGCAGAGAAATTGAGGCCTCTTTGAAAGGAGAAAAATACTTGAATTCATCCATTGTTCTAGTTCAATACTTTGCTCACAAGAGTACCTGCTCAATAAATGCTCATTAAGTTAAACACTGGACAACCGACCGACTAGCTCAAGGAATGACCCAGCGATCACTCACAGGGGAATGTTTAAGAAGATACCTAGTCAAGGATCAGCAGTGCTCCCAGTGTAAGAAAGCAAATGCATCTAAAACATAATATTGCACTGAAAACACAGTACTGCATTTTGTCCTCCTTATATCCTTAGTCAAATACCATAAAGACACATTGAGATTATAAATTAAGATTATGCTATCAAGTCTTATTTATCTGTACCAAAATTTCAATAATTAAATTATATACAGCCATTTATTTAAATTCAGTTCAACAGTTTCTCTAGTATTAGAGGACTTACTACGAATCAGTAACTTCTCAATCACCGTGGGTACAAAAGCATAGTTTATGCCCTCAGTCAACTTTTTGTCTAACAATAACATTTATCAATTAAGAGGAGTATTATAAAAGTTTATCATATGCAAGCCTCATGACTCTTAACATTAATCAGGAGGTAAGTTTGGTTTATAACATTTGTAGAGTGTTTTCTAGAACCATCCTCAATCACATATATAAACTCGAGTTAATATGAAGGAGCTAAGAGAAAGAGCCCTTCTCACATTACTCGTGTCTCTTTTCATGCACAGTTATGAATGATTTCTAATTAGCATATTTATTATAATGATTATTCCTTCAATTAGCCTGAATATTTTCAACTTTTCCCCTTGCACTCTAAATAATCATTGATTGAATTTCCTATGTGGTTAAGATTACTAAGCAAGGATAAGTTTCATCCCACTTCCCATTTGATTCATCGTAAAATATGAATTAGTCGAAGAGCCAGATAATGGCATATTGATGTATAATTGTGAAATAACAGTGAGAGCGCATGATCACTTTTGGCAGACAGGGTTTAGGCTGATTAGACAAACATGTGTCTGTAATTCCATCCATACCATGAAGTACAACTTCTACTACTACCATTTACAAAATATCTTGTTAAAGTATGTATCTGTGAAAACTTTCTCTTTCTTCAATTCAGGAGAACTGGAGTAAGTATAAGCAAAATTTCACAATTGGTTACCAAGGGAAGTTAAGATACCTCTTTCGCTAGCAATATCCTAAAACAAGACAGAAATTTAAAAAAAACTTAGAACCATTTATTGAGTTCTAAGCACCGCTCATCTTCTAAGCTTCATTTATTGCTCTTTTAAGTACCATTATAAAAACTGGAGACATAAAAATAGGACATTTTCTCTTGCTATTAGAACTTAAAGTTCGGTATGGGACCCTTGTATTTGAAAAGAAAACGAATATTCATTTTAGAGAATATACCAAGCTTCCTATAGGGTCACAAAGATTAGCTTCTCAAATATATGGCAAGTTACTGATGTGCAATTTCAAAAAGACAGAGAGACCAAATGACTTGACAAGATTCCTTTTAATCCCATGATTCAATGAATTCAGCTTCCCTTGAATACTGAGTAAATTAAGTTGTTTTATAATGTTAGTTTCATATGACTCTAGGAGACAGGACATATTTGAAGTGAAATCTCAAATCAATCAGTTATATGAAATATTTTACAACTGTATTTTCTATAGTATGGTATTAAATGTTTACTTTTGACCTTGAAATTGAGAGTTCCTAGATTCCAAATGTCCTCTTTGAAATCTTTTTCAAGAAAACAGGTCATCAGACCCATCAAGCAGTTACATAAAAGATTTTTCTGAATATATTCAAGATCTGACTAAACAATGAATGAAACCAGTTGTCCTCTCTTAATTACATGTTGGCTAATAAATAGAATTTTCTCACTCAAAACTATCAGAAGTCACTAAGATAACAGCTAGGTCAACTTAATAGCAAAACCTTTGAAAATTAGTGTTTTCTTTCCTCATTATCTTTCATGGCATGCTGGGTCCATATTTCAACTTTTTACTACAAAAAGGATTCTGGTTGATATTCTGCTTCTAATTTGCTCTCTTTAACAAAAGACATTCAGTGTCTATATACTGGAATGTGACTGTTCAGTACCCAACTGCATGATTACTTTACGTGAGGTGCCGCACGTTATGAGCCCTATTTTTTAATAATCTTGACACAGTTTGAACTGCATGTACTAGCCTCCCATTCATTTACATAGGAAATAAGTACATTTATGACTATCTTGCTCTTTTGGTAATCTGTACACTCTGCCTTTGGTTTTAATATTTTATTTGCTAATATAGTGCAGTGCATATGGGACGCAGAAAGTAGATTGCTTGATAAGCACATTTAGAAAAAAAGGAGAAAAATAAAAACAAATCTGGAAAGTAGATTGCTTGATAAAGTCATTTAGGAAATATGAAAAAAACTAAAATCGAATGTGGAATGCTTTTGATATGAAATGCAATCTGAACGTTTAGAAGAATAAAGTTGTTAAGTCATCCATTACACATCTGTGAGTTCTAATGTAAGCCACCGTGACTAGAACAAGAGACAAGGAAATGTGTAAAAAGGAATAATCACTTGGGATGACATAACACTGAAGGAAGTAAGAAGAGGCTTAATGCTCTCTGCCTTCTTGAGTGTCTCTGTGGCTTTTTCAAAGAGAGGTAGCATGGTTTTAGACAGCAAAAGAGACAGCCTCAGCCTCCCTCTCTGATTCTGTCACCTTAAATAAATCACTTAACTGTTCTAATCATTATAGAATAATAATGCCTCCCTCACAGAACTGTTGGGAAGATTAAGTTAAATGCTATACCATTGATGAGATCGCCTGGCCTATAATATATATTTATGAGGACTTTATTTTCTGCTCCCTCTTGTAAACGTTCAGAGACATGATTGTTGCAACAGTCACCTACGTGTTTGCAAACTAATACCCTCCGCACAGCAGGAGCCTCAGGCCCAGAAAAAATAAGTGACTCAGCAGAGCATCCCAGTGAGTTGGAGACAGTGTCTGTTTCTTGTTGATGACTCTCCTAAGAATGGCCACCAGTCGTGGTCCCAAAATGACAACAAACTGAAATCCCCATCAGATGCTCACGTGGACACCTTATGTGTCTTTGGTCCTCAGCCCAGAATACTCATTAGGATCCCTAGAGAAGTTTGACAAAAAATACGGAGGCTTAAACCCATTCCCCAAAGATTCAGATTTCAATGGCCTGGATGAGGCCAGATAGGAGTGATTTTGTTTTACATTAGGGGACACATTGTTGCAGAGTGTCCCAGGTGTTTTCACCTTATAAACTACTACAATATCAATCATCTGAATCCTGGTCCCCATCACCTACCCCCAACCCCATGCTGTGAAATAAGGAGTATGAACTGATCCTCTTGTGGGTGTTGAAGATGCAAAGCTCAGGAATCAAGACTGAAGGATGGAAGAAAAAGGTGGCGTGAGAAGTTCTCAGCCAGCATATAAAGATTAGCTGCTAAAACGGAGAGAGCAACACTTCTCTGAAGTGACAAGAACAGCTTCCTTGACCAATTTTAGTCAGTCTCTTTTGAGCCCTCTTCGAGACTAGGTCTTGTCCTTGGCCCGCTCAGCCCAGTTTAGCAAGAGTCGCCCACTCATCCTTCATACCTAATCTAGTTCTTCATAGTAATTGTCCATCTACTGACCCCCCACTCCGCCCATAGGCCATAAATCCCCATCCGTCTCTGACTTTTGACTTGGCAATCCCATTATCCTAAACAGACTTCACGTGTATTAACTTATTTAATGTTCCCAACAATCATATGAGGCAGGACTTAAGAAACCACGGTTCAAGTAGACTAAATGAGTTTCCAAGTTCACAAGCTACTAAATGATATAACCAGAAATTGAACCGAAGTCTATGTAATGTCAAAGCCTGAGTTTTCCCTCGACAGCATTCTGACTTCCCCTCAGCAAACCCTATGCCCGGAATACACAAGAAGGAACGAGACTGGGGCTGGCACAAAGAAATTCCTATCTTTAACTCCTGCTACAAGCGTTCAAGCCACACTGAAAAGCAGATTCTAATGGCAGACAAGTCCAACTGCAGAAATTATATTCAAGCATGTACGTTTCCAAGTATGCTAAAGATCTCTCTGGTCCTGTGTGGGACATAGTGACTCTTCTCTGACATTCAGCCCCATCACAATCAAGTTATTCTTTTGCTGACTTATACTACACACAAAGATTATCAACACTTCCCTTTCTGAATTACTTTGCTGTAAACTCCTCACTGAATACAAAATGCTATTCTTAAAGAACACACAGAGAGTGGGTAAGGTCTTCTAATTCACATGGAAGTGCACTGGGGAAAGGAAATGGGGCCAAAGGATAACCAGGCCACTTGAATGGTATTCTAGAAATAAATGGACCATATGCTTTTTCATCATTTGCCAATACAAACTAAAGATTTTTATAATCAAAATTACTGAAGTCAATTAATACACATTATATCAGGCAGGAAATGTACCATATTCCACGCATGTTAAAATTTAATGCTTAAAATAGTAACAATCTATTAGCCAGAAAAGAAAATGTTCCAGCCCTGGCTGGTGTGGCTCAGTGGATTGAGCACCTGCCTGGGAACCAAAACGTTGCCGGTTCGAATCCCAAATAGGGCACATGCCTGGATTGTCAGCCAGGTACCTAGTTGGGGCATGCAAGAGCCAACCGATTCATGTTTCTCTCCCTCCCTTCACCTCTCTCTGCAAATAAATAAATAAAATCTTTTAAAAAAAGAGAGAGTGTTCCCACAGCATTCCCACATCCCATCCCCATTTATACACAGGATTTCATAACACATTACTTAACACTTTCTTTGTGCACACCCAGAGAAAAATAAACCCTGATCCAATTTTGATCTCCTTTTCAGAAGATTGAATAAATTATTTCTTTTATTTTGTATGATTAAACCAATTTCACAAGAGGAAGCTTTGCAGCGGTGTTAAAATTGTTAATATAATCTTATTCCTTAAACTACAAAGTTCTGGTCATTTTGTCAAGTGAACAATCCATTGTATTAGGGCTAATATTAATGTGATTTTCCAATAAATTCTGCCATTTATAGATATCCAGAGAAGCCATCACGGGTTTTGGATCTGGCTAAAGGAACCATGCCAGCTGGCCAATGAAGGTTATCCGTTGGCTGAAGCCTGCGTCAGAATCATCTTCTCCCTAACACTCCCATAAGCTATAAAGAAGCACATGTCCCCTGGGGCTGATAAGAACAAGTTAAATGAATGAGTCAGTGTTCAAACATGCGCCAGTATGAAGTGAGCACAATTTATTCAAGGCTATAGAAGAGGCAACATACCCCCGTCTATAATTCCGCTGCCCTTCCTCACCCCTCCCCAATATAAGTTTACAAATCAACAAATACCAACAGTGGCACCAAGCTCAGCAGAGCAGATGCATGAAGAAAGAAACTCCAGTGACTACGATGTTCCCACTCTCTAGAATAATATGTCTTCTTACCTCTCCTAGTCAAGCACATATTTCAGTTATACTAAATTTTGCTTTCCTCTGAAAACTTCTCAAGTTCCCTTCAGGAAAGCCTATAGCCCATTTCCAAGCATCACAATTTTAAGATGGAAATATTCAGTCTAGGATTATTTATTTGCACAAAGCACCAAATTTCAGACTCTGGGCACTTTGAAATCAGGGATATTGAGCTTTGCATTCCCGGACCCAAGAGAATAACAGTTGGCTAGTAGGCTCACAATACTTAAGTGAGTAAGTAAATAGATGAATGCATGAAGGAATGGATGGATGCACAGATGAATGAATGAATGAATGAATGAGTCAAGCTGAGCTTTAGGTAATGTCTGCCACTTCAGCAGGGTTATTCTTCACATGGGATATGGATTTAAGCAAGTAAAGGATTTACTTAATTCTCTATAAATTTGCAGATAAGAAATGGTCTCTATATTCTTTCCCTTATCACCCTCACTCCTATTCTTATATCTCAATTCATAGAAAGAATTTGCTAAACTGAGAAACAATAAAACAAGACTAAATCAATACCAACACTTACTTAGTAACACAGAAGTTCAATGCTTTGCTGAAATATCAACCCCTGAAAATCCATTAATGCTGTAACTAAATGACTTTGCATGCACTACACTTTCCAGGAGGTGCCCCTGCTTCAGAGCCATGCATCATAGTGGTTTGGCTCCATGTTGTCAGCAGTGTTACGTAGATGATGGCCATGGTGTGTATTTGGAGACAGAATCCCTCTCCACTCTGCAGGCTCACTACCCTGTCTCACTGGGAGTCATGCTTTTCCCAGGTGCTGCCGCGCTGCAGCTTGGTAGCTGCTGATGTTAATTAATTTATGCAAATCAGCTAGTTACCATCCCTGATTAATGTCTTCACTGCTTTATTAATATTGAATACTGCAAGAGACTGTTGGCCATGTATGACACAATATCTGCTTAAAGAATAACTACTCATAGGATTAATTTAGACCCTGAAAAGCAGTACTTGATCTCTTGTAGTTGACACTAACAAAATTTATAATTTAAAAAAATAATTGCACCAGAAATAAAACTAAGTTTTACAGATTTTCTACATATGACACTGGCACCTAGCACCCCTAAAACAGCTGTAGGCATTTGCAACCTAAAAAATAATAGTAAAATGAATAGCAGAGGAAGTGTGAAGTGCCTATTCTGTGCTTCAGACGCTTCAACAATCTCAACAGAACAACCCAGCCAGACAGACGTGAGCGGCCGTTCTAAGACTCTAACTTTGACCACTGGCACCAAAGCCCAATTCTTAAGCACTCTGACATGTAGACCAAAATAGATGACACATTCGACAAAATGCATACAACTGATGGAACTCATTTTTATCACTGATCCTTCTAAATGTTTGTGTTTTCTGGCTTTATTTGTATTCATTCCTCCACTAGGCATTAAGCTTCCATGAGGACTGAATTAATATCTCACATCACTCCACATTAACCACAAACATATTACCCATTAAAAAGGAGATTGTACTTAAATGTGTTTCATTGATTGCATTTTACAAATTTATTTTCTATCAATTTGATAGAAGTCAAAATTATTTCATTCTCCTCCTTAGATACTTTTCTAAGTAACAAATACTTACTGGAAGGCATTTTTGGTATAAAAGGGAAGCATTCATTACTAGAGAACCCATGATTTTTATAAGGAAGATTGGAAGCAAGGTTTAAAAGAAATGAATGACCCCGTACAATCATTTATTCAATAAGTATCCACCAAGTTCAAGGCACTGTAATTATATGGTTGAATACAATGAGTTCACAATCTAATAGATGGAATAACAGAAGTGTGAAAATAACTATAATTTTATAATACATTTCTATTTTTAAAAAGATATAAGAAAAGAGGTATTGTGGTACCAAAGAAAATGATTACCTGTGCTTCAAAAAAATCAGAAAATGTTTCCTGACAGACACCTCCTGTAGACTCCCAAAGATAGGGAAAGTTCGTGCCAGGCAGTAGGAAGAAGATAACAAAAAGAACAGAAAACCAGAGCACCAGACATGAGTCTGAGGGAGGGCCCAGGATTGTCCAGGACATGAGAAGGTGTAGGAGGATAAATGACTGGAAAGGTAAAATCGAAGCAAAATCCTGAAATCCTTCAATGCTAAGCTAAGGTATTGAGTTCATATTAGAACATATTGCTTAAAACATTTATAATGAGTCGATGCACATGCAAGGTCTCAGAGGTGGGAGGTTGTCACTGCTGAAGTTTTTCTTCTCAAAAATTCTTTAACTTGAAAATGAGACCATTCTGTACGTTGAATTGTCCTTTCTGGTGAGGGCCCACGTCAGCATTACGGGAAGACAATTGTGGCTTCTGACCTGGCAATCCCCTATCACAATGTGCTATTTCTGGGGGGAAAAATCACTCTTTCTCTATTGTCTAATACTTCATTTGAACAAAGGGAGGATTAGGTCAAGTGTACCTAACGCTTAACAATCTGTATTTTATCAAGCCAAAGTGGTGGCCAGGATATGGTTGTGAGACACAGGGATCGCCCTTGGCCTGACCCAAGTCAACCACTTCCTCATAAAGGCTTCATTCCACACACACGCACTTTCATCTCATGGCATTTTCCTCATGTATACAAGTCATTTAGTGGCACAGTCTCTAATTTCAAGATGTTTCTTGTCTAAAGAAAACACCATAAATTAAAAATTAAATTATAACTTAATAAGTAAAAATAAAGGGCTATATGATCACAAATAAGTGGTACAATTGAATCCATGTCTTTTGGTAGAGTAAATAATTCTTGGAGGAGGTTACATGTTGGTTGAAGTGAAGTGGGCCAAACGGAAAAACATTTCCCTTAAGATCATTTAGCTGTAAAAAAATTGGTGTAATTTTAAGGTAGAAAGATAAAGTATGGGGCCACTATAAAATACATATACACATACATACATAGCAGGGAAGCCCAGAAAAATCAACTAAGTCAGCCTCAGGGCCTGGATATGGCACACTGAATCTATGGCACGAAAGCGACATACTCTGACCTGTGTGTGACTCAGCTTCTCTCCAGATCTCTCTACTGGTTGACAACCAGGTTCCTGACCCTTTATGCTGAGTATCTTTGGTCTACCTCACATCTTCTCCCCGTACGCTTGGCTTGCTAGGACTCCTGAAGGATCCAACTGTCTACCTCATAGTTGGTAACTGAGACATGCATTTGGTGTGTCAGTTCTCTACACACCAGTGTTCCCTCGAAATGCTACCTCTCAGTTCAAAGCCATTAGATATAAGGAATCTCATTGGCACAGTTCACCTTTCATGCCTATGTATTGGCTCCTTATAGCTCAATGCCCACATTTTGTCCAACTAGTTGCTTCTACAGGTAGAGGAGAAGGGGTGGGGACTGTGACATGTAGAGCTCTGCCACCCGCGTCGGTAGAGACTGTGGGAAAGGCAGTCCCTTAAGACAAGGATGGCTCTGGAAGGCTCTTGTTCTGTCCAAATTATAGGGTCCCAAGCAGAAAGAGACCACGCCCTGAGGCAGGAAAGAGAAAGGCATGCATGGGGAATTGCGAGCCCAATACAGTTAAGGCACAGCTCCTGACAAGGGAACACACACCACCACGCAGGACACTGTATTAAAGGAAGACAAATTAGGGTGGAAAGACTTGAGCCCGCTGCCATGACCACGTGGGAGAAGACGAGGACTTCAACAAAGGCAGTGGCAGTGGGGTTAGAAGAGGGAAGATGGGCTTCAGAGGAGTCTGGCGGGTGACATTTACGAATCTACGTCATCAATTATAGGGGGACAATGAAGAAGTCAAGGAGAACTAATTTAGGCAACTGTGTAGAAGGCAATGCAGTTCATTGAATCAGAAAGGGAAGTTGGAGCCATGTATTACTGGGTAGGGAGGCAGAGGTTGCAGGGAAACCAGCGGAAAGAAAATGGATGTGGAAAGGAAGATAATGAGTCCTATTCAAGTGACATTTAAGGTGGGTATATTTTATACCCTCCTTAAGAGCCCTAGGGAGAGCCCAAGAAGAGCCCTAGGGAGTCAGAAACAGGGCAGTGAAGCAGTGACAGGGGTCTATGCCAAAAATAAGGACTTGTTGACCATCCATGATAACATTGAACGAGAACCCAGGAAATAGGAAGGAGGGGAAAACACGGAGAACCCTGCGAGGAAGTTGTCACATCCTTGCCAATAGAGAGACATTACTTTGCTGCTGACACGAATGGGCTCAACGCCCCCAGTAGACTTGAATTAAGTGGAGGACAGGCATGTCTCTTCTTTATCCTTGTGCAGGAAGTGCCAAGTTCAGTACCAGAAGGAAATGCATGAACTATGTTACACAGACACCAAATCAACTATTTCCAGAGGAGCAGAGATGTTTTTCTTTTTTGTTTTTTCGGGACGGGGTATAAGGAGACAAGTTATTAGGGAATTTGGAGTCACTATAAGCTACTAACTAAATACTAAATAACAGATTTATTAATAAAGAATTGATTCCACCCAAGAGTTTCATGTGTATCAAATAACCAAAGACCTAATTATGTATTTGGAATAAAAATTTACTTTCCTCTTTGCTAACTGAAAGCCTGAATAAAAAAGACAAATGCATAAATTTGTCAAAACTCACCACACTGTTTATAGATTATCCATGAATTTTACTGTAGATAAAATAAACCTCAATTTTAAAAATATACCTGTGACTGATGAGAAGAAAATAATTCACTATTTGTTTCTTTTTAAATTTCCCAGCAACTACTCATTTACTGAGTACACACACATAAGCTTTTTTAGGTGTTCAGAATACATAAAATACAAGTACGACCAAAGCCCTTAGTCTTAAGGAGCCCACGGTTTCGGGCTAGGCCAGGCATGCCACGGAATCGGTACAGTGGATTATGACTGAAGTCAGGGTAGAGTGCCATGGGTCCACGCAGCTCTATAAAACGATTTTCACCTTTTCTGTCTCCTCTGTGATCCTAGGTCAGAAATCCAGGGGGAAATGAAGCTGAAAACCTTGCTTCCTAAGCTCATGAGTGAGTACATTAGCAAAACCGTGTGTCTTAATTATACAGGTAACTCATCATGAGAGACACAGACAAAAAGGGAAAACAAATGCAGGGTAGTCACTGTGTGCATCATTCTGTTTTAATCAGTAATACCCCCCCATGATATAAAATGCTGAGAACAGTGGGCAGTGGGTGGGGGAGGGGGAAGGGATAGGCTGGGAGAGATTAGCTATTGAAACTTTAGAAATGAATACTAAGAAAAGGTCCATTACTCAAGTAATCTTGCATCACTTTCACCAGTAACTTCAATTCTACTCACACAACTCACCTCTGACTTGAGGCCTGAATAATAAATCACCCTGAAAAATATTCTAATGCTTCAAGTAACACAGTTCTTACTCAGAAAGGTAGATATCAGATTAATTTCTGATAAAAGAAATCTCCTATAGAGTTGGTACTATTTTTCTGGATTTTCATTTAATAGAACTGCCAAAGTTTCCCCAAATACTACAAGAAATTATTTTTCAAAAGTTGGATAAAGAGATAAAATTGTTGATTATTCTGTTTATTTCTAAGTATGTGTAATACTGTGAACACTACAGCCATTCAAAAAAAAAAAGTAATTTCTACAAGGAATGTAACTGGGCACATAGGACAAGATATCTTTAGCCAGCCGTGCTAGTCACTGAGGCATTAAACCTGCACTAATCCATTACGTATTAGTATCTTATGGTGTATGGTAATTTGAAGAAATGTACTGCAAAAGATTTAAATACTGTATATTTAAACCCTAAATGAATACGGGTATAAAAAATTACCTAAGTATTTCACTAAAGGGAAAAGAATCAGTGTAATTATACATTTAAAGTAACTGCACGTTTTAATCACTAAGGATAAATTAACTGCAAAAAGAGGAGATTCACTCCTATTGCAGACATATCAATATACTGTATAAATTGTAATACTCAAGATTCATCCCAATTACATCTATTCTGCTCGACATAAATATACACAGATGGAATACCTATCACGTCTTAGAAAGGCTTTCTCTGAATATGTATTTGCATATTTACGACAGTATTATTGCAAAAAATCCACTGTTTGGGTTGTTTTAGATACTGAGATATTACTGAACTATGCCTTTTCACTGCTTTTAAAAATGCTGTTCCTTTTCTTAAAGTGCTGGAATTCCCCTCAACTCTCTAAAAGCATCTTTCTTGGGATAAGACTTTTCATGAGACATGAGTTGCCACTTTCGTAGTGCATCAAATCAAGTATCTTAATGGAAGTACTCACGTGAGGTAGAAATTATAGATCCACTTGAGAACATCATGTTCTCATCTGCATTTTAAGAGCATGGGAAATCTCGGTTTTCACCCTCCCCTCAATACAAACAAACCAACCCTGAAATACAATAAAGCTACTAGTCAGTTATTAGCAAAATGGCTACAAAATGCCTTAAGAATGACAAAATTAGTTTTGAATGTATCAATCATCACTAAATATTGTTATCATCATTGAAAGATTCAGATATCTAAATTGAACTACTACTGGTATACTACATTATGTTATATTTGCAAATATATATTTTAACTTACATATTTTTGCAATGGTCTTTTGTTTCTGACATCTACATGTTTGGAACTAACAAATGTGGAACAGGAGACAAATTATGATAAATGATGTCTTTCTCAAGATGAAAGCTCTCTGGATGGGAAATAGCACGGCACATCCCACTGATGTTATTCCTCCCCGGCACCCACTGCAGTATTTCTGCATACCCCCGGTACCTTCACTGGGAAATTATGGGAAATTAGTTCATGCTTAACATGTATTGCTGTAGGGACTCATATTCAAAGACGAAATGGCAGGTGGACAGACCTGATAAAAAGCCAGTGGGATTAAAATGTTGGGGGAACAGGTAGTGCAATTTACTGTCACCTGATGATGAAGACTGCTGGCCGAAGAAAAAACAGGCACTTAAAAATATAATAGACAAATAAATTGTTCTAAGGCTCCAAGAGTCAGAACTATACAGCAAAATGCTGAACTGTAGACTGAAGATTGTAAAGCCCCTGCTGAAAATCAATGCATTTGGTTTCGAAAGCCACTGAGCAACAGTAGAGGTGGGACTATGTTGCTCACCTATGCTGTTGCTTCCCCAGTGCTTTGGGTAAAGCCACACAAAACAGCCCTGGATCTGAATAGTGTTAAACATAAAAGACTTGGTTGGAACGATGAGACAACGACATTTTTTAACAACTGTTGATGGCATGTCACTTGGTTCACACTGCCATCACTAAGGCACAAATGAGAACCTCACAGGTCAAGAGCTCCAAAGCAGAGGTCTGGCAACCAACGCACAGAAGGAATAGAAATGTCCAGACTGTTGACTCTAGGAGTTTATAGCCCCTTGGTCCACATGTTAGCCTGGCTCCAACCTACATCAATGCAGTACAATGTCCATGTTCATATCAGCCATGATGTGTCTGATTTTAAATAGTGATTCTTAATTAATCTTCCAACAGACTATGCTTTGATGGGCTTCTTTAACCAAGTGGTCAGCCGTAATTAGTATTCGAGGTCACAAAATACATGTAAAGAATTTAAAAATCACAATAATGTGACATGACTGAGTCTCTAACCATAATATTTACTCCTTTTCAAAATAAAAAGTACTTTTATGCAAGACTTCACACATCTTCTTAAAGAACGTATTTACCTCAGCAAGCTGATTCTTCACAGCTAAGTTATAAATCAAAGACCGTATCCTGTGTGAGTATAAATTTATGAGATCACTGTGGTTCCCAGAAGTTTTATTTCTGTCAAAGGTTGGAAAAAGTGACTCACTAACGCTACACTAATTCCCACAGCAGTGGGTCGTGTGTCTATGAAGAGAAGCCTGGTGTGAAATGCCTTCGGTCAGACTGGCTGATGGTAATTCCAGCGAGGAGGAAGGGAAGACGTTCCGCCAATCCACTTCGCTTTGGAATTCAGACACATCCAAGGTCAGGACTTCTATACGATTTCCTGAGTAACCACACAGACGGTATCACTGACACTTCACTGAAATTATCTGATTACTATAAAATAAAGAAATTTACTAGTTTCATAGTCTCCATTTTCCCCTTTACCATTAAATAGAAAAATAGGGATGTACCAGTTAATGGTTGCACAGTGTGTATTCTTACCGTGGAAACAGTTCTTAATTTATGTTCCCAGTGTACAATACCCTATCGCTATTCTCCTGTTCGTTCGTTATTTTCCTCTGATTTCAACCCAACAGCCATCACTTGCATTCTTCATTACCGTGGTTTAAAACAAGTCGCATGAAAGAAAACACTCCTTTTGCGGGGTGAGCATTTAGATGACTGGACACATTTGCACCTGGACTTTATCAACTCAGCAAATGGTTCTGCATGATTACCGAGAGTCTCATTCCATTAACTTCCCTGCCTCATTTAGAGCCCAGACAAAACACTATGGAACAAAAATGAGTAATCCCACATACTGACTAAAGAAATTCTACTATAGCCATGCATACAGTTTCCTGCTAACCACATGTTCAATACTGCTAATAAAAAATGCCTTTATTTTGCAAATCCACTTGTCACAAATGGAAATGATGGGTTCGGAAAATGCAGAAGAAGCTTCGATATCTATTTGCAGACTGTACTGCTCACCTTTTTGATGGTCAAAGCTGCACACATAAACGAATCCTTTTTTACAGACTGAAATTCACCTAAATTGGAAATGGCTCAAAATTACCGAATAAAATCTGCCTGTACTCTATTTGCAGGATTTGTAGGATCATCTAAATCGAAAAGCTGAATACTGCACGCAAGGTTTGTCAACAGAGTGTACTTTACCAACAGATACACACACCCACGTAAGGGGATACAGAGATGCAGTTCTGTTAGTAATTTGGGGCATATAAATATGTAAGTACTACGCATACGGTGTTCTGTACAGCATTCTTATTTCTAAAAAGGGTCTTTCCTTGCCTAAGAGTACCATGTACTTTACTCTTTGGTTGTCTTTCAGTGTATTAAAAATAGTCAATTTAATGATAGCATTCTTATTACTTTCACAGCATCTTTCAACACATTCTCATATTATGAAACAGTGTTTGAATCTCAGGGTAAGTAGTCCTATCTGCACTTTACAAATGGCAACACTGAAGCTCAGATAGCATACATGACCAAGGCAGAACAGGACTCTAGATTATGATGGCCAGGCTACCGTTTTGCCCCTTCTCTCCTGCTGTTCTGCATTACAGATGAGCTGTGGGTACCGATAATGCGATTGGTATTACTGACATTACACCAGGGTTTCAACATGGTACTAATACAATCCGGTCAGCAAAGTCAGTATCGTGACATCACTGTCTCTGGGAATTTTCACTCCACCCTGGTCTCTTATTTCTTTTCTATGATGGACCAAAATGAAGAATTCCACATGGTCAAAAGGCCACGTTCAAATTCTCACTTCAGCGTTAGCATCGTCTTCACCCTTCTGACGCTTATTTAATTAGCGTTACTCCTGCGGTTACAGACTGTCTAATACAAGGCTGGATAAAGAGCTACTTTTGCTCACCAGGTGGTTTAGCCACTTCATGGAAATCACCTGTAGCACCTTTAATCGCCTTAGTCAACTATGTATTTAGTGCTGAGCTTCTATGCCTGAAAAATGGCCTATAAAAACTTGGCAATGAAGCATTGGTTATACATTGTCAATTTTTCGTATATGTACACATGGAGTAAAATGCAGTGAAGTTATCTTTATTATATATAAAATAACTGTGTGATGCCCAGATGTTCTCATAAAAGAACATTCTCGGGGTAACTGCAATAGTATACCGTTAATACTGACTGCATTTTTTAATTTTATAAAGCACCTTTTTAGGAAAATTGGAGAAATGCTTCATGTTATCCACACACTAAACATCTCCAATGCTTTTAATGAAATCTACGTGAAAAGTGGGCTTTCATCATCTTCAGAGAATCCTTAGATGAGAGCCCCTAATTAACAAAAGAGAAAAGAAAGTTTTTAAAGATTTAGTGGAAATGTTAATGTTAATTAAATCTCTTTTATCTAGATTGATGAGTGTAATTCATTATTCACTACTCCTCTGGACAGATGAGTTAAATTACAGTTGATACAAAACACTGCTCATAGTTTATTTGATGACAGTACTTTAAGCTTAAAAATAACCACACTTCAAATTAAGAGAGAACACACAGATTTGTAGAGTGTTTTTCCTGCACAACACTATTTTTGGTATGATCAAGCCCAAACCGTTGTGACTGTCTCATTTTGGATATGCTTTGGCAAATTATCTTTTTGTAATTATTTCACTTTTTGAAGTATTACTTTGTAGTTTCAAAGCACTAGAATATGAAAACCTCTGAAACCAAACAGCTTACTCTAGATAATTTACATCCTACTTCTTATTAAGAGGGACATTTTTATAAATTGTACTTAAAATCTAAAGTGATGAAGCTTAATGACAGTTTAATAAAATGCAATAAAAATCAAAAGATTTCTTACGAGCATGTCATTATGATAATACTCATCTGTTATCACTAAAGAATTTTTCCACAAGAGTATTTGAAGAAAATTCAAATATTAAGAGAAATAAAAAACATGATTTTACTAAAAGTGGATTATTTTTAAGAAGAAACTTCTAAAGCTTTATCAAGTCATCGTTTAAATTTGCCCTTTGATGAACTGCACAAATGATCAGACATGTGGATATCATTTCCCTTGTATGACATGTGGGTAAGAGTTACAGGAAATATCACTGGCAAAATGTGTTGCAGATTTGATTACACCTCCTAACACTTGAAAAATTCTTTGGTGTGTCTTGAAAATGCAACATGTGCCACATTCCTAATTATTACTCAGCTCCACATCTTCTCTCTCATATCTTCTGAATATGTTGAAGCAATAATAATGTTCCTCAAGATGAAAAGAAGGCATGTTCAGGAGCAGATGAAACACCACCCCCCAACACCTACATTCATGCACACACACATCCCAAAGAAAATAATTTATACATTGGCTTTCTTAAGGGTAATGCAAGAGCTGGGAGAGCTGCTGGCCAGTCTCCTGGGTGAGGACAGATGCCAGCTGGGGAGTTCTGGGAGGGTGAGCCTCACCAGGCAACCAGCCTTCTGCACTCTGGGCAGGAGGGGTGGGACCAACTAGACTTACAGAATGATTTTACATTCTCATTGGTAACTTTTTATTTTCTAGGCATTATTAAGTTATGATCAATTCCGCACTAGGCTCTTTCATGTGATTATCACAAACACTAGAGCATTCGAATGGTAGGAGGGAGGAAGGAAGGGAGGGAAGGATAGGGAGGGGAAGGGATGGAGGGAGGAAAAGCTACCTCTGCTTTCACCACTACCCAAGCACTCAGAAGGCTGGGAAAGAAGGTCATCCATCTCCTTAGGGGATTCCCTCAGGACCTAAGAATTCCTGATCTCTTCCATATGCCTGCCCCACAGGAGATCAACAGTTGGACCACCATTCCATGAACTGCACGGAATGCCAAACATTTTAAAATAGTTTTAGAATTATCACAACACACGCCGTAGTATATGGGTATTGAAATCACAGACAGGTACAGCCTTGTCTAATGTAGAAGAGAAGAAATTATTTACATGCAATGTCTCTGAATCATGACCAGCAGCAGAAGACCAGGTCTTCAAGGTTCCAACATCCTCTCACCTTGTTCTTCCTCAGACTGCGCTGGGTCTGCCTCTCTGAGTCCCTGTCATCACTGACTGAACGCGGCCCTCTGGGCTTCCATTGTTAGTGTCGGAGCTCCCTGCAGACCTGCTGGAACTCTGGAAATACCTCCCGGGTCAACCCTTCTGCTCACAAGCTTCTTCTCTCTCCAGGCTGCTCACTCCTGGTACCTATCTTCACACACACCTGCCGTCTCCTCAATTTAATAACCTCTATTTCTCATGGAGCTTTAATTTATATAGTATACTTTTATACTGACCATGGCTAACTGACCTATATACTTCAATTATTTTAAATGTCTTCAAAAGCAGTAATTTTGTCCCAGTAATTTTAACACTTTTTGACATGGCCTAGAAAGACCCATCCTGAACTTTGCTAACTTTTAAATTAGGGTTTGAAGAGATATCATTATTATGTTTCTTTTTTCTCTCCCTTTCATCAAACACATGCATACACACGCACACATCCCAAAGAAAATAATTTCTCCATTTCAGATGGGAAAACAAATTATACAAAATGATCTTCTGATAACATGGTAAAGTATGTTAAAGATATAAACAGAAACATGATTTACAGTCTAATTGCCAAACTGAGACTACAGTGTGAAAAAAACATTTCATAGCTTATGAAATTATCTCCTCTTCCAAATATTAGTAAGCATAGCATGGTAGTAAGGGTTATAACTCCTTTACCCAGCCCAAGAAAATACATGTTCACATATTTATTTTTATCTATAAATAACTTAAAGGAAATTTATTGACGCTTTTCAAATCAGTAACTTTTTCCAGCTCTATTGAGATATAATTGACAGATAAAAATCTTAATTTTTTTAAAGAAACAAAATATTAGCTTTGGCTGCTGTGGCTCAGTGGATTGAGTGCTAGCCTGAGAACCAAAGGGTTGCCAGTTCAATTCCCAGTTGGGGCACATGCCTAGGTTGGGGGCCAGGTCCCCTGTAGCAGGCATGCAATAGGCAACCACGCAATGATGTCTCTCTCCCTCTCTTTCTCCCTCCCTTCCCCTCTCTCTAAAAATAAATCAAATCTTTTTACAAAAGAAACAAAATATTAAAATGAAGAAGCCATTGGTAATAGGACTATCAGTGACTTTTATCTTCCTTTGTGTATATTTCAATAGTTTCCAAATTCTTTAGAGTAAGCATGTATTAGTCCATGGATAAATAATAAAAGTCCTTAGCACACTCACCTAAACTCACTGGCTGCCCCTGACCCTCTCCGTGTGACAATCCCCATGACTTCTATACATTTCCTTTCAGAAGCCTGGACCCCTTCTGCGTCTGAACTGCCACAGCTGCTATTGCCTCAGGCTGGAAGGGCCCCTCCTCCTCCACCCTCACTGGTGCAACTCCTCCTTTCACCTTCTGCTCAGCCAGGGCTTCCCTGCCCAAGGAGGCCCTTTCCACACTTCCCAGAGCAGATAAAACCCGTCATAAAGATTCTGCACTATCCTCTACTTCTCCGGGGCAGTGTTACTGCAATTTACGCTTGTGAATTAATCAATTACTATTTTATTTATCTAAAACCCCTAGGCTCTGTTTTGCTCAACATTGTATCTCTAATACTTGGCCTGTAGTAGACACTCACTATTTGTTCACTAAATGGAGTAAATGCCATTATAAGGTTAGATCTTAAAATAGTTATGAGATTTATGTGTTTACTACATGGTTCTTGGACAAATTTGAGGTTAGCAAAGTGTTAGAGACACAAATTACATTATATAATGGCTTCCCAGCAATCTGACAAATACATGAAATACAAAGGCACATATCAAAAAGTGTCTCCCGTTCCCGACATTATTGCAAGCGAATAAAGAGAATGTCGCAGGACTACAATGTACATATTAAAGAATTTCATTTGTTGAGACATTTCTGCTCATTAATCCTGATAAAAACTATTAAATATTCTCTGTAGCTCAGACAAAGCAGCTAACTACTGGTATAAATCTTCATAAGCCTCTGAAAGGACTTAAAGGACATAATAAACACTACTTGTAAGACATCCACATGATTTGAGGTTGGCTCAGTTTGGGTGTCCAATTAAAATTATTCTAACTGCACTGCGGCTGTGCCCGCAGGGACTGACTTCTGGGACTGCAATTCAATGGCCCTGCTATTTTCTTCCGCTGTAAAAGCTCACCCTTTTAAACATAAAATCAGGCTCACTTGCTTGAAAAAAGCACTAAACTATATGTTTTAATTTGCCATCTGCAAGAACCTAAACTTCATTATTACAAATGTACAAACAAAGCAAGTGAACTAACAATTCAATGCAAAAAAACAAAGTGTCCTCAGAGAAATGAGCATTAACATACAGTTGTCAACTCTTGATCATTCATTTCTTAGATTATCTACTTTGTAAATCTTCTGAAAGAAATTTGGAATTGCGTGTGGGCTTTCTGCAACCCATTTGCTGAGCTGTGTACTTCCTCCAGCTAGTTTATGAGACTTAAGGATACCAATTAAATATTAATCAAAGGAAAGGAAGTATCAGAAAGTAGATAAATATATTAACAGCATCCATATTCATTCACATATATTAAGACATATATAGAGCATCAAGTTAAATATGTTTGAAAGTTTTGTATGACCTCAGTTTAAAATTTTACACCCTATTGATCTCTACTCCATTAGCACATGTAGTTGAACAAAGACCACACATGTGTTTTTCACATTTACCAAAGTGTCCACCTCTCCCTTCCAGCTTATTACTGTTTTCTTTGGTTCTTTGCAAATAATAAAAATTAGCATTCCGCCATTCCACTTATCACATCAATTCCTATCTACATATGCATTCCCCCTTAACCCAGTGATCTCACTTCGAGGATGCTATTCTGAGACACATCGCCATGATTTGAAAAAAAATGCATGCACGTTGTTTGTAAAAGCAAAAATCCTGTAGGTCATTCTCCATTGGTCTATGTTTGTATTTATCTGTTAACTCCCTCAGCAATGACTGATAGTAGCTCAATCCCAGATGATTAACCCATCCCTTATGTTCTTGATAAAACTGAGGCCATGTGTTCGAGCTTCCAATATTTTGTTTCTTTCAGCCTCAATATCTCACCCTTCTGTTTTAGCTTTTTTCTTTCACACGCTCCCCACACACACAAATCATTCCCAGTTGGGGAATGATTAAAGATCAATATGGTTGAGAAAATGGGTAGTGCTAAATCCTCTTTGCAGGACAGTGAGTCATCCATGCAAAATGTCTAAAGTTCAAGAATTAATTACCAAAAGAATTAAGTAAAAGGGATAAAAGTGATTATCTCTATGAAAGGAGACCTGAGGATGGTGACAATTTTTCTGAGTAAAGTATTTGACTTTTTCAACTATGTTATAACTTTAAATATACTCCTTTTCTTGAGCAAAAATTAACCTCCCTAGGTGGTCTGTTTCCCTAATATTTAAGGATAGAGTCCAGAGAGAAAATTCACAAGAAACTTTTTTTTTCCCTACCATTACCCATTGGCTAGGTCTTTTGAGATGAGCCGGAGGGAATTAAAGTCAGCACAGGAACCTTTCAGGGAACTCTTCTCCATAGAGTCTGAAAGTCTCAGAGATAACAGGAATCTGGGAGGGAAGGGTGAGTGTGTTTTGTTTGAAATTTCCCCCCAGAGATTTCTGAGAGATTCACCTGAGTTAAGAACTTTTACCAGGTAGTGAGCAATTTTTCACATAAAGTTCATGGGTTTGTCTCTTCAGCTCAGAGCAAAAGGATGACCCTATTCTAAGTAGGTATTTTGTTTCTTTCACCCTCTTCCTCAAAAAAAAAAAAAAAGGAAAAAAAATCAAAATCCTGACCATCCTATAAAAATAATGTAAAAATGTTTCTGTATGTGATTGTACATTGATCCCATTAAACAATATATCTTAAACTTTCACTTTCAGAGGCTACAAAAAGTTCCTAGTGAATTCTGAATTCAGAAACTTTGTAGTAAATATTATCACTTACTATTAATTCCATCTCACTCAAGACAACTATATTAGTGCACACGTTCAAGTGTAAAACTGAGAGGCTACATTGGTTCTACATACCTCACCTTTCCACCCTTCCATTCCAGTCCCACCCCAGAGAAATCGTGGGCTCTTTAAAGCCCGCACTGTGGTTACCTCTTCCAGGCAAAGAAACTCACACAGAAAAATCAGAATTAGTTCCACTGCAATAAGCAAAAGGGCTCCTTTGCTGATACGTACTAAGCGAATGCTTACAGAGGAATCACTACAGCAGATGAAAATCACTGGGTTGCCTGCACTTTCAAACCCAAGTGCGAACCTGAGGGAAAGAGAATGGTCATGCAGAAAGAACACAAGAACCTACAGGGTGAGAGAAAGCATGAGACACAACGAGACTGTGACAAAGACCACTTGGTGGTGGTGGTGGTGTTTTGAGGGAGAGGGGGAAACGGAGGGAGAAAGAGAAGGAGAGAGGCATCGGTGATCATTCGGTTGCCTCTCACCAGCGCCCCAACCCAGGACAGAATCCACAACCCAGGCTAGAGTCCTGACCTGGAATCCAACCGGTGACCTTTCACTCTGCAAGACAATGCCTAACCAACGGAGTCACAGGGGTCAGGCCTCCCTTCTCTGTTTTTTTCCAAGGGCAGCATTCCTACAGCCTCACCTAAAGTAGCTGCAAGGCAAAAGGGTCAAGGTTTTGACTAACCCACAGGAATAACCCTGAGAAGTGATGACTGAGAAACCGCATGCGGTCCTTCCCTGTTTTGCGGTGGGAGAAGAGAAAAACAAACAAGAAATCCTCTCTGAGGGAGCAACTGTACACAGGTAACTTGGTAGGAGCACGGTTGCAGTGTGGGTGACGTCACTGGCCTGATCACTTCAAGTATCACATTAGCCATCAAGAATTACCTGATTTCTTATCATTTTTTCTGAACAATTAGGCCGCTTCCTTTTGTATACGTGAAGCTTACATTGGAAGTAGCTTTTACTGCGTTGTTGAAAGCATGATCTATGGTTTGACAGCCCCCTTTTCTTCAACATTATTTTGACCATCAGTTCACGTGTCAGTGTTTAAGATGAAGGTTGTATTAGGAGATTAAATTGGCTTTACAGGTAAGATACCCAGAGGAAAAGAAGAAATTAGACTCACAATTAATACTATTTTTGAACACGTGAACACGAGCAGTTCCTAATAGTCTGAAATTTGACAAGAACATTGCAATTCCTTTTTTTATTTTTTTAAGTTTAGGAGTATCCTAATGGCATAGGTGTCAAAAAAAATAAATGCAGAATAAACACAACACAATATTCATCTATTTTTGGTCTCCACACTGAATATCAAAATGTTCTAAATAGGGGGTTTCAATATAGCTGCATGTTGTAGCTCCTTCTTTTAAAATGCTTCCTTGACAAACTAGGCTCAGAAGTCACTCCGCTGATATTCAACACTGAGTTGTGACAACTGAATAGTCTGGTTTACTTCTTATATATTTTAATACTTGCTTTCACTTAGAGAGAAGCATTTATTCTCCTTTCAAAACTTCAATCTATCTTCAGATAAACCTCATTCTAGTTTTTTATGCTAGCCTCCTTTCCACATAGTGAGAGAGAACGTGATGTGGTAGATTTGGAAGCCAAAAACTGGTTCCAATCCTGTTCTCACTACTCACCAGCTGTTAAGACCTTAGGCGATTCACACAGCCTTTCTGGATCTCCCTACGTTTTTAAACGAAGGTAATAACATCTGCCTTAGAGAATTTGCTGAGCACATACATAAAGCACCCTTCACAGCACATTCCCTAGTGGGCACAGCTGGTTGCTGGTAGTGACTTGAGTGGGTTACATCATGGTAACCATTCGTCACAATATGAAGACACCAGACTTCGATGTGTATTTACTTTGTCTTGTACACAGACAGGTGCATCATATATAAAATTCCAAGGAATGAGAACTGGGAGGAGGGGGCTAAACAACGTGCAATGGGAAGCATCAAAAATCTTCACCTTGTTTACTTTGCATCTTTCTGGAAACTCTCAGAGCCTTGTTGGCCAGTTACATTATTTGGCACTGGATGAAAGAAAAAAAACACTGTGGGTAAAATATCTACAGAAAAGAGGGGTGTACTTTATGCATACAAAGAATGGCGTGTTTGCAAAGCTAAGTTTACTTAGAGAATTAACATAGTTCTATGCCTCTTCTTGGCATTAGGAACAGGAAGTGGTAGACCTTCTTTACACTTCCTAGAAAGAAATCTTTGTTCTGATCCTTCCACAGGTGAGCCTGGGAACTCGGGGGGATGATAACCGTGTGCAGAAATCTCACCTCCAACACAAGGGTGAAAAAACACATTAGGTGAACCACAGCAAAAGCGCAGACACCATTAATCACTGGCCGGGCACTACCCTCTAAAGCAGAACACCTGGCGCATTTCAGCGGTAAGCAGGTACCATTCATTACACCTCACGACTCTTGCATCAGGCTAGGCATTGGCTACAATATTTACACATTCAACCAGTTTGTGTCTATTCTTGTGAAATTTACACAGATCATAATTATAAAGCAAACAATCCATTTAAGATGATATGATAGAACTTTTCAGGTACAAACCTCAAAGCAAAAACAGGAATGAAAGTGGGCAAAGTTTTAATTTACTTTACTTCCTATCTCTAAAGAAACACAAAGTACTTGAACAAATCCTTTCTTCTCCCCACATGAGGAAATGGATTTATATCATATGGATTTTAAAGATAGGGAGAATGATGAGCTACCCATTGCCCTGCCTCACCATGAATTTTATAACCCTATACTTGCAAACGAGACATTGAAAACCACACACTTTCCTAATCCTTTATGCTAAAGAGCACTTTTCAAATTATGCAAACAGAATATGAATATCCTTCCAAAGGTAATAGATGTTAGTAAAAAGACAGTTCTGCAATCAAGTAAGTTTAGGAAAGTATGAAAACAAGGTTAAAGAAGCTACCTTAAGGCAGGATCTCAGTGAGCCTTTCACAGCCAATGGTAAATCCCTAGCAGGTGATTACTGCGCGGCATTTCCAAACCCATCGGACAGGTCTTCACCTAGTAGCTCTTCTTACCTCCAAGAACATCTGGGGAACTGCCCGCTCCAGACCAGTAGTTCTCAAAGGGTGGCCCCCCTACACCGAGAGCATCAGGTTCAGGTTTCCCCCCAAACCTACTGAATCAGCAGCACTGAGGGTTCGGACCAGCAAGCTTTATAAAGAAGCTCTGTAGGTGATTCTGATGGATGCTGGAGTCTGAGAATCAGGGATCCAGCTAAACCATCCTCTGCAAAAGTGAAACATGGTTTCTACAAGTATCGTAGAAAATAAAGGGTTTTCAAATTACCGTGGATCTTTAATAATAGGCAGTTTTTAAAGGTATATCGTATTTCTCCTATCCTTACTGAATCTATTTTGATTTAAAAAGCACCTAGTCTTTTACAAATTATTGTATATACAATGTTTTTATTCGTTCTCTTGTTATTTGACTGTTTACTCTTAGCAAGATAAAATTTCTAATGCTTATTAAAGAAAGTAAGTATCTACTTTTCTTGCATAGGAATGAAAGTGAAAATATCACTTATTATTACACAATCCAGATTTCCACTGTGACTCTGATAGACAGCAGAAGTAAAAATATGTCAATATGGCTCAAACACATTTGTCTATGAAGAAGCTAAGGTAGTAAAATTTACAGAAGCAGAATGTAGAAAGGTGGGGAAACTAATTTTTTAATGGACATAGAGTTTGAGTTTCGCAAAATAAAATAGAAGTCTGTTGCACAACAGTGGGAATATAGATAACACAACTGAACTGTACACTTAAACATTTATGATGTAAATTGAATGGTATGTGATTTTAATCACAACTAAAAATTAAAATATGTCTCTCTTCAGCTCATATGGTGAAACCCAACCACTGCAGTCCTTCCAGCTGTTGGAAACAACATTATTTCAACATCCACACACTCCACCCAAGAACTACAGTATTGAAGGAAAAGATATTTAATTCATTGGGACATAATATAAAAGTATTTGCAAAATAAATTAGTTTGCAAAGTTATTTGCAAAATAAAAAGTGAGGAGCACCACACTGAGGGGCTAAGCTCTAATTTTTTTTGTTAGAAAAGCCAATTTTAAAGAATAAAGGAAACGTTCCCTAGTCTAAATTTATTCCATAAGCTACTATATAGAATTCTAGGCACTGGGTGTGCCAATTCCTGGGGAAACAAAGACAACAGATATATTATTCCTGCCCTTAGCAAACTTACAGTACATTGGAAAGATACTTGCAAAAAAATATTCACAAAGTTTCCCTAAAATATCCCACACAGCTGAGCAATTACTTTTTAAAAAAAGGTGAATGACAATCAAAAAATTGAATATTAAATTTTAACCATATTCTTTGTCAATACATACTTTCACAGTAAAGCTAAACTTCATTGTTTAGGTTCTGGGAATCTGAATACTTTAAGATTAAGCTCAGATTTGGATCTGAGGAATTGGGCTGTAGTAAAGACACCTTGGTTTAGTCTGAATAGACAAGATTTTTGAGAGGCAAAAGCATTTATTATAAGCTTTTAATATAACCTCCAATATAATCCCACATTTCTCTATCAGCACTCATCATTTCTGTTTGTATAATGCTGGACAGTTAATAAAGCGCTCTCCTGGCATTATCTCATTTGATCCTTACAACTCTTAATAAGGCTGGCAGATATTATCTCCATCATTTTAGAGATAAAGATGTGGAAACAAGGGGAGACAAAGGGACTTGCTAATGGTCACCCAGCTATTACTTGCAAAACCAGCACTAAAAACCAGGCTTTATTTTCACTACACTAGTTCATTTGCCAATTTCTTCACTTATGGTAAAATTATGAAGCAACCTTTGCAAAGTATCATAATTTAACTAATAATTAACAAAACAAATCATGTCCCTCGGGGCTGGTATAGGACTATAGGAGATGTCATGGGGAGAGATTTATGAGGAAAAACCTCCCTCCCTCCTTCAGGTTCTCTTTTCTGTAGTCAGGGTGCCACGTTATGCTACCACTTCTGGTATCTGAATGACTACTTTGGAAGCACTGATTCAAATCTTTATTCCCTTGAAAAATATTGAAACGAAGGGTGGTATTTGTATGAGCCAGAATATAGTGGGCATACAGTATAAACTCTTCCTTGTGAGCCACCTAAGTTAGTCGGGGGGGAAAAGAGGTAAGCTGGAAAGAAATAAGAGCCACCTCCCCAAAAAGTTCCCAAGTAGGCAGCGGGCTATTAATGATGGAATTTCAGCCCAGTGAGTGACACTACACGGGGCCAACTGTCCCAAGCACTCACAAAGGAAGGTATAAAGAGCTGGCAGCCAGCCACTTGTGGTTGAGACTCTGTCCACCCTGAGCTCTATGACCTGCCATCCCCAACCCGTACAGGTTCCTCTTCAGAGGAGTCTTAACAACTAGGTATTCTGTGGCCAGAGCACACTTCTAGGAGATTCTCGTCCTGTGGCACCCCCCTACGACCATCCCCCAGTATGGGCCCATGCACACACACATAATTTTTTTCTAAGTTCAAAGTGTAAAGATCAATGAAATTGCTAGTGAAAAAGCCAAAGCTTCAAGTAATTTTTATGGACGTTCCTGACTAACCTCAGAGTAAAAAGGTCTCTTACATCGAAGATACAAAGGACCCTAGTTTGTTTATCTGACATTTTCACACCCTGAAATGAGCAAGCTTAAGCACAGAGTTCAGTCTGGGGCCAGGGAGATCCGTGAGGACTCACCTTCTCATCTTTCCTGGGCTGGTGCAACATACCTTCCTCAGCTGTTGCTTGGCTAAAGGTAAATGTCCTCATCTTGGTCGTTACAAACAAACTGAAGTACTTAAAATTTTTCCTAGCTGTTACAGGCTGGATTGTATCCCCTACTCTACCCACCCACCCCCCGCCCAGAAAAACTCATATGTTGAAGTCCTAACCCCTCATACTTGAGAACGTGACAACATTTGGAGATAGGACTTTCAGAGAAGTGATTAAGTGAAAATGAGGCCAGTACGGTGGGGCCTAATCCAGTAAGACCAGTGTCCCTATGGAGAGGAAATTTGGACACACAGACACCAGGGTTACATGCACAGAAAAAGTGGCCACGTGAGTGAGGGCGCAGCGAGAAGGTGGTCATCTCCAAGTCAAGGAGAAAGGCCTTAGAAGACATAGAACCTGCCCACGCCTTGATCTTGGACTTCCAGCCTCCAGATCTGTGAGAAAATAGATGTCTATTACTTATGCTGTCCCAGTCTGGGGTTTTGTTATGGCCGCACTAGCAAACTAAGATAATAAATACTCTGAATCCTGCGCTTCCCTTAAATCATGTTTGAGGTCTGTCGGTTTCTCCTTCGCTATCTAGTCAGTGTTCTAAAGAATGAAGCTCTTCTCATTTCTTTGTCTCATAAAATTG
Organism: Desmodus rotundus; assembly: GCF_022682495.2. Lineage (NCBI taxonomy): Eukaryota > Metazoa > Chordata > Mammalia > Chiroptera > Phyllostomidae > Desmodus > Desmodus rotundus. The sequence continues at coordinate 85,094,203 of NC_071399.1, read as the reverse complement.
TGTAACGCTTAAAACAAAAGGATCCTTTAGTACATGTTGCAAATGTTCACGAACTAGGATCAATGACAAAAGAAACATTTCATGTACCCAATTAAGGTTTTAAATGAACCATTTTTAGAAAAAGAACCATTAAGAACTTTAAAACAGTCTTTCCCCCAATGAGATGAAAACGGTTGCAGTGTGTTAGTGCGTCTGTTCACAGTATGTCAGCGGTTCGTCTACAATCAGGAGAGGTTTTCGGTTTTCAAGCAGGACTTGTACTATTCCTCAGCATTTTGCCTGATTAAGTGCTCAAATTCACAAGGCTGGAACACACAATCAAAATCTGTGAACATGTGAGCTTGGATTGAACTTTCCCCAGGGTCCAACCTCAAATCCTTACTAATTCCCCACACAACATTTTTCCCTTAGTCTTTATACAGTCTGAGATAAGACTCAATTTGCGATACAATATTGGTATATCGAAGTATTCTGAAAACACAGGAAACCGTTATATCAAAATTAAAATTAGTTGCTTTATAAGTAGTCATTTCCATTAACATTTATTCAGGAAACTTCAAAAACAGTGGATATATTTTTTGTATTTATTAAAGAGACATTTTATACATTAATTCTTATATTTGTAGTAGAAAGCCACAGACCATTTGTAAGCAAAAGAAATGCCAATGAACTAAGTTGAAATTTCTGAGGCCAGGTGCTATTTGCTAATAGTTTTCAAATGAAAATAATCTTCTTGAGGGAACTTGTTTCAGGCTCCTAAAAAATGCCTGGTATATAGTTATATATATATCAAGTGCTTAAGGTACACAGTAAGCACTCAATATATATAATTGAATGAATGAATGATTATAGCCATACTATAAATGTTTTATAATGAAATCTCCATGTGGCTTAGGATCATGTCCTCCTTCAAAATCCATTCATTATAGCATAGAATTCTTTTTTGACACTTAAAGTACTATATTTGTACTGATAGTAAAAGGACATATAAGGGAGAAAGACATAATCTATATTCACTTCCAGAATAAATGTCTCATATTCCCCCAAACAAAGGCACATTACCCCTTTGCACTGGGGCACCGCTTACCAGAAGCAACACGGTAGAACCTGACCTAGTTCGTGTGTCGTAGATAACGGCTAAATGAATGAGTAAATACCTAGCTGCATAATTTTTCCAACTACCTCAAGGTTTTAAATTTCTTAAATAGAAGCTGTGTGACAACAACTTCACATATTTCCCTTGGGGGGAAAAAAGAGGAAACCAGTCTCTTGATCTTAAAGGGAATATTATAAACAGAAATCCAAAGTATATAATTTTTTTGTGACAAATAGTAAATCTTGACATGTAAAATACTTTTTTAACTTTTAGGCAAATAAATTCTATCAGCTTAGCAGCACAAGACTGGGCCTGTTGTTAGATATGAAATATTACTAATGCATTATATGTTCAACTTTTCTTAATATAGCTCTTAAATGCAGTTCTGTTTACCTAGATAGGATTCAGACTATATTTTTGTAAAAATAATCTGAACTAAATTTCAGAGAGAACTATTTTTTTTTCCTAGTCATAAGGAGACAATTTGCCTTTCTAGGGTATAGTTCATTCACATTTGGCTGTACAGGTTGTATTTCAGGTCATAGCTTTGTGAGAAGTGGGTAAACCATTTTGCCAGTTCCTTAAGCACTTTATCCTAAGTTTTCATGGAAATAAAGCCTACCACCTGTCTTCTTCTGGGTAATCAAGTAATAGCTTTTCCAAATTCTAATAAAAAGAAGTATAATTCTGTTTCTGCAGCTGGTTAATACAAATGTGCCTAAACTGCTGATCTCTAGATGGAAATAAAGTTGGGTAAGTCTATGGGTACGAACAGGCATCACAGATCTGGACTCTGTGGTCCACTGCCTGTTCAGGAATTCTCAGCTGTTACCGGTGATGAAACAGATGAATATTTATAACCTCATTTACTGAATCATTCACAGATATTATATCCAAATAAGACCAGAATAAATTGTTGGAACTCCACTCTGATGACTTACATGAATTATTTAAGAATCTTCACAACCTGGTTCATTGTATTTCAACAATCTGTGTTTTGAGAGACTTATAAATACAATAATTCCATTCCAATCACATCACTTAAACATTTTCTAACACACATATATATATGTACATATATGTATATATACACACAATGGATCACCTCATTCTTCAATTCCCTCTTAAAATTCACTGCTCAAAATCATTCACATTCATTGTCCTATAAATTATTTCTCAAATAAAGTGACCATTGTTGGAATTTTTTAAAGGCAATTTCAAAGGTAATATAAATTCATATATCATGGCTAAAGCTCCACCCAGTTTTAATTTTATTCATATTATTCATTTGATAAATGTATAAAGACAACTTACATGTTCTCAAAGCCGAGTTATTAGAATTACAACTTAATTATAATTATTGTATCATTCAAACTAGTCACATTTCCAATTTGAAACTAAGATGCTCCAAAATGGCCTGGTTTATATTATCCAATTTACCTCATTATCATCCAAAGAGTTGATTTACTATCAGTTTCTTTAATATCAGTTAAAAATTAATTCTAGCTTGATATTCAATAAAGTACTATAATCCCATTGGCACAAAATAAACTTGATTTCAGAACTTATAAAACTTAAGAAGGAATGTCCGACTGTTCATTAGTTATGTTCAGCGCAAGTAACTAGAAGAATCAATGACTGGTCTTCTGTGGTAGTTGGCAAGTCCTGGTTCTTTAATGGGAATAGCACTGTTACTAAATTTGAAGTCTGTCGGGGAAAATTAGTAATTTGCCTTCCAGCATCACTAGTTGCCATTTTAACAATCAAATATCACTCCGAATACTTAAAGGGCGGGGATAGTTCATTCATATTTCTTTCCAGAGGATATGAAACTCTATGCAAAATTAACCTTTATATCTAACAATAAGATCCTCAGATTTCGCTCAAGCTCAAGAAAAAAAGTAACTAAACATGTAAATCACTCATCTGATATTCCTGGAAAATGCTAACCATGGTTGTATTGCTTACTTGTGTTGGTCTATTCCCAGGTGTGTGTTTTTCTTGCTTTCAGATCTCTGGAGGAGTTCACACCCACAGTGGCTGGGGAGGCGGCCTCCGAGATGCCGCTGTCGCAATCCATTGGGGGTTCTCCGTGGAGCCCACCCGTTTCTAGAGGACAGAGCCAGACTCCTTGGACATCCGTCTGTTCAACAAGTGGGACCCCAGGGCCTTCTGTATTCTCAGCAAAGAGAGCTTGCAGTGACCTCCCCAAAGGATGACAGCCCCCTCTCCAGTCTGGGTTCCGACGATGCCACCACTTGTCACACTGCAGTCCTGAGGCACACAGGTAACGAGACTAGCTTCACACATTGTGATGGAACCGACACCAAGGCTGAGGTCCCCTCGGTCACGAACTCCCTAAAATCCTTTTCTGACCACTCAGTGTGGGAGCCTGGATGTGCAGCTCGTACGTAGGCGGCTTCCGTGATGATGGGCAGTTGTCACAAAAACTTACTCATCGACTGCTTAGTGAACTTGACAGACAAGAAGACACTCACTGAGCAGCATTTGTGTGACAGAATTGCATGACCGGGAAGGACACAAAAACCACTTTGCACTAATTGATGGCAGCGCTGTCACCATCCGAACTGCACTGATGCGCTGAGCCTCCGTCCAGGAGCACGGTCGGGAGGAGCTGTGCCCCGCGGGAGCTTTAACAGCAGGACCGATGAGTCGTCTCTGAAGAGTTTACATACACTCTGAAGCTGTATTTGGTGCACATCAAGCCTCCATTTTTACCAACGGCTTTAGGAATTATCTACATTGTAATTTGTATGTCAAAGATTTCTGAGTGATTTTACCTTAAGGTTTAGCAGTTTCTGAAAGTTATTATTCAGTGTTTTCCAAACAAATACCTTGCCCGAGGAGATGGCAAGCGGGACAGGGAGACAAACAGATTTGATCAGTAAATCAATTTGAAGTAACTTATTTGAGTTAAAAATCGGGTGGAGCAGAAGATAACACAGAAACATTCAAGGTCTACAGCTGAGCACATTTTTGCCCTAGCACTAAACTTTCCTGTGGAGACACTTCTGTTCAAATAACACTCCAGGCCTCTCCTGCCCCCCGACCACCTAGGGAAGGAGAAACTATTATCAGAACAAGTGGATGATGGAGAAGGAATCAATCTTGCAATACAAACTCTCCCTTTTTTATTGAATGAATTTGCTTTCTGTTTGCTTTTGGTCCACAGGAAAAAATGGCAGAGGCCTCCGGTTGTCCCGATGTGCCATTAACTACAGCGCCAGTCTATTAAATTCTGCTGGGAATTGGCAGCGAGCCCTTTCCACCTCAGATCTAAATGGAGATCTACAATCAGCTTTAATCTCCATTTGTTACTCTAATCTCCATTTATCTGTATTTTCTATCCTGTTTCTCATTTGGTCTCAGACGACAGGAGCAAAGGAAAAGGAGTGTTACTGTCAACTCTCTAAAGTCCCCCAAAATATATGACACGGGGGGAAATGTCCGCTGGGATTTCACTTCCTTCAGAATAAACACAAAAATAAACTTAAAAAAATGACGAATATAAAAATATATGAAGGTGGGAAAGGCAGGAAGGGGTTCTAGATAAGAGACTCTGAAAGAGCTTCAGTATGAAGTTTTAAGTAGAACTTGAAAGTATTTTGCATTTGAAAAGCATTTACAGAGAAGAGGAGGAAAACGTATTCTAGGTACCTAGAAATAAAATGATTTTTAATTCTTTGTTAAGTGGGGTAAAAAAAAAAAAAGCACATTGCTTTACAATGTATATACTCTCTAATCTCCAGATATAAGTGCAATCTACATGTCTATAAAGATATACATATAATATTGTGCATGTGTTCATATGCGTAAACTCTCAGAAAAAGCCCTGGTGGGAAACATGAATTGAGCAGAAGAGGCAAGAGATCACAAGTGGCTGTGGGGGCTCTTAACCTTTACTTATACGTCTGGTGTGAGTGTACACACAGCACACTTCTACCAGTGGCACGCCTTCCTGTACTACTTATCTAATGGAAAAAAGAGAGAGAGAAAAGCAGGAAAAAACGCAGAGGAGGAAGGGAGGGAGAATTACAAAGAGAAACACATGACAATAGAACTACACACGCCTTGACTTACTTCTTTATTTAGAAGATGCTCTAGGACTGTAAAATGTCAATGGGACATTTTTATGACAATCAATATTCATTATATTGATAAATACAAAAGTAGAAATCAATACTCAGATTTTCAACTGATAGCATGAGAAATAAATGTCATATGGATGCTCACTTCTAAAATTACAGGTTTCATATGTCTGTGTTAATAAATCAAAATTTAATTTTATTGTCTTTTCACTGATAGAACCCTAAGTCAATACTGTATTAGATTATTTCCGAAGTTGTGACATGCCTCCAATTATTCACCGAGTACACAGTCACTCAGAAAATAATACTGCTAACAAAAAGCAGCTTCTCTCTATGGTAAAATATGTAATTCCAAACCTATCCTCACTCTGTTCCTTGTCTCTTTTGATGATAAAAAATGAACATATATTCCATCATTTTGTAGATTTAATAATCACCTTGTTTGTTCAACTAAGTTAGATTATGACAACTGTTACAAATGCTCCCCAAAAAAGACATTAAAAAGAAGAAGAAAAGAGCCTCTGACCTTGGCAAAGCATTCAAGGCAGGCTTCCCGAGGACAAGAAACTTGAGGTGCCATGTGAAGGGCGCACCAGAGGTCATTTCTTGAAAGGCGGGCACGCAGAGATGAGAGCAGGCGGGTCCCGGAGGGACCCCGAGTTCTGGTCAGTGTGCTGGGAGTGGAGAGCACCACTCCAGGAGCGTGTTACATCCATGTTAATTAACTACGTCTTCTTTCTAGCCGCAGGGGAAGACATCACAGTGCTCGAACCAGAGAAGCAGCATTTTGAAAAGACTTTTCTGGTTTCAATTTGCCAATCCTACCAAGCAGCTCCATGTGTGCGTGCTTCCAAATAAGGCTGCCCCCGCGGAAGCAAATGGCACCGACGCAAAGATACCTGAAATACCTGCTGCTGTCACTCACTCAGGGCTGGTCTTCAGGTAGCCAGAAATGCTGCTGTGTCTACCCCCTCCTTCCCACCACACCTCCCCCTGAAGGCAGAAACCCTACTCACCTGTTCACGGCTATATCCCCAGGTGCCTAAAGTGTTGTCTGGCATCTTACAGATTTTCTCATGGACTGAGGACCTTCATATTCAGCTTTTAATATTCTAAACACAGATTATCCAAGATTGGTCTCTCTACTTCTACTTGCCGATCGTTCACATGAACTGGGCTGTTTTTGATCCCTCTCAACCTGCAACTGCATGGGCAGATGAAGTCGTGGGTAAACGGCATTGGGGGCTCTACCTTCCAGGAACTACAGACAGACTTTCCAAGGGATTTTCACTGGATGTTCGACAGTACAGGAATGCACATAACCCACTTTAAAGCACCTTTTATGGTGCGTACAATGCTAAAAATTAGCCCTGAAATACTATGCAAATATAGATCATTTATTTTTAGGTCAAAATGAATACAATCTAAATTAAGGGGCTAGTTACTAAGGCTGCAAAGAATGAGTGAATAAAGTAAAACAGTATTTCAGTTCGTCCTATCGACAAGTGACAAAATATATGTGCTTAACAACACATATCTCCACAGAGAGCTGTAACAACACATTTTTCCCAACAGCTACATGTCTACTAATCTAAGTATATCTATTCTTTTTTTATTTTTCATCTGTTATATAAAAACCCTGACCATACATATGCCATTGTCTCTGTAAGCTGATAAAAATTTAAGTGTATAATCTAACAAACTATTAATTTGGCCACACCATATCTGCCTTTAAAAAGAAAATAGGCGATAATGTTTTAATGATATGTGGCTTTTTCCAAATTCCAGAGACTGTACAGAATGTTTTTGGCCCAAAATTCTGAAATTAGGCATGGAAAAAAGTTATAGTGATAGAAAATAATGTTTCACCTTCATGTAGATTACAATGAGATCATTTAGAAATAAAATATGAAAGGCAAGGGTATAGGAATTCGAGTTTTAGCCTGAAAAACAAAAGAATTGTTGTATCCTTATGAATCTTCAAATACATAGAGATTTTTCACAAAAATCATTGGAATAAAATAATAGAAGAGGAAAACTGGCATGAATTACCTCATAAAGAACTGAAGTCTATAGTAAAAGAAAAAACCCTGTTGAAAACTATAAATGAGTGATTTAAGAGATCAAGGTGGAAAAAGAATGCCTTTCATACCCGATCTCATGCCTTCTTGGAAGAACATACATTAGTCCAATTTTAAATTGCCATGTAGAAGAAAATCGCATTCCTAAAGGTTTTCATTCTTAAAATTGAAATGAACTAGTTGTAACAAAACTGAATTCATCAGGACCCTAAGAAATGTCTTCTTCACATTCCCAAAGATCTAACATGGAAACCACCAGGGTTTTAATACAGCAATATCACTGTTAAAAGAAATGAGTACAGCTGGCCTTCATTATTAGTAAACTACCCTTACGCTTGCTTAATTTGGGTTTTACAAGTCATTTTCTTTACAGAGCAGTAAGTCAACTGAAATAGGTATCATAGTCGGTTTGTAATCTTTTTCACATCCAGAAAACATGAGGCTTTCAGTTCATTATTATGCAGGACTTCTAAGTCATTATTTCTCTGTGCCTCTTGACAGCGAACAAAATAAATCATATTTTATTACTGATAGAATGGCAAAAGCCACAAGGCTATGTACAACTCTCTATTACTTCTACCTTTTATAAAGGATATTTACCAGCATAGCCCTAACTCTGATATTTAATCTCCTTAAATTCTGATCAAGTTATTAACATTACCTATATTTGACTGGATAACAGCCATTCTTCCATATTTTAATATTGAGGGGAAAAAATTAACATGGCAACCTCTACATATTACTCATTTTCATTCCCTAAGGCCCTCACTTTCTATATTCAAATACAAAGCACGTAAAACCCAAGCAATGTTGGATCGGGGCAATTCAAATACTCATGCATATGAATCCTAACAGCATTAATTCCCATTCTTCCTTCTTATAAATGAGGGTTCTGCATCATAGGAACTCTCACCATCCTTCTAAATGTGTGTGTCTTTAATTCCATATCAGCCCTTTTGCCAGTGTGCCTGATTTCCATGATCAAATATTAGGTTCCCCTTCTGCACCTTAGGGTTGTAGCTACCCCAGAAAACCATACTGCCAGCATGTCTTTAATGTCTTATTTGCCAAAAGATCCTTTGGGTATGAAAAATATTCAAAAATGACCAAGAAATTCTATGCAATTAAGGGAACACTATAATGGTACATACGAACATTATTTGGAGTTTTAAAAAGTGAAATTAATCTATAAAGCAAGACTAAGGTTTTGATGAGAAAGGCACGACACAACTATTTTCTACTTTATCCTCCTTATTGGAAATCAGACTCTGCGAGCAAATGGCTTATTAATAGTTCAGAGAGTTTCCTCATTTTCGGGCAGCGGATGGTTAACACACTCACACGGACAGTGCCGGACTGGTGTTCCACAGCCCCCCTTACAGGAAACGAGGCCCTGATGTCCCGTGTTTGCCAGTTTCTGTGGTATAAACACTTCCACCACGACCAACGGCAAGCCACTAATGGAAGGCCAGTCGCCTCACAAAATACCTGCAAATTTAACAACTGGCCCGTATTGCTCAGGATGAGCTGGCTCCAGCCCACCACTTGGACACTCGAAACAGCTCGTACATGCAAATAAGTTGCTACATATTACACAGACAAAAAGAAAACTTACATATATGTCTTAACAAATCCGTCTTTTCAGAGCATATGGTAGGTTTTTCTAGAGGTCAGATTTTCAGTCTACATACATCTCCTCCCTTTCTGATCACATATCTTACTATCGTCGTTTCTGAGGTCCCTCAGGGAGTAGTAACATCAGCGGTTTGGAAATGCATCAGCTTTAAGCATATAATTAGCTATGGCCACATGTTTGCTGCTTAAAATGTAGCAGGTCAGATTTAAAAACACAGAGAGCAGACCTCTAACAAATTTCATGGTGTGATCTACCTGTCATCTTTCACGAAGTTCTTACGTGGATGCGTGTTGGTGGATGAATACTGGACTCCCTTGGGTACAGACTCACACACAGTATTCTATTCCAAATACAAAAATAAAGCATTTCAGTGTAACATTAACCCCGCACATTTAATAAGTATATTTTTATTTACACAATTTATTTTCTTCTGCAATGGTACATAATTCTAAAGTGAAAAGTTGCCAGAAGGGATTGTCAAATATTCCAGCCATCCACCTACTTCATCTGAAGTTGAATAGCACATACCCTTGAACAAAGGGTCTCAGAAACAGAAGAGCAATGAGCTAGCACCAAGAAGGGCAAGGAATAGCTGTAGACAAAGCCAAACCCCATCCGCATGTACTATCATGTGACCAGCACCTTCTCGGGCTGAGCAACCTGACTATCGAGTGCTCTCGTGTGCTGCAGGATTGAGAGTTAACTGGCACCCCCACCAGAGAGAAATGTGGCAATGGCAATGGAAATGTTCAAGGGCTAGGACTTTCTCCCCCACATTTCCACTTCCAGGAATTGCTTTCGGAGATAAACTCCTACTTATGTAAATGGGTGTACATGTAAGGACACTCAGGGTATAGTTCGTAATACCAAAATCAAGACAACCTAGAGGTTCCCAAGAGGACCCCTGGAAATATTAAGTCTGGCAAAGTCGTACAGAGGAATAAAATGCAGCCTTTGGAGGGGACAAAAAAAGACGCAAGTCCTGAAATGAAATGAAACAGGTAAAATGAACTGAAATGAAACGAGTTGCAAGATAAGTTGTTAGTGGGAAAATACCTGCATAAAAAATGAATACAGTATATTACCATTGGAGTATACACAGTATTTATAAATGTCTGTAAACACAAAATATCCATGGAAGGATCATAAATACCGGTAAGAACGGCTGCTTCTGAAGATGCCAATCCTTTTGTATCATTTAAATATTTTATAGCACCAACAGATAAATAAATTTTTTAAATTGAAAATACCTAGAAAGATCTGTCACAATATGTGAGTTGCTTAGGTCTTAAATGATTTGGGGCCTCATAACGTGTTTTTTCACAAGAAGACTTAACAACCCAGCATAATTGCATCTACGCCTTCATCCATTTTTGCAAATTGCTGTCCCGCTCATTCTTCTTCTAGAGTCCTTTCTCTTCTCCTCTGCTGAGGTGACCTTTGAAGCCAGTATCCCCAAAGTCACTGTGACTACTGCACTCTGTATTCGGGACTTGAGAAAAGTAAAGGTTATTTCTGACTCGAGGAAAGTTCTAGAACTCAAGAAAAATTGCAAGGAGTTATGATATACGGTAACACACAATATGTTACAGCCTGATAGGATGTATGTTTCCTGACTCCAACATCATCACTCTCACTAACAACTTCACATTAAAAAAAACAGAATACACATTAGTGCACGTGTGTGTAGAGAGGTGGGTGGGGGGAGACAGAATAAAAGTGAATGATGCCAGAAATATCAGTTACTTCATTTTTACTAATCTTCTTTTTTTCATGTCAACACTTGCCTATGCCCAATATTTTTCACTAAACCCCATGTTGACATCTCAAAAATGAACAGACAGTCAGTTAAATCTACCAGTTAAGAAGCTTATCTGGTTGTCCAACCCTGGCAAAGTACATGTGGAACAAATGGAATCGTAGAAACCTAGCCCTGGAGGAGTTTAAAGTCTTAAAATAGCAACCACGTATCTAAGAGAATTTTGGAGTGGCAGATTTACACTCAATTTCCCTGGGAACAAGAATGCTCTCTTTTTTATTTTTTGCAAAGAAAGTACAAAATTTATTTATCTAGAAGTGGCACTTATATACTGGATTCTTCTTATACCTTGCAATCTTTAAAAAAACAATATCCAATCTGCACCTAAACAGAGCTGTTGCCAATCCATACTATGGGGAAAATTACTAGCACAAAAAGCTGAACTCATCAACCAAAGCAGATGCTGTTATCAGTCTGAGAAATTCATTTCTAAAAAAATACTGTATGGCAGTTCTGTTGTTAAAGTTTTTGAGGTAACTCCATCCTGTGTTCCACAGTGGCTGCACCTATAAGACCCAGCGATCTCACCTCTGGGGATTGACCCAAAGAAACCAAAAACACTGATTTGAAAGAATATATGCACCTTTATGTTCATTGCAGCATCACTTACAATAGCTGAGATTTGTGCACAGCCCAAGTGTCCATCAGGGAATGAGCGGATAAATATTATATGATTCACAGAGATAACAGTTTAGTCCATGGGTGTGGAGTCTGCCTGGCTCGTGTGCTTCCCCATCTGCCTACACACCTGTGTCCCTGGAAAAGTTCATTGCACTCCCTCTGTCTCAGTTTCCCCATCTATAAAAGGTGAATGATAGTACCAACAATGAAAAGATGGTGTTAAAAGTACATGAGGTCCTACAAGAGAATAAAATAGTATGTGGGATATAAAGAGAGCTCAATCAATGTTACATATTATCGTATCACAAATACCCAGTGCTCTAACATGAAACACATTTTAAAATCCCACTACATCACACTAAAACGTTTTTGCACAGCAAAGGAATCTATCAACAAAGTGAAAAGTCAACCCACTGGATGGAAGGACATGATCAGTGATACATCTGATAAATGACTAACATCAAAAATGTATAAAGAACTTCGAAAACTCAACACTAAAAAAAAAAAAAAAACAAACCCGAAAACCAAAAACCAATCCCATTTAAAAATGGGCAAAGGACCTGAATAGGCACTTCTCCAGAGAGGACATACAGATGGCCAATAGACATATAAAAAGGTGCTCAGCATCACTAGTCATCAGAGAAATGCAAATTAAAGCCACAATGATGTATCAGCTCACAGTTGTCAGAATGATTACCAATAAATCAACAAACAACAAGTGCTGACGAGGATGTGGAGAAAGGGGAACCCTCGTGCACTGTTGGTGGGAATGCGGACTGGTGCAGCCACTGTGGAAAGCAGCATGGAGATACCTCAAAATATTATACAAGGAACTGCCTTATAACCCAGCGATTCCACTTCTGGGAATTTAGCCAAAGAAACCCAAACACTGATTTGAAAGTATATATGCACACCTATGTTCACTGCAACACTATTTACGATAGCCAAGGTTGGGAAGCAGCCCGAGTGTCCATGAGTAGGTAAGTGGGTTAAAAAAAGCAGTGGTACATTTACCACATTGTGGTGCATCTACGGCCATTGACTTGGCTGTAAAAAGAAAGGAACTCTTACCCTTTGCCACAGCATGGATGGACCTGGAGAGCATTAAGCTAAGTGAAATAAGTCAGTCAGAGAAAGACAAGTACCATATGATTTCACTCATATGTGGAATCTAATGAACAAAATGAACTAACAGGCAAAATAGTGACAGACTCATAGACAGAGAGCAGGCTGACAGCTTTCAGTGGGAGGTGGGGAGGGGCGCATTTAGAAAAAAGGAAAAAACTTGAAAGTTAAGGTACTATAACATTGTGGGTATTTTTTTTTTCCAAACTAAAGGTACCCTTTCTCTCCTTAAAAATTAGGGTGGGGAAAATAATGTATGATGTTTACCTGGGCCAGCTTTACGTACAAGCTTTATTCTCTAGATTACTAATTCACATGGCAGAGAAATATCTCAACATTAGTCTCAATAGGACAGAACTTACATGGCACCTTACAGCATGTGCCCGGCCTGAGTGCAAACACGGTGACAGCCAGGCGCTCTGACCTCGCTTTTGTTCGGTACAAATCTGAAGAAGTAAGAGTGACAGTATAAGGGCTGGGAGGTAGCACGTGCCCGGCAGCACGCAGAATGGCTTTCCTAAAGGAGAACACACAGGAGTTGGTCACCATCTACACAGAGGCCATGTGCCAGGCATCAAATAGAAGCCCAAGTCACTGTGGCCATTGGGTACATTCAGTATACGTGTACTGAAAGCCCATGTGTGCCGGGTGCTGGGGGCTCTGCAAGGATAAATAGGGCACGACCCTGCCATCCAGGAGCTCATGGATTGACTGGAGACTGATCAAATATATCAGGTAGTCATATTTTACTTTTGTAAAACAGGCTAGAAGATAATTACTGCTCCAGCATGTTAAAATCAAATACTGCACGATGTAAGAGAAAGTAAGAAGAATCCCTGCTAACTGCATTCCTTCTTAGAAGAACAATTGGATTTCCAACCTTTGTTCACAGGAGAGCACCTTAAAACCACAACAGCGTGAGAGTCTATCCCATTTTTCCAAATGAAACAGAGGAGTTTCCTGTAGTGATTAGGAAAGGAAATTATCATGTCTATCCTCCTGAAACCAGTACTGTAGCAAATCAGACTTAGTAGTAGTCCCTAACAAAACGTTCTTATTGTTTATCGTGCTGAGTAAAGAGTTCTTACGCCCTCCCAAACCCACGCCCATACCGTGTTCCTTGACCTCAGAAAGTGCATGCTATGTATCAGGCTTGTACTTCCCGTGACAGGAAATCGGTCCACTGTCCCAGAAACAGGGTCTCTAGACTTCCTATCCGATGTTTGTGATGGAGTATTAAAGTCTTCGTTCAAGTTCAGGATTTAGGAAACAGCACCTTCAATGCTATACCTATGTCATCAGGAAAGATTCACTGTATCCTAGAATCAATATGTATAACAACTAAAGAAACACAGAAGTTCAGAACTTCAATGCCATGTGGAGAGAGAAACAAGCTTTCAGCCTTGTTTTTAGAATTATTACCTTGTACTGAGCAACTTTAAGTAAAGCAAAATCTGAGGTAGCGTCTACTCTTGTAGGAAAACTATTTCTGGAATTCTCTTATTTCATCAGCAGTGGCATTCCGGAAAGACAGGTGTTGGCTCATACCTCTGTGCTGCAGGGGAACCCGCCGGCTGCAGGCGCAGAGCCGGCCAGGCAGAGCCGCGAGGCGGCTGTGTCCTGGCTGCTCACCAGCTCCGTTAGTACGGCTCTCTTGTGCCACGCTTTTAAATACCTTCCTTTTACAACTAGATTTTGATTTTTTTCTCAGGAACAGCTAAATCTCTGTTGAGCTACCAAATCATATTTTATAACTTGGTGTGTTCTGCCTTCCTACTTTTTTTTGCAGCTGTTACTTTTAAGAGAGAGAACATTTTGCTTTACAAATGAAAATGGAGGTTTTTATTTAAAGAAGGAATGTTTCTGCTTGTTGTCAGCTGGGCATCTGCTATATTGTTTTATCACCTCAAACCTGCTTAAAACATCTTCATACGCAAACTGTGCAGCAGCACAGCAGTTTAAATGTTCAGAGTTACGAACCTCATAGAAAAGACAGAAACTACAACATAAACCAAGTCAGATAACCGAGGGCACAGAAAGCTAAGTTGGTTCCACCTTTTCTCCAGCTGGAACCACTTATGGCACCATCTCTGCAGTTAGTGAAAAGGGCTCACAGCACAAGTTGTTCTTTGAGCCATCCATGGCAAAAAACTGTGCCACGCTATCAGTGCCATTTTCATCAAAATATTTATGTCTATTCATACATATCGTGCCCACTTTAACAGGTTATGTTCCTAATATTTCACCAGAAAGTTTATTAACATGTGGGAGCTAAGATAATTTAGGGTTAAATCCAATTCCCTAAGGACAGATGCATGTTCTATTTGCTCGAACAAAGGTCAAATGAAGCAACTTTCAAAACCAGAGTTGCTCAGTTTGGGGGGGAGGCTTTCATAGGGCACGATCTTCTATTTAACAGAAGAATCTGCCTTCCTATTCCCTACAGAATTAGTGTTCATCCACTGGTATGAGAGAACAATTAATACTATATAATAAATAAATGACTGTAGTGAAGGAAAAGGTGCCTCATAACCCCTGTTTCAGAGCCCTCTCTTCTTCCCCTCCCCTTTCCATGGGGTACCTTTACCTGCCCTCCACCCTTTACCTGCTTTCCTCTGGGCTCCCAGTGCCTTCATCACTCCATTCCTCACAGTGTACTGAAATCACCCACCTATCTGTCTGTCTGCACTACTCTGGGTATATACCTCCAGGGCCGGGAAACTGTGGCTGCTATTCTTTACCCGAGCAATTAAAAATGAATTTTACTGACCTGAAATGACGTCAGTTAAAAGAGCCAAGGTAGGTAAGAGCTTCAAAAGGAATTCACAAAATTGCAAGTGCTTCCTATAAACATTCCAGTGGCACAATTTATTATCCAAAGCCTCCATCATACACAGGTCATTCCAAAGGTGGTACAGTTTGATGGCTCTATCCCTAGGCCTGACTTTTAAACTAACTTGCTCTCTATCGATGTATCTCCGAAGAAACGCCACTGCAATGGAAAGTACTCCTTGTACGTAACCGCTCTACACTTTTCAGGTATTGTATTTGAAAACTGCCATCAGGGAGAGCTAAACTATGTCCCATTCAAAAAAACATTTTGATAGACATATAGTTATTTATAGTAGGTACTTCGTCAGGAGAAAAACGAAAGCAAAGAACACATGCTCCACCCAACAAACTCTGGTGGTCTGCACTCTCACAAACTCATTCCACTGACTTCAGCCAATACGACGTTATCAGCTGCCATCTTTCAAAGAAAATATAAGGGGGTCCTTACATTCCATGATTTAATTTTGCTGGAATGCCTGCTGCCCCCTCAAAAAAAGTTTCTATATTTCTAATCAAGAAGTAGTCAAGTATTTATTAAGTCCCTACTATGTGCAAGCCTTGTGCTCTGGGGGGTACAAATATGTATTAAAGTGCCCTCAGCTTTCACAGAGGTAAATTTGGGAAACCGAAATTAAGGGACTCATTTTAAGTGACTCCAGACAGTCTAAGTAAAAGTCCCGAGGAGAAGGAATTTGATCAATCACCAAATAAATAGGCCAAGGAAGGAAACAGGGAAGAGGTAGCCTGGGACAAATTCATGAAAGAACATGTGAGCTCAGTTGGGTTTTACCTGGTGGAGAAAAGGGCGTAGACAGACGAAGCACTGTCATGAGTGAATACAATGAGATGCAGGAAAAAAAGTTCAGGAAAAAAAGTTAGTGGAAAAGGTTTTATCAGACCAAAATTCTAGAAGAAGGGGGAAGTAAGTTAGAAAGATAGTTTGAGTTCTTGAATGCATAACCAAGCTGTCATACCAAGGTTGAAATTTATTTTGAAGCTACTGATAGTTTAAGGCTTCCACTTGAAGCGGTGGTTCTCCAAGTGTGGTCTAGGGGCCAGGGGCATCGGCACCACCCGGGCCCTGGCCCCATCCCAGACCTACTACGTCAAACACTCCCAAGTGAGACCCAGCTTTGACCAAGCCTTCCGGCTGATTCCGATACACACTCAAGTTCGAGAAGCACTGGTTTAAGCAAATTGAAATAATCAGAGTAAATTAAAATAAGGCGATGTATCCATTGTACATGCTGACAGCATGTACCACACAAAATGTGACCTGCGAGACAGGCATGAAAGAGAATTTTCAGAGCCAATTTCCAGAAGACTGAAAAGAAGAGAAAGTAAATGTTTTTTAAAAGATCTACTATGTGACATTTAACAGCATTTCAAGATCACCTTTTAATGTTCTATTAGAGCCTCTCTCTTAGAAGCTTATCATAAAAGGAAATTAAAAATGACTAAATCTTAGAGTGGAGATTACAGCCTACTTGGTTTTGCTCCTCTTCTGAATAAGAAGTAGGAAGATTTCTCATCATGATACACGCATCAGGAGGGAATTGGACAAAAAAAGAAGTAACATTTACTGGAGACTTCTCTCTGTCAGGCCGTTCACATGCATTACGCCATTTAATCTCTGCAAAAAAATATCATGAACCAGCCTATGTTATTGCCCTTTTATATAGATAAGAAAACCAGGGTTCAAAGAGGTAGGAAAACTTGAAAATAACCAATTTGTAAGCACAAAACAAGGAATTAAGTTCTTTTGCTTCTATATCATACCATCTGCCAAGAAGCCCAGAGATTCCCATAAAAACAGAGAATTCGTATTATTCCCAGTTCACTTGATGTTTGAGAGATTCTTTAGAGGTTTTCATATTGTGAACGCAACAGGGATAATATTTTACAAATGCTTAACTGATTGCATTTTGTTTGCCCACTACTTCATTCTTTTCTCGCCGGCCGCCACCTCCAGGGGCGTGGGTGTCCGGTGTTGCCTGACCTCCTTAGGAAACAGAAGTCTTCGGTCCTGGCTGAAGGGCTCGAGGTCCAGCCAGGATGAAGAAAGGCAGCAAACCCACCCCTGCCCCAGGGGTCTAGAGAAGAAGGGAGGTGAAGGGAAGATCATGGTTCCCCCAGTTTCCCAGTCTCTCCTCCCTGAGCTTCACATCAATACAGAAAAGCCAAAGAAAAGAGGGATTTCCAGCCTAAATTCTGTTCAGGAATCTGTGAAGAGGTTGCTTGGTGGGCTCCCTGGCAAAGACCTTCAGGTAAACTTGAAGGTACAGAGTGCTCAGAGGGAGGGCTACACCCAAGTCAGGCTCTCGGCACCCTCCGGGGGAGTATCAGAAAGCACCGTGCCACGACCCCACCTTAACAAGTGATCGAGGTTACAGGGTGGCCAGAGGGCAGGGGAAGGCCTACCGGGCCATAAAGGCCATTGGGAGAGCACTACTCCAGGAAAAGGATCCACCATGTCACCGGGTCCTTCCCAGGTCGCACAAGACCAGATCACAAAGTACACTAACCACAGACATCAGCATGTGGGCCAGCAGGGCCCTGGAAATGGGAGGAGCCCAAGGAAACTCACTAGGCCCCCTTCCCCAGGAAGACCACCCCCTTGTCACTCCCCATGCCATCAAGCAGCTGATTCCTTAGTTATCTATTATTTATTATTAACAGACATATTATAGACTTTACTATAACCAAGACAGTATCCTAAGAGCTTCATGTTAATTCATTGCATATGGTCACAATAATGAGCGGTAAAGACTATGCTTATCCCTGTTTGCAGATTAAAAAAAAAAAAAGGAAAAGAAAGAAAACTTAGGCACAGAGAGCTACAAAAAAGGCTCAGTAGTAGAGCCAAAGCCATCGCTGCTTAGGCACCACAGCACACCGAGTACCCCACACGTTTCACGGTTACCTAACAGGCCTCAGCTGGTCACCCTGAATTTTAAATTCGATCGCACTATTCTTTTTTCTTGTCACCCCACAACCAGAGAGGCTGTGTGAGTGAGGAAGACAGGGAAGAGGAAGAAGAAAACAGGAAGAGAAGGGACAGGAGACTGCATTCCTTTTCATACCCAAGTGGCACTTTGGGTACATTTGGGTGAATAAACATGGTGGCAGTTCACAGCTTCATAAAGGTCCCTCCGGACGCCTGTGAAGCGAGTAGTTCTGGAGTGAGGAATGGTGACTCATCTGTGTGGCTGGTTTTCTCTTACCTCCTCTAGTTACCACTGGAAACTCAACAAATGAAGCGTGGCCTGAACCTAAGTGAAATCAAAAGACATGCTGTTTCTCTCAGTTTTTTTTAAACGTCCAATTCGAAAAGTATTCTTCGATTACATTTCACCTTTTCCCCACAAGTCCCCAAGAATGAAGTGCCAACCTTCTTCAACAGACCAAACCTGGGTTTGCTCACATGCCGGGAGAGCAAAGCCACCGGTCTGGGTGAGACTTCCCACCCTGACCGAGAGAAGGTCCAACCTCACTCTCAGCACAACAGAAAGGGAAGCCAAAAGCAGACTGGATGTAGTTCTAGAAGTTGAATAGCGTATTGTCAGAAACACGCTGCGCGTTTCAGATTGAAGTGAATTCACTTAAAGTAGAAGGTGTTTTCGAGGCTTCATGGGTTCCATTAATGATTTTTCTCCCTGATGCAATACAACCAAACAGGGCCACTCCTCACGGTGACATAATCCTGGTTCCTGATACACTGCACTATGGGACACATGGCCCAATGAAAGTGGCCGATGTGGGGTGCTGACAGTACTTCATATTTTTCTGAGATTTGGTTCAGTTTTTCAAATCGAACATGCCACGGACTAGGTCCTAGGCTATGGTATTAGTACAATGTCTGTAAAAAATGATTTTTTCAGGGAGGGGAAGAAAAAGAACAGTGCTTTCAATGTTCAGTATCCTTTACATCTGCTGCTCAGCTGGAAACACTGTTAAAAGGCCATTAGAACCTTAACGTAACAGACCTCGAATGCTACGATGAAAGGCAGGGAGCAATTTGCTGTTTGTGTTAGGAGTATCAGCCCCAGCCACTTCCTTTTCAAGGGCTGAAAACAGCTTCTGTCATGAGCCGTGAAAATCAATTCCACAGTAACCAGGCTGAACTGTGGCTTAGGTGGTGTACACCTCCAGGCTGGCGCTGCACGGCAGACCCTCCCTCTGGGTGCCCAGCACACCTTCCCGAAGTCCCAGAGAGCCGCTCCCTGGAAGTGCCTGCGCCTTCGAGGCAAGGGGCAGACCTGGGACTCCTAGGAACCTTCAGGCTTATCTCCCGGGACACTGGTTCTCTTGAATGCTTAATTAGGTTAAAAATCGGAATTGTCACCCTGAATGAAGATAGCTTTAGGAGATGCCGAGCTGGGAAAAGTCTGCTCTTGCTTATTTGTATTCCGTCGTGCTATTTGTCCTGATTATAGTAATTGTGAGAGAGGCTGATTTTTTCAAAATAATACTGTTTCAAAGCCTTTCCAAACATAGAGCATTTTTAAGCTTTTTTCAAATACAAGGACACACTTTTGGAAGTAAATATTTCAGAGGAACAGCGATGGTTTTGTCAAGAGCTGTACCGTATACACTAACGGTTATAAAGGTTAAAATGCACGTTTAAATGTGTACTATAGTTTTTTCAGTTATAGGAAATTGTTATTCCAGTTATAAATGCAATCTTGGTTACAACACAGATATAAGGGTGTTATAACCTATATTTCTACATATAGTAAACCCTTTGCTAACCTGAAAACCTTTGTATAATTTACTAAGCATGTTCTGGATATAAATAAATTGCCAGCTTTGGCTGGTGTGGCTCAATGGCTTGAGCATCAACCTATGAACCAAAAGGTTACCGGTTCAATTCCTGGTCAGGGCACATGCCTGGGTTGCCAGCCAGTTCTGTGGTTGAGGGTGCTGAGGCAACCACACATTGATGTTTCTCTCCTTCTCTTTCTCCTCCCCCTTTTCTGGAAATAAATAAAGTCTTTAAAAAAAGAGAATAAATTGCCACTCTTAAATCATAACAATTGGTTTGTTTATGCATGTAACTTCTTACAGTATTGTTTATCTTCATATCAGTAACCTAGGCTGAGAAAATTGATTCAAAGTTAATTTGTTAAATTAAGATAACGATTTTATAAAATGAAAAAGTATAATTTCATGTTTTTTGCTGGAATAACTAACTTAAACACTTACCTTGTTGTTTAGGCTGGAATTTAAGTGGTTTACCTTACACATATTTTCTTGACTAAAATAGAGAAGGTTGAGTTTATACAATATCCTCTCTGTTGTACAAAACGCATCATGAAGAGCTCTGATTTTAAGAAATCTCCACGGTACCTTTCTTTATAGAGGGAAAAGGTGGCAATTGAAAAGTGATTACATATAGTAATTTTGTTATTGATGACATAAGATTTGCCACTTGCAACCTATTTTGTATTCAACTGAAACTGACCTTTTATAAGAGCCATGTGGTAATATAAGGAAAATGAATATATTCTTTATTGCAGTCCTATAAAAAGATTGGCCTAAGCTTTTAACATAGTACTTGACCTCCTGGTGTCTGAATACCCTCAAGTCTGTGAAAGAATACTGAATAAGATACCACTTAATCCAATGAGTAGTAAAAGCACAATAAAAGCCTTTCACACATTAGCACTTGATAATATAAAAGTAACAGTAAACTATGTTCTCTTAGTGTGATGCAAATGTAAAGCTGGAGGAGAAGCTGTAATAGATCAAGTAGGAGTGTTCAAGAATCCCACATTTCTAGATTATTAATATTTTAGAATTATAAATTCTTATTTTCAAATGAGAGCCCTCATTATGTCGAAGATCATTTAAACATTTGTTAACCTTTTGCTGTAAAAAAAGAAATAAAACGAAAGAAAGACTGTCAGCTATTTTAACTTTACCATTTTTTAAGTTTTAAAAGGTCCCAATCATTGGAATTTGGAATAAAACAGAAAAAAAATACAGCTAAAGAACAATATTTTTTTTACTTTTTTAGGAAAAAGGTGAGGACTACCATTTTAAAATATCCATCATATCTAAAAGCATTGTAGCTTTTTTCAAGTTCATTTCACAACTGCTATTGAGTTTGAGGTTTCCAACCCAGTAAGAAAATAATAATTGCAACGTACTCATCTTTTTTTTTTTTTTTTTTGGAAAGCTCCAAAGTGTTTTCTTTGCAAAGAAATTTGTTAAAATTAAATTAAAAAAATAACTCCTATGTACCCATAGAAAGCCATATTGACAAAGAATGATAAAGATCTTACTGTGAAAGAAACTTTCCAGTATCTCCCTACAACAATGGTGAGGTTCTCTCCTGCTCCTGCAGAGTGCCCTTGGCAGCTGGCTCAGGCCCGCTTTGTTCTACGGATAGGTGATTATGGATTGAATTGATCCAATCAATCTTTCTCTTAGTTCCCCCAGTGGCAAATGTAAACATTTGAAAGAAGGTTGAGAAGATGAGATCAGAAGTACAATCTGGAGTAGCAACACATTCTGGGTGGTAATTCCTACCCAAGTTCAAGGGGAAAATTAACGCAAGATCATGGCCCAAATAAGACTGTCTACCTGACAGAAACCCATATTTAAAATTACATTCAGTGCGCCCAGAGTGTGGCTCCCAGAGACTCAAAGGATGGTGCCAGGACTAATGACATCAGCATCACCTAGAACTTGCCAGAATGCAAATGATAGGCCCTACTCCGGAGCTACTGAATCAGAGACTTTGGGAGTGGGGCCAGGTGTTTGTGTGATTCTGACGGGACATAAAGCCTACGCTGCTCGGCTCTAGATAGCTGGTTCTCCTCCCTGGGTGCACATCAGAATTACTTGGGAGACACGGGGAGAGAGAGAGGGAGGGAGAGGATCCTGTCCCAAACCAATTAAGTCAGAATATCTGAAGATGGACCTCAAGTCTAGGCATCTTTTTTTAACATTTCACACAATTCCAGGATAGCCCTGGCTCCTTCCATCAGCCCTCAGTTCTTTGGGATTCCCAGATTATGAAAATTAACCAGGCCATTCAGTGTCCATCCACTTCTGGAAGGGGGGACGGCTGGTCCAGGTCAATAGCCACGGTCCCTTTCCTTTCTCTTCCAGGCTCGGGCTCAGGAAGCAACTCTGGAATGAGAAAGGCAATGCTCTGGGTGACTTCTGAGGGTAGTCTGCATCATCAGGGAAGACACACACACACACACACACACACACACACACACCTGAAGAAATCACCTCTTTTTGTGCCTCTGGCCATTACAATGAGGCTTTGGCAGCAGTCGTTTCCATAGGGGAGCTGACCTGGGGCCCTGCTGATACCGTGAACTTCCCACTTTCTCACTCCTAGAAGCGCTCTACGCTGGGACTTCTTAAGTGAAATGATGGCTTTCCCTGAATGTGGAAGCCTGTTGATTCAGGATTTTATGTGACCTGCTGCCGAAAGTATCTTAAGTGACAGTTATTTCATGCAAGAGTTTTAATACCTTGCCTTCTTCAAACTCTCTTATTGAAATTTCTACATAGCAGAGTAAAGTTTTAAAATTCTATCTCTTTTGGCCTCCCTTCTCTGGTGAACTCTTTCGCCCCTGCCTTTCCCCTCGCATGTCAGCCCCTAGCACCTCCTGCTTTAGTACCTCACGTAGCCCCCTGCTTTTCTCCTCTTCTCCCCCTGGGCGTTTCAGGATCTGCCTTCTCTTTCATCCATGAATCCCGGGTTTGTAGTGTTTGACCAACCCAGAACAAAACTTCCATCTTGTCACTTCACTGCCAAGAACCCGGGATGATAACCTACTTCCTGCCAGATAAAATCTAGGGTTTCCCAGGCCCATCAAAAATCCCACCCCACTCTCTCTGGTGAATATCATTTCTCACAGGTTCTTAACAGACCCCTCTCTGTGCGGTCCTATCCTCCACACGCACAGTTCGTCTCATGCATGGAACCCACCACGAATGCCTTCTTCTTTGATGCCCCTTTGTCAAATGCTATTACATCCTTCAAGGTTCCTGCCATGGTTAATTTTATGTATCAATTTGACTGGCCTAAGGGATGCCTAGATAGCTGGTAAAACATTATTTCTGGATGTGTCTGTGAGGGTGTTTCTGGAAGAGATTAGCATTTGATTCAGTCTAACTAGTGACCAATTGGTTAGGCATCATCCAACCCATGGGGGGGGGGGGCGCTCAGATAGAACAAAAAGGTGGAAGAAGGGGAATGTCCTCTCTCTCTTCCTGAGCTCTGATGTCCATCTTTCCCTGCCTTGAGACACCAGAGAATCTGGTCCTCAAGCCTTGAACTCGCAGACTTCTACCAGTGCCCCTCCCCCACCCTCTTCTCAGGCCCTCACCCTGGAGGACTGAACCAATGCCACCACTTTCCTGGGTCTCCAGCTTGCAGGTGGTAGATCACGGGACATCTTGGCCCACATAACCTTGGGAGCCAATTCCCATAATAAATCTCCACTTATATCTTCAGCTTGAGACAGATGCAGAAATATTCATCGATCTTATTGACACTGTTTCTCTGGAGTACCCTGGTACTTTCCCAATTAAAGTTTACCTCGTGCTTTCAGCAAGGTCCTAGAGACCACCACATTCCGTGATTCTGGTCTTTAGAAGTCACCATTGATATTTGGTACTTACGACCTGGAAACAGCATTGTTTCTGTCTTGGGGAGTGGAGTAACTACCGAATTTGCCATGTATAATGCACACCCATGGTTTTGGCCCAAACTTCCAGGAAAAAATCTTTCGCCTTAATTTTTTTAATTCAATTTTTAATTACTTATGTTTAGATACTTGTTTTTTTGTATTACAAAGGGTATTATTTTGCATACAGATATTGCTATTGCTTTTGAGAATTATGCTTATAATGCGTGAGCATAAATAAAAGCATTAAGAACATTTATATAGATACAGAATTAGTACTACCCACGGATAATATAATGTGCATCCTTATTTTTCCCTCAGAAATTTGTGCAAAAAAGTACCCATTATATAAGCAGGAAAATACAGCAATTCATTTTTCATCTTGGTGAAAATTTTTAAGATTGGTTTTTACACTGCCACAGAAAAAAACCTGTGACATAAGTTTCAAAATGGGCACAGCTGATTCCAGACATTTCGATAATTCTGCATATTTTGAGGGTTAACAATTTCACCCCACCCTGTCTGGGAAACCCCTTTCTCTCAGTCACACGGGTATTCTTAAGTACTCTGTAGGCTTTACGATACTTAGTGTGGGCTCCACTACAGAGCACACGTAAACTACGTCAGGGCATTTGAATGGCCTCGTAAACCAAATGAATGTTTCTAGGACACTTCTCTCTCTCAATGTCTCCTCTCTTTCATATTCACACACACACACACACCAGTTCTGCTCATTGTCAATCACCTAGTAGATACCCAATAAATAACTTTAGATTGATTAATAAAGTCTTTTGGTGGTATCAATTTTACCTCCTAAATGTTTCTTGAATCCTTCGACCTCATTTCACCTCCACAGTCACCAGTCCAGTTCAAAGTTGACATCGCCTCCTCTCCCTGTAACTGCTTTTGTTCCCTC
The DNA here is from genome assembly GCF_022682495.2 of Desmodus rotundus. Lineage (NCBI taxonomy): Eukaryota > Metazoa > Chordata > Mammalia > Chiroptera > Phyllostomidae > Desmodus > Desmodus rotundus. The sequence goes on along the minus strand of NC_071399.1, from coordinate 85,069,311 downwards.
TGATCTGTTCCCCACAGACCAACCAAAGCAACCTTTCAAAACCACGTCCGATCCTGACTAAAACACTCCCTCATCAGCCTCTTACTGCTCTAAGCTCGAGGCCAAAGTCATTGCACTGAGTTACAGGGATTTCAGGGCTGATCAAGGAAAGAGATGGGACCCGGAGGTGACAGTAGAACCTGAAGAGCTTTATTTGGGTGTAACTTTGACAGATTGCATGTGGGAGCGTGAGCCCTTCCAGAGGTAACAGGGGGGCCACTACCAGGGAGGGACACGGTTAAGGGAACTCCCAGGCAGGAGGGGAGAGGGAGACTGTTCATCCAGACGCTGTTGCTCAGCCTCAGGGTGTGGAAGGCAGCAGTGGCTTGGAGCCTTTTACGGGTCCCAGGTTTGTCCTAGAAATAGCTAGCCGATGTCGGGTGCAGTTCTGTGGGGCACACAAACAGGAAGGCTCTCTTAAGTGATTAAAAACGTGCTTCTTTGCACTGTGTTTTAAACAACCAGCTGTGTAAAAACATTTGTTTAGCATGCACAGGTGACACATGGCTATGGAGAAAAGGTAAATGCAGGGCCAATACGCACGGGTCCCCTTTGGATCCTGTACACGAGTCATCACTCACGCGGTCCTCAGGCTCTTCTCCTCCAGTGTCTCTCTCATCCTGCTCCCCTTTCACTAGCTGTTCCCCCAGGTTCTGGAATGTTCCTCATGCTTTCAGGTTCTTCTTACCATAGAGGCAATGCGTGCACCCTGCACTCTCCCCTGCCCTCACTGACTCTATACTCCTGTTTCGGAGCCCGTGGCTCTTCCTCAGAGAAGCACATCCCTAACCCTGTGAAGAGATCAGATGCTCCTGCTAAATGCTTTCGTGGTGGCAGGTGCCCTAGTGCTGCGCAGTTACCTCGGCCATCCATGGTAAACAGTGCCCCTATTTCTGCTTCCTTTCTGGGATTAAACTTCCCTGGGGCCCCATATCCAGCACCTGGCACAGTGACTTACACACAGTCGGTAAATAAGAAGTATTTATTGGATGAATGCAAAAACGATGCCTAAAGGAAACGGAGAATCGGTTATAAAAATAACCAATAACCTGGATAATGTGTAAATGTGGGATCAAGTTCCTGTTTTTCTTTGTCATAACTGGTGCATTTGTTTAAAAATGTTTTTCATCCAGGTTTATTAAAAACTCTTAAATATTTCCATCCAGGTTCATTAGGATTTTTAACCTTTTACCTAAGACTTATCACTATGAAACCCTTTATTTTATTCATAGGCCGTCCCAGAGAATCAATTATACTTTCAAATTGTACCATCACTGAAAAATGAATAATACTGAAGAAACCTAAGACACTATTTAAAGTCGAATCATGTGCCAGCTAAAGAATTTAATGGAGAAGAATTTGGTCTATAAAGGGATATAAGCACTAAGTGTAAATGACAATTAAGTGTTCTGTTTATATTGGCAAGACAACTCTAAGCCATCTTGCTGGCCTTGCTAAAAGTCTTCTGAAAGATGAGAATTAAGGGGAAAATAGTTTTATAATATAACATTTGTAAGCTTGAATATAAGTTAAGATCAAGCTAATAAAATTATTTTATCAATAATTCCTCTACTACAATGTTTAACCTAAACTCCTGTTTGTACACAAACCCAGTGACTGAGTGTTAGGTCACTTTGGTTTAAAAGAACTTAATCATTTTGAGATTTTTAAGTGTTCATAAAACTCACCCATAATTATAAAAGAAAACTGGCCACGCTCGCACATAAATTATGATGCAATGTTTATATTGCAACATTTTAAAGAATGCAATGCTGTATATTTTACATGACTTTTGATAGTGGCCTACATTTCTATGTAGTTTTAAGCAAAAAAGTACATCAGTCAACTCAAATGAACTCTTGTTCTCAATGATGACATACTATCCTCTAATGAAATCACCTACGATAACTCTGTTCACAAGGGTCATTCTAAAATTAATTCTCAGATCAAGAATTTAACAAGTGGCACTCCTAACAGCCAAGATTTCAATTGCTTTGATACCTGGAATGGGATTCTTTTAGAAAGCGAGTGACTTGACAAGTCATTAAAAAATATGTATGTGAATTTCAGCTAACCCACTTATACCTCACACTGTTCTTTGAGACGGTTTTAAAAATATCAGCCAACCAAAGGGAGGGCAAAGAAATCAGAAATCAGTGCAGCAGGCAGATAAATGGAAATTGAATAACTTATCCCCCACTAGGATATTTAGCATGTCTGTAAAAGAGTCCCCAAACACTGTTTCCCCCTTACGTGACGGGGATACCTGCATGCGAACTGAAAAAAGGTTTGTGATAATGGCAAACACATTAGGCCGGTTTGCTGGGGGAGCAGAGGGAGGGACTGCAGGTTCCCAGAGAAGCCCACCAAAGAAAGAAAAGTCCTTTTGGACAAAGGCCAGGTACACTGAAGCGTTTCACAGTCTCAGATTTGAAACCGCTCAAGGACGAAGAAAGTTTCCAGTATACCAGCACAGTACAACCGAATGTTCTGTATTGTTTAGTTTTAAATTTTCAGGTGGCATTTTAGATTTTTAAGATGAACTGCTATCAAAAAGATAGGTAAGAGTTTAATTTTCTTAATTTTTAAAATTTTTTTCCAATTACAGTTTACATTCAATATTATTTTGTTTTCATTTTTTAAGACTTTCTTTACATTAGAGAGAGGGGAAGGGAGGGAGAAAGAGGGGGAGAGAAACATCTGTCACACGCCCCAAGTGGGGACCAAAGGTAAACCCAGACACGTGCCCTGACCAGGAATTGAACTGGGCAAGCTTTCCGTTTGCAGGATGATGCTCAACCAAATGAGCCACCAGTCAGGGATATCTGGTTTTAGTTCAGGGCTACAACGTAGCAGTTAGACTTCACAAAGCGTTCCCCCTGTTATTTCCAGTACCCACCTGGCACCATACATACTTACTACAATCCTATTGTCTGCATCCCTATGCTGTACTTTACATCTCCGTGACTATTTTGTAACTATCAGCCTGTACTTCTCAACCCCTTCACCTTGTCCTCCCCAAACCCTCCTCTGTGGCATCCATCGGTCTGTTGGCTCCCTCTATTTATGTTCTGTTTGATACTTTCTTAACATCCAGTGGTAGTCCTCCAATTCTCAAAACACCTGAGACAGGTAAAGGGGCAAAGTGAATACCGAAAACAGTTATTTATTTATTTTTTCCCCTAATCTGCGGACAGAAACTTTCCTCCTCCCTCTACCTGGATGATAGCTGCCTGTAGTAAGCTTTGGTGGACTAATCCGATGTTCCGGTAGGCTCGTTACGTTGAAAAAAATCAGTGCAAGTTCTTTAGTTTCCACCTTTCATATAATCACATCTATGCAACTAAAATGACAGGGAAAATGCATAAATACATGGACAACTTAGTTTTGGTACTGTGGTCAATTCCTGAGAACATAAAATCCAAAGTCAAAGTGATTTTGAAAACTGTCAGGGGCATCCAAGCTTTTGATGGTCTCTGGACCACACTGGAAGAAGAAGAGTTGTCTTGTGTCACTCATTAAATACATTGCGACACATAATCACAAAAAAATCTCACAGTGTTTGAAGTAAATTTACGATTTTGAGTTAGGCTGCATTCACAGCCATCCTGGGCTGCATGTGGCCCCGCAGGCCGCAGGTTGGACACCCCTGCTAGATTTTGCAAATAAACAGAAAACATTCAGCACAAACTGTGAGGGCATACATGTGGTGATTGTAACACCAAGCTATATACAATATGAGACAAGGAAAAAACTGATTTTACCATGCTGTCGCTCAGCCAATGCAGAATGGCAGTGGCCATGGTTAAGTCTACGGACCTGAGTGCCTGGCTTTGAATCCCAGCATCCTCACTTTCTCATAGAGTCAACCTTGGGCAAGTTGATTGTTTAAGTCACCTGTTGCTCAGTCTCTTCATCTATAAAATGAGGACAATGATCTACTGAGTTACTAGAAGGAGTCGATAAGGCACTGTTTCAAAAGTAGGTAATGTTTTCAATTTAGTGCTGGGTGCAGAGTACTTTCTATGTAACAGACTGTTAAATAAAGTTGCATGGGTAATCATAAGTCACCGTTAGTCCACTACAAAGTTGCAATACATGACTGCAAGAAGGCTTGAAGCATAACAGAGTGGCACAGTAAGCCTCAAACAACATTTCCTGAATTGCCCAGACTTTTCAGAGGATGCTCTTTTCAGCTATGGAGTTCCATTAGAAAGAAGTGCAGAGCCATCAAGATGAGTCTGGTTGGAAATGATATAATATTACTGATGCTCAAAGGAAGACCGGGATGTTTCACACTGACCTTTGATCAGGATAACAGTCCCCACAAAGAACTTGATGATCCACTGCTCAGTATCTTCCCAGAAGACAGAGCAAGAGAAAATAAGCAAGCACACTGTGAAGGCTTTTGGCGAGATACCTGGAAACATTCTGATACCACAAGAATTACTAAGTATTAGAATGGATTGCTGAGAGGGGCTCAAGAGTCTGGCCCTTTGGGAGGTCCTTCAAACAAGGACAGATAGTGTACGCGATCTGCCTGGGATGCTTTAAAATCAAGGCTGAGTGAAGATTAATGGTGCAAACTGCCCCTGACAGCCTCCTCCTTCCCAAGCGCTCTCTGAGAGTGTAACTTTATATATTACCCGTCACAGTCCCTCATCTTTGGAGTTTGAAGAACTCCCGTTTTATCTTAGAACAGAAAAGGGGAACACTGTTTCACAATTGTGAGTTCTGAGTAAAACTTCATTAATGTTGTGATGAAACATAATGGCCTTATTACTTTTCCGTTGTTTTACCAGGCAAGCTACCTGCAAATGTCCTTCAATTAGAAACAGATTTCGGGAATCTAAATTCTGAACAGCAGTTCCTTTAAATTCATGTTCCCTGGCAGACATACAGCATATGCCATTTCTCAAGCAAACCATTAAAAGTCCAAACAAGGCACAAGATGAAAAGGAGTTTGCAGAAAGGATAACTGCCACGTACTAGATAATTATTGTAAATTGTATCAGGAACTAGGGAGGAGAGGAAGATTGTATTCATTTAATAAAGGAACATATTTCCCAAGTGATAAGTTCAACAGCAATACGTAGCACTAAGTAAAGTTTATTTTGAAAAAAAAAGTGTGTCTTTAATATACAATTATCTTACAATTGATTTCTTTTCCTACCAGATGTCCCTCTGAATCCAAAGTGATCTGTACCTTGATGATTCCAAGTCAATAGTACTCTTAGTCCTAGAAAGTGACTTTAAAAAAGTACACTCATTTTAGCAATCCATAGCGATTAGTAATCACTGTAATTGTCCAGAGGAAACCTTGTAGTTAAAAACAAAACCTGTAGTTAAAAGTATACTGAAGGATTTAGTTTAACCTCTGCGTATGTTCTCAGGAAAGTAAATGCTGACCACAGACAGAAATTATTTACACCGAAAATCTTCACCTTATAATAAGGAGACGGGCACCATGCTAGGCACGAACTGTAGCCTCCAGAAAGTCCCATTATCCACTAAAGACTGAAGCAATTTAAAAATACCGAACCGTTTTCCTCTTTTACATATCTTATCTAAAATCATGTTGGGGAAATATCTGTTTAAAAGATACAGATTGAAAAAGCCCAGAGGAGAGGAGAAAAAGTTCCTAAAAGAAGTCATCCATACTACAAACCTTTTAAAAGCTGAATTTCCTGAGATTTGGGGAGGGTAAAAAAAAAAAAAAAAGCAAAGCTGATCCTTATCAATTAATTAAAAAGAATGAAATAACAGTAGACAAAAGGGGAAGGGGAGTTGAGAAACTTAAGGAGCTGTAGGGGCAGCGGGTCTATTCACTGATTAGCAAATTAAGGAGTCCTGGACAAGGGTAGAAAAGTAGCCTTCTAATGCAACACAGGTTCTGCCTTGGACTCACCAGAGGCTGGCTGTGTCTGGCTCAGACCTGGAAAACGCTCTCTGTATATAATCCTCTCTGTTAGCGTGAAGTATGAGCTATTTTTAATGCCTAAATTCATATAAATGTATTATTTCCGCGTTAGTAAAAACCCTCACTTGTGGAGTTGGTAGATCACCCGTAATAAAATAGCAATTCCACAATGTATCGACACTGTTATGTGTAAAGATATCTGCAAAATGCTTGTCATCCATCCACCGATTCTTTGGCAAAACGCAGAAAGGCTGGTGGAAATTCTGCCTTTTGACTGGGCCATCTGAGGTCACTGAGGACTTGGGCTTCCAGTTTGAGCAGCCCGCGCCCTCGCAGCATCTCCTGGCCTTCTTGTGCCTCTCTCAGTTCAGTTCTTTCGCAGCCACAGGATTATCTCTCCCCGACACGTTTCATTCACAGAGCCAGAGAAGCACCGACTCGGTTGGAGGTAAGAGCCGGAAAACACGCACCCAGGCTGATGCGCAAGTTGTTGGAGACCAAGTGCTACCCCCACACTGGCGCCCAGAAAGAGGTTGGGGTCTCTCAAGCTCTCGATGGAGTAGTGCTAGCGGCCGGGCACGCAGGGGACACTGAGACCAATCCACTTCTGAGCCACCCGCGTAAGTTGGCTCAGCTTCCAGAAGCCTTCTTACGAGGCCGCGCTCAGGCACCGGCGCTGCACCGGGTGGCTGGGGTTTCCCCCCAGACTCAAGGGACCAAAAGCAACCGGGAAAGCACACCCCAAATCAGAAACATACAGCCCTTTAACTCCCAAACTAGCGGGAACTGCGGAAGTCTGGAGGCCGACTCCTCCGGTGGGGGCCCCGCAGCCCCGCTAGCCCCTAGCCGGAGCACCGCGCGCTCTGCCTCCCCGAACCGCTGAGTGTGTACAGCGAGAGGCGAGGGAGCTCTCCGCGTCTCTCCACCGCCCCCGCCGGCGCAAGGGCGGGAGTGGAGAAGGCGCCACTCAGACTGTGGCGCTGGGCAAACTGCGGCCGCAGTTTTTCCAAGTTTGCCCGAGCGAGAGGCGTGGGGCGGGCGCCCAGCTCGGTGATCTGCCCCAGCGCGGCGGCCACCCCCGAGTGTCCCGGGCTCCCTGGTTCGCCCGGCGGGAGCCGACAAACAAGGGGGCGCAAGGGCGCGAGAGCGGAGGAAAGGAGGGAGGGGATGGAGGACGCTCCCGCGTGTGCACACAATGAGACTGCTGAGACGCACACCTTCCCCGCGGGAGCAGCCGAAGGAGCATCCGCCGCCCCGCACGGTGGTGCTGCGTGCAGGGAGCACCGACAGAAAGTGAACACCAACAACTCAGCAAGAGGGGAAGGAGGAGAGCACCAGGCGGCCTGTGGCATGCGTGGCCGGCAAGGGCTGCAGCCTGCCGGGGCCGCGGACCCGCGCTTACCTGCGATCTCTTGGTAGGGGATGTCCGCCAGGCTGAATCCTTTGGCACCGTACGCTTGGCGGACCTCGCCGCAGCTCCGAGCCTTCACATCCGCCCCGGCCGGGAGAGACAACAGCAGCCCGGAGAGGGGAAGAATCACAGCCCCGATCCAAGAAGGCATGGTGCAACATGCAAATCCAGCTCGGTAAACCCCACGGCCCGTGCGCTCTTCACCTTGCCCCTCTAGCCGAAAGCCCGCCAGAGCCAGCGGCGCGCTTCTCGCCGCTGCCCAGCGTCACCCCCTTCCGCCAGCCGAGGGGACGAGCAGCGCAGCCCTCTGGACTGCGCTCAGCAAACTTTTATAAGCCAGATGGAGGATGGCAAGCCAACGGGGGCTGGCTGGGAAAACAGCCGCCTTGCTCCTCTAGCCCCCCAGGTCGAAAACGGAGCAATAAAAACCAGAGAGAGAAGGCAATGTTTCAGAAACCACCATGAGGGTTCAGAGCTGCGATCCGAGTTCCGAGCCGCAGAATCCTACAGCGCTGCGAGCTCGGCTCGCAAGAGTGTGCAGCGAAGGTGGGGACGCGCGCCGGCTCTCCCCGGAGGGAGGTGGACAGGCGAGCGCGAGTGTGTGTGTGCGCGCGCGTGTGTGTCGGTGCGAGCGCGGGGTTCTCGGGAATGTGTCTGCGTGGAGGTATGTGTTGGGGTATACGGGTTCCAGAGGAAACCTCAGCTTCACACAGGCTGAGGGAGCCTGTGAGAGTCCTCCTGAAATAGGGAGAGAGAAATCCTGGAGGCAAGAGGGAAGGAGAAAGGAGGGGAGAGAGAAACGTGCTACTCGGTGCACAGCCGAAATTCAGAGGCAGAGTCGAAGGGAAAACCTGGACTGGATCGAGCTCTACTTAGTAGAAGGAAAAAAAGGGGGGAAACATTCCTGTTTTCCCATTACCATCACATCCTTCCTGCTGGTCCCAAAACGCTACCTTTAATGACATAAGCAATCAAGTTAGAAACACAGTATTTTAAGTCCCTAACTCATGTTATTAAACTATATTTTTATGGGCATAAAGGACAGTGCAATTTCAATTATTGCTCTTAATACATTCATGGCCTACTGAAACCCGAAGCCAGTGTAGAGATAAACATCTAGGGGAGCCCCTCAATAGCAAAGCCCGATCCCCTCTCTATTTAACTGTCTAATTTCTGTTTGTCTGTGTTCGTTTTTGTTTTCTAAGGACAGACAGTTGGTGCTTACGTTAGAGACCCGTTTTTAATTTTTGTTTCTGGACCTGTTTTAATTTCGAGTATTCCGTAATCTTGATCACAAATCATCACGTTTAGGTTTCTGGTGTGCAGAGGAACTGGAAGGTTAAGAAGACCAACCAGAACACAGAAGGGACAGAAAGCGGGTTGCAGGAAGGAAGATATTGGGGCAAGGAGTGATCTCTCTCTTCCGTCTCCCCAAATGATCTCACCTACTAGACTTAACATTGTTTTCCAGGTTAACAGAATTCTCAGGTGGGAAATCAATTCACTTTCTTCTTCCTGTCATGCACTCAAGTTCTGTGAAATGGGATAAAAGGGAAAGCTCAGGTTTGGCTAATTTCCATTGACTTCCTTATGTTAATGAACACTAAATTCTGCTGCGCAGAAGTCCTTGTTACAACCCCAAGTTCCTGCAACTACTAAGGTAGATAAATTCAAGACCAGAAAAAAAAAAGGTTACTAACTTATGTGATCACATGTATAATAGATATTAGACCACATGTTATTCAGAAATTGCTACAGGGTAATGTCCAGATTTATGGAGCTTATTTATAAAGCCACACTGGTGATGTGTTTCTGATGATGGCTGTTGAGTATGGCCAGAATGACTCATGAAATTTAAGTGATTCACTTCTTTTTTCACCATTACAGTCATCGTCGTCGTCGTCATCATCATCATCACCCATTAGCTTCCTCCCTTCATCTCTTTAATAAGTTTTTCCTCCTAGAAGACTCTCCATTTTAAGATCCAACCTCATTTAAGCTATGGAGATGCTTTAAAAATGTTGTCTTACTTACAGAGGGACTTACACTTCTTCACAAGTCCATAGCTAAACATGTCTTTTAGAAAACAAGTCGTATTACATATTTTCTTCTCTTAAAATTTTAGCAGAACTTCTGCCTTCATTATAATTGTGCTAACTGGCAGACCTGAAGTTTCTAAACTTACTTGCCTTGAAGTCTGAAATCAAGATAACAAAATATATTCCAGTATCTCTGTAGACAAAGGATAAGATTGGTGGGGTTAGGTTTGCTGTAGCCACTCATTTCTATGATATTTGACAGGACTTCCGCCAATCTTGAGTTTCTGTCACAGCCAGGTGATCAGCATTATGCAACCCAGCGGAGGTGGTTAAGTATACACGTAACTTATCCTATCCTTTCATACTGGGACTTATAATTTACCTTGCCCCTAGCAGTGAGTAGCAAACAATGCAATAAAAAGGACATTTGAGGTGGAGGAAGACGGGGTAAAACCATAGTGTATGTGTTGTAAATTATCTAAAAACCAATCAATCATTAAGTATTTAATGAGTTTTTAGTGCAAATAGACAGCACTAGGTTAGTGCACATAGTTCCTACACTTATGAAATGACCTCAGCATGTGTGGCAAGACTAGTATATGGAAAAACTCAGAACTAAGCATAAATGGATTCGTATACTCCCATCAGAAGGAGGGAACAACTTAGGGTAGGATTGTCAAGTCTAAGTAATCTGTTTTACTGGGGCTTTTAACCCTTTCTTAGTCCACTTGTTGGGCAATGCAGCACTGTTTGAAAAAGCATAATGACACATTCCAGCTAAGGGCAGGTGCAGCCCCTAACTGAGGTATCGGAATGAGCCCTGAATGTCATGGAAGTTCATAGAAGAGGCCTGACAAGAAAGAAGGGAGCTCGTATTAAGGAGAAGCTGGCATTTGGTGTAGATGGAAAGAAAGGTTATTAAAGGAGTTGGATCTCAGGAGTAATGTTTATATTGTATGCGATAGGATAAAAGTTAGAACATGGAAGAACATCACACCAGAGGAGACAAGCAAATAGAGACAAGAGAGAGGTAAATAGGAAAAGCACACAGAACTTGGCCACAGTGGGAGAGGTTTTAGGTGACTGAGAGCAGAGTAGGAGGAGAGTGAAAGGAAAGAAGGTGGAGACCAATTTTACAGAAAGGATCAGCATGATTTGGGCTTTGCTTCAATACACACAGACCCCACCCCAAAATTATAAAAAACTCATTTTAAATTGTGAGTCTCATTGGGACAATAGAGTATGTTTGCAAGGGCAATAAAGACTCTTGTTTGTACAGAACTTTCACATTCTAGCTGCTTTTCACAACAACCTCTTCTGGGCAGAAGATGAATGGAACCCCAGAGACTGTGAGTCATAGAAAAAGACTGAGTCTTCAGGGGCAGCCACAGTCGAGGGCGAAGCAGAGTTACTGCAGCCATAGCCTGCTCCATGACCACTGGCTCTTCCTCGTTACCCTAAGACTCACTGTGTTTGGGGGCACTTTACCAACACCAGCGGTGAAACACCATTGGTCTAGAACAGTTACAGTATTTCTCTTTCTTTGTCCTTTAAACAGTGTAGGGGTGGGCACAAGGCCCTTCTAGCCAATCAGATGTAAAAGGAAGCTTTCTGAGAAACGTACTTTTCTTTATTGAAGGCAACAATGCTAGGAGCAGAAAGGTCTTTGAGCCTCAGCCTTCTGCCTTCTTACAGCTACTGTATCTGGGCATCTTGTGACTAGCCAGCAGAAGAGAGATGACTAGCAAAGAATGACAACATTAGGATGGAACGTAAATACGCAGGTTCTTGATTTCCTAATTGAGTCATCAAGCCATCCCTGGGACCATCAACCTCTAGACTTCTTGTTAAATATTCCATAAAATGCCCTATATTTTATGCCACTGTCGGTTGGTTATTCTGCTGCATACAATGAAAGCAGCAAACAGCAAACCAAAGAAAGAACAAGTGCAAGTGAAAGCAAGAGACAGGGAGGGGCTCAATGCAAATGTAAAAAGGAGAACAAAGTTAGGGAGCATCATAGAATCCAAGTTAGGAGAAGATTTTCAAACACAAACAAATCCCAGCAGACATCAAGAATGAGAAGGATGGACAGAGTGGTACTTGCATGATGATAAAGAGGCTTACTGGAAACTTACTGGGTAGATTTTAGTGAAGTAACGGAGTGAATGCCAGACCACATGGAGTTGTATATGCAGAGGGTGGAAAGAATATGGGAACTCAGGTATAACTGACTACCGTGTGGTACCTCTCTGTGGAAGGGGTGAGGTGGTCATCACGAAATGCTTTCCAGAAGCTTCTAAAACTGCAGGGAAGAATGAGAGACTAGATATAGAAAGAGACTGAAATTCCATGCAATCTTATCTGGTAGGCTGATTTTAAATAGTTCTCTTTCTTATCTGTATTTTATATGTTTTCTATAGTAAATGTGAGTTCTTTTTCAAAGTGGGAGAGTTATTGTTTTACAGTGAGTGCACAGGTCACGCAGTGAATGCAAACCTTAACATTTTGTCATGTTTCATAAAGTAAAAAGGCCTCACCATTTCCTCATATATGTAAAGCAAATGGGTGTTAATACTTTTATCAATATGATAATAAATTTGTGGTATGGATTTTTTAAAGTTTTTTAGACCTTGAAATAAAACAAAAGAAAACTACAGAATTTACCATTCTTTTGCTCAGTTATACCAATTTATGAATGAGAGACTGGATGTATTTTAGGGTTCTTTTTCCTTCTTGTGTTTAGCTCAAGGAGGACAAATAAGCTCAAATGAAATCTTGTGAAAACAAGAGAATGGACTTCAAGGGTCTATTCCACATCTCAGCTTGGCACAAATCAGAATCGCTTAGTTAACCTGCCTCTCAAAACACAGGACCTGTAATGAAAAAGCTGTCAAAAATTTAACAACAGTAGCTTTGCCAGGTGCCTGGATAATGGGAAGGTTGCTTAGTTGCAGAGAAAGAAAAAGTAAACTTAAGTGAACAATAGCCAGAATTAGTGAAAATAATGTTTTATTTTTATTTTTTAATTTTTATTTTTTATACATTTACAGTTGTCTGCCTTTTTTCCCCATCCCTCCACCCTACCCCAGCCGAGCCCACCTCCCTTCCCCGCCTCCAACCTCCCCCTTGATTTTGTCCGTGTGTCCTTTATAGTAGTTCCTGTAATGTTTTATTTTTCTTATTAAGGTTTATAGCCAACCAAATCCTAATACAATAGTCCACTTAACATTTGTGGAGCATTAAGAGTATACCTAGTACTAATATAAACCAATTACAATGATATCTTTAGGCCAACAGAGAACTGGCTGAGTTACTTAAGCTCTCTTGGGAGAAGCCAAACATGGAGAGACATATTCTTGTCTTGTCATATTCTCCTTAGACTCTGAAGCCAGAGAATCATGGGATCAGCCTAATCAGAGTTTAGCCTAATAGTTATGTCAGGGTTCAGCCAAGAGAATTGAAAGAACTATTAATTATTTAATTATACATAGTTATCATATATGCCACAAACTTAGGCAACGGAGGTATTTCATGTATTATTAAGCACTATTCGTACTTACTTGAACTATCACTAATGGTCATTAAGAAAGCATAGGTAAAAAATATGGTATGGTATTTAACAATGATTTAAAATGCCATTTTATTTTTTTTATATTTATTAGCAAGCCAGAATCTACTCTCCACTGATTCTGAGTTTCATGTCTAGAAATACACGTTGGATTATTAAGAACATTTAAATATCAAGTGACAAAATATTTACATACTTTCAAAATTGGTGTTAAGAACACTCCTAGACCTTGGGTCAATCTTGGCAAATGGAATACCATGTGCTAAGCATCATTTTATGCTATTATTAGAAAAGCTTATTATACATGAGGAAGAGAGTACCATTTTGACTTTATGGCTCACATTATTAAGAGTTACCTTCAACAATGTTGTTATTTAAAGCTCATGCGTTTTGAAGTGTTTCTGAATCATATATGTACATGAAAAAGAGTGGCACAAATGAAAATCCTATTGCGGATTAGTAAACTTGCACTTTTGTAGTTCATAAAAGATCACTTAACCTTATCTTACTGTTATAAATATGGGTATTAATGTTATGAGAGATGATTCTGTAGCTCAGCAGTAATTTGAAATACCTCGATTATTGGAACCACACGTCTTGGCAGTCATTCCTCTGGGCCGTTGGCTTTTTGAGACATGAATGGAGCCTTGCACAGCTCTCAGATCATCTGGCACCGTGAACAATGCCATTCCTGAAGGCGAGTGGGGGCACCACAGGATCCCTTGGCAGGCAAGTAGCTCTTCATGTGTCGCTAACTTTGATCAATGAAATTCCTGAACTCTCTTTATTAAAATGACTTCTCAGATTTTAGAAGCCCTGGGTTAATTAGTTATTACTTATTTCAACATTAAATAAACAGTATGATGGACTTGGTTTTTGGAATAAAAGTGACGATAAGCCCATAAAATATTACTGTTATTAACAGTTTTACTACATATAGGTCTGTGTTCTTTTAACTTCAGTTTAGAATGACCCTGCTCAGAAGGGTCAGGAAAATAATTTTGATGAGGCTTTTTTTTTTAAACCTAATATTTCTTCATAAGAAGCAGGCAAAACAAACAAGAAGTTACCTAGGTAAATTACAAAAAAATTGTTTGAGTGATTAGAAGCAGAAGAAGCTCAAAGAAAATTCAGAGGACACTAATTTGATTCCAACGTGCTGGATGGAACTTTGACGTGAAATTACTTTTATTAATAGGAGGCAATCTGAATATCCTAAAATTCAATAATCCACATATTCTAAACTTTTAATTTGGATACTTTTCTGAAAACTTCAAAATATAATGATTAAATTCATGCAATTTTATTGTAAGTTAGCATACATACTAGCAAGGAAAAGAAGAAATGAATATTTTAAATCAATTCTGCTTCATCCACTGGTACACACAAGTCAATGAAACATCTTTGTTGAGTATTATACTTAAAGCAATATTATTTTTTTATGGAAGACTGATGAAGGGGGTTAGAGGCAACATTCTTGAGGCCAAGGACATGAGTTAGCTTCTCTCTGTTCAGTGGATACAGTCACACACATCCCAGCTAGACACATACAAAGATAATTAGTTGTAAGAAAGAGGGTAGGAGAAGAGAGCCAGGTTGTATTCATATACAACTGTACAAACTCAAACTCAAAGTCCTGATGGAATCAGATAAGTAGAGTCAGCCCAGTTACGTAGCAATAACTTCATTGATAAATTTTACTTTATCCTTTGACAAAGGTTATGATGATGTCACTTAATAATTTCATTTGAAAGGCAGGATGATTCCTAAAAATACATCACTGATTATTCTGTGATGGATATCATCTCTTAGGTGAGTTACAAGGATAATGTTATATAGCTTTTCAAACTCTACTGTTCTCTTCCATGGATACCAGAAGTACAAAGAAAATCTGCTTCCTCAACTTTGTCATTACTCTGAATAATAAGTACAGAAATTAGTAACAAAATGTGTTCCCTGCTAAGTCAGGAAAACAGTTTTTCAAGGTGGCCAGACAAATCCTATAATGTATTCTCTGTCGATGCTAGTATTTTTAGTTCAGGTTTTATGCACAAGTGTTTTTTAGTTTTGATTCCTTAGAGTGTTCACAAATATTCTCATCTCCTACACAAAAGGTTTCTTAACCAGTCTTTAGCCACGCTACACCCACCTGCATCACACTTTTAAACAATCAGCAAACTCTAAGGAAAAGAGCAATAAACCATTAGGCTTACAGCCTCCATAGCGAATACAAACTAGCACTAATTTTTAAATCTATGGTTAAGAAACTAGCACAAATCTTGATCTAAGTCATTTATTGGTAAATCAAAACCTAAACAAACTTAGTTCCACTGAATTTAAATAAAACATGTTTGACCAACATCCTCCAGTTTTTGTCAGCCACAAAAAAAGTAGAATACATTTAATTTCATATAAAACATTATTTTTTCCTTGAACAATATGGTCTTATTTGTCTTCATAGCCTGAATTCACTTCCCAGCAGTGATTTCTACACTCGCCTCTATATTAACTTCACACCTTTTATTACATTTCAGGGGGAAATAATTAAATGTTTGTGCTAAAGTAAATCGAGGGCATTTTTCAAGGTACCTGGAGAAAAGAGAAAGTCTAAGCTTGGAAGCTGGAAGTTCCACCCACTAACGATTTGTTTCCAGGGAGGTGTCTAAAGCCAGCGGAGAAGCAGGCAGCAGCGCGCCTTCAGTTTTCTCGGTTTGTTTGCAATCAGAGCCAATCAATGTTGAGAACATTACTAAGCAATCCAGGGCTGTTTGCTTTTAATTGGTAAACTATCTTCCAAAAATAACATCTTCGGGCTTCACAACACCCTAGTCATGGAGCCAGTAAAGAATGAAGGCCTGTACTGTAACGGAGGACTTGTGTGAATAATGAATAGGGCTCTCTTTCCCTGGGAAACAAACCTGTCCCAGCATGCCGGTGGTAATGAACAGCATTGTGAGTCCGCATAACATGGAAGGGCGCTGCATCTGCTCCGCCTTCCGCCTTAATGGAGGGAGATACCTGGTTCTCAGGCCCCATGAAGGGTCAAACAACTTGATTTTAAATGTGGGGCGTGCTGCCTGGCTTCTGTGTTGCTTTTACAAATGTTAAGTGATGGTTTGGTGTAACAATTGAAGAGATGAAGACTCATGTTCCAGTCTTTGAGGGGCAAGACTGGCTTTTTCACAAGTTTCAAAGGGAAGGAAAAGAGCATTTGAACACAGCATTGAAGAAACTAGAATTTCATCTTTATGTTAAACTTCATGAAAGCACAGTTGAGGCATGATTCTCTTGGGCACACATAAAAAAACATAGGGTGCGCTGTGCAGTGTGTAACCCAATTTAGATATTTGTGCAAGAGGGTATCTTACAAAATAACTAATGACAAGTAAGATCTGAGATTTTAAAGTGATAATGACCTTGCAATGTGTTTAAACCTATTTGGCTTCTCCTTTAGAAAGATCATGAAAGAGCTTAATGTATTTTGTAAATTACTTCCATAATGATTTCACTTACAAAGAATATAATTTGCTAGTCTATTTTCATAATGAATGAGAGCTTAATGAATCACACATACTTCACCATTCAACAGAAATACGGAGCATCCTAGCATTGAATTGAAACATTCATTATAAGAAGTCTTTGGACCTTGGCAAGAAGATTTCTAAAGATTGTTTTTATTTTTTTATTGGTGGGGAAGCAGGGGAAGCATGTTCCTGTTCAAGCTGACTTGAAGAATTAGTTAACCATCATGTGAAATTATCGTTCATTGCAATTGGTAGCAGCTCAAATGGAAATTTTTATATTTGTGTAATGGTTATGAATTTTCAGACCACAAACTCAGGTGTAAGAAATAAAACTCCCCTTATTTTCCTATGGTGGAACTGAATTTCTATTTTAAGTCTCTCTTCTACTCACCAGCAGAAAATATAATCTTGCCAATTCAAGGTAAATTTAGTTGCATAAGAGTTTTCTCAGACTATCTCCCTTCCTAGGGAGGGTTCCCTTCCCTCTGCATGGAGATTGTGAGACAGTCAGGCATCGGTGAAACCATCATCTGGTCACTGGTCTCTGAGACATAAATAGACCTCTTTCTGGTTCCTGAGTGCATGGTCCATCCTAGGCTGTGTGGCTTCTTTTATCCCCGAGAATCCTACACATTCACCAGTGTACGGACCAGCAGTAATGGGAGCTTTCTCTCTCTCCACTTAACTCTGCCCTTCATCAATTGCACAAGGAAGGTTGGGCTGCCCACCTGCACTCTTCTGCACTCCCTCCACCTCTGCGTCCTTTCTGCACGGGCTTCACGGCTCCTAGTCCACTGCAGTACGAGGAATCACGGGCAGAAGGAAGACAGACTTCAGCATCTCCAGATAGTAGGGTCACGACACCACCTTCAACCTCTGGAGACCCTACTCTTAGCCAGGGTTCAGCCCACAGAGTAGAAATAGGGGAACTTCAACCTCTATTAGCTTCCCTCAGCTTTCTCTCTTCTCAGCATTTTTGCATAGAATGGGATGAGAAAATGACTCTTCCCTCATGTGTTCATAGTCTTTCCAATTTTTTGCTTACAGCCTAAATGACAGAGCTTGCTTCCATGGGAATTTAGACTCCTTGGAGCTCAAAAGCACTCCTTCCTCATTCAGAATACGTTTCAGCTCTTACAAAGCTAACGCTCTGCCTGTCAAGACTCCTGGCTCTGCATGAAGTTTAAGAGACTTCTTAGAAATTTAAAAAATGAGAATTGACTTGTTTGTTATCTCAATGGACAATGTACAGTAGTCCCTCCTTATCCACGGTTTGGCGTTCCACCATCAGCTGTGGTCCGAAAATATTAAATGGAAAATTCCAGAAATAAACAAGCCATAAGTTTAAATTGCCTGCTGCTCTGAGTAGTGTGATGAAATGAACCACCTGGCTCCATCCTGCCTGCCCCGGACGTGAATCATCCCTTTGTTCAGTGCGCCGGAGGTGACTGGGCTGCGGCTAAGCCACTTAGTAGCTGCCTCTGTTATCAGATGGACTGCCACTGTATTGCACCCAGTGTATGCGTTCGCCTCATTGTACTTAATGTCTCCAAAGCACAAGAGCAGTGATCCTGGCTATTCGGATATGCTGAAGAGAGGCCATCAAGTGCTTCCTTTGAGTGAAAAGGTGTGTATGTATATGTGTATGTATGTATGCATGTATGTATGTATAGGAAAAGACAAAGTATCGGGATGCAGGATTATCTGCAGCTCCAGGCATCCACTGAGGGTCTTAGAATGTACCCCCCTCTGAAAGGGGGGACTGCCATATACACTGACCAAGTGGGTGGAAGTTGTCAGGACAACAAAATATACTAGGGGACAAAAACATTAGTTAATTTCTTATAGTTCTAAATGGTTGTACATATGTCACAAAGTAACATGGACAAAAGTTTTGAAGAAAATGGTAGCTTATATTGATAAAATTTCAAACAACTTGGAAGTATTTTCCTATAAATGTTTCCTCTGCCCGTCTACAGAAACATAAGCCCAATAAGCAATGGCTGAGAGCTCCGTGTTACAGGAATTAACAAAGCCTGGACTCAGGCTTTGAGCAGCTTAGAGTCAAGCCTGCTGGGGAACCTCCAGCCACTCTGGTGAGTTAAGTAGAGCTAGGTAGGAAAAACATATGGCATATTTTCCTACTAGAGATTAAAATGTTGAGTTTATCTTGTGCAGTAGTTACTCTGATCCCCATTAAATACAAAGCACTCTCAGTCACTCACTAAAGGTAGCTCATCCCCACCTCCAGCTTCCGGGGGAGTAAGAGCCCCAGAGCCCCAAGACAGTATTTAAGGAACCCACTAAGGGTTCAGATTCTCCAATTCCATCCAGGTTGGGGGCTGGGGGTGGGAGGGGAGCACTGTTTCCCCACACACCAATGCTCTGGACACCTCTGGGAGGCTTACAATTCACCTCAATTCTAACGCTGACTATGAGAAAAAAGTGTCAGATCCCTCAGGTTCAAAGCCAAGTCCCACAAGGTTAAGAGCCAGGTCCCAAAGACAGCTCCTCCCCTTCAACTGTCCATCTCAAACCCAGGTTGTCACCTGTGATTCTGACTGACTGGCTATAGATTGGAGGTCCCCACAGTGCCCTCCTTGCTTCTAGAACTCAAAAAAACCTTTCACTCACTAGATTGCCAGTTCTTTACAAAAGATATTGAAGGATATGAATCAGTAGCCGGATGAAAAGACACATAGGGTAAGGTAGGGGAAAGGCATAGGGCTTCTGCGCCTTCTCCGAGGGTACCGCCCACCCCCACCTCCATGTGTTCCAACCTGGAAGCTGTCTGAACCCCATCCTTCTGGGTCTTTATGGAGGCTTTGATACATGTGCGTGATTGGTTAAATTTTTGGCCATTAGCTATTGAATTTAATTACCAGCCCCTTCTCCTCCCTGGAGGTCTGGGGGGTCAAAGGGAAAGTTTTGCCCCTCTAATCACTTAGTTCTCCCTGCAATCAGTCCCTTTCTTAGGGTGGGGTCCACAGCCACCTCATTAGCATAACAGAGATACCTTTTTTGCTCTTACACTTAGGAAGTTCCAAGGATTTTAGAAGGTAGGTACCAGAACCTGGATGAAGACCAAATATGTATTTCTTATTATAAACAACAATATCACACTGTCTTAAGAAGATATGAGGGAATTAAATCAGTCCTTTTGCTATGTGACGTTCTAAAATATGAAGTGGCAATCCTGCGGAATGATTTGGCATGCACATGTGTTTTGGCCTTTAATTTGAAATAACACCACCACTTAAAATTGGAAGGTATCACAAAAGAAATTGCAATTTTGTATTTTCTTGAAGCCTCTAAAGATCTGGCAGAATAAAGCCCACATTTGGCTGGAGCTAAGGCAAGTCAGCGAGCCTCTGTTAGGTTTTGCACTCAAGTCTGGCAACCAGCCCTCTCCCCGTCCTGCCTCTGCCTGTCCATTTCACACATTAAGTTTTCCTGCCTACACCTTCACCTTCTCAAAGTGTGAAACCTGATGGTTCCAGAAAGGCGATTCAGAAAGCTGAGGCAAAGAAAGCGGTTAGAATACTGTGAGATGCACAGCGGACTGAGATGGGGTGTCACAGAGGAACCATGCCACCTGCCACCTCTGTCTTCATCTTGTCCCTTCAGGCTAGAGCAAGGGGTACCCTGACCTCTTGGTCTTTGCATGAATCGCAGATGATTTTTCCTGCACCTGCATCTCAGCGTCAGGCCGTGCCAGCATGCCCCCAAATGGTCTCTGCCATGGCAGCTGTTCTCAGGCCCTTGAGTTGGATATGAATCACTAACTGTAGGCACAGGCTGAGGCCCTTGCTTCTCCCAAAGGGGACAAAAGGAAGCAACTCTCCAATAAACCATAGTTAGCGCAATCATCTGGTCAACCCCACCTCTGTGTGTGTGTGTGTGTGTGTGTGTGTGTGTGTGTATGTGTGTGTGTGTGTGTGTGTATCTGTATGTACATGCATATGTGCATGAGTGAACAAGCAAGGGAGGGTGTGTATGAGTTTAGAGAGCACCTCCCATAGGAGGAACCAGGTCAGGGCCCATGTCTGACTACCTTTGAGTTGGAGCTCCCCACCCAGAGAGATGGCCCAGCAGTCCCAGTCAACCCAGGAGAGAGACTGAGAAAGTTTTGAAAAAGACACTTCAAAGCCCAGGTATCCTGCAGTGCCAAAAAGTGCGGAGGGGAGGGGCTCTGCTTGTTCCAGACTTTAGGCAATAATGCTTATAGCCTTCCGTGTGTGCGTTTGCCGCGGGCACTGGGGGTGTTACGGCACTTTTCCTCACCGTGTCACTTCAACTCCTCGATTTATTTTACTGCTTTGATTTCTCAAAATAGACTATTTACTTGGCCATTCCTTCACATAGGACATCTATCAAATACATACATATGTATAGATACATATACACACATACTGTGCAAGAAACATGTTATGAAATTGTGTGAAGAGGGGCTGGTCCCCCGCCTCATGAGCCTGCAGTGTGGTGCCCTACTGAGTCAAGGTCCCTTAGAGTTTACTTTAAAAAAAATAATTGGATAAAAAGGGAGAGTCAGAATGGTAGAAGGCCTCAAGAAGAACAGACAGGTACATAGAGAGGCCATGGCTTTAATATTTTTAATCTCAGGCATACTTAAAAAGTCTAGGTCTTACTATTATTTCTTTAAGGAATACCACTTCGATCCAATTAATTTGTATACTATGTATTTAATGTAGATATGGATCACATTATGATTTATGCCTTAGCGGTTGACGATTGGCTGCTTCATATAACTTTCCTAAAAGCTACCGAAGCAGGGGTCTGTGTACACTTACGAAGGTGACTTTGGGGCACTTTAATTAAAGGATTAGTGGCTCAGAAAACCTCATAGGTTTAATTTTGTTTGTTAAATTTGATCAATCAGGTCCCCAGAAAAAGGTCTTACCTATAACTGGCACTTAATTAGGACTTAAGAAACTAATAAACCTGAGAATACCTAAAATGATCAATTTAATAGGTTTAGCTTGGCCTTTGTAATGCTCACTACCTGCTTCATGTAACCCCAAACCCTACCAAGATTAAGGTGATTTTGAACCTATTGAATGTTTTGCAGTCTGTTTTGGAAAATTTTTCGCTTTCTCCACAATGGAGTTTAGTGTTTTAACTGACCACAAATAGCAGAATAAAAATCTCTTGGTTATTACCTTACAAAAGGATGTAAAATCATCAGTTTCCTACACTTTAAAGTATGATATTAATTCTGGTTCAAAAACAATGATGTAATCATAACCTTTCAACAAATAAAATTTAAATTAGAACAAGAAAACGTATATTAGTTTTTCAGAAGAATGGTACAGGTCAGGCCTTCATTTTCGATGAATTGGATAAGCTTGTTGGGAAATGCTAAGGACATACACACACCCACAGACTGGTGGGTGCATCGCATAGAAAAGGAGGTGGTGACTCTCCGTTCGAACCCATTTCAACCTTCATCCCTACTCTGCCATTAGCATCAGGCAAATGTAAAGGCATTGAAACCAGTCAAGGAGATTGCATCCTTCTGCTAGGTACACTAATCGATGGTTTCCTTCCGTCCAAAAGACCTGTTTCAAGACTAGCATTGCCCTAAGTAGGAGGACTTAAACGTTTGTTAAGTAACTTGACTTTTCCTGCCATTGCATATACTCTTTCAACAAAATAAAGGACCTACTAAGCAAACACAAATCACAGTGGAAATTGCCCTTTTCCACTACACCACGTTGCAAGAACGCTGTTTATATTTTCAATTCCGAGAATGGCACCTTGGCTCTAGGAAAGCTCTTATCTTTTGTCTACTTTACTTTTTGACTATTTTGCTTAACTTCATATTCAGCATCAGCGCAGAAGTGTAAGGATCCAGAAGGTTGGTTTCTGCTGTGCTAAATTTATGTGTTCATGAACATAAATAACTAACACACATATATTTATATACAATATATTAAGTGTTTGGATTTCTTGCTCTTCCTTCGTTTTCATGGCAAATGCATCCTGTAGGTTGGAGAATTCTGCATTTTGAAATAATTACACAACTATAAAATGTACAAATGTATCAATCTATTAATCTCCATTAAAAAATGTCTGGAAAAGAAATTACCCACATCTTCAGTGAATTATAGTATCAATAGCAATGAACATGTGTGATTGAATCCTATTGTAATATTTATATATTTTTATTTCTTAGCATAGTTATTTTGGCTACCATTAATTTTTCCCAGTGGTGTAGCAACACCAGTAGAATAATGAAATATATTATAGTGACAATTAATAGTACTTGAAATAAAATGTTCATGGTTAAATTACTTGGTTCTTGCTAGACCACTAAATTAGGGCTGGCAAATAGCTTTTCTGTGATGTGCTGACTCCAGGTGATTTGAGACCCATGCTGAGGTCATTTCCGGCCTTAGAGAAAAAAGGTGCTTTGCTAGATTAGCAATGTCTGTCATGAGAAAGTGTTGGGTGAGTGGTGGGCTTCATGCTACATATATGCCCTCCCTGATAAATATTGTTGTTAAATAATCCTATAATTTTTTCTAATATAAAATTAGTTTATCCATTAAGACTGAGCAAACTGATTAATGCTTCTCTCTACTAATAGCCAAAATGGAAATTTATTTTCTTATCTCTAAGAACAGGAGAGAGAACTCTGGGTATGGGAGATTTCAATGGTAAAAATTATTTTAATGAAATGTGCTCTACATTTCAAAGCTATATCCTAAGTTCATGGTTGAAGATATAAGAAATATAAGAATATCTATAACTCTACATTTTCAGCATGTTCCTGTTGTCTTTTTTTTTTATTAGACAGCTCAAATCAGGGAGGGGAAAGCTGTTCATATTTTAAGAATCAGCAATATCGTAAACCATTTCTCCTGACTTAACATCTTGATAATAAAAAATCTAGTATAATAAATTCATTGCTCTGTTGTGTTTTTATTACTACAATCTCCCTCATGAATTCTCAGCTAAAAATATTCTGGGGGAGGCAGAAAAATGTCATTTGTTTGAGAACATAATTCTCCACCTGCAGTAAAAACAGGCATACAGTTTGTGAGAGTTGCCTATTATTTTTTTAAAGATTGATATACAAACTTAAATATTTATAGTAAATTAAAAAATAGATGGGAGTACATTTCACTATCAAGTTATTATTATAGAAGTGACCACCATAAATTGTGAACTGTCTAATACCCATCCCAATCTTCTATAAGGGAAAAAAACCCCACCCAAATCCCTAAAATAAAGAATATGGAATAAAAAAATAATGATACTGAATTCATACCCTTGGTATCTACTTTTGAAAAATAGTCATATTTTTTTTATTTTGAAATAAAATGCATCAATTCAACTCTAGAATCTATTCATTCATACTGTGGCACAGCTTAAATTTGGTTTGGATCAATGCATTCTGGGTTTCAGAAAACTTTTTCTTTGTGAATGAGATCACTGTGTCTAAACTACCCCCGGCTGTGACGAGGCGTCTTTGGAAGTAACGGCAGTTTCTCAGACATGCATTTCAGTCCAACGTGCGGGGCCAAGGGCACATGTTGATTCCCAGATTCCACCCACTTAATTTCAACGCACCCGTGGCTTTGCTCTGGGCTGAGGCACTAATCCGAAGATGAACACACTTGCTCTCGTTTGGACATGAGCAAGCAAACCACCAAGGGCACACCTGACTTACTCCTGTCACTGTAAAGGCTCTCAGGTCCTATTCCTGAAGTGACTCTCGAGTGGACTTCTCCATGCACACCAGCACTGCCTCATTTCAGAACTTCGCCATTTCCCCACCCGTAAGTTATATGCCCTTGATCCCAATCAATCTTATCTCTCCTGCCCTCTCAAGGGGCACCAACACGGCATCCTTGATGGGGGAAAAAGTCCCCGACAACTATAACGTAACTCACTACTTCAGAGCGGTGGTTCCAATGCTGCTTCAGAGTCTGGCTGCAGGGCATCTCTCCAGTGCTATTTTCCTTGACTGAGACAAACTCTCAATGCTTTCTGAATACCTCTCACTCTTCTCTGACACTGTGTCTCTTTCTACCGTCTTGTCCTTCTTAATGTTTTAATGTGCTTTCGTCACTTGTCTTTGTTACCTTGTTTCCCAGGGTGAGTCGGGATTTTGCCTCTTATTCTGGGCTCTGTGAAGAAAAATTGCAAGGCTTTACAATGGGCAGCAAGAGATCTCTGGGGTGCCTTTCAATAAAACATTGGCATTTTCTAGCTGGCCCTTTGGAGATATTGTGTGGTGACGCTGAGTATCTTTTTCTAGATTATTTTACAACTCTGTAAATTGTAGAAAGCTTATAGTAATGCAAATGATCACTGTCCAGAGAAATACAAAGAAATTTTTTTCAGAAGAGATACTATTGATTTGTGCCTTGTAGAAAAATGATTTCAAACATTTATTTTATTGTTTTACATGGTATTAAACCATTTTTGTGCCCTGGCTGGTGTAGCTTAGAGGACTGAGTGCCAGCCTGAGAACCAAAGGGTTGCTGGTTCAATTCCCAGCACAGGCCTGGGTTGCAGGCCAGGTCTCCTGTAGGGGGAGTGCAAGAGGCAACCACACATTGATGTTTCTCTTTTTCCTTCCCTTCCCCTCTCTCTAAAAATAAATAAATAAACAAAATCTTTAAAAATTTTAAAAGATTGTTTAAAAAAACATTTTTGTGTCTATTAGGGAATTCATTTCAGGGTTGATGATATCATATATTTTTAACTGCTGATTATACATATGATATATAAAACATAATATATGTTAAAATATTTATAATATATAATTTGAATTCTTACTAGTTCCCTCTTTAATAAATAAGCTAAACAAAACATTTTATATCTTTATGAGAGCCAATGATTTATGTTAAAAACCTCTATTTGCACAAATTTGGAGGATGCACAGACATACGCAATGGACCCACCCGAAAGAGTGAGGGTGTTGGGGAGGAGTACCTCACGGGCTGCTTAGTCCAGGTGTGCATTTTCTCAGCTCCCAGAGTAAACACCAAGTGGCGATAAAATTTAATTCTTGCCGACTCTGTCTCACTGCGTCACTGTGTACTAAGTGTGCGTGTGCGGTTTGTACAGTGTGGTCATTTATTACACACTGGTGACAACGATGATTAGAAAATGGATTTTACGGTGTGATTTTTTGATAATCTTTGTCAGATGGATGATGGAAATATATTCTCTGATGGATGAGAGGTGGCAGGGGCTCTGGCGTGTAAGTCTTTTCTGTTTGTGTTTCTTTTCTATTTATGTGCTCAAATCAATTAAGATTTTTCTGCCCAATGATAATGAAAACAACTCCTTCATGTCTGAATCAGTAAATCAGTGGGGTTTTGTGTCTACTTCTGACCTTTGCCTAAGGTGGTAAAACCGAAGCTATACTCTCTCTCTGTGTCAATGTACCTACATGTCTCTGCGCCTGTAATTGAGAGAGGCCTTGACCTTTCAGTATGTTAAGATGTAATGTTTCCCTATTTCTGGCAGCCTTTAATAAATTATATTTTATTTGATTTACTTTCTAATTTTCTATTTTTTGTTCAATCTTCTGCATTGAAATCAGTGCAAAGAGGCTACTTAATAAATGCCAAGAATAAGGCCACGTCAGCTATGAATACGCAACTGCCACACAAAGCTCCTTTTCCATAATGTGCTTTTTAAATTAAATGTATTGGGGTGACATTCATTCATAGGGTCATATACCTTTCGAGTGTACATTGCTAGGATACACGATTTATATATTACATTGCGTGCCCACCACCCACGGTCAAGTCCTCTTCCGTCACCACGTATTTGGCACCCTTTCCTTCCCTCTGGTAACCACCACATTGTGCTCTGTGTCTACGGGTTTCAGTTTTATATCCCACATATGAGGGGGGACCACTGAAAAACAGAGTTTATTTTTAAAAATTGTGTATTAATTCTTGCATGTGTAAACTTTAGTCACCTTCAACAACCTCTCCATTTGATAAATACACCTACCGAGATGTTTTTTCTACTGTTCAAAACAGTTTTTGAACTTATCAATGTTGATGCCTTTTAGTGCTTCTGGCATTTTTTGTTTCATCTCTTCCACATCAGCAAAACCTTTCCCTTTGTGGACTTTTTCATCTGGGGAAACAATCAAACAAAAAAGCCACTTGGGGTGAGATCTGGTGAACAGGGAGGGTGGGGCACAGGGGTCACGCTGATTCTAGTCAGAAAGTGCCAAACACTCAGCGCAGTGTGGGCAGGTGCACTCAGGTGGAAATCACCCATCATGAAATGGGCAAACATGTTGAAAGAGTCTTCAAAAAAAAATTCACTGAAGCTGAACACAGCCCCTCACAACAACACCAGCTGTACACTGATACAGATGGGTTCCTAGAAGACTCATCTAGTGGGGGAAGCCTGTACTATAAGGGGCCCACCCTCTGGAAGATAATTCCATTTTGGGAGGGTCCTCCTTGGATGAGTGAAATCATATGTTCTTAGCTTTTTCTGACTCAGTTGTTTCATTTAGCATGATATTCTCAAGGCCTATCCATATTGTAGCAAATGGCGCCATTTCAACTTTTCTTATGGCTGAGTAATATTCCATTGTGTGCAAGTACCACATCTTCACCCCATCCTCTATCGAAGACACTTTGGTTGTCTCCATGTGTCGGCCACCATGAGTAATGCTGCAATGAACATAGGGATGCATATATCTTTGCAAATGAATGTTTTTGAATTTTTCAGGTAGATACCCCAAAGAAGGGTTGCTGGGTCACATGGTAACTCTATTCTTAATTTTTTGAGGAACGTCCATACTGTTTTCCAGTGGTTGTGCCAGTCTACATTCCCAACAGAAGTGAATGAGGGTTCCTTTTTTCCACAGCCCCTCCAACACTTGTCATTGCTTGTCTTGTTGGTAAGGGCCATTCTAACAGGTGTGAGGTGGCATCTCATTGTGGTTTTGATTTACTTTTCCCTAATAGCTAGTGAAGTTGAACATCTTTCCATATCTGTTGGCCGTTTGTCTGTCTTCTTGGGAGAGGTACCTGTTCATGTCCTCTGCTCATTTTTTAAGTGGATTGTTTGTTTGCTGTTGATATGTGTGAGTTATTTGTATATTTTGGATATTAACCCCTTGTCAGAGCTGTTGTTTGCAAATATCATTTCCCATTTGGCTGGTTGTCTTTTTGTTTTATTGTTGGTTTCTTTTGCTGTGCAAAGCTTTTTAGTACAATTTATTTATTTTTGTCTTTACTTCCCTTGCCTTTAGGGTTCAATTCATAAAATGTTCTCTACACTGCAAAAGAAACCATCAATAAACCAAAAGACAATCAACCAAATGGGAAAAGATATTTGCAAACAAACACTCTTTATATATCCGAAACATATAAAGAACTCAAAAACTTAAAAACAACTAAACAAATAATTCAATTAAAAAATGGGCAGATGGCCCTGGCCGGTGTGGCTCAGTTGATTGAAGCACTGTGCCATACACTGAAAATCTGTGGGTTTGATTCTTGGTCAGGACATGCACCTGGGCTGCAGGTTCCATACTCTGTCGGGACACACACGGAAGGCAAGCAATCACTGTTTCTCTCTTACATCAATGTCTCTCTCTCTCTCTGTTTTTCACCCTTCCTCTCTCTTAAAGCAATGAAAAAATGTCTTCAGGTGAGGATTAAATAACTAAGTAAATAAATAGGCAGATGACTCAAAAGATACTTTTCCCAAGAAGACATACACATGGCCAACACATATATGAAAAGGCATTCAAATTCACTAGCAATAAGGGAAATATAAATCAAAACCACAATGAGTTACCACCACACATCTGTTAGAATGGTTATTATGAATAACACAAGAAGAGGATGTAGAATAGAGGGAGTCATCATATACTGATGGTGGGAATGTAAATTGTTGCAGTCTCTATGGAAAACAGTATGGAGGTTTCTCTAAAACTTAAAAATATAGCTACCATATTACACAGCCATCCCTGTTCTGAGTATTGATTTGATAAATTTTAAAACATTTATTCATAAAAATATATGTACCTCTATGTTCATTGAAGCATTTTTCATAATAGCTCAGATGAGAAAACAACCTCTGTGTCCTTAACCGATGACTGGATAAAGAAGAGGTGGTACATAAATATCACGGAATGCTACTCAGTCATAAAAACGGTGAATATTGTCATTTGCAACAATGTGGATGGACCTTGAGAGCATCATGTTGAGTGAATAAGACGGACTATGGCAAGAACCACATGATTTCACTCATAGGGGAGGTAAAAAACAAAAAGAAACAAACAAACACAACGAACTTGTAGACAGAGACAACAGTATGGGGGTTATGAAAGGAAGCAGAACGGGGGATGGGGTGGAGGATAAAGAGGGTAAAGGATATCAAACACATGTGACGGAAGGGACTGGACTCTGTGTGGTAAGCACGCAATGCCATACCCACATGATGTGTTCTAGAATTACACACACCCTGAAACTCATATAATATTATTAACTGATGTTACCCCAATAGATTTAATTAAATATAGATAAAACATTGTTTAGAGTTAAAAATAAGCTGCTTTCTGAAAGATAAATAAACTAATTTTAAAAACTTTTTTCTCTATTAAAAAACCTTCCAAAATTATAGAAAATATGCACAAAACTAGAAAGACATCACGTGTACAATGAAACAATTCTCTATGATATATCTCATCATACAATTAATGAATAATTGCCTATAAATTCAATAATGTTAAGATACTTAACATATTAGACAATTTTTTGAACATTGTTATTTTTATTTAGAATAAGTCTTGGAAAGGTTATTTTCTATGAACTTGGAGAAAATTTGGGACAAAAATTTCCCAGGTAACACATTCTTTCAGTTAAGATAAAGAAGAATAAGAAAAGTGCTTATCTATATAAAGGTTCATTTATTACTTAGTGTTAAAATTCCATTATAAAATAACATTGAATTCAACTCCTAATGATAAAATTTTATCTAAGAACATCTAAGCAAATCAATATTTAAATGGCTAAGCATAATCCAGCTCTGGCAGTTTTAAGCATGATAATTGAACTTTTAAAATATTTATAGATACTAAGAAGAAAACCATTCTGGTTGCAAATTTCTTGAGGGAAAAAGTTCACACATATTAAAAGTATAAAAGAAAATAAGGCAAGTGATTCACTGAATCAAAGATTTAAAAATCAATTATTTGGGGTCCTCTTGGTAAATTTTTCTTATTAGACGTAATGTTAATTTTAAAGTAAAATGGTAATTTGTCGTAATGGAACAGAGAGAAAACAAGGTGCACTCCTTTTGTAGGAATATGCAAAATGATCAGAATTACAAAAATTAGGTGGTATTACAGAATCTCATTTCTAGTCGATGTCAACTTCTGAAAAAATAAAATAGACATAAAAATGAATGAAATTTAATATTTAAATGAAATGATAAAATGTTACACAGACAGCTCCACAGTCAATGGAACTCACTATGTTTTTGTCGTCATTTTTTTACATAATAAAAAATTATAAATATTTACCAGCCTTGGTGCCTCCTCTTCTTCATGTAGGTTTGTGGTTTCACCCCGTATCATCTCCCTGTCTGTGCAGCTCTCTCCTCTCTGGTGTCTTCCTGGCAAGCACGAGTTGCCGTGGCCTCTGCAAGGTCTCTCCTCCTCTCACTGAACCCGTGAAGTTCTGCTGAGCCTGCCCCGCCTCACACAGCGGCCTGGAAGGGCTCCAAATGCAGAAATGTGGGGCAACTACAGGATTTCCCTCTTTTCTTTCTTTCCTTCTTTCTTTTTTAATTTTTGTTGTCTCTCACAAATCACTCTCCTTTGTTACATGTAAAATGTCTTGAAACTCATCATTCCATATATTCTTCTCTCTTTTTTAAACAGTTGTTTCAAGTTGGAGGTCCCTTGTTACCCTATCTCTTCGTCAGAGATAGAAATCCTTGTTGGTACCTTTAAAAGAAAAACTTTCACTGCTTCTGAGTCTAATACATTTCACAAAGCATACCACTTGGGAAATACCAGGATAGGGGAAAATATGGAAAAATTATTCATTAGCTTGTGATCTATGAACTCTACCTTGCCTTGAATCTTATTTGCGTTGCTCAGTAGCAGAGACTGTGATGAAGATCCAGGTGAAAGTGATTCATTAGAATAAGTTCCCAGGAAAGCCAGACAGGGACGTGGGAGAAGTAAAGGGAAGGAGGTCAGTCAAGCATGTGACATGAAGCCAAGTCCTCAAAAATGAACTTTGGCTCAGTGTCACAGGAGAACCAAGAAGCAAACGTCAGACTTTGGAACTGAGGGATGGGGCGATAGAGTATTTATTCCCCTCACCTGTCTGTGATGGGTTACTGGTCACCCAGGAGACAGGTATATTCTTAATGCTCCTTGAGTGCAGACACATGTTGTTCCAGCGGCCTGAAGGTTGCACAGGCACTGAATACTGGGTTTCTGTCAAACACAAAAATGCAACACTGAGAGATGTGAGCAGAACGGTAATCACATCAACTACCCAGTGCTTCTCATACTTCAGTGTGCATGTGAATCACCTGGGGGCTTCACTGGAATGAAGGCTCTCATCCCGTAGGTCTGTGCCCACTGACTCCCAAGCACACCCACATCTAGACCTGTGCTGGGTCCTAAAAGGAGTGGGCAGTGGCTTTCATTTCTCACCTTTCCTGGCCCTCACTTCATGCCAGCAGAGGTGTCTGTTAAAATGTTTGGCTTATTTTTTTAGTTTGTTTTCTTACTGTTGAATTTTAAGAGTTCTTTGTCAATTTTGGGTAGCAGTCCTTTATCAGATATGTCTTTTTTTGCAAGTGTTTTTCCCAGTCTATGGCTTATTCTCTTGACACTGTTTTTCACAGAAGTTTTTAATTTATAGAAGTCCATCTTGTCAATATTTTTCCTCAGAAATTGTGCCTTTGGTGTCATATATAAAAAAATCACCACCATACCCAAAGTCATTTGCATTTTCTTTTATATTATCTTCTAGGGCTTTTAGATTTTTGTGCTTTACATGTAGGTGCATGACCCATTTTGGGTTAATTTTCATGTCTAGATTCTTTTTGTTTGTCTTTGCATGTGGATGTCCAGCTGTTCCAGCACCATGTGTTGAGGACTATCTTTGCTCCATTGTATTGTCTTTGCTCCTTTGTCAAAGATCCGTCAAGCATATTTATGTTGGTTCATCTCTGGGCTGGCTATTCTGTTTCATTAATACATGTGTCTATGAGCTTAGCATTGAGGGGTATGTACGACACTTGTTATTCATCTGTCCCTCTACCATCTAAAGCCTATTTTCATGTTTAGGGAATTCTCACATTTCATATGTCTTGCTAGGAAGTAAAACTCCCTCCCTAAAAATGGTAGATATTTATATTCTCAGTCATTCTTCTAGCTAAGGCACAGGCGTGTGGCGTGACCTTAGTCAGATACACCCAAGCCAGCCTTGAACTCATAAGCTAGTGCTGGAAGAGGGGAAGAAGATGAATCAGTATCTCTCTCTCTCTCTGCCCCTACCCCCTCGTGTGTGCGCCCGCACTTGCACACAGTACAACTTGGTCTTAGTAGTGGCATCAGGGCTGAGATACTGAGGCTCGAGTGGTGCCAGAACAACTCACAATCCCATGCTCCTTGATGCTGGCAGAGATTTCTGTAACAGGCCAGTTCTGCTGTGAAATTGTGGGTGTGAGTCCTCACAGCCAAGCTTCATGCCTTGTCTTCCAACTCACCAACAATGTTAGGAGATACCTTGTGTCCCCTTAATAAATCCCTCTCCCGTGACTTCAGCTCGCATCAGCTCTTGTTGTTTGCAACTAGGAATTGTGACTGATCGGGGGAGATTAGAACAGAGTTAACAAGGACGCGGATCCTGAAGGACTCCTTCAGCCATGGTGATGTATTTTGAATTTAGTATCGGTGTTGTGAGAAGTCATGGGAAGATATGAATGAAGAGAGTGACACAAGCAGATTTGCAATTTAGAATGATCGCCCTGCAAGCTCCCCGAAGACAGTAATTGTTTTCGGCTATTTACTGATCTCTGCTCAGTGATCAGAATTGTACGCGGCATGCATTCTAGTTTGCTGAATAACTGATGGAACTGTTCTTTCTGATTTAATTGTATTCTGTTTATTATTTTAAATTGACGTAACATTGGCTTGAAGCATGATACAAGTTTCAGGTGTACGGCATTATATGAATGACAAAACTTTAATGAATAGATGGGAGGAAGACATCCATGTAGAAGGATGTCGTGGTAAAAATCACAGGACAGTGGGGACCTGGACTGCCTGTGTTCTTGAAGATTCAGTGAAATACATGGACTCAAGAGATTGACATGTAGGAGGCGAGGCAGAATCTAAATAATGTGCATGGAAATTACATATCAATATTTTAAAAGGCAAATAGGCTTTTAAATTAAATTACACTTACAATGGTGACAATTTTAACAATGAGATGTAATATTAGTAGAGAGAAAATGCAGGAAAGTATGGGTTCCAAAGTCTTTCCCATCCCCTATGCAATAGCACTAGTAATATAGACATAGCTACATCAAGGGAGAGACATAGAATGAATAGAAGTAACTTCCAATGGCAAACAAGTGTTCAAACCAAGGCTGTTAATAATCACTCGGTACTGAAGAAATCAACACATTACCAAACACTTGTTTCAGCTGTTGGAGCTTCCTAGTTTTTCCTGCATTGTTTGGGTTGCCCAGGCTGTCGCTTTTTAAATAAACCTTACCAGTGGATTCAGGTAAGCAGATGAGGAGGGTTTAAAAGATAAAACCAGACTGGTGTTCAACACTCCTTCTTTCTGAGCCCTCAGAGATAATTTAATAAAAAGGAGGAGACATAATACTAATTTTTCGGAGTTCTTGTTTGGTTGGATGACCTTGGTAAAAGCAAGTAGGTGAATTTAGAAATCAGTTTAATTGGCTGTTATTACCATTCTGCTGTCTCACTGGATTACTTCACCGGTCAGTCAAGTTGATTCACTAATGGAGCCGTTAGACGAGACAGACAGAGCGATAAACACCGATGGAGTTCAACAGTTCCTCCCAAAGCCTCATGCCAAATCACATATCGGGACACGGGATTGTACTGAACATTCTCAAAGCAACACTCAATACTGTGAAAAGGAGGTTATCAGTGAAATAGTCACATAATATGTTTTCCTGCAGGTTCCCATCCACAGGTGCCATTTCCTGTCTTACATTAGCATGCAGCATTGATATTCTGGAAAAAAAAAAATCCCTATGCCTTTAGAGACCAACCGACCACTCTGATAAAATTAAGTCAACAATATTCTTGGATGCAATGGGCAATGCATGTTGTCTGGGCTATTCTGTCCAGTAGAAAGTCATTAATTGTGAATGAGGCATGGGGTCTTAGTCTCTTTCTTACCAGCCAATACACTTGGTCAACTCTTTAACATCTTCATGCTGCAATTTCAATTTGGGGGGGAAATTAAACATTAAACGATCTTAAATATTACCTCCAGTTAAGACCCTCTGGCCTAACATATATATTAAGCAAGCAGGGCTTTGGGGATCTAATTTGTTGGCTTCAGAAAACTGACCTCCACCCTAATAGCATCTTTGAGAGAAATTCTCAGCTTTACAGTGACGTTAAGTTAACACATTTATCAGACTATTTACCTGGATATTTGCCTTGAGGGAAAGGGAATGAGTAAAGAGAAAATTCCGCCTTGGGAGGGAAAATGGAGCCCCAGAAGGTTAAAGTGTGTGGACTCTCTCACCCTCACCATTTCCTCCACCCTTACCAGACTCTGTCTGGCTCAGTGATGTATTTAATGAAGGTCAGTGAGGGAACACACTTAAATGCTTTAGCTGGAGAAATAAAGCTAGGAACCTGTGCGTACCACTATAATAAAACATCAGCCTGAGAAGGCAAAACTTCACACAGCCAGCTAGTAAGTTTTGTTTTAACCGAAATGCCTGATTGTACCTCAGCCGCAATAAATGCAGAGAACTAACGTCATTAACATGCTTTTGTCCCTGCAACTAGCACCGTGCTTCACAGCGCATGCTGCTGAATACGTGTTTGCTGAATGCATGAAGACTTTTATAGGTGGTCTGCCCACTTTTGTGGTACACAAACTCACAGTCTCTCACCTAAGCTTTAACCTGTGTGCTGTCTAAACACGGTCTGAGTTTTCTTCATCTGCCTGTTTCGTTTCTCAATGACTATTCCAAACCTTTCCCATTCCCCTCCAGACCTCACCCTGCCCAGATGCCTCTCATCTACAGAAACTCTTTCCAATTTAATCCCCATCACATCCAAACGTCCCCCGACTCGCCTTTCATGTCTCCTCTCTAGGCTGAGAAGACAGGTGTCCCCTCTCTGTCTGAGCCAATCTGTGTATAGGTGCCACTCTCTCTTACACTGGGCTGCAGTCTTCCTCACACTCAGGCATCTCCAGTCCCCTTTCTCAACCACTTCCTTCCCCTTTGCCTGTGAAGAAGCCCCTCTCCTCACAAAAGACTAAATCAGTCCTTACCTTGAGTGTGTTCTTCTCACCCCCCTGTGTTTCTCATTCGCCTTTTCCCAGGGACCACTTCTTCCACACCAGGATTTTCTCTGCCTGGTAAGGTTGAATGTCTCTAATGATCAATTTCCACATCGAAGTGTTCCCTTAAGGTTTCTAAGTCCAATTGTTTGCTTGTCACTTCTTTCTTTCCCTCCCTCCCTTCCTCCCTCCATCCCTCCCTCTCTCCTTCTTTCTTTCTTTCTTTCTTTCTTTCTTTCTTTCTTTCTTTCTTTCTTTCTTTCTTTCTTTCTTTCCTTCTTTCTTTCTTTCATTGATTTATCGATTATTTATTTATTGCATATCTACTTTGTGCCAAAAATAGATTAATAATAAGGATAGAAATTACATAAAAATACATAAGGTCCCTGCCCTTGTGAAGCTTTAGAGTTCCACAATCCTGCAGTGAACTGATCACAGAAATAAATGACAAGCACGGTGACAGAGAAGAGAGCACATCACAAACAGCATTACAACCCCCCGACAAGGTTGCTTCTTGCTCAGTGTTATCGCTCAGTTTGGTGCTTTCACAGACCTTCCAAGTTCTTTATTGAGTCGTATGAGTCGTATGACCTCAACCCCTGCCTTAATCCTGACACCAGCCCATCCTGAAGCCCTGCTCGCTTTCCCACCTGTGATACTCGCCTTCCCTCAACAGCAATGGTACATCTCAGCCCCTCCTGCCCTGCCTGCACCGCCTCAGCAGGAGTGCAGCTGGTCTCTCTACCTTCAGTCCTGTTTGGTTTCCAAATCCATCTTCACACATTGTCAGAGGAATTTACTTAAAATGCAAATCTGACTCTGTTACTCACCTACTACTTTGGCCTGGGGAATTAGTGCTGGTTACTGTAACAAATATCACAAACATCTGAGAAGCTCAGAAGAATAAGGTTGCAGTTCTTGGTCATATCCAAGTCAGACACGGGTTGGATGGATCTCCGTGGTAGCTCCCCTTCAAAGGGTATCTCAGTGATTCGATTCTTTCCACTTTGTCAGGCTGCCTCTCAGAACCGTACCTTTGGGGCCCCTGCAAAAGTGGATGAGGGTGAGCTGAGGATGTCACAGATGATTGTTGGGGCAGGCTAGGTCACCATTTACATAACATTGGCCAGAAGGTCGGTACCGTCCCACCCTAACTGCAGTTTAGTCTTCTGGGTGCCAAGGGAAACAAAACAAAGACTGTGAGCTTCTAGCTAATCTCTGCCTGACTTGCTTTAATTGTCCTTAACCTCTCACAGACTAACTAGATCTAGCCTCTTATATGGATTATAAAGCCCATGTGCCAGAATCACCATTCTTGTCATCTCTCTTCTTTTCTTTTATACCCTTTCTCACTTTTCCTCTTTATCCCTCTTGTCTCACTTTCTTCCTTAAAAAATGCCAATATTGGCATTTTCTTACCTGGATA
The DNA here is from genome assembly GCF_022682495.2 of Desmodus rotundus. Lineage (NCBI taxonomy): Eukaryota > Metazoa > Chordata > Mammalia > Chiroptera > Phyllostomidae > Desmodus > Desmodus rotundus. Next base: position 85,032,824 of record NC_071399.1, on the reverse strand, counting down.
TAGTTTTCTAATGGATATTGTATGTTAAAATGATTCTCTTCTCACAGTTTTTTTTTTTTTTTAAATCTTAGGTGTCAGAATCAATGGATTAAACTGCATTTGCAGAAATCCTTGTTTAACAAAGGTTTTGCTTATTTTTGTATGAATTACTAACTCATTGAAGTATTTTCTAGGTGGAAACTGGAAGTCTCAGTACCTCAGATGCACCTAACATTTCAGAAGTGACGCGGGAAGGGATTTACAGGCGTCAAAACATGTCTTCTGTCTAAAGGGCAAGCTTTCCAAAGGTGTCAGGATGAGAAATATTTTCTAAGTGCCTATTATACCTCTTTCCTTAACCTTTTCACCAGAGTAAATACGTGCCCGCTCCCAGAGCTGAGGTCAGAAGCTGGGTGGGATTAGTCACCAGGCCCAGCATGTGAGAGGCGAGCGGAGAGCTCACTGTGGCCTGAGCTTAACGCCTGGAGAATGGGGTCAAAACCAGCCTGCAGGGGCCTCACATGTAACACCATTTTCCGGTGAACCATCCCAGTATCACTCTCTCTCTATCACATTGTCTGGACTGAGGGTCGAACCCCTTCTAGCCTCTTGCTAATTGTACAAAAGAGACTAATAATATTGCCTCCCGGGACTGTTGTAAGGAAGAACTCTGACACCACAGTAGAGCTTTAAACTGTTGGCTTTTAGTAACAGTATGAATATTACGTTGGCAAAGTTCATAGAAAATATAAAAGCCCTTACCACAATAGATCACCAATAACGTTCTTTTTTGTATTTATTTATTTTTTATCACTGCTGTTTGAATAATTTGTCTCCATTTTCCCACCATGACTTGCCCCTATAGACTGAGAGGAAAGGAGAGGGAAAGAGGGAGAGAAATATCCGTGTGTGGTTGCCTCTCGCACACCCGCACTGGGAAACCCTGTCCACATCCCAGGCATGTACTCTGACTGGGAATTGAACCAGCGACCCTTTGGGTCATAGGTCAGTACTCAATCCACTGAGCCACACCAGCCAGGGCTTTCACATTCTTTTTAATTCAGAGAGTACATTAATGTCTAGGAAAGGCCACAGTTGAGGCCTCTATGAACAGGATGAGTCTAATGTAGCTTGTTCCCAGTTTTGCCGAGATCAGCACCCATGAGCCATACCGCCCACGCAAGAAACTTGTCTGTGAGTGTGCATTATTTGGGGGGTGAGGGGAGGCTGTTCTTGTTCAAATAGATCTAATTTTCATTTCTAGTATAATTATGTTTTTTAACAGCCAGCTGGGACCAGGAAATGAAACTGTTAAGAACAACAAAGCTCCTGGTACTGTAAAAGAGCAAGCTGTCCTTTGTCAAAACACCTCGCCCCACAGTAGCAGTGAATCCCCATAGAGATACGGTGGAGATATTAGGAAATCTTTGTATTCACACAGCTCACTTCTGCTAGTTTCACCCCAGGGAGTCAGCGTGCAGCTTTGGAAATTGGAATGTAGCTTTTGCTTGTGTAGCCATTTTAGGTCAGGAACCTCCCGGAAGATGGTTGTGGGAGTTGTGAAGCTAAGAAAGATTGTGTGTGGAAGATGACAAAGAAAAGTTTGGTTGGCGTGCCAGCAGCCCTCACGAAGGAAAGGGAAAAACTAGCTTCGAGGGAGAGTTGGTATGTACTTCCAAGTGTCATGTAAAGAGCATCCCAAATTCCATTTCTTATAGTGTGTGTCCTGGCTGACCCTCCCACCGGACACAACTAAAAATGCCTTGGTGGAAATACAAAAAATATTGTCTTACATGAATTAATGAGATGGCAAGTGAGTAAGGGGTATTCAGAGGCCATAAACTGAGTGAAAGTGGGAAGGTGCCTAGGAAAGCAGAGGACTGATGTTGGCTTTCTGTCTTAAGAGCATTTGATGAACCAGGACGCGGTGAGCACTGAGCTTCACTCTTGCCCAGAACAAAGTAAGCCAGATAGATGCACAGCCCAGGGCCAGCCCAGGTGACAGCCCAGTAGGAGAGTCCCCACGGAATCCACAAAGAGAAATAGTACCCCTGAGCTCAAAAAAACATCAAATATTGAAATGATCAGGCATAGCATATAAAATAAATATTTTAATATGTTTCAAAGAGAGAATGCATGGATAGTCATTGAACTCCTCTTTCAGCCTTTCTGATGTTTGAAATTTTTCAAATAGAAAGTTAGAGGGCAAAAAGCCTGTGACTAGAAGTTAACTTCCTTGAAATGAAAAAGAAAAAAACAAAAATATACAGCAAATATGTTACTTAATAGTGAAATGTTAAAAGCATTGCCCCAGGCACTGGTGTCCAATGTCAACACTTTCATTTAAAATTATATGGAGGTCTCAGCAGTAAATTACAAAAAAGAAATAAAGGGTATAGGATAGAAAAAAAGGAATTAACCCCTCATTATTTAGGCAATACTATTATCTACAAAGACTACTCAAAAATAATGCATAATAATAGTTTAATAAATCTGCTAGATATGAAATGTATAAAAATGAGTTGAATTCCTATAACAGACTAGATAATGTACTTTTAAATGAAATTACCATTCCCAATAGCATGAATATTCCAAAATCTAAGCAAGATGTTTTTTTGGGAAAGTTGAAAAGCTTAATGGGAGGCCATTAAAGAAAACTTATGTAATATACAGGAATGTAATATTTTTGGATTGGATTATTAATATTAGAAAAATGTTGATCTAAAAATTCACCCATAATTCATTGCAATTCCAGCAAACTTTTATGTAGGACTTGAAAACATGATTGCAAATAAATATAGAAAAATAAAAGGCCAAGAATAACCCCACTTTGAAGAAAAGAACAAAGTACAGGGATTGCCTTACCAGGTATCAAGAATTGATGTATACTTGCAGTAATAAATTTAGGGTCTTGCTAAGGAATGAAGTAACTGGTGAAATTCTTTGTCCATTTCAGAAACAGACTTACCCAGATATTAAAACTTGATCTAAATGAGCTGGCAGTACAGATTAGGTGTAAAGGATGGACTTTTGAGTAAATGATGACTGAAAAAAAAAAGATCATATAAATGGGAAAAGATGAAATTGGATTCTACTTCACACCATAATGCAAAATTATAAAAGTCTAAGAAAACAATATATTCCTAACCTTTGTGTTGAATCTAAGTAAAGGATTTATGAGTGTTTATAGGATATTCTTTATAAACCTGCAGGTTATAAATATATTAGGTACAAACAAGGATTTTATTTTTCAACCAAGTGAGAAAAAACTCAACAAAAAAAAATTCAGTATATTTAAATTATTTTTTATCAAAAGACCTCATAAAGAGTTTGGTGAAAGAAAAGTTACAAGCAGGCAACTATGTGTGCCATTCACATAACTGATAAAATATCAGTATCCAAAATAAATAAGAAACTATGAGCAAAAAAGGAAAAAAGAAAACTTAATAGAACATCAGATAAAAGGCTTAAACAACTCTTCACATAAGAGAAACCACAAATGGTCAATAGCACATAAGAAATTCGCTTAATCTCATTAGTAGTTAGGCCTTTGCGAATTAAAAGCCACCATAAAACACCAACATATTTACCGCAGTGGGAAAATGAAAGTCAGTGGATAGTAGTAAGCACTGATTCCGATGTGGAGCGACCGTGCACACACACAGGTGGCAGACCAGCAAGTCGGCAGTCATTTCGGAAAGCAGTGTGATTCTGCCCTGTGAATTTGAGATGCACGCGCTCAGTGACTGAGCACTTCCCGTCCTACCTCGGAGCAGCTCTGGTCCAGGGTCCGTGGACAAGAGTGTTCACCGCAGTGCCGTCGAGATGGCGCAACATTGAAAACAGCCCAAATAGCCATTCACATTGGAATAAATAAATCGTTTTCTGTTTCTCTTATGAAATTCCAGGTTATTGAAAATGAATGTACTGTGACTTGAAGCAAAAACTTAATTGATTCTTGGGAACCTAGCGCTGCAGAAGACTACATGGAGTGTGTTTACGGTTCTATAAAGTTCCAAACCATGCATAAGTAAATGCTGCGGAGTTTAGGGATACAGACTCTGTGGTGAAGTCGATACGCGGGGAGAACAAACGTCTCATAACATTACATTTAGAGTGATGGTTCTTTCTGAGGGAGGAGGCAATTACGTGGGGCGCGCTGGAACACCCACGGCTTCAAACGTGACCGCGACTTTCTGCTAATTAAATTAGGTTATGGGCACGCAGGTGTTTGCGTTTGTTTTGTTTTTCTGCCTTATGCATATTTATATTGTATCTATTCAATATTTAATTTAACAGTGTATGGAAGAAAAAATTACTGAGAAGAATTTCGTTAGAAGAATTTTGAAGCAAACGGATGACCTGCCGAGAAGCAGATCTCAGCTGCTCCGGTTTGACTGTTGCTGCATCTAGTTAAGGGGATATGAGTATTCACAGGGTAGTCTTTCAACTTTTCAACACATTAAAAGTTTACAAAATTAAAAAGTGGGGTGAAAAGAAACTGAGGACTTCCTAAAGGAGTAGTGGTGGGAAAATTACCTGGCCAACAAACAGAGTACCTTTGTTCCTACAAATTCTACAATTTTTCAGCAGACAATGTCCATCCTCTTCCCTCAAGGGAAATTCACTTAAAAAATAGTTTCAGGATAAGTGGATAATGTTTAAAACCAGGCTCCAAAGCCCATAGTTTAGATTATCCTTGGTTTCTTTTTTCTTGCAACTGATTTCTGAGTGCTCCCTGACTAAGGAACAGCTGATACGGGTTCCCTGGGAGCCCGGTGTTCATGCAGACGCCACCGGGGGTTCTCTGGGAGGCACACAGATGGCCCACTGCCCGGCCCTCACGGGCCGCCTGTGACCACAGCCAGTGGACTGAGGCTAGTAGGGTGCAGGTGCAGAACAACCTGATTCTTTCACTCTGCAGCAAGCACACAGCCAACCCATCCCCTGGATGAAATTTCAGGTTGTTCTGAAAGCTTGTCAATATCAGGTAGCAAATTGTATTTTAGTTTTCAAAACACCCAATCCAGTATTCAGAAATTACATTAACTTTAACTCTTCTTTAGGCTGAGAGACCTGGAATTGGAAGGGATAAATAGGACTTACTAAGCTTTTTACCTCCTTCACCCTTCTTTTCAGCTGTTTTGGCTCTCCAGACTTGTAAGGGGAAGAAAGGGAGATCTAGAATTTTCCAGATGGTCAGAAACATGTCTCCCATTCCATAGAAGATTTTCTGCAATGTGACCCTGCAACTTTACTGTAAGGAAATGAATTCTAATTTCAACCAATGAGATCTGGCAGAAGTGATGTCAAGTGACTTTGAGTCTAGGTCATAAAAAGACATGCAGCTTCCCCCTTGCTCACTGGAACACTCATGCGTGGAAACCTGAGCTTCCCTGGATGGTGTCTGCCTCCCTGAGGTGCCTAGGGTGTGAGGAAGCCAGGCCACAAAGAGAGGCCACACGCAGGCATGCAGGTCCCCTTAGTATTCCTAGTCTTCACGTTATCTGAGCAGAGTTATCCCACATGCAAGTAAATGATTCCAGTCTTCCACAGGAGTGAGCTCCAGCCTCCCAGTCTTTCCAGTTGCGTTCCCAGACATTGTGAGCAGAGCTCAGCCATTCCCACTGTTTCTTTTCTGAATTTCTGCCCTTCAGAATCTGTGAATATAATAAGATGATTGTTTTAAACATCTCTGATTTGGGATAATCTATTATGTGGCCATTATAGCTGGAACAGAGAGATAAGAGGTAGGTTCTGTTGACTAAAAGGTTGGAATCTAGCACTTGTATTTCCTTTATGTGGTAAATACACATAAATATGTATAGATATGCATATTTATTATGCATATTCCCAAATATGTGTAGATCCTATTTTCCAAATATGCTTTTCCTGTGGCTGATTCTGAGATAGTCCCATACCCACTATTTATGATTCTGTTGACACAAGAGATTCTCTCCATATGATCAAAGGGGAGGGTTAGCACATTCGTAATTTCTCTCCCAAATTCCTCTGGATTACTGGTCTATACAAGCTCTGTAACTAGTTCTAAATCTTCTCTTAGACTGGAGGTGGGTGATGGACTTATGTTGGCAAAATTATATTTTTAGTTCTTTGCAAGATATCCCATAGATGGTCTTGCCCCTTAATTTTGGAAGGTGGGGGTACTTGTCACCTGACCATAACCTCAGTTTCAACTCTGAATCTAACTAGACCACAGGAACTATTATGCTACATGAGTATTCAGGTTTGACTCCCTGAGGATATAATTGAAAATCCATATTGCTCTCCTCTCTATTTTGACCAAAAAAACTATGAACTAAATAACTCCGTGTAGACAAAATCCTCAAGTATTATGATTTTGAGATATCATAATTCTGCTGGTTAATATTTTTAAATAATGTATAAGTCCAGGTTCAACTATTCTTCTCATTAATATTGTCCTTGCTTTATATATACGTATTTGCCTAGGTCCCCATTGCATTTTTAGTATTTAAATACGCTATTAAGTCTAGAGTGGTTTTAGATTTACAGCAAAGGGTCCCTGAGAGCACAGGCAGTTCCTGCACTCTCTGCATTCTCTGGAAAGTACTGTTGACACCTCGCATTATTACGGTATATTTATCACATCTAACGAACTAACATGGGTACATTTTTATTATCTAAACTTCATGCTTTATTCACTTTTTATGGTTATTAGTTTCCCCACATGCCCTTTTGCTGTGCCAGGCTCCCACTTAGAATCCTGCGTTGCATTTAGTCTTCATGTCTCCTTAGGCTCCTCTGGGCTGTGACAGTTTCTTGGACTTTCAATGGTTTTTCTGACCTCGACAATGTTGAGAAGTACTTTTTCAGGCATTCTCTAGAGTGGTCATTGATTTAGGTGTGTCTGACTTTTTTTTTTCATGGTTAAATTGGAGTTGTGAGTTTTGGGGGAAAAAGCCCAAGCACATCACACATACAAAGGGGCACGCTGTCAACATGCGTTTTCACGAGTGGCTATGGTGGCCTTTGTCAGGGTTCTCCACTCTCTGGTTTCCCCACCCCCTTTCCCCTCTGCACTCTTTGAGACCTGTCTACTCTTGCTCACTTATTTATTTAGTTATTTACGCATGGAGTATAGACCCAGGATATTTATTTCATACTTTGGATTATAGTCCAATACTATGATATTTACTCTGTCACTCCTGGTGTTCCACCTTTGGTCAAAAGGAGCCCTTTTCTGGGGCTCCTCTGTCACTGTGACATTGTCCTGTCCTTTGTTTCCGAGTACTTCCTTGCTTACTGGGACAAAAATGCTCTAATCTCAGTTTGTATATTCCTTGCCCCAACTCTAAAATGAGCCATTTCTCCAAGGAGCCCTAGTTTCTTTTATTGGTCCCCCAATATTTTTATGTTTGATATAATGCTATAAACATAAACACACACCATTTCTCCTTCTTAGACATTTTGCTTATTTTTAGGGTGCAAACAGAAGCAGTCAGCTGTGACATTCTTGCTATTGGTGAAACTTTTAGCAGAAGGGAACAAAGTTATGAACCTTCCCCCCCCACCAAGTTTTTCTTTACTTGTCAATCTTGGTTATACATTTTGATTCCTGAAGAGATTTAAAAATATACAGGTTTTCAGGCTCTTCCCAATGCCAGTTAAATACAAATTCCCAAGCATGATAATTTCTGTTTAATATCTCTGAGTGATTCTAAATCACATGCTAGGGACCACTGGGTTGTCTTAATTCTCTCAAATTCATAATGCTAGTTTCAACTTTTAATGCTGTTTTGTTAGGAATTGCCTATGGGGCTAGTTTGATTTGGAAAGTCTTGCACAAAAGGCAAAATTAAAAAATGGAATATACATATTCATCCACAAAATACTTTGTTGCGCTGACAAACCTACATCTTATGGGCTGTGAAATATGGGTAGTTTAATGCATTGAACAGTAAAATTTGGAACAATTCCAATTCCAATGCCACAATCTATATTTTTAGGAAAAAGTCATATTCAGATGACTTGAAAATATTAAGCATATATTAATATATGAATAAATTTTAATTACAGATATACTAATTGATTAATTATATATATATTAATATTTATAACCGATGGGTTACTATTTAAGGAAAGAGAGAAGTAGATAAAACTAATTCGACCAGTTATTCCAGTGTGCAATCAGTAGTGGGAAAATTAAACCTTGTTTAATTATACAATTAAACAACAATTTTTGAGCACTCCATAAGATATTAGGGTATAGGAAATTCAAATCATGCTTCCCTGATAAAACTTGGGAAGTAAGGTATTGTAATGATTTTCCATGCTCTGCAGTAAACCAAGCTCTCGTCCTCCTTGGTCGCTCACAGGTATATATCTGGGATTCGTGGAGTGTGGAGGTTGCCTGGTTTGGGGAGATATCTTCAAGTGAAACGATACAGCATCACAGCTTTAGTTTAGCCAAAGGCTCCGGGAAGGGAGAGGGGCCCACCCGGTGCTGGTGAGAGATCCTGCGCTGCCAAGGCTCCATCCAGTAAGCAGGGAAAAGGGAATGCGAGTGAGCCGGCAAGTCCGATGCTGGAAGACGCTGTCGGATGGTTGCAGGCGTCCTTTTCTGTCACACACAGTGTGAGAAAAGCTGGGGCACGCAGGCACCTGCTGGGTGCTCCCAAGACCTGGCAAAAGGGACAACTACTTGGGGTGACAATTAGTAACCTTAGATTCAGAAGGAACGGCTGAGGACTCAGGATTCTAGAAGGTACAGAAGTTCTCCCTGGAAGGAACTACTTCAAAGAGTTTAGCTGTTTCCAAAGTCAAAGGTGAAAGTCCCAGGAGTGGGATTCCAGCTGGCTGGGGGGACATCATATGGAGATGCCGCGCTGTGCTGGGAAGGCACAGTGAAATATCCAGGCAACGGGGCGTGTGGGAATGGAGGGTGAGACCAGAGCCCTGGGCTTGCCATCCCACAGTGCCTGACAGCTCTGGGGGAAAGAAATCGCCTAGAGGGAAACTGGCATGCTGTTAGGAAAGGAGAAAAGCTTTCTGTGGGTCTGAAGTGGTACCTTTGTTCAGCACATGCCTTTCAGGGAGACCGGGGGTAAGTAGGTAAACAACTAATTATGGAATGTGATTAGTTCTTTAGTAGATGGAATAGAGGAGGACATTTGGAATCATTTCTGGAATGTGTGAAGTTGAGGCAAGGGGAAGAAATTTTAAGCTGAATCTTAAAGGTTCAGAAGAATTTTTCTAATTCGATAAAAGGAGGGAGATGCGCAATTAAGCAAAAGGATCAAGGGCAAGGATGCAGAGTTTTGAACAGAGGTGTGTCCAGGGACCCTCTTTAGGAAAAAGTAATGCACATTTGCAAATTCAACATTAATATAGCGAAGTGAACATATTTTTAAAATGAGAAAGCCTATCACGACATGTTATCAGAGTCTTAGAAACCTTAAGTCTCTTTCTTCTGAGATCCCTTTAGGCAATTTTACAGAAATGCTTACTTAGGAATACTTCCCAGTTGCAAATGGGCTTTCTGTCCCTTCCTAGCCAGAACGTTCTAGAGTACTCAAGGAGGGATGGGAGGCTTATGTTCCACTAACTTTAGGGGCCATCAGCCTTGGCTTGTGAAGTGAGGTCCTGGGTTTCAGGAACTCCCAGTGGTTAGACTTCCTAGGAATCCAGGCTGTTCTGGATTACCAGTGGTGCCGAGGTTCTAGATAAGTAGGCAAAAGGCAGTGATGAAGAGTTGTATGTGCCGTCCTGTGGAGCTCTGACTATTTCATAGGGTGTGGAGGCTTTGAAGGATTTTTTGAGAAAGTCACATGATTAAATGTACATTTAAAAAGACCCCTCTCGAACATTTAGGGCCTCTGTAGACCAGAGGAGTGACTTTAGTAAGTACCACTTAAAATAGCCTAAAAATAAACAGGATGTTTGAACATTGGGAGAGGAGATGGATTAAGGATATTGTCACAAATTCAAATGTAGAGGAAATTAGATAAAGTGGCAACTATGTGATAACTGACTGAATAAGTGAAAACAGATGTCACTCAAGTATGGGAGGTCATTCATATTTACTTTATAAGTACACTTAGGAGAGAAGCAAAGAAATAGAATAGAATAGAAATAGAATAGTACTGTAGGGTAGGAAAGTTAGGTGAACGCAGTTTTAGAAAGGCTAGACTGAAATCTTTCTGCAAGGGAGAAAGCACCCACTTAACTAGATAATGTGTTCCTCAATAAGGAGAAAATTAGTTTAAAAAATAGGGGATGAAAGATACTGCATAAATATAATCATTATTCAATTTGGTACGTAGGATAATATCTATGTTGTACCTCAACAAGCATGACAGCCTTTATTACGACTTAGCAAGGGAAAATAAAAATTGGTCTTAGCAATTAACCTTATACACATGTAAATGAGATTAATTAGTAGTTTTTTCCTTTCTAATCTTTTGGGGAAAGCAGATAATTGTAATTATACTGTTGATGCAACTTGTATCCATATATGTAACAGGACACAATAGTTTGCAAATTAAAGTTCATACAAGAAAATTATTCTAAAAATTACCTTTAGAATACTAGAATACTAGGAAGGCCAATTAGAGCATGTAAATGACATCAAAACAAATATGAATGTTTCCTCAGGAGACCTTGTTTTTAATTTAACTTTACTTGTGCTTTTGCTCCTCATTGGAATTGTTCAGTGAGGTTTACATGTGTTTCAACTGTTTTATTTTAATTGTAATTAAAGAAGTTTGAAATTATTTTAAAATACAAAGTCTTTAAAAGGTAATGTATTTTCTTCACAAACATAGATTTTTGACCGAAAGCCCCTCACAATGTAAAGGCTGGAGGACAAATTAGATCCCCACTTTATGGAGAAGGAAGTTAGAAACAAATTTGATACTGTCACAAAACTAGAATAAGAACTTTGGTATTCTGATTGCTGATTCATTATTCTGTTCAACACACTTACGGCATACAGAGGGGAGTTTCAGGGTTCGATGCTGACTTTCTCATCTGTTTTTTCCTGTCTCCTTCATTATGGGAAAGATGAAATACACAACTTCATTGGCAGAAAAACAGAACTGTTCCTTTGTCAATTTTAGAGACTATCAGAGTAAAATCTCTTTTCCTACGTTGAGTGAAATGTTTAGGATATACGTTTATTGATTTATTTAGTAAACAAACTTTTATTTTATTTAATATTTACTGTGTGACAAGGCCTAATGACCTTAGTGAAGGGGCTGGTCCAGTTTAGTTTCTGCCCCCGGGGAGAAGGCACGGGACAAAGAAGGTGCAGGACAGGCAAAGTTCCCTCAGACGTGGGCACAGTGGGATGCACAGAGGCGAAGCAACTCCCTTGTGGGGAAGGACTTGCCAAAGATTGTTTGGTGAAAGAAAAAAGTAGGAAAACCCATGAGGCAGATAGGAGAGTCCGTGCAAGACCACACAGACATGTGGTACATCTGTAGCTGGGGTAGGTGTTGGGCACAAACTAATGGACATGTAAAAGGCAGTAGGATCTCCTAGGCCTTGTTGATAAAGTGTTGTTTTTATTTTTTCAGACCATTTCTGTATGTTTCCATGATCATATAAGTCACACTCGTGTTTGCATGGACCACGGCAACAGCCACTGTATCTGTCCCTCTGAAGAAATACTAGTCCACCCCCCCAATCCTTTCTCCGTAATGCAGCCAAAGTCATCTCTACACACAGTGTTGTTGATTATGTCACATTCATATTATACCCTATTTAATTATCTCCTTATTTCTTTTAGGATAAAACCCAAAATCTTTAAGATGACATAGAAGATCCTCCACCATTCTCATCACCTTGCGTCTCTCTGGGAGCCTCCCCTTCTATATTCAGCTCTCCCAAAATAAGTTTTTCAGTGGAGAGTTGGAGCGAAGGCTGCCTTGGGAAACTCATCTGACTTAGGAGCTTATTCTTTTATTTATCCGCAAAAGATATGACCAAAATGGCCCTCAGGTGAGACAGAATTAAGTCTCTTCTAGGGACTAAATCATTGTCATGGTTATTTCTGATTTGGGAACAATTTTAGATACCAAGGGTTGTTATGTTTGGCCTGCTTGCTCTAAGGCCTCCTCTGGATGCTGACGTTATAATAAAACCTATTTTCTTGATAAAAAATTACAATGACAGATACCCATAGTCTGAGAATCCTGTCTTTCCCACAATCATTTAATAGTATTTCAGGGACTGTCCTGTAGAAATTATCATATGTAGGTCCTTTTTAGAAGGTTAGCCATTAGTGCATGAAGTTTCATTTTCTAGAGTAGATAACTATAGTTTTATCAGTCAGGGTTAAACCAAGAAACAGAATCAGTATGTATGTGTGTATATATGTGTGCGAGTATGTGTATATGTGTATATGCATTTATATATATTCTATCTATCCTCATATATATGTATGCATGTATGTGTGTGTGTGTGTGTGTGTGTATACATATATATGAGTTTACGTATGCGGTGGGAACCTGGCCCTTCTGCCCTCATATGGTTCCCTCGGAAGAGTTAGGATCCACCAGTGGTTTGGGGAAATGAGAACAGTGTGGAACATCATAACCCTGTTAAGGAATTGTTGTGCGGAGATCAGAATAGCATGTCAACCATTACTCCTTGTTTGGAGATGATCAGAACGACTGTGATCGAATCAGGATTGAGGAGAGGTTTGATACAGCCTTATTTTCTCAAGTGCTAAATGTCTCTGGAATACTCATGAGGGTACTGAGAGAGGAGCAACATTAAAGATTATTTTAAGGACCTTACTTCAGATATCGCATTTCCAAAACTACAGGCCTTCTCCCTAAGAGGAGCAGCACACAGTGTCAGGGAACGGGGGAAATGGATATGTCAGGAAGAAAACCTCTGCTTCCCCAAGAGCCTAGGCAAGGTGCCTGGGACACAGGCCTAGATGTGGGGTCAAGTGCATGGAACGTGCGGAAGGCTAGCCCCCCTGTAAGGGAAAAGATAAAGGACCAGAAGCTGAGCGTGCTGGTCATTAACTCCATTTTACAGAGTGGAGCATCGATGTCACGTCTTAGAAGCTGAGGAATGCTAAGGGTTGATGGACACTCTTACAGGCTCCAGCTGCAAGGCCGTTTCTCTACTCAGAGAGAGGAAGTTCTGTTGACAGAGGTGTTGCAATGCAGCAGAGCCAGTATCTGGGTTTTGTTTCTGGGCACTAATTGGTATGGCTTCCTGTCACAACAAAGCAGTCCTGAGTTTTTTCTCTGTATCTTCAGGACAGAATTTTGACACAGCATTTGAAATCTTCGAATGATACCCTAGCAGGATCAGCAATCACACCCATGGTTCTGGTGTTCTTTATCACCTTTAAATTTGTGGCCAGAGTTACCTGTTCCCCAGGTTCGTGTCCAGCCCCAGCGGTCCACAGACAATAACACAAGGGCACGTTCCACCACTCAAAACCACTGAAATGTCTGTACCACTCTTACGACTTTCGGGCTTGATGACCAGATCCAAATTAGGCACACTTCTCTGTGACTTTATTGCCTAGAATCCACCCCTTGACACTAGTTTCCATTTAATATTCTTTGGAAGAAAGCACCAGAAAGTGATTCTAAGACTCTCATAAAAGTGATAAGCTGGTACCTGACAAAATTGAACAAAAAGCTGACCCATCAAGTTTCAGAATACACGGGACAGTTGTATTTATAACCTTTTCTTTTTTTAAGACCTTCCGTCAGATGCCATGAAATGATATAATAAAATTAAGGTTCCTCATAGAAAGAATCTGATTAGCCTAACTTGGGTCACCTTGTCTACCTTTCAGGCCTTAAGGCTGAGTCTAGTATCAAAAGAATTGAAGAGAAAAGTAGGGATATTGGGCTGAAAGTCTATAGCAACTTTAAGGTTTTGTACTTTCCTATATCTCTGAGGATGATTCTTGTGAACCACTGTGGATATCTACTTAACATTATTTTTCCAATGAATATTTCTGGGCCATAAAATGTTGTGGGCCACATTCCTTAATAATTAGAGTATGCACATATATGAGGTCTACCTGGAAAAAGTCCATTGTATTGTTCATATAAAGAGAAATGTGCGACATCAATGTAACCTGGCGGCCAAGGAGAGTGGACTGGAATGCGCATGTGTGAACAATGACGACTTCACTGTACTAGTCAGTGGGGGCAGTAGATGCTGTTGAGTAAACATGTTTACTGTGCGGCTGTAACATTCAAAATGACTGAGCAAGTAGAGCAACGAATCTGCATCAAATTTTGTGTTAAGCTTGAGCAATCCTCCACAGAAACTATTTTGGCTTAAGCAGCCAAAATTTATTTCCTCACAGTTCTGGAGACAAGAAGTCCAAGGCCAGGGTGTTGGTAAGGTTCGGTTCCTCCCGAGGTTCCTCTCTTTGGCTTGCAGGTGGCCAGTACCTTGCTGCGTCCTCACGTGGCCTTGCAAGCTCAGCCATAAACCTTCATTAGCAACCAACTGATAGACTCTTAAGAGCTCTAGGATTAAGAAATCATGCGAGTGCTTATGAGTTGTAATTTTATATTTGCTTCCATTAAAATAAATTTTCCACTGATAATTTTAAAAGGAGTGCATGCACTGTTGGTGGGAGTGTAAATTGGTACAGCCATTATGAAAAACAGTATGAAGGTTCCTGAAGAAATTAAAAGAAGAACTACCATATGACCCAGCAATCCCACTTCTGGGTATATACCCAAAGGAAACAAAATCACTATCTTGAAGAGACAGCTGTACTTCTATGTTCACTGGATTACTATTCACAACCTAATGGAAACAACCTAAGGGTCTATTGGCAGATGAATGCATAAGAAAATGTGGCATACACACACACACACCCCCCCCAAAATATTATTTAGCCTTAAAAACAATATACCCTTCCATTTGTGACAACATGGATGAATCTGTGGGGCATTATGCTGAGTGAAATAAGCCAGACAGAGAAATACACCTACTGCATGGTTTCACTTACATGTGGAATCTAAAAATACCAAAAAAGGGCCGATTCATAGAAACAGATAGTAGAATGGTGGTAGCTACTGGCCGGGGGTTAGGGGATATGAAGAGAGTTTTCAAAAAGGGCACAACCTTTCAGTTGTAAGGTAAATAATTTCTGAGTATCTGATAAACAGTGTGGTGACTACCTTTATCTTATAGTATATACTTGAAATTTGCTAAGAGAGTGAAATTTTAAGCAGTCTCAGAATAAAGAAGAAAATAAAAGGAAACTGTCAGATGATGGATATGTGCATTAACTAGATTGTGGGAATCCTTTCACAAAGAATGCATACATCGAATCATCACATCACACACTTTATATTACAATTTTGTTCATTGTACATTAAGAAAGCTGGGAAAACATTAAGAAAAGAAGGATGTGTACCCCAAAAATTATAGATGTTATATATATACAACATTTGAACAAGAATGTGTTTGACCTAAAATTCAAATTATATTTATCAAAGTATACTTATTTATTGGGTCTCTACAACATGTCAGCTTGTTCCTCTTCTGGGGGCCTGTTAAACATCAATGAACAGCACAGACAAATATGCATGCCTTCATGCTGCTCTGTTCGTGTAGGAGACAAATAGTAAAGCTTACATGTGAGAAGCGTGGGGATACTCAAGTCTAATATGGTACAACACTTTTCTGTTTTGAAAATGTAACCATGAAATAATGTCCTTATTTATAAAGCCCAAATATTTGTTTATTACAAGCTTCATCGACTTGACCTCCCAGATTCAACCTGGGTAGACTTTCTGATCATATTTTCATTATTTTTTTAAAAATAAAGTAAATTCTACCAAAACACATCTAGAACTTAATGTTGGAAATTTAATTTTATCAGGAAGCCTGCATTTCCTAGATAATTTCTTGAACCCTAAAGTTCATTCACTCTTAAAACACCAAGAAAGTATTTAACATCACTGCCCTCTCTACACAGAAGCCTTTGACTGGTGCTCATGTTCATTTGTGGGTGCAGATTATTAAATCCAATTAATGTTTGGTTTTTGAAGATTTTCTTAGCTTTAGCAATACAATATGCATTTATCAGTCAGCCCACCAAAGGATTTTTTTCCTACAACTTAAATAATATTCTATATTCTAAATTTTACATATTTTTCTTCTTTGAAAACTAAAACTATTTCTAGTTGTTCTGGAACAAATTTTTTGTGGATGAGTAACACCATATTATTACAAGGATGTACCTTCAACCTTGAATTCTAGTGTTTATTCATGTTGATACTAGAATATTTATTTTTCTTATAGAACTTTGTACATGTTATTAGGTTTTGTCCTATTTCTATCTCCCACCACTCTGTCCTTGTGAATATTATAGTGTCACATAGCTGCTTTATTAAATTTTACATTGTAGACCTGAGACTTGGAACTTTCTAATAATAAATAGTGTTGTTGGCATATGATGTTTGGATTTTGTTGTTGTTGTTAGGGTTTAGAAATCCAGTTTCTTTTCTGTGTACTGAAAAGAGTATAACTGTTGTTATATATTTTGAATATTATCTTTTTATTCCAGGAAAAGGAAACCCCAAACTTTGCACAAAGTGTCGTATGCATCACATCTGCATACGTTATGGTACCTCTGATAGCCCATTTGCATATTGTTAACTGTTGGATAAGATTTCTTTGAGAGTAGTGATTCCCTATTACATTAGAATTTCACCTTAGCGAAGCCTCAGGAAACATGGTGTCCTTGCCATTTCTCTCAAAGCACAGGGCATTTCTTAGGAAAGTGACTTGAGAGAAAAACAGACAAAGGCTTTAAGGACTACAGAATATAGGGCATTTCCTTTTCCAAAAACCTGAATGGCTGTGTTTCTCCACTTTTTACAGAGTCCATTACAGTTCAATGTGCAGTATTCTGTGCTTTCTCTGAAAGTACTTTCCCTAAGATGCGCACCTATGGTTTGGAGCAGTAATGAGGTTTTCCCTAGTTTTAATACGATACCCTTACCAGACTGGCTTTGAAACCTCTTTCCGAACTTTAAAGACTAGGTAGATGTCCAGTTTATCTATGGATCGTCTTTGATCTTGCTGTTTGGATTTAAAGATGTCACCATGTTTGTCCATTGCCTGGAGGGGACTGGGGCTCTGAGATTAAAAGATGGCAGTCAACTATGGCTACGCCTTTCAACAGAGAAAATATACACTTGGAGTCTACTTTTTTAATCATGAGCTTTGGATAGCAAGGCCTACCATTCGAGACTGCTGCAGGCAAGGTTGATGGATGGCGTAAATGCCCTGGGAGGGAGGCAGAGTAAAGGGAGGATACAGGCTCACGCGTAAACATTCAGTTTGTTTGACTTGCCCCCGCATCCTTTTTTTGTTTTCATAAGCTCATTATCAACCATTTAGTAAAGTGCATTTCTTCTTTTTTTAAATTGTATTTATTTATTTTTAGAGACAAAGGAAGGGAGGGAGAGAGAGACATCAATGTGTGGTTGTCTCTCGCATACTCCTCTACTGGGGACCTGGCCTGAACTCCAGGCATGTGCCTTGACTGGGAATCGAACCGGTAACTCTTTGGTTTTCAGGCCAGTACTCAATCCACTGAGCCACAGCAGCCAGGGCTAAAGTACATTTCTTCATATTTTATTTTATTTTATTTTATTTTGTCCTCACCCAAGGATATGTTTACTGATTTTTAAAGAGAAAGGAAGGAAGACAAAATGTGAGACAGAGAATGAGGAAGGGAAGAAGGGGAGAGAGAGAGAGAGAAAGAGAGAGATGTGAGAGAGAAACATCAATTGGTTGCCTCCCATATGTGCCCCAACCAGGACTGAACCTGCAACCTAGGTATGTGCCCTGGTGGGGAATTGAACCCACAAACTTTTGGTGTACAGGACGATGCTCCAACCAACCGAACCACCTGGCCATGGCTAAAGTACATTTCTTGTCTAAGTCAAAATTCCTGCCATTTTACAGATGTCTAATCCAAAACATGCCATTTCCCCTTTTTTTTTGGTGGAGAAACCTCTAGTTACCTGTTTGTACTATTTGGTTACAGTACATTTTAATAACATTTACAATGCTGTGTTGTTCATTATATTTTTACTTTGGTTCCTAAAGTGAAGGGGATGTTATTCCTTATACAGGTTGTATATACCATATAATCATTTTAAAAATTCTTAATAATTTGGCTAATTCAAAATATGACCATGTTCACCCACTCTATCAAGTACCTCTTTGGGCACTGAAAACAAATTAGGAAACAGTGGAGGGAATAGAAACAGATCATTACGGTATGAAGAACCCAGTTTAGAACAAGCATAAGATTATTTTGATAATAAAAGCTTTGAGTTACATATCTTGAACAAAGAGAAGAAAAGAATGCGGAAATGCTTACTCTTGAAGGTGATAAACTTATTTTTCAACACTATCAAGATGGAGCTGTTATTATAAGACTATCATTAAAGTGCAGAATTATTTTGAGTTTAGTCAAATCTATTTTAAATATCTGAACTAATATTTGTGTGTTCTCATTAGAATAGTCCTTTCTCAAGAGTCTACCTATTTCTATGTGTATTGGAAAACCACAAAGTTGCATGTTTCTTGTTTTGTTGACATCCTGAAGTTTCAGACAATACGGAGATGAGTAACTGGGGGTACTTAAGTGGATAATGCACCAGGCTCTGCCTGCCAGGCTGACAGGCTATGTGCAATTTCTGGTGCTGAGTCTAATTGCTCTAGAGTTCTTATAGTGGGCTAGAAGGCAGTATGAATTCAGCAGATTCTTCCAGTCCTCATGAGAGGCCTTTGACAAAGCAGTGCAGAAATGGACTCATTTTCCACTGTGAGGGCTGATTTGTTATGCAAGCGGATGGGCAGTCAGCAATAGAGAGGCAGGTCTGAATTACAATTCTTATTCTGTTTCTTTTTTTATTTTTAAAGATTATTTGTTTCCTTGGCAATCTTATCACTTACTTTCCTTAGCTCTTTCTAGTAACTGAAAATGCGGGGCAGTGGAAAGAATCCTCGACTGGCCGCAGACAACCTGTGTTTAACCCTGGCTGTGCCCTTCTAACTGTTTGACTCTGTGTGAGTCTCTGACCCTGTTTCCTGATCTGTAAGTTGAAGATAAAAATATCCGTATCACAGAATTGTTGGAAGAATTCGGGGAAGTGTAGCTGGTATGCAATGCTCCACAAAATTAGGGTATGATTCCTGGCAATGCTTTTATGTTCCCAACAAGTAATTTTTAAAAACCACTTACGTGTGGTTCACAGCATGGAGTCTGGACAGACTGCCTAGGTTTGAATCCTGATTTTTAATTACTAGCCATCTGACTGTGGGTTAGGCATTCCCCTCCCTACGTCTCCATCCACTCATCCAAAATGTTGCTGTAATAACAGCACTACCTCATATCATTGTTGTGAGTGTTAAACAAGTTAATACTTATAAAGAACTTGCAAGTATCTACCTATAGACATGCTTTATGCGTTAATTAAACAAAGAAGCCAACAGCTAGATAAGCAAAGGGGCCACCCGCCTTCCTTCAGTGGAAGGCCAAAGTTCTAAGGTGGACGGACGTTGAAGCACCTGAGAGCTTTGTCTGCGGTGGTTGCTGTATCTCCTACTACAAGCAGTCTCCCAGGGCCCTGCCAGACAGGTTGAATCTTTTGAGGGAGTGTAATTCCGCTGCTGCCATAAGGATTGCAGCCAAGGGTATCCTTAGGACTGATTGTTCCTTCCCACCCCACCCTCCCCTGGGCAATGGATTGCTCTCCCCTGCTACGTAATCCTTCTTGAGTAATTCTTCAGCACAAAGAGGTTCATTATACTCTGCTTCCCACATTTCTGGCAAGATACAACCTGTGTATCCACTTGTAGTGCTCCTGGGGAGTGGGCAGTGTGACTCGGGTGGGCGTGGAAGCTGCCTTCAGTGAGTCCATGTTGGGTTTCGGGAAAAAGGATCCTGTAGGTCTCTTTCTGGGTTATTCAATTAACTTTTGCTGACCAAATTTAGCATGTGTGGTTCCAAACAATAGGTGCACCAGTTGGAAGAGTCTGGCAACCCTGAGTAGTATGCACTACTCCAGAACTTAAATTATTCTGTGCATCATCACCAGCCTTACCTTGGATTAGGTAAATCTTTAATTGTAGTTTGTAATTCCACTGAGGTCTGAAGTTTAAATTCTACAGTTGCGTGAATACTTTGCTCATAGAAGAGAAGGATCTTTAAAAGCAATTGGCATTTAGGAATCTTTGGGAGAGTGCTTTGGGTGACACGGGAGGTCCACACAAGGGAAAGAGGAGGATGCAACTGAACACAGGTCCGGCTGACTGCCACTTTGAAAGCCAATACTGAGAGGCAGGTGCTGGTGTCAAGGAAAGTGGCTGATTTTTGTGTATTGGCCACCTGGCAGATGGGGGACTCATGTCTCAAAGCTCATCTCCTGGAAGGTGGGAGACTCACATCACAAAGTCCATCTCCTCCTCTCAGTGGAGGCAGAGGTTTTTATAAGGAGGGAAAGGGGAACAGAACAAAGAGATTGAAGGAGAGGGTAGCAAAGGTCTCTACATGCAGGTGAGTGCAATATATTCCGATAAGGCAAGTGATGATGGTCCAGTGTGCATCATCCTGGTTTAGTCATCCAGCTTCACGTCATCCTGGCTCTGTGTCACCCTGGCTCCCTGATTGAAGGTCAGCAAATCTCCTGAGGCTGCGATGCCTGAAGGCCAGAGTCTTTATCTTTCGAAGTGAGCTTCTCGGAGTCTGATACAAACATGCTGTTCATCTCCTAGCTATATATTGGTTGAGTCAGTGTTTACAGGAACATGGCCATAAGCATGGGGAGGTGGGTTATAATGTTCCACTGTTACAGAATAAGGTGGAAAGGGAGAAATAAATGTGCGTGCCAACAGGAGGATTAAAATAGGGATTTCATTGGGAAATTAGTCTAATTTGTTGTTTCTGAAGCTTTTCAGATTCCTTACTACCTTTTGTCAGAGAATCTTTTAGGAAAACAATTTTTGAATCAGAATTTTGTTTGGAGGCTTCTGCATACCAATCAAAAAAGTCATAACAACTGAGCTTAAGATATTTCTTTTTCTTAAATTGAGATATAATCGACATATAACACTATGTTAGTTTTAGGTGTACAACATAATGATTTTATATTTATATATATTGCAAAATGATTACTACAGTAAGCCTAGTTAATATAATTACTATACTTCATTACAAATATTTTTTTCTTGTAATGGAACCTTGTAAGATCTCTCTTAGCAATTTGCAAATATACAGTAAGGTAGGCTTAACTGTCAACATGCTGTACATTACATCCCACATCTTATTTATGTTATAGCTGGAAGTCTGTTCTGTCTGCCCTGCTCACCCATTTTGCCCACCCCTAACTGCTCATCTCTGGCAACGACTCTCTGTTTTCCATACCTATGAGCTTGCCTTCCTTGTTTGTTTCTGAGATTCCACTTATAAGTGAGATCATACTGTAATTGTCTTTCTCTGGCTTACTTCACTTAGCATAATGCCCTCAAGGTCCGCTCCCAAGTTACCACAAAGGGAGTTATTCCTTTTGTTTTTTAAGGGGCTTCTCAAAGAAACAGCTTTGTTTAAATCAAATGTTCCTGACTGTGGCCATAGAAGTCGCAGTTATCCTTGCTCTCGTGATGCCGTTTCCTGAAAGAGGCACAAGCACGAGGAGCATAAGGAGAACAGAGACGCTGCGAGGAGAAGGTGCGGACTGAGGTGACCACAGAGCAGGGGGTGCTGCCTGCAGCCAGGTGAGAGTGACATGCACACACTGGATCTTGGCCCCCCAACCTGAGGACTGGCTGTCTGCACAGAAACCCAAGACTCTTCACCCTGGAAGGTGACCAATCAGAGAAAACATGCTCTCTGGATCAGAAAGAACAGACTCTCAAGACAAAAAAATGAAAGAACTGTAAAAGCACTGACCAGTTTTATCGGTGACTCACAGCAGTGTTTGTCAGATGGATGCGGTCCAGTGAGAACCACCTACACTCCCCTACCCGTGGGGCTGGATGAAAGGCTCAGAGGGACTCCTGTCTTCTCCTGCTTCTCCCTGTGATGTTTCTTCTTATGATAAATGACACTGTTAGGTAGTACAGCACAAAGTGGAAGCACAGAAGAGAGCAAAAAGGAATGTTCTGATTCTACCGAGGATGCCAAACCCATTGAAACCAATCACAAAACCTGGGAACCGAACTGAGATTAACTAGTCAGGGACTCCACCCAAAGAGGCTGGGTGGACTTCAGATCCAGTCCTGCCCCACTCCATCAGCAGGGACCCATCACGCTGTCAGCAACAGACGTGAGGAACCTCCATAGGTACCACCCCTTAGTCACATGCGTTGGTCTGGGGCAACAGGCATTCCCTGCTGGATCTCTATGGAGCTGCTAGTAAAACCACCGAAGGGGGGATAGCACTCTGTTCAGGGATCGCCGTAGCAAGGAAGCCAGCCACCGTCATCTGCATTTGGCAGAGAGCAAATGGCAAGCAGAAGAGTGGGAAAATGTGACAGGAAAAAGAGAAGGCTTCAGGTTTAGTCTGATGGGAGGTTGTTGGCACAGGAAACAATCGGGCATTTTGTGTGATTGATTGGGAGAGCATAGTTTGGCTTTCTCCGCCTCATCCTGAGTTGGAGGTGGGGTCAATAAGTAGAGAAGTTTGCACTCCTTGACCAAGCCCTGGACCCATTACTGTAGAGGTTGTGGTTTGGTTTCCTGGACTGGTTGCTGCAGAGGTTATGGGTCAGAATTCTGTTGTAATATATTCTCTGCTTGTATATTTAGTCTCTTAGAGGTTTTCGTATTCAACTTTCTCTTGGTCATACAGACATGTAATTCTAATACAGACAGGTTCAAAATTAAATGCATCACTTTAATTAAATTCACCAACCTCTATGCATCTGACAAAACTTTAAACTCAGAAGTCAACAATTTCTCTCCCATCTGTTTTACTAGCCATATCTAAATCATCACCAATTTATATCATTTCACATCTTTGATGTCTCTCCAATCTGTGCCCTTACCTCCATTCCTGTGTTCAATGCCTATTCCCTAGATGTTCATAATTTCTTCTTGGGCTTAATGCTCCAATCTCAGTATTCTTTCCCTTACAGTACCCTCTCTGTACTTCTGGCTGAATAACCTTTCTGAACACACAAATCCCTCTATGACTATAGTTCAAAGTTCAAAATTCTTATCATGGCTCATTAGTTCATTCATAACCTGGTCCCTCACCTGCTCTCCAGCTGTCCCTCTCCCTGCGTTCACTCCTACAACTCTGTTTCATCAGGACGAGTGAATGCAGTTGCCCACTTCAGTTGCGATGTCTCCCTCTTCCATCCCTCGCCATACTGCGCAAACTAACAGACTCTCCTCTCACTCCAGCTCGCATTCCTCACACACAGATTTTGCCTGGGTACATTTTACTTTGTCTTGAAGACTGAGCTGAGTTGTCACCTTCTCTGTTAAGCCACCCACAATTTCTCCCAGATGAATGAGATCGCTCTCTTCTGTGCCACCATGGCCATATGGACATACATCTACCACAGTACTTACATTGTATGTTTATTTGATCATATCCCACTTAGAATATTAACATCTGCACAGCAGGGACTATTTTTAAAGTCCTCCCTCTTTAGCCATATGGTCTGACACATTAGGAGGGCTTCCTAGTTTTTGGTGGGTACATAAGCGACATAATGAAGTTATAATTAGTTGCTGGATAACCTTTGTGCAAATAAGTGCAACCTGGCTTTCCATCCCCTTTCCAAATGCCCCTTTCTTCAAAGGACAGCTTTCTCTAAAACTGTGTGGGATAAGCAGGATGTTCGATTTTATCATCTCTCGGGCCTTTCCACTGAGCGCCCCTCAGAAAGCCGTGGTCCGTCCACCTTTCTCCCAGCCTCACTGACAACTTGCTAGTCAACAACCATCACACCAGGCAAGCGACCTCGTGACTTACAGATCTTTCTTTTCCACAGCAGGACAGGAAAGGGAATCAAGTGCATTATGCTTTATTTCTCCTCCAACCATCTTGCCTCTTTATAGTAGAATAATGATTTAGGAATAAATAGCTAAAGATCTTGACAATTTGGACTTTCCCAAACATTCCAGTGGGAAAGCTTCCAAGGATGACAGAAACATTGTGGATAGCCTTACCTTCTGCTCCTCTTCTTCAGGTTCCCCTCCCACCCCTCACAGCCCACCTTATAGAGAGTTCTCTGTGCATCTCTAACCACGGGAAATTCATCCTTTTGCATATGGCAGGATCTTGGTCCCTGGATCCAATGCTTCACACCAGCATTTTATTATTTTTAAATATGGAGCAGAGGAGGAAGGCTGTTCTAGGTGATGCCATGTACGATTTTTTCTTCCTTTCTCCCTTCCTTCCTTCCTCCCTTCTTCCCTCCCTTCCTTCCTTCCTTCCTCCCCCCATCTCTATTTCTCTTCTTTTTATTTTTAGCACAACAGTGTTTTAAGACTTCTGCTGTAATGTCTCTGGGGAATACATCACAGCAGCCCATTTGTTTAGAAAGCGGTTTGTCATTTTATTTACTTAGAATTTACCTTTCATGATGACACTTCTTGGGAATGGTCACAGTTAGGTCACATCATTTACTCCACTAAGATGACTCAGAGGTAATTCCATATTTGCATTTCATTCTTCTGATTCCTGTTGTCTTTGACTTTTTCTCCAGAAAGTCACTTAAGAAGGAGCTGAGCATTGTGTCAACCTGTCACTGCATTTTTCATATACGTGTCCACTCTCTTGAAATGCAATTGAAGGCTATTCCTTAGAGCCTGTTCACACAATAAAAACAAACTGCTGAAACCCCCACCAAGAGTCCATTCTAGAGGTTGCTCATCCTTTTCAATATGCCCACAGCTATGAGAGTAGGCACATCTCATTGTTTATCTACAAAGGCTGAGACTTGTGAGATCTGAGCAAGCACACACATTTCCCAAGGAAAGTTCTCACTTTTCTTTTTCTTTTTCAGAAAAGAGAGAAGTTAATGTCTAACTCCACATCGGGAATGGGAACATGTTCATGAGTAGGAAAGTGTCACCATTGTGCACAACAGCCTTTGGTTCCTTCCCTGCTCTACATTGGAACCACGTTGCCCTTTAATGGAAGTTTCTGTTATCCTAAAACAGCTTTTAACATTTAGGTAAAGACTAAGTTTCTTATTAGAGTAGGGCAAAATCACTTAATTCTCCTGAAGGGGGATGTGGTCAGATGAGGAATGAGTCACGCTGGTGGTAATAATTCATCTGGCTCCATCTGCGTGATGCTCACGGTCAGGGGCTAGATATCATGGCATTGCAATGCTTTCATAACCTCTGGTTGTATTCTGGGAAGGACGTGGTGTGGCGGGCTCGTATTTTTAACTGTTACAGTCTGTTTAAGTACACTTAGTGCATTCTTTCTCCTTCTATTTTCATTTCACCGTCTATGCATCCGGACTTGTGTGCCACTGTCTCAAAAGAGGAAGGCACAGGGCTGAATGTAGTGGTCGGACAGCATCCCTGGCTTTGTCTTCCTGTAAATTATTCTTATTCAGAACTGAATTTGCAGGACTGGAAAAAAAAAGACTTCTGAGGTTGGAAACAAACGCTTGGACAAGAGAGAAATGATGGTGGATCTAGGAATCAAAGGTCCTTGTGTCTTCTCCCTCTGGGCACCCTTAGAGTAGCTCATGGAAATCTGTGCAGAACTTACACGACCACAGACCACACCATCATTCCCTTTGACTGTCTCTCTGTGGGGAAACTAAGAAAACTTAGGTGCAGTTTCCTTTAGCTCAGTGGGATGGGGACTCAGATGCAAAATTACTTTTATTTAAAGAGACTGTAACAGGGCTGTGATATTCCCGGCATACAAAGGTAGGGGGCTGATTGTAAATCAGCCTACCACTTACTTACTCAGTGACTTCTTAACCCTCTAAACCACAGGTGTCTGTAAATAGGGACCAAAAATTAACCTTAAAAGAGGATTTTAAGAACTTAAGTAAATCAGTTATTGTTTCTCTAGGACTAGCAGGGTATCCTGAAATGGCATTTATTATTATATTGTTACTTCTACTTGTAATAGAGCAGTAATTATGTTTATATAATATTTTGATAAAAGACTTGTTTGATCTGATGTAAACCTCTCATTACTATGCTGTCATCCTGCCTGAAGACACATTTTCAGTCTCTTCAAATTTTTCAAGCTGTATGTACAGTTTTATTGAGTGAGAAGCTCATTATTGGAGATAATGTCTCATATTTCTAAACTTGACTCAGTGTTTAAGCCAAGAAAACAAGGAATGCTGCCACTTCCTTAAATTACACAGATTTACTCATACTAAACCCTAATTTATTGAATGTATACTTCAAATGCACTTATGATGAATTCATTAAAAATAATAAAAATTTCAACAGAATTTTAATTATTGGACTTACTCTGTATTTAGAATGTTGCAAAATTTCAGGATTATCTGAGCTAAACAAATTGGAAGCATCTTTAGCAAGTATACCACTTCTAGTATAAAATCATATGCCCTTATTCCCTCAACAATTTGCTGTTTAATAAATGCTAATGGTTGACGATACGATAGCATTTTAAGCATTTCATTCTCTCCATTTCTCCCCTCTGGGAAGACACGCAAACTGTACGCTTTCGGTGATCCTGTCTTTGTTTCAGCCTATTCAACTCGCTGCAAAAGCTACTTTTGCCTTCAGAGTGATTCTCTAACCACTTAGCCCTCAGTGCCCTGAACCAGAGCTTTCTAACCAGTGAAATACAGTGCACCTTGATGGCAGACCAGGCCAGGCCGCCTTCATCCTGCAATTTGATGAGTGAGGCCTCAGGGTTGCCAGGACCCCCAGGTCCCTGTAGCTAAAGCAGTTGCTTTCCCCTACCCCAGGGTCCCGTCATATGCTGTTATTGTCTGCGCGCGCCATGAAACGCAGAACCAGAAACATGTGAAATACAGGTTGGGAAAAAATAAAAATCACCATTTAGTTCTAAGTAACTAAAAAGGTTATTTAAATCTTATGTGTGTCTTTTTACATCTTAAAAAAATGTACAGAAATGTTAGCTGCATGATTTTTTTTGCCCTAGATTCAGATACTTGTAAATACACTTTTCTAGAAAAAATAAAAAGACAAAAATGTAACAGTAAGAAGCATTTTTCTGAGAGAGGAAAAAATTAATTAAAAAAATATAAAGCCAATATAATTTCAAGATGTTACACTAAATTTAAAAGCTAACTTTCACCCAGACCAGTGTGGCTCAGTTGGGTGTCCTATCGCAAAGCAAAAGGTCACTGGTTCCATTCCTGGCCAGGACACAGGTGTCAGATCTGGGTTGTGAGTTTGGCCCCTGGTCAGGTTTCGTTTGGCTCCCAGTGGGGGTGCGTGGGAGAGGCAACCTATTGATGTTTCTCTCACACATCATTGTTTCTCTCCCTCTTTTTCTCCCTCCCTTCTCCTCTCTCTAAAAATAAATACATAAAATCTTTCTTTGAAAGCTAACTTTCAAATTGCCTTAGTATTTATTAATTTATTTTTATGATAATATATTCCTACTATAAGAATGCTTTCTATTCATTTAAATCTTTTCTTAAAATTAAATACGGGATGGGACAAAAGTAGGTATGCAGTTATTTGTATGGAAAAATACAATAATTAATAAATAATAATTCAATAATAAACTCTCTTTTGCAAACTAACAACTGTAAACGTACTTTTGCCCAATCTTGTGTTTTAGAAAAGTTGCATGAAATATCACGAAACACTCTTATAATGACGTTTAATATATCAATTTGTAATACATCCGTCTCTTCTGTTTGTATGTAAAGATAGTTTTATTTGAAATGGAGGAAGTAGTAAGAACATACCGCTTTGTGAAGGACAGGTATGAGTAAATCCTAAAAGCCTGTGAATGCTTATAGGTTCAGCTCTGTAACAGAGACCCAAACACCAGTGGTTGAAATGAGGTGGTGGGTATTTCTCTCACAGAAGAATTCAGGGCAAGCATATGGCTCTGAATGCCAGGGACCCAGCCTCTTTTTCATGCATGGGTCCAGTGTCCTCAAAAATTATTTCTACTTTATGGTCCAAAAGTCTGCTCCAACTCCAGCCATCATAGCGCTGCTTTAACTATGGAAAGGGGTAGAGGATATAACAATTTGTTTTTATTGCTTAAACTTGGAGTTCCACACATCACCTTCTCTTACACTCTTTTGCTCAAGAGTTAGGCACATGGCCACGTCTAACTTCAAGGAAGGGTAGCCGATGCCATCCAGCTAAACATTTGATCAGCAGGAAAAAGGAAAGGGGGCATTCTGAAACAATTGTCGTTCTGGGCAGCAAAGAGTAATGTGGAAACACCCAAAAATGATCCCATGTGAGACAAAAGACACATTGCTTATGTGCCCTAATATACTTTGGTTTTCCTGGGGGGCCAGAGGAAACGCATGCATGTCACACACCTAGTGTTTTTCTCAGTCTGGGGTGTGCTCCTAGAAAACAATTGTTTTCCATTCCAAGATACACTTTTGCATAATCAAATACAAATAGGGCAGTCCTCTCTTCAAGAAACTTACCCTCTATTAGGAAAAGAGATAAAAATAAAAATTAAGTAATTCATTAGGTGTAATAATGGAAATATACACAAAGTTTACTGGGGGGATAATAGTGACTAAGATAATTGTGTAGTTCAAAGCAAATTTTATCAGGGATGCAATACTTGGGCTGGATCTGAATGGATAATTGCGTGTGAGTTTGCATGAAGTTCTTGGAAAAAGAGTAATTGCACACAACTTTAACGCATAAGGAATAACTTCTCATCCTTACAGCCAAGAGATAAGGCAGCGAGAACAGGGGCGGTCCCCTTCCGCACAGGATTGCGGAAAGCCAGTGTGCGCCTCGATGGGAGGTGGTGGCCCCACGGGGCAGCACCCTCTCTGCACACAGCTCTCTCTCCTCTCACACGCGGGGGAGTCACTTGATCTCAGTAGTTCTGGGCTCTGCATTATCCTGTGTGGTTTTCCTACTGTGCAGGATACTATAGTATAAAATATCATTTGGTTTATATCATATAAAATATAATATAAAATATAATTTGTATAATATAAACACATTTTTAAAAGAATCTAGATACAAGATATATATCCTATATGATTCTATTTATAAGAAGCTCAAAAATAGGTTAAATAAACCTTTGTGATTGGGGATGCGCTCTCCCAAGTGCATGGAAAAGGAAGAAAAGGAATGCTATGGCGGGACCGTGGGAGGGAGCGTGTTCTGGGGGCTTCTGAAAGTTGCTGGCCGTGTTCTGTTTCTTCACCAGTTTACACAGGGGTTTACTTTATAATAATGCATCAACCAAAACATAGTTTATGTCCTTTTCTGTATAGATGTTATAATACACAACAGAAACATTTAACATAATAAAATTGACACAATCCCTCATCATTACGTTTAAATCAAATGAGGACCCCTGAATTTAAATTATTTAAAATAATTTACTCCTTTACCTTTGTATGAAAATTGTTTCTTTATCATGAATGGTGTTGAGTTTTTATACAAACACCTGTCTTTTCTCCTCCCTAGCTTTACAAATATCATCAGAATTTGAAGTTGTACGAGAGCTTTTGTACGGCTCTGCAGTTTAAGTCTCCCGAGTAATTTTGTACGGCTGTTTTGTTTTCCAGGAAGTTTGTAATAAGTGGACTTAAATGAACTTAACCAGACATGGTTAAACACTCAATTTTCTGGCTTTTGTTCCATAAAACCCTCAGCTATTGAAGCAATTTTGCTGGTGTGTCAGGTGGAGACGTGCGTTTTGTAAAGAAGCTAGAGAACAGGGTGAGGATCCTGCTGTCTGTCCACAGAGTGTCCTACAATTAAAGAGATTTAATTGTTGCATGATGATTTTGCAAAGTACAAGAGAGTTGGAGCCCCAAGAATGACAAGAGACTCTATTTTCTGCCACTGCAATGGGCGTGAGCTCAGACTTCAATTTATGCAATTTAAGAATGATTATTTCCATGGATCTGGTGAGAGGCACAAGGAGATGTTTCTAAAGCATGCTCTACTTTTTAACTTTGGTGGTGACTACATGAATGCTTGCTATGTAAAGGTTCAACTATACATGTGTACTGCACCCTCCTCCTCCTCATTTTAGCCAATAGGCTCTTGAAAATCAAGTCTA
Source organism: Desmodus rotundus (assembly GCF_022682495.2). Classification (NCBI taxonomy): domain Eukaryota; kingdom Metazoa; phylum Chordata; class Mammalia; order Chiroptera; family Phyllostomidae; genus Desmodus; species Desmodus rotundus. Next base: position 85,002,612 of record NC_071399.1, on the reverse strand, counting down.
ATTACAAGGATTAAGTGCTGGTGCTTTATTTTTGAGGTTGCAATTCCAGGAAATGAGAGCCAGAGCAAAGGGAAGTGAGGCAGGGAAGGCTAGATGGGTACATTGCAAGGTGATGTAGTACCTTGCTTGCCTTGCTTCACGATGTACTTACCGCAAAAGATATAGCTAGCTACTTGGTAGGTGCACCTGCTATGTGTTACAGGATATTTTTAGACAGAGTCTACAGAGAAATTGTGCTTGGGAATAGAACACTGAAGGAAAGAAAGAGAAGGAGTTGGTTTTGGAATCTTTAGAGAGCCAGAGTCTCCTGCCCTGTGGTCAATGATGCGATAGTGATGGATTGAGGTTGGAGTTAGGAGCCATGAGAACACCCACAGTGAAGCGATAGAGGGAGGTTCAGGAGGCAGAGAGGATACTAGGGAGGTTTTCACAATGTATTTGACAAAAATATATTTTAAAATAAAAAGTAAAGTAATACATACTTTGTATATACTTTATCTCATCCATAAAAACTTACTTGAAATAAATTTATTGTCTCTAGTGTTCATCACTTTAAAATGTGTCTTTGCAGGCTGATAAAAGAATTTCATCTTCTTGATTTCTCTGCTAAGAGAAGTACATTTTATGTCTGAGACACAAAACAAATCAATTTGTAGCTTCATGTTGGTAGAGACAGAAATTCTTCCATAATCATCTCTTTGTGATAGTGTAAAATTTATGCTTTGTTTCAAAGGGACTGTATTATTTATTACTATTGCTATCTAAACTATTTTTGATACATCAAATAGAAATTTTCATTCATACTGCAAGTCACTTATTTTCAAATACTGTGCTTCAATATTGTGGTTCAAAGACATTTGGGGAATGATTTCCTTATTTGCCATGATGTTAGCTTTACTTTTGTTGTTAATGAAGAAAATGTATAATGTCAAAAACTCTTCTTTGAACTTAATGGTAATTATGAACGAACTTATAATTTTGAAAATTCTATCTCTAACCACAGACTTTTGAAAAGGAACAGAATGTAACAAACCCTCACCTCTCTTGCTCTTTTTTACGCTCACTTGATAAAACCAAAGCTTTGGGAAATTCAGCTCTGCATACTCTGCGCCCAGACTGTAACTGGAAAAACAAAAACCAACAACAAAACAAAATAAAATGCGCTTACTGATGTCACTTTAAATGTATGATCGCTGAACTAAGACCATAAATGCTCAGACTGTATGTTCCTGCTGCCCATTGATCATAATTGACTTTCCTGGTTGATTTTCTTTATCTCATTCCTTTATTTTCTCCCTTCTCTTAACACTTGCAACACGTCTTCCAATCCTCATTATCAGCTGATAACTTGTTTTCCTTCTTTATTGAAAAACTGGAGGCAATCAGAAAAAAAAAAAAAAGTTTCAACAGCTCCAACCACATCTACCCAGGTTTCCGTGGCTGAGCTTATGAGGACAGCAAGGTCTCCTGGTTACTATGAATAAACACTTCAGGTTCTTCACTGAGTTTAGTCCCCATAGTGTGGCCTGTGTCCTGTTCTCCCTCCCTCACTCAGGGGCAATAATCCCACAGTTCCCTCATCTCTCTCCTGCATCAACATTTTCCCCTGATTATTCTTATCAGCATGCAAGTCTGTTTATCAGTTTATGATTTTTAATCAGTTTTTATACTATATCCATGTTATTGCAAACATTTATAGGTAACACTTCTTTAAAACAAATATTTTCAATTTTCTGCATAATAGTGCAGGAAAACATATTGGCTAACACATGTATTTCATCTCAAAAGCAGGCACATATTTGAGAAGAAGGACATACACTGGGCGCTCTCACGCAGTACAGGTGTAAAAGCCCAAACACAGTATACACCAACCAAATCCTGAAAAGTATAAAAAGAGATATTTTATCAAGTTGTGTTTATTTTCCAATGAAAACATGGTTTTCCATTGTATAATTCATTAATGTAATTTGCATTAAAATGGAATCTATAGAATAAATATCATTAGATGCAAAGAAAGCGTTCAGTAAAGCTTAATATTCATTCATGAAAATGAATTCTTAGAAAATAAATGTCAAAGTAAATACAAAACTACAACAAATATCATATTTTATGATGTGTACATATGTGGGGTAGCAAAATACCTGGAAACTTTTACACTAAGGTGTAAAGAATGTATGAAATTATATACGGTAAAAATATAGCATGTTTATTTTCTTACTATTGTTTAATCTGAATTTTCTTTCTACAATGAACACAGACTTCACTGATGTAATCCTACATGGTGGTTTTGTAATTAAACAAGTTTTGAAATATTTTGTGAGATAAATATAATTTTAATAAATTTGCTGAAGGGACTTCATTGGAGGTGTGTTCATACTGCATATATAAGGGATCATTTAAATCAAATACATAGGCTTGGGTGAATGTGACGTTCTATGTGTATTTCCTCATTTTTAATTGTGTGCATGCTGACACTTGATTGCATCGGTCATTGTCATTTACTAGGATCTCACACTGGCCACCCCTGGAATATCGCTATGTGTACAGTACAGAAAGGAATAAGCACCATCGTTCCCAATTACTAATAAAGGAACAATTTTACTAAGATTTCTCTAGAGAACATATTTACTCAGGCATTTAAATAATTAAATTCAAACAGCACTGTAAATTGTTTTTATGTAAATCACCTAACAACAAATGCTATTTTTTCATAAAGTAATTAAGAAATTGTGACATGTCTAAGTTGTCATGATTCTTCAGAATTTATTTGCTAAAATGTTGCTCTTTAAAAATCAAAAAACAACCTCATATTTACAGTGTTTGAATTACACATTCCTACAATTTTACCACAAATTTACCCTTCTCTTTCAAGCTATTTATTTTCTATATTGTTAAAACAAAGCAACCTAACTTTTGCATGCAAATTTTTTGCAATTTTTAATTCTTTTCTGTGAGCAGCTTGTTAATATTTTGATTTTTTGTCTTAAAATTGTCATTGAAGAGGGGTACTATTAGAATTTCAGTATAGGGTACTAATGTGGTTTTGACTTGCATTTTCTTGACGTTAAGCATCTTTTCATATACCTATTAATGAATTGTATGTCTTCTTTTGAGAAATGACTATTTAATTCCTTTGCCCATTTTGAAACCAATTTATTTGCATGTGTGTTTGTGTGTTTTGCTGTAAAATTACAAGAATTTCTTGCTCATTTTGGTATCAACCCCTTATTGGATATATGGTTTACAGGCAATTTCTCTTACTCTGTAGGTCTTTCCTTTGCTGCAGGAAGATGGATATATTAAAAGAAAGGTGTGAAATGCAAAAGCATATACAAGTATTTATTGCTTGGTTATTATTACTGTCTGGTTGTTCATGATTGTTTCAGAACATCGCTGAAGCCTCACTGCAGTCTCTAGCAGATAAGGTCCTTGTCATCTGTCCTTTCCATCGCTCATATTCTGTTCTTCAAGACAGTGATTTTCAGACTGGAGCAGGCCGCATCCCCGGGGGCCTTGTTAAAACACGGATTGGTGAGACTCTTTCCCAGAGTTCCTGATTCAGTAGGAGGGTGAGACCCAAGAAATTTTGTCAGAAGCAGGTGGTACTGGTATTGCCAACCTGAAACCTATGCTTTGAGAATCATTGCTTTAAGAAAAAAAAAAAATTGCATTTACCAAAACTACTGGAATCCAGCTCTTGGCCTACCTATTCACTGTTTCATTTTCAAATATTAGTTTTTAACATCTGAGTTCTTATCAAGACCCTTGACCTCTGTGCTACATGAGCCATACATGGAACTCCCTTGCATGAAGCTTAACTCACGGCCACTCTGGAGTGTCAAATTCAGCTCTTTTGCATATTTTCCTGTGTCTCCTTCCTCCACAACTCTTGACTCACCCTAGCCCCTCTTGCTAAGATCAAGCTTTTATCATTAGACTACACGTGACTCCTTTCCAGGTGGTATGCAGGGCTCCTCGGCCAGCACTTGCAACTTCCTGGTGGGCCCTCCCACCTCCATCCTTGGATGGCTCCACAGTGAGCCTCCTGCTCGCACACTGTGCATTGCTGCAGGAGAAAGTCCCTGAGCTCAGTGCCGCTGGCTCCCCGCTAGGGCCTGCTGTACAACTTCAACTTGGCCAGGTTCTCCTGCTCCACACTCCTTTTCTCCATCCCTCCTCTCACTGGTTCCCCTGATTATTTTTCACAGAAACCTCTCAGACTGTTTTATTTCCTGAAGCCTTCAACCCCAGCAGGTCTCTCATCTTTAATTTGATTCATCACAGTAAAGGGTCCTACCCTTGTGCTGCATTAACAAAAGGGGCCTGAAATGGATTACCTTGTTATGATTTCGAGAGATAAATTTAGATATCTATCTAAATTAGATATCCACCTATCAAAAGTTAATGTTTGATGTTGCAAGCAAATATCTGATGTCCACCAAGGCTGGTGTGGCTCAGTGGATTGAGTGTCGGCCTGAGAACCAAAGGGTCATTAGTTTGATTCCCAGTCAGGGCACATGCCTGGGTTGCATGCCAGGTCCCCAGTACGTGGCACGCGAGGGGCAACCACACATTGATGTTTCTCTCCCGCTTTCTCTCTCCTTTCCCCTCTCTCTAAAAATAAATAAATAAAATGTTTAAGAAAATGTCTGATGTTCCTTGGCTCTCATCTTTTCACACTTTCAAAGGAACTTTTTGCCTCCTCTCTTTACTGCCTTTCCTTTTAATTTTTACTGCCCTCTCTCAATTATCCCCTTTCCTAAACGTGGACTTCTTTCCTTCTGTTGTAAAAGCTGCCTCCATTTTCTCCATAAAAGTGCAACTTTTACTTCCTTCTGCTTTCCTTCCTAATATGATTCCATTTATGTTATCAATCGGGTTCCCTGAATGGATGGTCTTATTCCATTCATGAATTCTGTCACTGGCATCTTTCCTCAACTTGTGCACATTCGAATGGGAACACAATCACTTCGTGAAACCACTTTCTCCGAGTCAAGGCCAACTCCATCTCTTCTTTCTCTCCCTGCCCTCACTGAATGAATGCCTGTTCTCAGTGTTAATTCTCCTTGTTTCTCTGTTGTAGTTGTATCAATTTACCTGTCCATTCTTTTTAAAAATATTATTTTCTTTACATCTAAAACATTAGTGTTGATGTAAGAAATGTCCACGCCTGTAGACAACTTTTGTAAGTGTTCATTTGAGCCAAACCGACCACATATGCCAGGGAGCAAGATCTCAAGTGCTCCAGAGAATGACCGTTTTGCGGCATCTTTTATGCCTTTGAAATTAATCACTGATCATTAGGAAGATCATGTGACCATGGGAAAAAGCAAGGTGGGAATCAGATTATAGCAGAGTTAAGGTTATATGTTCTCTTGAGTGTGATCTTGCTTTAGAAGGAGGGGTCTGTGAGGAGGCATTTCAAAGGAATGTTAATTTAGATGCACAGAAACAATGGACAAACCTTGCTTAGGGCAAAGATAAGCCTTTTACTAAGAAGTTACAGGCCTGGGGCATGACTACCCACCATGACCTGCCGGGTAAGGAATTAATGATTTATAACATCACCCCTTTCTCATCCACAGTCCCAATCCCAAACACATCTAATTTCTCACTGGGCTTCCCTCTGAAAGTGTCAAAATGTGGTTTCTTCCTATCAAAAAGTCCCTCTTCTTACCTTCCTTCCCCTTTTCTTTCAGAAGCAGCATCATTCACAGTGTCAATGTCTTCTTTTAAAGTTTATCGTATTTTTTCCATTACAATTTATCCCCCTTATACCCCTTCCTACCTCCACTCCCCCACTACCCCTCCCTGCAATCACCACACTGTTGTCCATGTCCATGAGTCCTTTTTCTTTTTTGCTCCATCTCTCCAGCCCCTACCGAGACCTATGCTAAATGAAATAAGCCAGTCGGAGAAAGGCAAATACCATATGACTCCACTTGTATGTGGAATCTAATGAACACACTGCACTAACAAGCAAAATAGAGACAGACTCTTAGGCAGAGAGCAGGCTGACAGCTCTGACGTGTCAGTGTCTTGAATGGCTTTGTGACTCCTTGCTGACTTGTACCTTCCACAGGCTGCCAATCACCAGGCTCATTTAGTGTTTTGGAAACTCTAAATCTCCCTTCCTTCCCCAACATCGCTGTCTGAGCTTTCAGGAGCTTGTGTTAGGTTTTCTGTAACAGGAGACACAGTGCATCTTTGTTTAGATTTCCTTTCATGCTGCTCGTATCATGCCACGGCATTCAAAATATCTAGAATGACACCTTGTTCTTCTCAGGCACCGGGTCCATCAGCCTTTGGTGGAAGCAGGTACCAACTGGCCACCCTGGCTTGTTTGCCAGGGTGTCCTGCTGCTGCCCAGCTCCACCCCCAATAGCTGTGGTTTGGATCATCCTCCACCTTCCCCTCGTGCTTGTATCTCACCTCCATGTTTTACTCACGTCCCTGCCCCACATAAAACTGTCTGCCTTCTCCCTTTCTTCTTAGTTTTCTTCCATGATTAAATGCCGGTGCGTCTTGTAAGATGGACACTCCTTTCTCCTGAAGCCTTCCCTTATTCCTGCAGCTACTGCCATTGTTCCTGGACTCAACTTCCATACCTCTCTTCCAGCTTAGCCTTCAATGATATACTCAACCGAGCCCTTTTTAGAGATTTCACATGGGTGTATCAATGTCCCAGTGAAATTATAAGGACCGTATTCCTGGATTCTATTCACTGCAAGTGTAGTTGGGGACTCCATGGCGTGTTTTGTCTTGAATAGGGCCAGGGCTCCTATTCTTGGGCTACAGAACAGAAGGGGCCTGAAGTGGATTACCTTGCTGTTATTTAGAAAGACAAAAGGTTTACTTCCCTCGTCCCCTTGGATTTTATGCATGTGTAAATTTGCATGATTGACTTTATAAACTACAAAGTACTGGTTAATCATTATTCCTGCTGCTTAGCTTAAGGCTATAATATAGATCGGAGTTGTTATCAGAAACTAAGCCTAAAACACTAAATAACTTGCCTCAAGGCATGAAAATTTGCACCTTAGATTTTGTGGACCCTTTTTCTTTTCTTTTGAAAAGAGAGTTGTTCTCTGATTCTTTATTCTCTGACTTCAGCACCTGGGGCATAGTCAGACCTCAGTAGTCATGTCTCAGCACAAACTTTCTTCACTGCATCCTAATGAAATAGGTGACATTTTAAATTATTTCCTCAAAACAATCTAGAAGAAAAATTTTGATTGTTTAGAATAGCACATACTATTAATAGTGTAGTTCGTAATTTTATTAAAAGTACTCTAACTTGAAGATATGTGAAAACAAAATACTATTCAATAGTACGAGCCATGCCTGTTTAGAAATTCTTTTAAAATAACTTTTGTAGATTACATATTATCCAGTGGCAAGAGATACTAATTTATCAATGAAGGTGGAGTGAAATAAAACTAAATGTAATAATCTGTATGAGGCTGTTCAATTTATGAGTGCCAAACGACCAGGGAGTATTTTGTTACATTTATGTTAAAATGATCAGCAGTCTAAGGATATAGTGTCTTTCCCCATGTTCTGGATTAAAAAGACGTAGTAAAGATATTTCTGGAAAGATCTGAAATCCTGCCACTCACCTGCATGGTCACCAGATGTCACTGAGACCAATAACATGAAGATGAGCCAAAATGTTCACAAAAGGCTTAAATAATAATATTTCATTTTATTTCAAATAAATTTTATTCTCTAAAATGAAAAACTCAGAACCTCATGAGATGCAATTGATTTATAAAAAGAGAGACAGGAAGAATCGCATTTATAGTACAGTGAGAGTACAGAATTAAGTGGTGAAGAAAACAGGAAGACATCGATTATGACAAATCACAGCATAATCCCAATAGGTAGACATAACTCTAGAAGAACAACCCTTTGTCTTGATCAATGCAGTGACAGCATTAACTGAGCATCCATGCCATTCTGCTGAATGAAGAAGCCAGATATAAAAGGTAATTTCCATCAGTTATCTGGGTTCTTGTTTTCTTAAACAGTTACGTCCTCTTCACTCAGTGTCTGTTAGGGGTGGAACTGTGTCGCTACCTAACATTTGTATATTGAAGTTTTAACCCCCAATACTTCAGAATGTAATCTTATTTGGAGATAGGGTCTTTACAGAGTTATAATAAGGTCATTGGGGGGACCCTAATCCAATATGACTGGTCAATATAAAAAGGGACTTTTGGGCACAGAGAGATGCAGAGAGGGAAGATGATAAATGTAGCCAGTGTAAGCCCAGGAGAGAGTCCTGGGACAGATCTTTCCCTCAGAGCCCTCAAAAGGAACCATTTAATTTTCATCACAGTCTTATGAAGCTTTATTGGGATAAAACTTAGAGATAAAAGAATTATAAAAGCTGAACTTTATCTGAATCTAAAATCCATACTCTCTTCATGCCCACAATACTTACTTTTCTTCACTATTAGACTTACAAAGAACATCTACATTTTTATGAATAATTAACATGATTTCTAATCATACCAATGTAACGTTAAAGAATATTTTACTGTATTTCTAATTTTAATAAAAATGTAAACTATAAACAATAAATCTAAAGCACATTACTTATATATTAAATATAAATATTGTCACCCAAAGGAAGTCTCAAAAATTTATACCACATAGAAGATATTTCCTAAATGTTTGCAACAGTAATTATTTAGATTAATAAAATTTTGATAGATGGAACATTGTGAAAATGATGTAATACTTTTTTAATTGATTTTATTGGGGTGACATTGGTTTGTAAAACTATTTTGGTTGCAAGAATACAATTCTGTAACACCTGTTCACTGTATTTTGTGCTCACCACCCCAAGTGAAGTCTCTTTCCATCACTGTTTATCCCACCCTTTACCAAAAATCAAATGCACGAGAATGAGAAAGTTAGTTGATGGTTGTTAATATAATAATGTGTTTTATTTTCTGAGCATGACAGATACATGCCTTGTAGGGGGGGAAATAAAATGATGGACATGGCAGAATTGTATACTATCAAAAAACACAAATCCACTACTATTATTTCTAATATGATAGGTTAAAAACCTTCCATACAAACAAATATTAACAATAATGAATTAAGTATTCTTGGGCTTTGTGGCTCTCATTTAAAAAAGAAACCTTCTCCTAATTACTAGAATTATCCATCGTAAAAAAAGACTGATGTGGTAACACAGAAAATGCAAACAGTTCAGCCTTCACATCTCCGCTGCCTGCTATTCCACCTGTTACTCACACTGCTGCCAACTGGTGAAGTTTATGCCAACACCCAACCCACCTCTGAGACTGTTCTTGCACTCATTGCAAATGTGAAGGCATCTGCGAGCTCTTTCTCTTAACGTTTGGGCTAAAAGGGGGAATTAACAATGGACCTTAGCACATAAGTCAATGTACTCATATATATACATGTTTTTGCATTTATTCAAAATTTTCAATAACACTTAAACATCCTATGTAGGAGATTATGAATTTTGCTGAGATATTTTCAAAATTCTTTTGCTGACAACAGAACACTTCGGTTTTTTTTTTTAAACTGAGGGTTATCTTTAGTTTTACTAGGTGGATTTGACATTATTGACTTTTAATAGATTTGTCTTCTATTAACAACTGTAACTGGTAGATGCCTACTGACAGCTTTCATTTTGCTATTTTAAATAAAGGTAAAATAGAAACCATCTTGAAACCTTTGTCCAGTTCTACAACATATTTTAGAATATATTTTAAATATAATGCATAATCCAATATAGTCTATTCGGCAATATATTTCTTTTTTTTTTAAGCTGCCAATTTTAAGATCTGAAGAGTCCTTTGATTTCTCTGGGCAGCAAAGAGTCAAGTCCTCAAATATCCACAGGAAGAAAAGCCTTCCATGGGTTTTGAATACCATTGTTGATGGCTTTTAATTCATAAGAATCAAAAGAAAGCCTGATATCTGGGGATTTTGAATAGACTACAAACATCAAAGAAAGATTTTTCCAATAAATAGAAAATATATTTTTGCAAGCACTCCAGAATGTAATCTACAGATCTAGAAAAAGTAGAGATTTGAGCAATGGACTAGGTGGACTAGTTGGCTACTCTTCACATGTTGTGGTCATTCTTTTTTGGAGCTCTAGAGAGGTAAGTCTGCCATAGAACCATTCAAATACATGATGAGAGGCCAGCAAAAAGAAAAGCATAATTAGACATGCTACATATATCAATATGAAAGTTAGAAGGTATCTTTTCTAGGTATAGATACATTTAGGTACCTAAATACTTACCATTGTGTTACAATTGCCTACAGTATTCAGTACAGTAACATGTTGTACAGGCTTGTAGCCTAGGAGCGATAGGCTGTATCATATGGCCTAGATGTGTGGTAGGCTGTATCATCTATGCACTCAGGAATGTTCTCACAATGACAAAACTGCATAGTGACACATTTCTCACGACTGTTCCCATCGTTAAGAGAAGTATGACTATATTTAGCCCACAGTCCCTCAGCAGTCACCATCAACTGTAATTACTTGTCACCCATCCACCTCCCCCCAACCCCCACCCCCAAATATCTAAGCTTGTTAAGAGAACTAAAGAAGGAAGGAAAACAAAGAAAATACTATTGAGAAACAGAATAATGTATTTGTTGGGAAAAATAACATCTTTTTTAAAGAAGTTTTTGGTTCTTTTCTCCCTGTAATTGACTAACCATGTGTTACTATCGTTTGTAACTATCATCAATGAGCCTTAGCTTCATTATCTGTAAAATAAGAGTGCTAAACAAAGTACTCTTTAGGATTGTTTTTGACATTAAATGTCTATGAATTTTTAAAATGAATAGTTGTAGATATAAATTTCCAACAACTGAAATAATGAGAATGGCATTCCACAAATGAATTTGTAAGTCAGGTAATTACTACTCGTGATTATTTTCAGAAGCTTAATTCTCTATCATGTCAGATATAAACCTGTGACTTTGAATATTGGCAAAATCCAACAAACAAAAATTCCACTCCATAACTTTTTAATAGCAGCATTTTAATTTATTATTTCCTGAAATGGTCCTTTTGTTCTACAAGTATCTTTGGAATTTGTGGTGGCTTTAAGACACAGTTTATATATTAATAAAGCTTTTAAACAAGTGAAGAGTGCTTACATTTATTTCTAAAATGTTTGGAACAATGAGAGACGATCTTGAGATCTAAAATGAACAAGGGTAATCATTTTGAAAATACAACTCTATAATATTAACTTCAGCTAGGTACATTTTCACTTGCAAAAATAAACTGAAAAAACTAATCGAGGGTCACCAGTGAATATACTTGAATTTTTATATTTTTGTGATCTTAATAGATTCTACATACTATCTAATAATGTATTTTATATTTGAATAACATTACACATTTTAATTCTAAAATATTACATTTTTTGATTATGACTGAAGACTATAGACAAGTAATATAGAAATTTCAGTTAGCATTTATACTTTAATTGAATAAATTTATTTTTCATTTAAATTATATTTTACTGTTTATGCTATTTCCTTTGTCCCAAATTTTCCTCCTTTGTTCCCTTCCAGCCAGCCCCTCCCACTCCCTCAGGGAACTCCCACACCATTGTCCATGTCCATCGATCATGCATGTATGTTCTTTGGCTACTATATTTCCTATGCTGTACTTTACATCCCCATTACTATTCTGTAATGACCAATTTGTACTTCTCAATCCCTTCACCTGTTTCACCAATATTCCCTGACCTCTGTTCCATCTGGCAACCATCAAAATGTTCTCTGTATCAATTATTCTGTTTCTGGTCTGCTTGTTCATTTATTTTATTTTCTATATTCAATTGTTGATAAATATGTATTTATTGCCATTTTATTGTTCACTTCTTTTATCTTCTTCTTTAAGAAGACCCTTTAACATTTCATATAATACTGGTTTGGTGGTGATGAACTCTTTCAGCTTTTTCTTGTCTGGGAAGATCTTTATCTGTCCTTTGATTCTAAAGGCCCACAAATGATAGCTTTGTTTGGTAATTTAATCTTGGCTGTAGGTCCATGCTTTTCACCACTTTGAATACTCCTTGCCATTATTTTCTAGCCTGAAAAGTTTCTTTTGGGAAATCAGCTGACAGTCTTATGGGAGCTCTCTTGTAGGTAACTAACTGCTTTTCTCCTGCTGCTTTCAAGATTCTCTCTTTCTCTTTAAACTTCACATTTTAATTATGATGTGTCTTGATGTGGGCCTCTTTGGGTTCATCTTGTTTGGGAGTCTGTGCTTCCTGGACTTGTATGTCTATTTCCTTCACCAAGTTAGGGATGCTTTCTGTCATTATTATTTCAAATACAAATTCAGTCTCTTGCTCTTTCTCTTCTCCTTCCGGCACCCACATGATGCAAATGTTGGTATGCTTGAAGTTGTCCCAGAGGGCCCTTACATTATCCTCATTTTTTTGCAATCTTTTCTCTTCTTGCTGTTCTAATCAGGTGTTCATTTTTTGTTTCTGTATATTCCAAATCACTGATTTGATTCTCAGCTTCATTCACTCTACTGTTGTTTCCCTCTAAATTGTTTTTTATTTCAATTAGTGTATCCCTCATTTCTGACTGGATCTTCTTTATGCTGTTGAGGTCCTCATTAAGTTAATTGAGCATCCTTATAATCATTGTTTTAAACTCTGAGTAGATTGCTTATCTCCATTTTGTTTAGTTCTTTTTTGGGAGTTTTGTTCTGTTTTGTCATTTGGGCCATGTTTCTTTGACTCTTCATTTTGGCAGCCTCCCTGTGTTTATTTCTATATGTATTAGGTAGAGCTGCTATGTCTCCCAGGCATGGCACAGTGACCTGATATAGTAGGTGTCCTATACGGTCCAGTGGCACAGCCTCCCCTATCACCCAAGCTGGGTACTTGAGGTGTGCCCACTGTGTAGGCTGTGTACACCCTCCTCTTGTAGTTGAGCCTTGATTGCTGTTGGCATGTCCAAGGTCAGCCACTGCCTCTGTTCTCTCTGGAGTCACCTGACATAAGCTACCAAGCAATCTGCAGACAGCTGCTACTTGTGCTGGGCTTGGAGGTGCCCAGGACAGTCCAAGCTGTGAACCAAGGTTGACTGCCGTTGGTGCTTAGTCAGGGGACACTTAGTGAGAGGTATGAGACTTGCTGAGGCCAGATGCTGCTTGTTTACAAGAATCTAGGAAAATTTGAAGCATGAGCTTAGACAAGCCATTTGTATCAAAAAACCACTGGAGATAGATTGGGTGGTCTCATAATTTGGGTAGGGAAGGGCCTCAGGGAATCTCCAGGATGCGGCAAACAGTGTGAGTCAGGTTGATGTGTAAGAGATGGTACCCACCTGCTGGCTCTGTGGCTCTGTGGGGGCAGGGTTCAGAAAAGGAGCAATGACCTCTGCCAGTACTTCTGTCTGGGAGAAAGGTGCAGCCCCAGCTCTCACTCTGCCAGTGGACTATTCAGTTCCTCCCTGTATGTCTTTGGTTCCTTTCAAGCTGCTGCACCCATGCTGGAGGTCAGAGGGAGTTTGTCCAGGTGTGTCCGTGCATGGGTCCTTTAAGAGGAATTGACTGTGACTCCAGAAGTTTCTGTCTTCCACAGCCTCATTCTCTGCTGGTTTTACAGTCAGAAAATATAGGAACTTCTCTTCCTGGCACTGGAACCCTGGGATGGGAGGCCTAGTGTGGGGCTGGGATCCCTTGCTCCTGAGATATCCCTCCTGATTTTTATCCACCACACATAGGTGTAGGGCCTGCCTGTTCCATATCTCCACCCCTCCTACCTGTCTTAATGTAGTTTCTTCTTTAATTCTGTAGTTTTAGCACTTCCATTCAGCTCAATTTCTGGCTGTTCTGAATGATGGTTGTTCTGTATTTTAGTTGAATTTTAATGTGGCTGTTCAAGGAGGTGAGCTGTGTTTACTTATGCCACAATCTTGACCAGAGCATATTAAATAAAGTTAATCCAGAATAAATTATATGAGTATTTAAAAGTTTCTTGACAATAAGGAGGGGGCTTAATAAAAGAAGGACTTGTCCAACTACTTTTTCAGACTATTAAAGTAGGACAAATAATAAATGTGCTTAACGAAATAAATAAAATTCAATCCAATTTGTTTTAAACCCATTTAAAAGTTTTCTAATAACTGAACTGGTTAACAAGAAAACATTTTATTTTAATATTTGGATCCATGTTCATTAAGCTGGTTCACCTCTTTAGAAGAAATGACTGGACATTGAAATTTTGAAGCAAAAGCATATCAATTTCAAAACTACACTTGTTTGTTAAATTTATTAACCCTTATGCCAATTAATTAATTCCAGTATTAATTGTATCAAGTTCAAAGGTATACTGTATAAAAAGGAAACTCTAGATGTGCCAATATCAAAAAGGCATTCTCAAGATTTTGCTTCATATTGATTCATGTTAGAAACATGTAAAATTATATTTTGTATTATGAAAAGTTTCAATTTTAATATAAATTCTTGTATCACTATAGTTAGGACAGATAAACTTTTCCTTTTCTTGAAGTTTCAAATTGAACTCACTTATTTGAAGTGTAAAATAATAATTTCTTTTACCATCTCTTCATACACAAGTGGTTTTTCTTTTTGTGTGCAAAAATCCAAGACGTTTTATGGTTGTCCAAAATTACAAGCTCGGATCTTGTCAAATAATTACTAGAAAGTTTTCTAACATTTTATTCTTATTTTAGGGGAACAGTTTTGTCAATTTGTTTTGACTCTTGAGAATAAGCTTATCAACTTCATTACATAAATGCTGAAAATGTCTCTTTACATTGAAGATTTTATTACCTTCAAAGATAGTCTTACGCAACAACCGAAAGCTTTTTCAGGGTGCCGTATTGTGGAAAACTGCAGCTGGCCCACGCCAGGACATTTCTACCTGACACTGTTTTTCTTTACTGATTCAATGGTAGCATGAGATTCTGCATCTTGAGTTGTTTCTGTCCTGATAGTCTGTCTTTGTTTACATTTTAAAACTTGTGTATATGTTTTTTCATTAGCAAAATATTTTATTATACTTAAAATAGTAAGGAATGGTCCACCTAATTACCAATTATGATTAGATAGATATCACTGTAAGGCATGCTGACTCTAAGAAATATTTAAAGAAACACATTACAACGTTACAATACATCACTGGTGACAGTTTACACCAACTGAATCAATCTGTTAATGCTGGCGAGACGGTGGTGTCTTTATGGTGCATACTAGAAATGACGCATGTGCTCCTCCCCACACACCACAGTAAACAATATCGATAAAAAATGATGCAGTGTTTGAAGTAAAATATTATTCTACAAAACATTAATATTGTGTTTACCAGAATAATAATTGACAATGCCTTAGTTTCTAAATTTAAATAGAAGCCTAATTAAGTTAAAAATCAATTACTCAGTTGCACTGGCCACATTTTATCTGCTCAAAACCTACCTGCTATTAGTGGCTATTGTGTTAGACAATGCAGGTCGGAAAGTGGTGGTACTACACATATATTATATACATAATATTTAAAAGCATTGTTCTGATTTTCAACTGTGCTAAAATGTTATATATGTTGTTTTGGATTCAATCTTTATGTGCCCCCCAAATTCGTGTGTTACAACTCTACCCCATCTGTGATGTCATTAGGAGGTGGGACCTTTGAGAGGCAATTAGAATTAGTTGAGCTTCCTTGCTCTCTTTGCCCTCGGCTATGTGAAGATCCAAGGAGCAATGTGCAGATTTCAATTTGGAAGAGGTAGTCTACACCCTGACCACTCTGGCTCCATTATCTCAAAGTTCTAGCTTCCAAATTGTGAGAAAGAAATTTTCGTTGTTTATAAACCACCTAGTCTATGGTATTTTGCTAGAGTAGCCCAAACTAAAAATATGCATATGTATGTATTATATGTGTATGTGAATAAATACACACACATATATATATAATTTCATTAAAAACAATTAAAATCTACTTACTACTGCTATAGATTCATGCATTTTAAGACAGCAGATTATACTAAGTTTGAAAGCATATAGTGATATTTATTTTTCATTACATAATTTTTAAAACTATACTACAGATACTGTACATATGAGGAGAAATACAGTAATATTTAATTAGAAAAAATAGCTTGCTTATATAATCCAAAAACCACATTGACAGCATAGAATATATCCTATCAGAGAAAGGAGTTGATCACTAATCTTCTACACTTGCCTGGCTCTAGAAAAAAATATTATAAATACTAAATATTGATTGGATGATGTGTCAAGAAACTTTATGGGTGGAACTAAGGACTAGCTGTCATTTTTGTTTTTTTAAATAAAAATTTTAAAGCAACTTTTTTTTTTAAAGATGTTATTTATTTTTACAGACAGGGGGAGTGAGAAAGAAGGGAAGAAAAACATGAATGTGTGGTTGCCTCTTGAGCTCCCCCTACTGGGGATCCGGCCTGCAACCCAGGCAGGTGCCCTGACTGGGAATTGAACCAGTGGCCCTTTGTTTCGCAGACTGGCACTCAATCCACTGAGCCACACCAGCCAGGATAGCTGTGAGTTTTAAAGAACTTTGAAAACTCCACTCTGTATCTACATTTGTTGAGTAATTCCTTCAAATTCTATGATTTTGTGTGTGACAAAGTGATAGTTGTCTTAATTGCAAAACTGTTCAATAAAGGTTAACAGGTATTATTAGTAAACACGGTATGTTAAACTTTTTTTTTTCTGTTTGAGAAAAAAAGACAAAAATGACAGTCAAAACTTTTGTAGTTACATTTCCACAAAAATTAAACACAGTCTTCAGATCAGTCATGGCAATTTCAGCTGAAATATTTTTATAAGTGGATTGGCAATGTGCCTATTGTGTTACTACAAAAATTATTAATTATATACTTTAATTCAAAATAGCAATACTGAAACTGAAATCCTAATGGTGTTGATGAGATGCTGTGTTAGGGACACATTAACAGTCTAGAACTCAATCCATCTGAATGTTGAACAAAATAACTCAAGCTATAACTACATGACAGCTAACACTCATCCAGATCCTAACAAGTATCTGGATGTTTGGCACTGTATATGAAAGATCCAGATGGCTGACTAGGCTTCTCACTTTTCATTTGGAGGTTTTTCCCCAATTTCATTCAGTTTTAATGTTCACTCATGGAGACATAATTTTCTAGGATATTCATGTCTTCTGTTAACAGAACGTGAGTCATACTTGGGTATGCCATTTTTCAGCAAGTTAAAATAACATTAAATTACAATTAAATTTTATATTTGGGTGTTTATACATACTGTTAAACTTAACCTTGTGCTTATAATGACTTCAAAATGCCACTTGACACTGGTTCAGGGTAATATTCAGAGTCTCAAAGACAGTGGGCACTGAAGAAGTATTTGATTAATAAATAAAGATAATTCAAGATAGTTCCAAACAAAAATATAATTGGTAAAGTCTAGAGATCCTAACTTAAAGGGTAGAAACATAAAAATATAGAAAATTAATAAGATAGATGAAAGAAATCAAAACGGTTGAACTACCAAGTAATATGCAGGGATGTTATTTAGTCTGGTTTGCATGATTTGTCTGTATGGCTATTCTAATGATCAATTTTGGACACTTTGTGTTGTGAGGCAGCGGGCAGAGAGTGAAATACAGCAATCTGAGGGTATTTCGCTTTACCTTCTGGAGTGCTGGCTGACAGCAGCTGGATTGGGATTTTTTTAAAAAACGTATGACATGAAATGTTAACAGTTTATAAATATTATTTTTCATGGGAATAGGAGTGATTGAAAGGCAGCTCCCTTTTCTGTCAAAAGCTATTAAACTGGGGATGTGTTAATAAGTAAGTTCCAATGCTAACAAAATGTAGAAATCCTAGTTTAGCTTATTGAATGGGCCGTGGAATCAGGAAACCAGGTTCTGGACAAGCCATTAAATATTTCTAGGCTTCAGTTTCCTTGTCATCTCTAACACATACTTAGGAAGTATGAATATACAACATGTGCCAATCAAGCATCCGTGAAAGTTCTTTAAACAAATCCAGGATTCAAGTGTAAGATGTCTGTCATTATAGAAGATCGTATAGCTTTCTGAGCTGGAGAGCTCACCGAATCTCCCTCCAGGTTAGTACTGTGATGACAAGCAGAGAAGTTTGCATCCCCTGGAGGCCACCTCTATGCAAATTACATGCTGCTACGTAAGTAAGCATCAGCAGCCTTCACGCAGAATGGCGGCCAATGGTGAGCTGCTGATTGCTAGTTCTATCCAGCCAAAGGCAAGCTCGCAGAACAAATCATAGTACTTGCCTCTCATTGGATGCTTTACCTCCCATCTCACAATTTTGTTTTGTTAATGATTCATTGACACCTCTTGTTAGCTCCTGAGGTTTGGAGTTGCCTTATTGACAGCCAAGAATTCCACATTTCAATTATTTTGGCTGTTAACTCCCCACACGTGTTTTTGGCATTGTTAACTGAGGAAAGGAAGAAGTACAACGTGTGCAGCAATTAAATCAGCACTGTAGAAAGTAGTGTATGGCTCTTTAATTGATGACCATTGAAATCACTGATTTTCTCATCAGCGGGCTGTGTAGCAAATGCAAGCTGTTATTTAAAGACACTTAATAAAGATCCTAAAAGTTCATATTCTTTAAAAGTGAAAGTAGATTCTATAAAATTTGAAAACAAACAAGTAGAATCATTGGAGACTCAAGAACAAATGCAAAAAGTAACATGCCTCTGGTGTTTTCCAGCAGCAAGAAGAAAAATTCATAGAGCAATACAAGTGATAAATAATAACTAAGATCATTTTGTATTAAAATGATTAGGTTTGGGTTCAATAATCAAGAAAGTGACCTGTCCAAATTAGCTAATCTTTATTAACTGGTTAATTAAAACAAGAAAATAATCACACTTATAAAATTTTCATTTCAAAAAAAATGTTGAATTGTCATAATAACATTCACCCAATCATGTGAGGCTTGATCCATTGCCTCTCACATGCCTCTTGCATGCCTCTCAGTCACCGACTGGGAATCTAACTGGTGACCTTTCGCTTTACAGGAAGATATCCAACCAAATGAGCCACACTGCTCAGGGCTTAAGGCCATTTTTATTAGACAACCCTTTGTGATTCCCTGATTCTTCAAAGGAAGAACTAGCCATATTCCTCTTATGTGTTCCATTGTACATTGTAATCATTTTCTGCATCTACTTATTTTCGTTTCTATCATATTTTTCATTGAGTGCACACACACACACAACCCCCAGAATTATCTTCTGGAGGGCATGTAGTACAGGCTTGTCCTGCTAGGTGAGTGTTGTAGGAAACCACCTGAATCAGTGTACCAACTGGTGTCATTGTGAGAGGCTGCGTTTGACTTTAGTGAATTTTATTTGAAGACTCTTGCAAGGCATTTGCCCATTTCATGATGGGTGATTTGTGAGTGCACCTGCCCACACTGCAGTAAGTGTTCAGCAGTTTTTGATCAAAACCGGCATGATCCCCATGCCCCTTGCTCCCTATTCATCCAATCTTGCCCTGAGTGACTTTTTTTCCCCCCCTGGATGAAAAAATTCCCAAAGGGAGATGTTTTGCTGATGTAGAAGAGCTGAAACAAACAAACAAAAAAAGGCAGAAGCACTAAAAGGCATCAATATCGATGAGTTCAAAAACTGTTTTGATCAGTGGGAAAAACTTCTCGATGGGTGTATTTCATCAAATGGAGAGGACGTCGAAGGTGACTGAAGTTTAAACATGTAAGAAAAATACACAATTTTTTATAAATCAATTACAGGGTTTTTGTGTCACCCTTCATATTTAGAGGCAATAAAAGATAAGGAGCAAATTAGAGACTGAGAAGTCCTTGTCCTCCCAAAGTTTATGAGGCTCTCTGATTTCATTTATTTTATTTCATTATTTCTCTTTTTAAAATATGGAACACGCTTCACAGATTTGGGTGTCATCCCTGCACAAGGGACATGCTAATCTTCTCTGTACTGTTCCAGTGTTAGTGTACCCACTGCCCAGGGGGGCCCAGGCTCTGTTGCCTTAGAGAGCAGTTTCAGGGGTGGCTGTGATATGTGTCCTATGTCATGGGTTGATGTGGAAATGGATGTCAGGTACTAGGGATATGTAGCACAGAGTCATTCTCCAATAAAATGTTGCTGTAAATAGAAGGGGAAATGGAGTGACACCTAGGAGTTCAGGGTGTTTTGAGAGAGGCATACATAACCTTAAGTAAGAAGTTTCTGACCACGATGTTGTGTTTTACATTGTACGTTTCTATCTGCTCCTTTTTAAATTTAATTTGCTAGTCGGTTTTCCTAGAGAGACAGATTATTTTCATTTTCAGTCGTATTTTTTTCTCTACTAGCTCTTTGAGAGATTTTCCACACCAATGGTTTTCTTCGATATTAACTTCATTTGAAAAAATCTGTCTTAAATTTTAGTTCTTGATCCTATACTGCTTCTATTTTAGAGTTAGAACATTTCTTCTTGGAAAATATTTTGGCAGTACTCATTTAACACTTACGAAACAGAATCACCATTTCTGTGTGAGATACTTGACCCACTGCCCGCGTCGCATTCCTGGTTTTGGAATGATGACCATCTCTTCGCTCACATCAAGTCCCTAGGTTCTATCTGTGCTTCACAAGGTCTTTCCATCTGCGCCATTCTTTCTCTTTTTATTGTCACTATCCCAGTTAGTTTCTTGTCATCCTTGTTGGGATATTGCACTTACCTCTCTGACAGCAATGTCGAAAAATAATTTCAAATATTTCTTAGTCTCCAATGCATTATTTTGAGTATATCTCTTCTTTACTGAACCTTTGAATGGAGACTATTTACACTACTCTGTATGTTAAGACTGCTCTCCCAAAATGTGAATTAGATCCAAAGATGGGAAGGGGTTTGATGTGTGACCTTCTTAGGAAACTATAATGGCCTGCAGGCAGAGAATTAGGTCTCTGGGATTAAAACAACTCAGAGGTCAAATACGCATCTATTTAAAAGAAAAAAAAATTGTCTTAGTAGCATCATTGATCTGTGAGTACATTCCTAGGGACAAATGATTTCTTCAGTTGGTAACCAGATATAACCTATTTGGTTTGTTCATCAAAAACTGCCAGACTAGCCTCACCATTAAGAAAAAAATGGTTAAGGTGTAGCTGTGAGTATGTCAGCCTGGCACTTCCCCCTTCACCATTTTAAGTTCCTATTTGTGATCCCCAATCCACAGTACTCTGAATTTAGCTTCCAGAATATCTGCCCAAACAAGCCTATATCTAGTTCTAGCCACCTGCTCTCCATTCCTACTATTTTCTTTGAACTTGAACTACAACATCGACTCTTTCTAGGATGTTCATTCTGAAGGCCCTCGGACTTATACAGCAAAATTCACTTGACTCTGTCTGCAGACTGCTGGTCTACCCCATGGATTTTGGATTTGCAATCCTCAATATTGAGAACACACACACACACACACACACACACACACACACACATCTTCCTGGTCTCTTTTCTCTAGAGAACTGTGACTAATACACTGAGCAAGAGATGTTGCCTCCTATCAGGTAATATTATGTACAGGTCAAGTTACATGCAGGGGGCCCATTCTAATCTGTTCTAGGGCAATGGTCACAAGATCAAGCATGGAAGTCAAACATTTTTTACATTAATATTTGCAGCACTTATTTTTTTGGCCTTGCTTTTTGTAATCCATCTTGCACATTGCAGCCAGGGGATCTTTCTGAAAGCATGAATGTGATGATGTTATTACCTTCTTTTGTAAAATTCTTTAATTAACATCACATAACCTTCCCTGAAAGTCAAACTGAGAATGCCCTACATGGCCTGTCTTTCTGTCTCCTCCTCTCATATCCCATGACCCAGCCAAGGTGAACCACCTGTGGGGGTGTGCAAACATCTACCCTGTCTTCTCTCGTAAACCTTCTTATCTTTAAGCTGTTGATTTTGCTGGAATACGCTCCCTAATTTTTTACCTGGTTAGCACCTACTTATCTTTCAATTCACATTTCAAGCCCTCCAAATGCTCCCCTTTCCTACTTGGGTTGGCTAAGATTGACCATTTTCTACTCTGGGCCCTCCTAGAGAAGTTTTAGGCAACCAGAGTCTGTGACATCTTGAGTTCCTGCTGCCTCTGGACTTTTCATATTCGAGATTATACCCTGTTCTAGCAATGATGGCCAATTGTCATTTACTATGGCTTCAGGACTCAACATGGACACCGGTCCAGCCAAGGCTGTTCATAGAAAGATTTTATGCTTGTGTAGTCAAATGGAGACAATGTATCTAACAGTACACAAGGTAATACTTTTAACACAGGCAGTCTGTATGTGGGAAAAGTTTAAGAAAAAAGATGGTGATACAGCAAAGGAAAACATTTTCCACCTGAACAGGGAGAATTTGGTCATGTGAAAAGAGCACTGTTTGATTCAACATCAGAGTTCAGGATGAATCGCACAGGTCATCACAGGAGATGACAGACCCTAGACTTAGGATTCCTTATGACCTTGGTTGAGGAAACAGTTAAGTAATAAGTTTGGAGTCATCTGTAGCATCATTCACTCAGAGGCTTTGTAAGACTTCCTCCTACTTTTCTGTTAATCTGTTTTCCTCTAAGAGAATAAAAATTCTGTTAAAGGAAGAAAACATTGTCCCCAAAGGAAGGGTAACTGAAGAAATATTTGTGAATAAATGAAGAAAAGAATGGAGGCATATAATAAAAGCTTAACTAATCAGCCTTTGTTTGATTACAGTAGTAATTAACATCAGTAACTTCAATTGGTGATTGGAAGTTGATACGTAGTAACCCCAGTGTCTAGAGAATTGAAGAATGGTCTTTTCCCAGTTTCCTATGGATTGTCCCCTGTTGTCCTGCCAGGAGGGGAGGCACTTAACCTTATCTGGTTCAACCCTGACAACAAGTGTAGCAGATAAATATTATCTTCATTTATAGATAAGAGGAAATCAGAGGAGACAAGTACTTGTTTAAATTCTCCCATCTAGTAAGAGCAGAATCCAAAGCTCATGGACTTTCTAGTCTGTACTTACAGACTGGTCACTGCCGGATTCAGCCTTAATAAGGAAGGGAATTCTGACATACGCTACAACCTTGAGGACATGATGCCAAGTGAAATAATCTAGTCACAAAGAGACAGATCCCGTATGATCTCCTTATACGGAGTGTCTGAAGTAGTGAAATTCACGGAGACAGGAAGTCTCTATGAATTTAACTCGAGCCCCTCACTCAAGTTAAATTTATCTACTTAGCACCTCTTAATGCTTCAGCCTCTCAGCCTTCTGGGTCTGTGGTTGTTTTACTTTTCTCTGTCACACCTTTCTCCTCCATCCTTTGGCACTTTAGTAAAATCCTTTTTATAAAATGACTTTAAGTTCAGGGTTTCTTCGCGTTAGCACTACTGCCATTTTGGGCCAAATAATTCTGTTTTTTTGGGGGGGTGTTGTGCATTGTAGGATATTTAGCAGCATCCCTGGCATCTACCCACTAGATACCAGTGGCATCTGCCCCGCCCTGCCTAATTGTGACAGCCAAAAATATCCCCAGGCCTTGCTTGACTCCCTGGGGTAGGGGTGGGGGCAACCACCCCCAGGTGAGAACTATTGCTCTAATCCATTCTTTTCTACAACTATTTCTGAAACATTCAGAAGCCTCTGTAAAAACCACAGCCTTTTATTGGCATTGTATTTGCAATTACACATGCACTTCCTTTAGACCTCTCTTTCCAAATTTTAAAATAGAAATCTTTACTAGTAGCCATAAGATTACTGTTTAAGTTAATGAACCCATTTGTAAGTACATTATTTACAGGGAGAAAAATTTTCAGTTACTGCAGAGGAAAAGCCTGCCGAATTTATGTCGTAAGCATTACTTAACACAGTATAAAGATGGAAAGATGACAGAACTGTCTTCATACCTCCTCATCCTGGCATTGCAACTGGGAGAACCTTGCTTCCCTCTAGTTCGCCCCATAATGGGGACCTGGCCCGCAATCCAGGTATATGCCCTGACTGGGAATCGAACCAGCAACCCTTTGGTTCACAGGCCGGCACTCGATCCACTGAGCCACTAGGGTCAACAAGCTAGAGTCAACACCACTGTTTAATATTGACATGGCATGTCTTAAATAAATAACAGTTCAATATTAAAAAGAAATAAAAAATAAAATAGAAATGAAGTCCTTAATAATCCTTTTGTTTTTCAAAGAACAGACATCTGATGATTTGATTATTTCGTGGCATGAAATTTGAATCACCTTATAATGTGAAATTATTTAAAACACCTAATGACAGCAGCAGCTCAAATCATAGTTGTCAAGTCACATGGGAGGAAAATGACAAATGTCATCTACTCTTCCGTGACTATCAGTGAGTCAAGTTAATTTCTTGAACAACAACAAAAATTAGGTTCTCTAATAGGTTTTCTATTATATTGAAAAAGACAAGAGTTAAAAAGAATGAGGTGAAATAATAAATCACGAGATCATGTTTACAGCCTCATGCCAAAGCAAGGTCACTGTTTGAGAGTAAAGAAGACAATTTATAAACCTGCAATTTTTTACCTTTCTGGAGAAGGCATTGACCTTTCTGCATTTCCGCAGGTATGGAAAACAAGCAGAGTCTAACATCTTCAAGGTGCTAGGGCCCCTGGCCTGTTTTCAGCATCTTGGACTTAGGTTGTGTTAGTGATTTTGTAGTAATGTACAGTCACCTTATGTCTTGTTATTGTGGTGAACGTTCCTTTAGAACAAGAACAGAATACCTCTATTACATTTACTTACTTTATTAAGAAAGTCTAAATTGTGGTGAAATATATGTAACAGTTACCATCTTAACCGTTTTTAAGTGTGTACAGTTCAATACTGCTAATACGTTCGCATGGTTGAGCAGTCAGTTTCCAAAACTCTTCCCCTGGCAAGACTGAAACTCTGTGCCTGGTAAACAACGCCCCGCCTCCCTTCTACCCAGCCCCTGACAACCCGCGTTCTATTTTCTGTCTCTCTGAAGCTGACTCCCTGGGATACTTCATAGGAGTAGAATCATGCAGTATCTATCATCTGTCTTTTTGTGACTAGGTTATGTTTTTGTGACTCAGCATAATGTCCTCAAGGTTCATGCATGTTCTAGCATGTTAGAATTTTCCTTATTTTTCAGGCTGAATACTGTTTTTGTATGTATAGACCACACTTTGTTTATCTGTTCTTCTGTCGATGGACACTTGGGTCACTTCCATCCTTGGGCTATTCTGAATGGTGCTGGGATGCATATCGGTGCACAAATATGTCTTTTGAGACCCTGCTTTCATTTTTTTGGACATATATTCAGAGGTGGAATTGCTGTGTCATAGGATCGTTCTTTTTTTAATGTGTTGAGGAACCTCCATACTGTTTTCCACAGATGCTGCAGTCCCATCAATGGTGCATAAAGGTTCCAGTTTCTTTACGTCCTTGTCAACATTTTTCTGGTTTTCTTTTTGATAACAGGTATCAATGAGTAGTGTATCACTGTGATTTTGATTTGCATTTCCTTAATGATGTTGGGGAACTTTGTTGGGTTTGTTGATTATTTGAACATCTTTTATTACGAAAAATGTCTGTTCAAGTCCCTTACTCATTTTTAAATGGAGTTGTTTTTCTATTGTTATTTGTAGGAGTTCTTTATATGTTCTGGATATTTACCCTTTACCATACATGTAATTTGCAAGTCTTTTTCTCTCACTCCATAGGTTGACTTTTAACTCTGTTGATCATATCCTTTGATGCACAGAAGATTTTTAATTTTGATTTAGTTTGATATATTTATACTTCTATTTTCTATGTCTCTGGTGTCAAACATGATACATCATTTAAATTCAATGGCATGAAGGACTTATATTAAATTTCTCTTCCTCAGAAAACCTAGAACTCATGTGTTACTTCCTTTTTGGTTGAATGAGTGATTTAAATGTTGACTACCAACCACATTTTTATCAAGTTTTCTTACTTCAATTCTGCTATATGTATAAACATCTTTGTTGTAAAAACTGAGGAATGTACTCTCTCTTTCTCTCTCAATCTCTATCTCACTCTTCACCATGGCTTTTGTGCTTTCTCGTATACTCCATACTCTTCTATTCTCTTTCATATAAACCTTATGTGTAAAAAAAAAAGTTATCACCTAAAATTTTGTGAAGATTAAAAAATGTGTGGGTAGGTTTAGCGATAATTGACAATAGTACTTGCTCGTGGATAATGGTACTGATTAACCAATAAGAAATCAGGCTTGCAGGACCCAGAAATTCCTTAAATCTTGCCATACTGATAACTACAAATTAGCTGGGAACCGTGTGAGGATCCCACACTCTGGCTGGCAAGACAAGGTTAGGTGACAACAGAAACATAAAAAGAAGCTTGGTCATTGGTGAGTGAAACAGATATTAGTGTCTGCTGGAGTTCTAAGGAAAGACATTACTGTGGAATTGAATGGCAGGTTAAGGCTTTATAGAGAAGATGAGCTTGAACTGTTCCTTGATGGAGAGCTGCATTTCGATGACAGCAGAGCAAGAGAAGGGCATGCCCAGACAGGGGACATCAGAAGGGCAGGTAGTCCGTCAGTTTGCCCTCAGAGTGTGGAAGGCCTTCATCGTCACGTTTTGGGTTTTGTATTGCGTCTTACAAACCAAGAGTTCACTCCCTTGTTAACTTGTTCTGTAAAAGGCTCCGTGGCCGTGGAAGGCCTATGTTGCATACCTACTTTGCTTTTTTAAAAAAACAATAATTTATAAATGTAAAAACAATTTTCAGCTTGGAGGTTACACAAAAGCAGGCCACAGGCTGAATTGGGTGTCATTGGCTGGCCATGGGACTCTATCAAAGATATTTTGATCAGTCACTTGATGTGACCCAAAGTACATTCTAGGAAAAGGGCTGGTGGCAGCAAGAATCACTTTACACATTTTTTTTTCTCTAGAGTTTGTCCCTTCAGGAACATGTTTTACACATTAAGCTAGAGGGGAGAAGATTGATATGTCCTGGTTGTGTGTATAGAGTAGAGAATTCCTCTCACACCAGGAGACGATTACAGTATATAAGTTGTTTAGGATAATGTTTTTATTACATCTCTCCCTCTTCTTGTTGGCTGGAGTTGACATCATAATTGCCATTAATAACAATTAAATGGGTACATTGTAGGCACTTAACAGCTACTTTAAGAATTGAATTTAGGAGGTGAAAATGCTTTATGGACTCCATAATATAGAAGCTTTACTGCAGCTAGTTAAGAAACAAATGTTATGAGAAGAGCAAATTCTTCTGGTACATATCGTAAAATGTAACAACCTTACGCTACCAGCTTACTTCCACAGCCCTCAGGAGTTTGGTTTGGAGGTCTTTCCACCAGAGTGAATGCGTGGAGCCAAAATGTGCATTGTCTCTTTGCTGATTCCTTTATCGATCAGTGATTAACAAGGAAATTTGCATCAGCTTTATACAACGACTAATGAAGTATTTTGTTATACCAACCAAAGTAAGTTTCTTTATCTTTTACTGCAGTAGAGGGGCACCCAAACGCATAGAGTTTGTAATGGTTACTTTTATCTATTAACTGGGGTAGGCTGCAGACCCGTGTCTTTGGTCAAACATTACTCTAGATGTTTCTGCCAAGACAGTGTTTAGATGAGAGAATTTACACACACACACACACACACACACACGTTATGTTTTCTGTTTCTCCAGAGTCCAGACTAATACAGAGTATATTTGTGTGTACATGTGTGTGGCGCCTGACTTAGAATACAGTTTTTGGGGCATGTACGCAATTAATTGTCGGCAATGCAGGGGTGGGCTGGCAGGTAAGCAGGCCTCTCCCAGGATTTCAAAAACCAAAGCCCGCTACTGGCAGGCTCTTGCGCGCTGTGTTAAGCAACTAAACAAAGAAAACAAAAATTTCAAATACAAGCCCTCAGAACCAAAGCTACCTGGCCAGACACTGAAGCATTAAGATGTGTGGTGAGTACCACGTCGGGTGACCCTCAGGGAGGGTCACTGAGTGCTGTGCCTGCCGGGGAGTAGTGGCGGGGGGTGGGGGCAGTGAAGCTCCCCTTCACTGATATCTTGATGGTAATGACCCTTTTACACCACCCAGTAAACTTAAAAACTTCACTTTTTTTTTTAACTTCTTAGCCATTATCAGGGGAAAGGATTCTCCATCAGTGACACCCAATTTGGGGCTGAACTGGAGGTAATTCAATTAAGTTCAACCAACCTTTTTGAAGTAACTCCCATGCCCCAGTACTAGTAACTGTTCAAAGGTCGGTAAGAGACAGCTTTCTCTACACTATACTTTCACGGCTTTCACGACTCCAAAAGCCTTGAAAAATGCCTACGTGAGCAAGTAAATAAGTAGTCAAAATCTCCTCAATTCATAAATATCTTTCTCGCAATAAGGGACATTTTTATTTTAATCACAGTGTAACACAGATTCTTCAGTAGAGTGAGTAAATAAAAGATACCCAAGGTCAAACATCACTGACATGTCCTGTGGGGAAAGAGTTCAGGACAGGTGTGTTCTCGTGAAGAAGACCGACAAGCGAAGACTTGGAGAAGTGGGGTGATCAGAAAGAGAGGCAGATGTGACAGTAGTCACGGTGAGACATGAGGCGGGTCAGGGTGGGACAGAGCCCTAGAAGTTGTGACAGAAGAAAGAAGCTGAGGTATGGGAGCTAAGACACTGCGGAGATACTTTACCTGAGTTACAGCCTTGTCTGTGATCCTTCACATAGGCTTACTAAGCAGGTATTTATGAATAACCCCCAAACGCTTCCTGTGTAACCTAAGTGAAAACTAATATTACAAAAGGGAGGGTTTCAGTTTTGTGCTGATTTTTTTCCCTTGTAAACTGTTACTGAGGTTATCATTTTTGAGTCTTATCTACCCTTGCTTCTTATGTTTTACAGTTTTTATTTTTCAGTGAGAGCAACTAAATTTCACTGATAGGGTTTGAAACACTTAAGGAATTCTTAACCATAAAGCTATCTTTTGCACCATCTCCTTGAGAAAAGTAACACCATTCTGGCACTTTCCATTGTGGGAAGAGAAGCCATATTATTCGCTAGGACACTAAGCAGACAAAGATCCATTGGCTCTCACCACAGTTCTAAAATCAACCATATCGCTATTTGAACCGTGGGTAAAATTACTGACTACTACTTCTGTTCAGAGGGAATTCAAATACTTGTGCAGGAAAAAATATCGAATGTCAAAGTGCATTTGCCTTTGCAGAAACAGCATGAGGTGTTATTAATGAGGGTCTGCAAATAACCACAATTTTGCACTGCTCAACATTCATAAATAAATACTGGTTAAATCAAGGGAGCAATTCTGCTTCCATTATACCTTGCGTGTAAGTGTACACTTTATCTCAACTTCAAAGTGTGCACAGCTCTACGAAAGGATGCAGTGTGAT
This sequence comes from Desmodus rotundus, assembly GCF_022682495.2. Taxonomy (NCBI): domain Eukaryota; kingdom Metazoa; phylum Chordata; class Mammalia; order Chiroptera; family Phyllostomidae; genus Desmodus; species Desmodus rotundus. The sequence continues at coordinate 84,973,093 of NC_071399.1, read as the reverse complement.
GATAGCAGCATTTTGAGCCGCAAGTTATCAGCAGATCACTTAGTGGTATCACGGGCTGTGTTCCAACCAGGCATAGTTTCTTCTGTGCTGCAAACAAAGGTGGTTCTTTTGCCCATGTTTGAAATCCACACTGATACACATGATTTGTTCTACCAGGCTGCTGGGTGATTTAAGTAGATGAGTATTTCTTTTGATGAGTATTGTGAATATATGCATGTGTGTGTGTGAGCGTAATTTATAAATAACTTGCAGGTAACGGTACTTCCCTGGCTGTTCTCCCAAATCTAGTGTTACATGACTGGGGATGGTTCTTCTTGCATAAATCAACTATTGATTACTTTTGTTAAATTGCCCCTTTTAACATTATTTATATTTTAAGGTTTCAGACTTGGAATGGGCAAAGACTAGCTGGCATTACTGAAAAGGCTGCTGTTACAGCCTTAGGTGACCGTGGTTTGAAATGCCTGCGAATGTACTCACCCCCAAATGCTTTAAGCATGTCATTTTTAGTTGGATTCTTGATAGTAGCAAACTCTCTACTTGGATGAGATCTTGGATGCTATCCCTGTAATTCTAACTCAAACCCCTCTTAAAAGCACTAGTTGTGATGTTATTTTTCTCAGTTTTAATTTTTACTCATTGTTTTCCAGCTTTCATTGCCACTTGGAGGGTGTCCAGCCACCGCTTGAGGCGCATGTGGCAGACCTTGGACTGACGTGATTGCCGTCTGCTGGCTGGGCTCTCCGCTCTTCCAACAGGCTGTGTCCTCGCACTGGTGACTCCTGTGTAAGCACAGCACAGGGGGACCAAGCTCGGATGTGTGCAAAGCAAAGGTTCTTAGGATTTGAGCTATATTTATGGGGGAACTTAAATCTGCCAAGTTTTATTCATAAGCATTGTATAAGAAGTGACACGTTGGAGAGCCCCATGATGGCTCACGTTTAATATCGAATAATTGTTCAGATGATATAAACAGAAAAAGAAATGTGGATAATAAAACATATATGGTATTTTGGATAAAGGCATACTCTTTAGAAATTCTTGGTAAATTTTAGTCATAACATGCTCTTTCAAACTAGTCTGGATATACTGGGCAAGACTGAGTCTGAATTCTACTGCCTTTCTTTACATTTTTAATGAATATTTACTGTTTGCAAATTTTTAGGTGTATAATTGTTTTTCTGCTCTTTAAGGATAACTGCGGATGATCCAAGTTTTATACTTCTTTTTCAATGGATATCCACTTACTCTACTTATTGGAAACTGGAATAAACTATAAACTCTGTATCTAAAAAGAAGTATATCCATTTAACAAGTTGTAATGGGTGGCCTTTAAGGAGAGTACATTATAATATTTATGTTATACGTGTATAAATGTATATCAGTTACAATGAAGGTGGCCTAATCTCAATTAAGACCCAGAGGAGCTACATAAGTGTCTTGTGATGAGGACTCTGCTGAGGGGACTAATTGGTATGAATGACTGCAACAAAATGAAACCTAATTAGCAGAGAGTCAAGATTTTAGTTGTGATTTATGTGATGTGTTTCATGTTGTATAGTGATAGAGATACTTTCCAATCCAATGTACCACCTGCTAGTACAACAGAAATAGATATACCTTGTTATGTGTACCAGACCTTCAGTCTGCCTTAGATGTTCTATTGTTTGATGGACAACTTATTTCATTGATCCCCTTCAACGCATTTCTGTGCAGATACATTGTTACACAGAGATGTACTTTTATCTTTTGTGATTTACTTTTCTAGTCTTTTTATCAGCTTTTGCTTCCTGCCCATGCTGCAAGCACACGCCATGCTGTTCACTGTGCTTCTGACGCACACCAGGTCTTCTGCTCGCCTATTAGTAACAATATCCAGGGTGATGGATTCACCGGAAAGACACGGAAACCAGCACGCACACAGATCTTCAAATATACTTAATTTCCGAAAAGGATTGATGCTGGTTGGTCTACGTATGCAGGCCAAAGGATTGGAAATGCTACAACTTTGAAGGAATCCTTCGATTCAGACTACTGTGTGGCTTGACAATTCTGTTGGCAAAAGCACAGCATAATCTAGCATTTATGGGGCTAGATGAATATAGTTAGAATAGCTTCAGAGCTAATTTTAACACCTAAGGTACACTTCTCAGGTTGTAATATAAAAAGGTGGATTGAGGAAATTTAAAGAGATTGATTTGAAGGAGATCATCTAAGATGGGCTCACAGAAAATCAGAATGCACGGAGTGAAAATTGTCGAGAGAAAGACTGAACTAAAATTCATCTGATAAAAAAGACCTTCGGGTGGACAGCTACTGGATGCTTTAGTGTCCAGAGGTTGAAATCTAAGGTACTTTAAAATGTGGGGGTCTGCTTTAGCAGCATCAGGCTAATATTATTTAAAGACATGGGCTACATACAGCCCAGGATGGCTATGAAGGCAGCCCAACACAAAATCACAAATTTACTTAAAACCTTTTTTTTGCTCATCAGTTTTTGTTAGTGTTTGTGTATTTAGTGTGTGGCCCAAGACAACTCTTCTTCTTCCAGGGTGGCTCAGAGACGCCAAAAGGTTGGACGCCTGTATATTGGAGAGACACATAGATTGAGCAGAGAACTAGGCCTTCACAGGAAGCCCTTGAATATATATTCTCTTAAAATCAGACAGTTAAATATCGTTTTGGAAAGTTTTTCTAACTCACAGACCTTTATATGTGAATACAATCTCCCTGCATGGCCCAGTGCTTACAATAATGGGGCTGCATTTTGGATTCTAGTTCTTTCGTTTCTGAGAACATTTCCCTCTGGTGCAGGGATTTGTCTCCTGAGACCCTGGTTCTCTTTCAAACATATCACCTCCCATGCCAGTTTCACGTGTTTGAGGATGTGTTTACTTTTCTGGGAAGAGGTTCACAGCATTTCATCGGCTCCTCAGAGGGATGGATGTACCCTTTACAAAACTCTGCATGAGGGGAGACAGAAAGCAGCTCTGAGTTGGAACAAACCTATAAAATGAATTCTTTTCATTAAGTAATGTTCTGGTTTTATCTGGTTCTTAAGCAATTCAACACACGTTCTTATAGCTTCCCAATTTGGGGGGACCAACCTTTACATAGAATGATTCTCTCAATGCTACATGTACATTTGAATCACCTGGGAGACTTAAAAAAAAGAAAGAAAGAAAATATTGCTAGGTCCCATGGCCCAGGATTCTGAATAAATTATTGTGTGGGGGTGGCAAGGGGGTAGGACAAGACTGTATATTTCAAAAAATAAAATAAAATAAAAGCCTTCCTAGATAATTCTAAAGTGCAGCCTGGGTGGAAAACCACTGACCTAAAATGTCACGGAGCCTCACATTTTAATTAGTCATGGCAAATTGGCAACAATTTTGCAAATTAGCGTGAAAATGTCTTTCTCCAGTTGCTGTGGGGATCAGATTTGATTATGAGGATAAAGGGGAGGAGAGTGAATGGGTCAGGCCACATTTCAATGGTTGACACCTGCCTCAGATTACGTTACCTGCAAATTCAAGGTAAAAACCCTATTAACGTGAGAAACTGTGTCATTTCTTTAATAAATACTAGGTAAAACATTAATATAAATACAGATTACAGAAATTTGTTCAAAAGCATGTAACTTAAGCATAAGCAGTGAATGGTGTATGTTATTCATGAAACACTCATCAATAAAATATAATAACATTTCTCATATCTTTCTAGAAAATCTGAGCAGTTTTCAAATTAGCTCACTGACACATGTACTACAATAAATCTGCGATTTAAAAATGACGTATTTCTCGATTTTGTCAGGAAGGTTCTCAAAAATGCAATACATACTTTAATTCCTCTAGTTTTAGTGGTTTAATCTAAAGCTCCTTCTTCTGGTCCTTATATAAAATCTATATTTTTAGAATTTGATTTAACAGGGCTTCCTGCTTTGTAAAGAACGTCTTCTCCTTCACCTCATCCCTTTGCCATTTCCGCTTCATTTTTAAATCAAGATTCAAACCAAGTTTTATTCATTGATAAGCTAAATAAACGGGTCTCTAGCAAGGAGGCTGCGTTCTAATTAGCTGTGGGATATAATTAGTACATTCCGAGGGTGGGTAAGAATTGGATTTACCAGATGCCAGCTACTGACAATCTGAGCAATATTAGTGGTAAGCAGGCAGAAGTGTGGGTGGAGGAATGGGGGGGTGGGGGAAGCAAGGATATCCTTACTTCAGGGGAATAAGACTGTCAGGGCTTAAATGTGGAAATTGCTGATGAGTTAGTCACATGCACTATTAAAAATGTTAAAGCTTAAATATTCAATATGCAAGTCTACCAGACCAGAAGAACTAGGGAGGACGCTGCATCAATAACCACATATTATGGCAATTAGTGCATGAAGTACAAAGCTGCCATAGACTCAAAGCATCTTCGCTGGAAATCAGAGTCTCAGCTCTAAGCCGAAGTTTAAATTTTGATGAAAGCCTGCAGTTGGCTTCAGAGTTTGTCTAGCACCAGGACACCATGGATCCATGATACAATTATCTTATTACTTCTTAATAAGAAAACAGACCATGAAATAATTTAACTCCACCTCATTTTCATGAAGTTCCAACTTATCTAATCCAATTGCCAATCGCAGACACATCTATGTGGATCAGAATGAAGACCGAAGAGCCTTTTGAGCTATTTTTAAAATCCCTAAATAGAAAGCAACATACTATTGAGTAGATTTTGATTTGGAAATGAAAATACACTACTTACAAATACAGGAAAAAGTTGCACATTTAACTAAATGCTCTCAGGAATCTCTTAGGAACAGGGAAATAACAGGGGACACTGCAATGTTATATGAAAATGATCCCAGAGGCCTTCAAGCCTGTTTTACTTGACTTTTTTTTTATGGGTTCACAAATGGGGAAGTCATAGTTACCATGAATGTTTTACAAATATTGAGAATGGCCTAGCATTCAAAGTGTGTGTGACAATATTACCAGTGTGTGTTGGGATGCTTTATTAACTCCAGCGGTACGAGTGTGGAAGCTATGAAAATAAATTTATTCAATTTCTGCTACAAAATTTGTAATTTCTAGGTAAGCCTGAGGCTATAATGTATATACACTACAAATGTGTATGTATACACCTCTATATCTATACATGAATATATCTACTTACATATCTATATATAGATACATATTTAAGTTTTAATTAGGAGGCAAGTTATACAGATAATTCTATTTCTAATTTTATGCATTGTCATCTCAGGATTATTTGAACTGAAAGATTTAGAAATGATTCCACATAAAAAATGTTTAAAGGAACTGACATGTTTATATTGAAGAAGAGAAGACTTGGTAGGAATATAATAACTATCTTCTAACGTTCAAAGGCCTTTCATGTGGAAAAATGAAAGGTGAAGAACTAAGAACGATGGTGGAGGTTTGAAGCAAGGGTTCTCAGACTCAGCACGAACTACCCAAAGAAACCAATGTGGGGGTCAGACCTAGATTCTTTGAGTTGGTCTTCCCCCATTCCTCCATTCACTAGTTGTGACCTTGGGAAAGCTACTTGACTTCTGCATGCCTTCAGTATCTAAACCATACAATGTGGGTAGAATAGCTATTTAGTAGGGTCTTGGTGAGGACTCAAGGAACGATTCTGCAGTTCTGTGAACATATGTTAGCACCATGTCCGTTTTCAGTGTTACTCTATGTTGTTATTATTTGTTTTAATGCAATCACTTTCAAAATGAAAAAAGCTTACCGTAGAGAATGTAGGGTATTGGCCAATGATCACGTCCCATTTCCTACTGTTGTCATCTGTGTCACATTATCCTGTGTGGGGGTGCAGTGGCTTGAATTACATCCCCCAAAAGATACCTGATGTTTTAACCCCCAGTAACTGTAAATGGGACCTTATTTGGAAACAAGGTCTTTGCAGATGTAGTGAATTTAAAATGAGGTCACTGGGATGGGCCCTAATTTGATGCGACTAGTGTCTTTATAAATAGAAGGAAATGTTGGCACAGACTCAGGAGGACACCGTGTTCACTCAGACAGACAAGGAGAGGAGACACGCAGGGAGACTGCCATGTGATCACTGAGCCCAAAGTCTTGCTGCTGCAGGGAATGCCAAGGATGGCTGACAACCCCCGCAAACTGGAGAGGCCAGGAGGGGCTCCCCGCTCCAGCGATCAGAGGAGCCTGGTCTGCCTGACACCTTGCTGTAGCCCTTCTAGCCTCCAGGATTGTTAAAACACATTTCGGTTTTAAGCCACTCAATTTGTGGTACTCTAGTACAGCAACCCTAAAAAAAATTAACAAAAAAATGGATCCAGGACATTTGATTAACTCCTTGTCAGTGGAAGGATTTATATAAAGATGAAGGCACCTACCAGTCAGGAGTGTTTTGGGGAGAGCTCGACCCCACACAGGAAAGTAAACTAAATCCGGGCAACGGCACCTTCCTATTAAATGCACACAGTTAGGGATGTGATGATGACAAGTCTGGCCCTGCCCTTAATTATTTCTCTTCAGATTGCTTGTAAGGCTCACATAACTCTAAAATATTTTTATTATTTTAGTGTAAAGTGTGCTAAATTTGGAAAACCAATCAGTTTGTCAAAAAGCAGATAAGTTTAATAATAAAAGCTTACAAAGAAGTGCCCAGTGGAATGAGTTTGCTTAGCCAGATGGAATTTTTGACCCTAAGATAAAATGGCCCAAATATATAAAGTACTCATGCAACTTAACACCAAACAAACAAATAATCCAGTTAGACAATGGGCAGACCTGAACAGACACCTCTCTGAAGCAGACATACAAATAGCCAACAGATATTTGAAAAGATGTTCAACTGCAGTAGCTATTAGGGAAAAGCAAACCAAAACTACAATGAGATGCCACCTCACACCTGTCAGAATGACTTTTATCAACAAGACAAGTAGTACCACGTGTTGGAGAGGTTGTGGAGAAAAGGGACCCTCGTTGAGGACTGGTGGGAATGCAGACTGGTACCGCCACTATGGAAAACAGTATGGCATTTCCTCAAAAATTAAGAATAGAGTTACCATATGACCCAGCAACCCCTCTTCTGGGTATCTACCCGAAAAACCTGAAACCATTTATTTGCAAAAATATATGCACCCCTATGTTCATTACAGCATTATTCACGGTGGGCAAGACATGGAGAAAACCAAAGTGTCCTTTGTTAGAGGATGGGATAAAGAAGGTGTGGTCCATAAATACTACAGAACACTACTCAGCCATAAGAAAGATGAAATACTGCTGTTTGCAATAACATGGATGGACCTTGAGAATAACATGCTAAGTGAAATTCGTCAGTCAGGAAAAGCTAAGAACCATGTGAGTGCGCTCATGTGTGGAACATAAACCTGAAACTCGTAGACACACACAACAGTGTGGTGGTTACCAGAGGGAAGGCGGTAGAGTCATAGTAAGGGGTAAAGGGGGCCAAATACGTGGTGATGGGAGATGACGTGACTCTGAGTGGTGAGCACACAATGCAACATACAGATCATGTGTCACAGAAATCTACACTGGAAACTTATTATATGGTCTTATTAATCAATGCCATCTGAATAAATTAAATAAAAAGTCAGGTTATGAAAGATGAGTCTGTCAATATGATACAATTTTTCTATACCAAAAGAAGGTTCCTCTGACACAAAGTTTGATGCATGCATATGATTATAAAATAACATGTGCAAAGTATTAAATAATGCTCAAGATGCAGAAACAGTTCATGAGTAGGCACAGACACTTCTCAACCATATGTCAATAAAAGACTTCTTTGCAAACTTTGTTGACTTGACCAGTGTACATACAGGGTGGAGTAAAGTACGTTTACAGTTGTGAGTATGCAACATGGAGTTTATTTTTGTATTATTTATTAATTATCCTATTATTTTCCCATTGAACAACTGTAAACCTACATTTGCCCACCTCTGTATAGTAACTGGAAAGCTTTAGAATTTGTTTTTAGAGCACTAACAATTTTGGACTAGATATGCTTTCGCTGGATCCATGGAAAGTATTTTGTTTTTCAATTCTTATTATGAAAATTTCAAAATATATACAATACTAGCCAGAATAATGGAATCAGTCCCCACAGAGGCATCAGCTTCCGTGACCAACTTTACAGAGTATTTAAATAGCCCCTTTCATGCTTCAAGGATCATGAGCCCAGCATCGAAATGATCAAATTCATTTTAGTATATTTGTAAATACTTGGGATTCTTGCACCCAGAACAATGACAGGCTCGTGGTAGACACAATATTTTTGAATTAATAATATTGATGCTCTGTTATTCAAGTGAGATTATTTGCCTATTTTATTTTATGGTGTTGTGCATTTTAACATTGCATGGCAGGAAGTTAGGGCAGAGACTGTAGTAAGTTACTACTGCAATTATACCGGGGCCGGCAGAAGTAACGCCTGCTTGAGTGTGGTTGGTAGGGTAATAATATGGATGTAATAATGTATAGTTCTAATTTGAACATTTCACCTAAAATGTCATATGATGTGCTCGAATGTGATATTGTTATGTTACAGAATTACATGCATGTAATTTTGTAATAAGAGATTGTGTAATAAAAAGGGGGCATTATTTGTGCTGGGCCCAGTCCTCAGAGATAACGCAATTATGATGCTCAGTGAGGTGAACTGTTGTCATTTCTATCAGCAGACCCTTAACCAAAGTCTGTTAAAATATAGTTGGACTTTTTTTTAAGGATTTTGACTTTGTTTTTATTTTTTAGGAAAGAGGCTTAATATTTCAAATGTGACAATTGGATAATTTTATTGCTAGAGGAAAACTTATTATGTTGTGTATTTTAAAATTGCATGGTAGGAACTTAGGGGAATTTTTGCTATAGGAAATCTTAGAATCATCCTACTGATTTAATGCATAAATCTAACTTTTCAAACATGAAGATAATTAAAAAAATCTTTCTTAGTTTTATAAACCTTTTATCCTTTTCTGAAGTTGTATATTTTTCCCTCAGCATTATAGATTTTAGCTTGAATTTTGTGATACGTAACTTAAAACATATTTACATAGTGTCTTATGATTTTGAAATATTTTTACATTATTTAATTTGAGTCATCTAGCAGCTATGCCAGGTGGATGTGATAAGTTAGCCTGCCTGCTTTCACTTCTTCCCTGTATTTATTCATCTAATGCTGGACACATACACGTTTAACAACTATTTGTTGAATGAACAAATCTTTCAAATATGATTTAGAAAAAATTTTGTTTTCAAGTGGCCAGATAAGAATACTCTTTGGCCATGCATAGGATGGTGTTTCTGAGCATTTTTTTATTACCAAATAAATATATAATATATAATAGTGGTATTTTAAATTTTTAAAATTGTGATAATTAGATATGCCATAAAGTTAGCCATTTTAACCATTTTTAAGTGTTCAGTCAGTGTCATTAATTACAGGCACAATGTTGTACAACCATCGCTGCAATTTGTGAAACTTCATTATCTCAAACAGAAGCTCTGTACCCAGTCTAATCTCCCTCCAGTCTAATCTACTTTGTGTCTCTATGTATTTGCTTATTTATATATTTTGTATATGTGGAATCATACAATTTTTTTCTTTTGTGTCAGCCTTATTTCATTTAGCATAGTCTTCTTTCTTTTATTTTTGTTTCTGAAAGTTTCTTTTTAATTACCATTTACTCCCTGTATACCCACTACCCCCCCCAACAATCGCCACACTGTTGTCCATGTCCATGAGTCCTTTTTCCTTTTTGCTCAATCCCTTCACCCCCTAATCTCCCCCACCTCTTAGCTGTCATCTGCTCTCCATCTATGAGTCTCTCTCTATTTTGCTTTTTAGTTCAGTTTCTTTATTAGATTCCACATATGAGTGAAATCATATGGTATTTATCTTTCTCTGACTGGCTTATTTCACTTATCATAATGTTCTCCAGGTCCATCCATACTGTCAAAAGGGTACAATTTTCTTCCTTTTTACGGCCTAGTAGTATTCCATTGTGTAAATATCCCATAGTTGTTTTATCCACTCATCTACTGATGGATGCTTGGGCTGCTTCCAACTTTTAAGAGGATTATTTTAAATTTTAAAGGATCATTAAAAATTCCCTCTCCTCTTCAATATATTTAAAAAGTGTATTTTTAGAGTCTAGTGCTTTTAAAAGTGTATTATTATACTGAACATTTTCCTCCATTATTAATATTATTTTTTATGCTGTATAGTTTTCCATTGTGTGAACTATTCCTTATTTGGTCATCTCCCTGCTGTTGACTATTAATGGTCTTTTCAGGTTTTAGCTATCGTACAGAATATTGAGTGTTCTTATATATAGCTATCTTAGTTGCATTGCTAATTATTTCCTTAATATACATTCTAGCAAGTATAAGTATACAGATAAGGTTACTAAGGCATAATGTTATTTTTTTCAAGAAGAGTCACACTATATTCTTCAACCACCAAACTCCTCAGTAACAGTCAGTATTATTTTTTTTAAATCTAATTTAAAATATTTGTTATGTTTTAGTTCACAGTTTTGAATACTAGTGAGATATTTTTCATGTAAATAAAACATTTATCTTTATATTATGCATCCTTTTTTAGTTTCTTTGCTTGTTTTGGTTTTTAATGATTTATTTATAAGCAATTATTTAGATAATAAATGAGTAGTGAGTCATTTTATTTATTTGCAAATTATCAAATCATGAAACTAATACCCAGTAGAATTATCTGTTCCTGTGACTCCCATGAATAAAATACCTCAGTAACTCCCTGCAGTTGGTGCCCCAGTACCTGTTTCAGCCCCCAACCCCAGTGTGGCAGCTTAGCGGTTGGGTGACTGGCCCCGACTCCACAGGTAGCCTCAGAGGGTCTAGCTCAATCAGGCCTCCCATCCTCAGCACCTGTGATTTGTTCAGGATTCTAAGCACTGGTTCTGGTAAGAGCCAGTGAACTACTATGAGTAAACGAGATGTGAGCGGAAGTTCCCTGGGGGCAACTTAGAACTGCTTTCCAACTCTGAAGACAGTGTCATGCAGAGAGACCACTGGGACCTGAGTGCTGTCATCCGTGTACGTGAAGCCTGAATGGGATCAGTGATTCAGCCACCAGCCTGAGGACAGAGCCACCACAGGGAAGAAGACAGGTCCAGGAGGACAGCAGCCCAAGATGGAGCTACAGTGTTAAATCATCATCAGAATCCATCCTGCAAGGTGCACGAACTAACAATTTCCTTTGTGTTTAAGCTTGAGTTGAATTTTCTGTTAATTACAAAGAAAGTATCCTAGATGATACTTCCTAATAACAGCTGTTAAATGCAACACACATTTTTACCTAACTATTCAAGACCCATCTTGTCTCCTACTCTTTCCTGGTTTATTCCCAATGTAATAGCCACGTTAGGGGACTTACTATGCCTTCTAGTGTTTATTGCCTAAAATGTTGTTCTTCAATCATAAGTTATGAAAGGTTTTATTGAAGTTCCAGTCCAATTTTTCCCCCTTCTATAGTGCAGTTGATGGCAACTTCTGCTGGACTGAATCATGGGCACCTGTCAATTGTTGAATTATTCATTATTTTGTTTTTTGTTTTTTTCATTCATGCATGCATTTACCCAATGCTTGTCCTATGTACACTAATTCTCACATATGTCACATGCTATGTCAAAGTCTATTCATGTTCTATCTTTCCTGTAAGATTGTTGTCTCCTTGAGGACTATTGTATCTTTTTATTTTTACAGCTCAAATAAAGATCAGCAACAGATAACCTATATTTTATTTTCCATTTGTCAGTGGTTACCACACATTTCTTCAAAACTTTCTGTGATAAGATTATAGTTGTTCTCTTTTAACGGTGCAGGCAAGGTAAGTAGAAAGTCATTTCCTAAAACTAACCACCGTGTCAGTGGTTCTGCTCTAATTATAATTTATAAACTGGAGGCTCAACAACTGACAAGAATAACCTGAACCGCTGTATCCACAATGCCTCGCACACTACTCGGCATGTAGTCAGCTTTCAATAAATGTGATTTGAATATACGAATGGGGTCTACGGTGATGAAAAGCATAGCAAAAACTTGGAGAATCACTGAAATGATTTTATTAATTAGATGTGCAGATTTAAACGAGTTCTGACTTTCCTAGAGAACCAACCACATCCGGCATGGTTTAGAGCTGTAACTACTTGTGTGGGCTTCGTAGACAGTGAAATAAGTGTTATTTAAAATTTATAAACGATGGAGTTCTGGGTCTATTTTAAACGTTTATTGAGACGTAATTCACATGCTATCCATTTCATCTATCCTACGTGCAGTTCGGCATTTTTAGTGTATTCTCAGTGCTGTCACCACTATCTCCTTTTAGAACGTTTTTGTCTCCCTAAAGTGGAGCCCCTGCCCATCGGCAGTCACTCCCCTTGCCACTCCCTCCCCCACAGCGGCCCCAAGCAACCCTCATCTATTTCTGTCTCTAGAGATTCATACAAGTCATATGACACGTGGTCTTTTGTGGCTGGCCTCTTGGAGCATTGTGTTTTCAGAGTTCGTACACATTGTCGCATGAATCAGTGCTTTAGTTCTGAAGTTTCCGGTCTTTTAAATAAGGATCTGAGGAAGCCAGCAAGGAGGTTAAGTTTTATTCGACACCTTTTATGTGCCAAGAACTGTGTTGGATGCTCATATATTTTATTGACATAATTGAACTTCTGAGAGCTTAATAGTTTGCCAAGGTTACCTGGCTAGTAAGTAACAGAGCTAGGGCTGCAATTCTATTTTTCCAACATTTAAGGACCTTGCTTCTTCTTCCACTGCGCACTCTTACCAAGCCAAGCAATCTGTGGGGAAGTCTGTTGTTTTGTGTAGTTTCCAGAGGGCTGAGGGAAGGGGCTTTGATCATGCCCCTTCTGCTTAGTGTTCAGTACTCTTCAATCCCTTAACTCATTCATTCTTTTATTCATATATTCAATAACTAGATACCAAGAGGACATGGTGTGCTAGTTTCTTCGTTTTGTGCTAAGCATCCCAGATGAACAAGGCACCAGTTCTCCTCTGAAGGAGCTCACAGAGGGGTGGGACAAATGTGTAAGCTGTTACTGTAGGATTTCCTCTGACATAAGCTACCCTGTTGTACCAATTGCTTGTTCTTTCCTATTCTTCCAAACATCTGGTTAGCAATCACTGAATCTGCTTCTACAGCCCTAACCTCTCTGCAGCACTCCAGGCATGAACAACCTACTCACCATTTCCAACTGCACAGCCAATAAACACATGGACATTTCCAAAGTGAATCTCTTTCATCCTCATTCTCCTACCTATACACCAAGCCTTCCCCAGCTCTTTTACATTTTACATGATAAGTAATATTTTCTTTTTACATCTAAGCATGTGAATAAGTAATTTCACTCATTCAGTTGCTCAGGCCAAATATCAAGCCATTTTGACTTTGCTTTTTCTTATATGTGTCACATAGGCAAAGAAAACTATGACAGGTTGACATTTAAACTGTATCAGTCTCCACTACAACAGCTCTGATCCGATCGGGATGGAGGCCGGAGCTCCAGGCCTGTTTCCTCCTTCAGCTCCTGATGTCTCCAGTCTTTTCTCCACTCAAAGGCCGAAGTGGTTCTTTCAAAACAGCAACAAACGAAAGTCAAACTGCCCTCCCCCCAGAAAACCCTGCCGAAGTCAGGTCTTATTACTTTTGAGTTCCAAATGATTTAACTGCTTTTTATTTCATTTAAAATATAATCCCAAATCTTTTCTTGATCAAAGGTCCTTCCTAATCTGACCCAGGACACTGTCTAATCTCATTTCCTCCCACTCTTTTCCTTGCTACCTCTGCTCCCAAACTGTCCTTCTTACTAATCCTTGAACAAGTCAAGCTTCAACACTTCTCTGGGCATCTGCCTGGAATAGTTTGCTTGGCTATCACTATGGCTGACTTCCCAGCTTCCCTCAGATCTCAGTGCAAAGATCAGCTGCTTACACGTTTCCATGTCCACCCTGGTCTAAAACACAATCACCCCTTATCTGCGTACTCTGCTTTATTCTTCTTAGCAGTTATCACCACCTGGGGGGTACATTAAAAAATTAAAACATTATTTTCCTTTCTGCTCTACTAAAATATAAGCTCTACAAGAACAGGGACTATGGGACTGATTGTTCATTCAATAATGGTTTAGAATAACACATTTGGATATTATTTCCAGGGACATTGAAATATTTCCTCAATGGTTTTGTGGAAGTAGTTCTTTCATCTTAGTATGATGAGAATTTTAAAATTTTGAATATGAGGACTAAATTTATTTTAAGATCTAATGCTGCATTAAAATGTTTTCTTAAAGGCCAGTTTCAATCCTACCTGTGGTTGCACCTCTTTCTGTAACAAATGACAAGCCAATGACATTATCTAACAGCAAGTATAAATTGCACTGTCCCTCCTTTAATACACAGCATGCTGTTTGTTAAGAACATAGGAGCCTCCATGGCCTGGAGCTTTGAGAAAAGACCTGTGATGAGGATTTCTGACTTGAACGGAGCCACTAAATTCGATGTGACCCCAGAGTTGTCACTAAAGCTTTTCCGTACTTCCATCAGTCCAGCAGGAGAGCCTGCACGTATTGCAAAGCAAGAGTCTATTATACTGGAAAAACCCCACCTGAACATACTGTGTCTGAGTTAACAAATCTCGTTTCATTAAACTTTTAATAAAACTAAAGCCTTTCAGAGCTAACAGTTAGAGCTTCAAAACGGTAGTGTCAAACGTAAAAGATAAACAAAATAGGCGGTTTTAAATGTAAGCCCACATTTACGTTGAGTAAATAAGCCTGGAGAAAATGCCCTTCTTGTTCATGTGCCTGGATTTTTTCCCCTGTGAATAATAACATCCCTCCTCCCCCGAAATCATCTGGACTAAGTGCAATGGGCTGAGCTGCTCTCCATAATATGCTTTGAAGGAGGGCAGATGCACTTTCGTCAATTAGCTCACCATTGCCTCTTTCCTTGTGCAAAGATCCACTTGGGCCAATTAGAAAAGTAGAGAAAAGGAAATTTTAACTGCAAGATGAGGACATAAAAACCAATATTGTAGAGAACAAATGGGAAGCATTAGAATGCATTATTGATTGTTCGGCCTGGAAAAATATGGTAATGACTCTGCACATAGCAGGAAAAATGGACCAGATCCATCTACTGTGTCTCTTCAAGTTTTGTGATCTTGTCTAACTCAGGGTCATAAAGTTGGGAATGGTGCTTTCAGATGGATGTGGCGATGTCCATATATATGGTGAATAAATAATCAAGGCTTTCAAAAAAACAGCACGGGAACTCTCCGCTCGGCTGTGCAGCTGACAAATGTAGCACTCCTGGCCTCTTACCTTATGATTGTATTTACTACCAAGTTGAACCTAGTGCAAATCTGAATCATGCTTTTGAATATCTTTATAACTTCTTGAAAGCAGTATACTCAAATAAGCTATAGTTCTCTCAGACATTTCCATGTGATACCAAAACGCCCCCATCTATTCTATTATAGTTTCCCTGATTGTCAACAGTGAAAGGATTTAACATTTTCAGAAAAAAAAAATTACTGTGTATTTCCAAGCACCATATTTACATTTCAAAGATTTATAACCTCTTTCTGAAAATTTCACATTATTTCCCTATTAGGTGCCATTCTGCTAAAATGGTGTACCACTAATATATAACAGTAATATCGTGACATTTTCACTTGCAAAATGTGATGACTTTCAAAGGAGACATCATAAAGCGTTAGACTTCAATCCAGATCTTTTCCTGCAGTTCTTTCCACAAAAAGCAATGTGTTCAGTAGCATGTTTACAGCAAACTTTTTTTATCTAAGAGGTAAAGCCAAATTGTTGGAAACTAATCCATATTGGAAACAACAGGGAATGTATATCACTGAGATAAAATAAAGCATCACTTAAATTTTAGAGAGAGCACTGGTTTACTTTATTTCTTAAAAAAAAAGTATCTAGCTTGAGAGGGAAGATGACTTGGAATGAAAGGTGAGAAAAGAAGAAGGAAACTAACAGACAAATCCCATAATCTTGGCAGGCCCAGCGAATGGCTGGGAGAGCTCTCCTGAGCTGTAGGGCGTTTAGCCTGACAGCTCTGATATGTTATCTTCCTGAGTGTACACATCCTAATTGGAAATGTGGCATTTTATGCATACGCATGCAGGCAGGCAGGCAGCCTAAAAGGGCAATACGTGTCTTAGAGAAGATTCATCTTACAGAGATAATATGCATGGGGAAGGAGTTGAGCAAAAACACATCACAAATGACCTTTTTGTAATTCCACGAATGAGAAGAAATCTCCCTCCCCAACCAATATTGTCTAGTGAGATTCAGAAATTTCTCTCCCTCCTATTATTTACCCTTAAATGCCTACCACTTTGTCTATGAAGTAAACAAATACACTTTTGAGAAAAATGTAAGATTGGTTTTGTTGATTATCAAGTGGTTCTTATGGACTAACATATTGTATTATGTCCTTTCAGTAAACAACGTAATACTTCTCATTTGGAGCATATTAACTCAAAAACGTTTCCCTTTCTTCAATTGCTTGGCTTTACCCATACTGTTTTAGGGCACAGAATGCTGCAGTGTAGAGTGACAAAGTAATCTCCTCTCCTGGTGACTTTGTGCTCTGACTGAAATGACATTTCTGTTTCCATCCCTGAAAGGGAGTGGTATGGGGTCCACCATGCAAGCTGTTGGGGACACTACAGAGAGGGTGACCCAGTGGCTGGATGGCAGGCCTAATCGGTGCCCTAGTACCTGCCGGCACAATTGTAGTCATTGTCAAAGCCTGTAGCAAGGTATCTTTTATCCCAGCTCCATTGTCCCAACTATGGGGGCCAATTATGTCAGGAGGAGTAAAGATTTCATTGTAACTCCTGCCTGTTCCAAAGGCCTTTTTCTGCTACCTGTAATTTATTTCAAATGATTTGAGAATCACTCCGTTGTATAAGACATTACCAATTGAAATGATGATGTGCCCTTGACAGGGAATACATTTAAGAACTGTGATGTATTATGTCCTGGGCTCTGGCCGTAAAAGATGCTTTATAAGAAAGAAAAAAAAAAGGTGGAAGTTTTTAAAAATAATTACTTCAAAACCAAAACTATGAACCACCTAGAGAAGGTTTAGTCATACTGAATACATGGAAATTATCCAAATAACACAAAGAAAATATGTTTTAAGCAAATTAGCATTTTTGCTTTTGTCTGAATATCTGGATAATTATGTCTAACTCCAGCCAAAATTAATCATCAGAAATCTGGTCATCCTGAGTTTTCATGACTACTTTTACTATAATAATTGCTTGTCAAATGTCAAAACCAATCTGGCTTATATGCTGAATTCCTGTTCTTATGTGCCACCCTTCTTTTGTTATATTAATTTTCAGGCATGCTCATTTAGATCCACAAATAACTTAATTCATTCCAAAATTATACTCCTGAGGTTCTTTTCTCTGAGCCTCCTAAAAGGTCTCCTTTCTGCTAATTCAATCTCCCCAAAGCATTTTCACAATCAACAAAAATGAATCATGGTATAACATTTTGCTAAATCAAATCATCTACATTTTCTCAGTCTTGGATATCACTCACCTGCAATTACCCCACTGAAATGGACTTTTGTAATTCTTGCAGAGCCAGATAACCAGATTATGTGAATTAAAGTTGGAAGGCACAAGCCTTGTGGTGTGAGATAAAAACATGGCTACCGAGGAGATAGTGTGTTAGGGGCTGATTCTTCTGAGGCTCTCTCCAAATCTTTGTAAAGCGAAGATATACTAATTACTCACTCTGAAAATTTTGTGACAGTGTTGGAAAAGTCCTGACCTCTGGATTCACATGTAAACTTCTTCCCTGATGAGCTATGTGTGTATGGTAATTTCCCCCAGATGTTATTTTAAAACATCGTAACATTTTGTAGAATAGTTCTTTCGAAGAAGCCGATGAATGTGATTCTTTTACTATGTCATATCATTATGCTCACTTATCTGCATTTAAGAAAATGTTGCTGTTTTCTAGAATATGTTGATAAAATACAGAGAAATGCTCTCTGTATACCTAAATATTTAATAGTCACCTATTGAGTAGGGTGGGGACGTGCTCATATTTTCTCATACATAAAGATAATGCCACACTAAATCACAAAATACCAAAAATGTGACTTGGACTTTGGTTTGGAATTACATCTTACATCTTCAAAAGGTGAACAATGAAAACTTACACAAAACATCCTCCTTCACTGATGGAATTCTTGCTTCCTGGGATTTTGTTGAGGTGGTTGGCTTTTTCTATTGAAAAGCTTGATCTACAAAGAAAGGCAGAAATATTACAATTCAAAGATAATTCAAAATATTCCAGTAGAGAGCTAACTTGGAAGTACTTTTGCTAGAAACGAACAACACGTTTTGAAAGTGGTGTGGATTTTTAGAAATAGAGTTTACTCATCCATTTTAGCATTATACATTTCCTATACTGGGTGTGCTCAGTAGGCCCTGGATAAAAAGATTAAGAGAAGCAGGCCTTTCTGTCCTAGAGGAGTTCAGCCTCTAAGGCAGGGGTTTTGGAAGCCCTGGTCCTTGGCATTAGTATCACCTGGGATGCTTATTTAAAATATAGTTTCCCTCTCTGTATTTGAATCTTTTACAGCAGAGCACTAACATATGTACCTTCAGTACATGTTAACAAACTCCCCTGGCAATTTCTTGTGCCCCAAATTAAAGGAATGCACCGACGGGACCTGGGACACTGCTGAGGCAAGAGTCAGGAGTGTAGGTCACAACTCCAATGGACTGGGATGATCTTGGAAGCACCACTTTGCCATTGTTTACTTCAAAATTGTATTTCATAAACTGAAGGTGAAAGAACTGACTTAAATAATATTTAAGTTTCATTTTATCACTAATTTCCTCTCAGGCAAGGGATGATATTTTGCTATGGTCCTCAAAAGTAGAGTACCCAGCCCTCACCTGTATGGCTCAGGTGGTTGGGCATCATCCCACAAAGTGAAGGGTTACCATGTTGATTCCTAGTTGGGGCACATGCCTGGGTTGTGGGTTCAGTCCCAATTGGGGCCCATGTGTGAGAGGCAACCAGTCAATCTTTTTCTCTCACATCAATGTTTCTTTCCCTCTCTTTCTGCCTCTCTTCCCCTGTTTCTAGAAAGGAAGAAAGGAAGAAAGGAAGAAAGGAAGAAAGGAAGAAAGGAAGAAAGAAAGAAAGAAAGAAAGAAAGAAAGAAAGAAAGAACACCTAGTTGCCATATCTGCTTACACTTTTGTATCTTGCTGATACTACCTCTAAGAAGGGATGACACAGCAAAAATGCAAAGAGAAGAAAAAGAGTAAAATACCTAACTTGAGTTTCAAGGGGCCATGTCCAGATAAAAAAAAAAGACACTAGAGTTAGAAGACTAAAATGAATCAAAGCCACTTTTTTCTTGAACTCCCAACAGCAGATTAACGTTTTA
The DNA here is from genome assembly GCF_022682495.2 of Desmodus rotundus. Taxonomy (NCBI): domain Eukaryota; kingdom Metazoa; phylum Chordata; class Mammalia; order Chiroptera; family Phyllostomidae; genus Desmodus; species Desmodus rotundus. The sequence continues at coordinate 84,953,568 of NC_071399.1, read as the reverse complement.
TGGGGTCATAGGAGAGAGACACCAGATTACTCAGATGAGGTGACAGTGCCATTTGATTACAGAGACATGATGTTGTTTCACACGCCCTGCCTTTGTGCCCTGGGACTCGTGTCCCATATTATAAACAGTTGCTTGTAAATCCCTCTCAGTCTTGTAGTCCCAAGAGTTGACATTTCTCTGAGGTCTTCTCATTCTCTATCACACCATAGGCATTTTTCCTTCTATGTTCCCACTGCACCTTGTACTTATTTCTATTATAGTTTGCATTTCATTTTATGCCAAGTACTGCTTGGATGTCTGGCTTGTGAGCCTCCAGGGGCCTCCTTCAGAAAATTCAGTCTGACTTTTTCTGTGTGTTCTCATTTAGTGCCATAGACTACCATGTAGTTAAATGGCTTAGCAGACATGCCTGGGGTGTGTTTCCATAGAAGATGCAGAGTGATTTTTAATAGTGTAGAGATAAAGCGGATTGTTGTAAAGTGGAGACAAGGGCAGGATGACAAGGGGGCAGTGACTAGCTAATGAAAAGATTAGAAAATATCGCTTTGTTTCCCACTGGCCCAAGTGAAAAGATAACAGTGCTGAGCTGATGGGTTGTTATTTGATAAAGGGAGACACATCACTAGACCAGCCAACAGGTCTTAGTTCTGAGTTCAGAAAATTGTATCATGCAATGTTATAAATGAGATGGAAGTTCATAATAAAGTCCCATCGTGTATAAATATCAAATGAAGTAAAGTGCAATATAATGTCACTTTCACACATGAGGAGGTCTGTCTGGAAAAAGTCCAGCCATTTTACTATAAATAGTTTGTGCAATAGAGACACCAATGTAACCCGACAGCCAACGTATGCGGACTGGAATGCGCATGTATGAACAATGATGATTCACTGTCCTAGTCAGTGGAGGCAGTAGACACTGTTGAGTGAGCATGAGTACCATGTGGCTATCTCATTCAAAATGACTGAGTGGAGCAATGAATCTGCACCAAATTTTGCTTGAAGCTTGAACATTCCTCTGTGGAAACTATTTTATGATTCAGAAGGCTGTAGCTATGGGCAACTGGTGATTGGCAACTTCATCACAACAACACACCCACTCATGCATCACGTCACATGCAGTTTTTTGGTGAAACATCAAATCACCCAGGTGACTCAGTCCCCTATAAGCTAGATTTGGCACCCTGTGTCTTCTGGCTTTCCCCCAAACTAAAATCACCTTTGAAAGGGAAGAGATTTCAGACCATCGATGAGATTCAGGAAAATACGACAGGACAGCTGATGACAATTGGGAGAACTGTGTGAGGTCCCAAGGTGCCTACTTTGAAGGGGACTGAGGTGTCATTGTCCTATGTACAATGTTTCTTGTATCTTTTATCTTCTTCAATACATGTCTCTATTTTTCACATTATATGGCTGGATACCTTCTGGACAAACCTTGCTTCCCCAGATAAAAGGCAAGTTACGATTTTAAGTTGTAATTCTGAGAAGACATTCCTGTGTTGGAAGAGTTAATGTAAAGAGTAAACCCATATGTTTTCTCGTGATCTGAGTCGGTAAAAAGGTGAAAATTAGTGAATGCCAGAAAATTAGGACTTCTGGCCAAGATGGAGGCATTGGTAGATACACTGTGCCTCCTCCCACAACCAAAAGGAGGACAACAACAAATGTAAAAACAAAAACAACCAGAACTGACAGAAAATTGAACTGTATGGAAGCCTGACCACCAAGGAGTTAACAAGAAACATTCACCCAGACCAGTAGGAGGGGCAGAGATGGGCAGCCAAGCGGAGAGGACTCACAGCAAGGTAGCTGCTGGCAGACTGGGCGGTCCTGCATCCACATGTGGATAAACTGGGAGGAACGACAGGGGAACAGGACTGACCGCACAATCCACGGCTCTAGTGCAGGGAAATAAAACCTCAAACCTCTGAGTGGAAACACCTGTGGGGGTTGAGGAGGCAGTGGGAGAAACTCCCAGCCTCACAGGAGAGTCTGTTGGAGAGACCCGCAGGGTTCTAGAATGTACACAAAATCACTCACCTGGGGATCAGCACCAGAAGGGCTCAATTTGCTTGAGGGTAGCAGCGGAAGTGACTGAAAAGTAACTGAGAGCTGAAAAAGCAACACCGTTCCCTCTCAGACCCCTCCCCCAGGTACAGCGCCACAACACAGTGATGTGGGTTGCCCTGCCCTGGTGAACACCTAAGGCTCCACCCCTTACTATGTAACAGGTGTGCTAAGAAAACAAATGGCCCAAATGAAACCGTAGATGAAAGTTCCAGGAAAAAATACAATTAAGTGTTGAAGAGATAGCCAATCTATCAGATGCACAGTTCAAAACACTAGTAATCAGGATGCTCACAGAAATGGTTGAATATGGTCATAAAATAGAGGAAAAAGTGAAGACTAGGAAAAGTGAATAAAAGAAAATGTACTGGGAACTAACAGTGACGGGAAGGAAAACGGGACTCAAATCAATGGTTTGGAACACAAGGAAGAAATAAACATTCAGCAAGAACAGAATGAAGAAACAAGACTTCAAAAAAATGAGGAAAGGCTTAGTAACCTCCAGGATGACTTTAGACATTCCAACAGCTGAATCATAGGGGTGCCAGAAGACGAAGAGGAAGAGCAAGAAATGGAAAACTTTGAAAAAATAATGAAGGAGAACTTCCCTAATCTGGCAAAGGAAATAGACTTCCAGGAAGTCCAGGAAGCTCACAGAGTCCCAGAGAAGTTGGACCCAAGGAAGATCATGCCAAGGCACATCATAATCACATTAGCCAAGATGAAAGATAAGGAGAGAACCTTAAAAGCAGCAAAAGGAGACAGTTACCTACAAAGGAGTTCCCATAAGACTATCAGCTGATTTCTCAAAAGAAATCTTGCAGGCAAGAAGGGCTGGAAGGAAGTATTCAAAGTCATGAAAGGCAAGGACCTACATCCAAGAATACTCTATCCAGCAAAGCTCTAATTTAGAATGGAAGGGTAGATAAAGTGCTTTCCAGATAAGGTCAAGTTAAAGGAGTTCATCATCACCAAGCCCTTATTTATGAAATGTTAAAGGGACTTACTTAAGAAAAAAGATGAAAAATATGAATAGTAAAATGACAACAAACCCACAACTATCAACAACTGAACCTAAAAAATAAAAACAAAAATGAACTTAGCAAACAACAAGAAGAGGAACAGAATAACAGAAATGGAAATCACATGGAAGGTTATCAGAGGGGAAGGGGAGGAGTGAATGGGGGAAAAGGTACAGGGAATAAGTAGCATAAATGGTAGGTAGAAAATGGACAGGGGAGGTTAAGAATAGTATAGGAAATGGAGAAGCCAAAAAACTTAAATGTACAACCCATGGACATGAATTAAGGGGGGGGATGCAGGTTGGAGGGTGCGTGCAGAGCAGAGGGGAGTAAAGAGGGGAAAATGGGCAACTGTAATAGCGTAATCAATAAAATATATTTAAAGAAAACAAAACCCCCAAAAATAAAGGCAAAAAAGCTTAGGTAATGCTCATTTTTACCAGCTCAGAAAGAGGATTATGTTTCCCATTTTGGTTCAATGAAGAAATAAACATAAGGTTTTTGTAACCATTAAAATAAAGGAAATTGGTGGCTGGTCTGTCTGTATCTGGAGCAGCAATTGTCTCCATGGCTTTTCCGATGGGAATACGTGGAGTATAGATTTTGACTTATTGATTCAAAGGCAACCCACACAGTTCAGAATTTAGGGAGCACAGCTGACATTTGATGAAATAATTAAAGAGCTAAACTAGTGTTTTGTATCCCTGGAGGTCCTCTGCAGGAATACCTTCAGGCAGGGCCAAGACTTTTCTCAGAAAGCTTTTCAGAGAAGTGCAAAGGATCTAAAATCATGATAAATAAATCCCAGTGTTTCCGATCATTGTGAATGGACAGGATGGATTTAGGGAAGGAGAATGGGAGACCAGAGGTTACCAGAAAGCTACCTTTATCATGACTGTGATCTTCACAGGTTTCATTCATTATTCATCATGATTGCAACACTCACAAGTCTATGAATCAGGCTTCTCATTCATAAATTCTGCATGTAATAAATCTGTGTTCAAACATTTACATAAAAATTCATGTAATTTCTTCTCATGTACTTTTTCTCAAATCTGTAGACCACTCATACATCTACAAGGTTATATTCTAAAGATTTGGCTCATTAAAAATTATACAACATTCATATGCTTATGGTGTTGGCCAATATTGATAATGTGTTTACTCTTTTCTAGTCACTCATGAAGAGGTTCAATAAGCTAACTCAACAAGGATTCTAGTCATAGAAGATTAGACAAACAAAATGTATAGAAAATATTTTCAACACATTTCTTAAAACTATCTCAATTTTTAAACTAAAAATACTTATAAGCAAGCAAAAATAAAATAATATTTTAGGAAAAAGAAGAATTTCTTGGTATAAAGGATTAAAAGATACAGAGAATCTTTCACAAAAAATATATTAAATGTTTGAGTAAATTCATGCATGTGGCATTTAGTGAATTCTACTCATAACTAAAACTAAGTCTTATTTTATTCCTAGAACTTATACCTGCCCTAATTTTGCATTGATTTTTTTCTTTTAAAAAAACTGTATTTTTTAGCAGAGTTTTAACTATACAGCAAACATAAGCACAAAGCAGGGAGAGAGTTCCCATGGGCCCCCTGCCCCCATGCATTCACACCTGCCCCTACTCTGAACACCCAGAACACAGTGATACATTTGTTGCAATGGGTGAACCCACATTGGCACACCATTATCATCCAAAGTCCATAGTTTATATCAGGGGTTCCTCTTGGTGTTTAGACAAATGCACAGTGACATTACTGTATCACACAGAAGAGTTTCATGGGCCTACAATTCCTCTGTGCTCTTGCTATTCACCCCTCCCTCTCTCCTTCCCCTGGAAACCACTGATGTTTTCACTGTTTTGTGGTTTGGTCTTTTTCAGAATGCCATGTATTTGGAATTATACACCATGGAGTCTTTTAACATTGGCTTGTTTCCTTTAGCAATATGCACTCATTTTCCTCCATATCATTGCCTGACTTCATAGCTCACTTCTTTTCAGTGCTAAATAATACTCAATTATTTGGATGAGCTGCAGTCATATTTACCAATTCACCTACTGAAGGGCCACGTGGTTGTTTCCAACTTTGGGCAATTATGAAAAAGCTGTAATCACATCTGTGTGCAGGTTTTGGTATCAACATAAGATTTCAATACCTTTGGATAAATACCAAGTAGCCTGATTGCTGGATTATACAGTAAGAGAGTGTCTTGTTCTGGAAGAAACTACCAAAATATCTTCCGAAGTGGCTGCTCCATTTTTCATTCCCACCAGCAGTGAATAAGAGTCTATTTCTCCATATCCTTGCCAGCATTTGGTATCCACAGTGTTCCAAATGTTGGCCATTCTATTAGGTGTGCAGTGGTATTTGATTGCTTGAATTTGCATTTTCCTAAAGACATATGATGTGAAACAATGTCTCGTATGCTTATTTGCCATGTCTATATCATGTATGGTGAGGTGCCTGTTTTGTATATTTTGGATAACAGTTTTTTCAACGTTGTGTTCCTTGCAAATATTCTCTGCCCTTGGTGGCTTGTCTTCTCCCTCTCTTGACAATGTCTTTCACAGAGCAGGAATTTTTACTTTAAATGATGTCCAGCTTATCAATAATTTCTTTCATGGATTATATTTTTGGTGTTGTATCTAAAAAGTCATCACCACACCCAAGATCATACAGATTTTCTGCTATGTTACCTTGTTTGTTTGTTTGTTTGTCTTCTAATTTTGTATTATATATGTAGGCCTATGGTGCAGTTTGAGTTAGTCTTCCTGAAGAGAGTGAAGTCTGCCTTTGGAAGAAGAAGATATAACATGACAGAAGTCTCTTCTCTCTAAGAAAGGGACATAGAAGAAGGCCCTTCCAAGTCTGGGGAAGAAGAGAGAGAGACAGAGGAAACAAGTTGACAGGCAGGTCACTTCAGGATGTTCTGCCTCTGAAGAGGTTGGAAGGACAATGTTCTGTAGTTTAGGGGGAAAGAAAAGTAGAGAACGCTGGTGTCCAATCCCGAATCTGATCCTCCTGAAGGAGATGGCAATGCAGTGCTACTTAGAACAAATATGCTGTAGCTGCATCAGTGTAGACATTTTCGATGTGTTTTTAGGCAAATAAAATGTTTGAGGGTTTCAGATCCTCTCTGGGCTTCCATTTGCTGTGCGTGGGATGTGGGAAGGGCTGGGTCCCTGGTGCCCTGAATGGGACATGGATGGGAGCTTTGCTGCAATACAGCAGGATGGCCAGCAGGCCACCTGGGTAAGGGACAGTGTCATATCACTGTAGGAGCTGAGGCTGAGGACTGAGATGGGCTGAATGGAGACTGGCTACAATTCTGTTGGTTGTTAGCCCTGCAGTAGGGCTAAATCAGCAGGGGAAGGATGAGGAACCCTGATCATACAAGAGAATAACCCATAAGAGTACTGGCAACGTTTTAGAAGCTGTGCCGTGGCCCAGGTACCAGGCAAGGAGAACCCCTCTTTTTGCAGGAGGCAAATGGCCCCACAGCAAAGCCACGGATCTGCCTGTTATTGGTCAACACAAGGCCAAGGGAGTACTAACTCTTACCCCCACCCACCCGTCCTGGGGGGAAGGATGGAGGTAATACGTGGCAGGAAGACAACATCTGAGCACTCAGCTGGCAGAGACTGGGTTCCGCTAAAGGGCCTACTGAAGGCTCGTGCTATGAAACACCATCAGTTGGCAACAGCATATTTTGTTTACTCTATGCTACCAGCAGGGTGGGACTTCGTGGAAACTTTAGATTGTTTATAGAAAATAAAGAAGACATGTTGGGAGCTTCCGAATAGTAGGAAATCCATTTGTGAAATTGTTAACATTTGTCTAATCAAGTTGGAGGTTATCCATGTACCAACATTAGTGGAGGAAAAACTGTGGTTGTTCTGTGTTTATAATCACATATTTATGAGTCCTCCAAAATGTCTTATCTATGGTTGTATATTTTGCAATTGCTCTTTTTTTATCGTTGACACTATTACACACGTACCCCTTTCCTCCCTCCCTTTGCCCGACTTCCCCCAGTCCCCCACCCCCTTCCCCTGGCCTTCACCAGGCTATTGTCTGTGTCCATGGGCTGTTCATCTCTGTTCTTTGGCTAATCTCTTCACCCTCTTTTATCTAGTGTTCTTGATTCTACATAAAACCACAAGGACTTTTATTGAATTTAAGCAAAATTCCTAACTTTTGTATAGGACAATAATATTTTGTAATATGGTGGCTTTCTCTCCTTTTGCATTTCCTTGTTCCTACTGCTTTATCCACTTTTGTTCCCTGACGTTGTTCACCTCTGTGGAGGAATGACAGTGAAAACATGGAGAGCAGAGTCGTCCTCATGTGGCTTTCAGTTTCCAAAGGCCCACAGTATGAGAGGACGCAGGCCAGAATCGTGATGCTGTGAAATCTGGGCCCGAATATGACCGTGTTTGCAGGCTATGGGAAATGTAAGTGAAAAAGCTTTTTGGTCCCCGAGAAGAGAACCTGAGTTCAGTCCACTTTGCTGCCTAGCCAAGTCTGGGGTGGGAGGGTGATCAGATTTCCTGTGAGAATGGGAATCTGGGGCAGGTGCACACCAGTTTCAAAGTGGAACTTGGTATGTGTGTGTGTTGGGGGTGGGAATCATGAGTTTGGAGTTTTAGGTAGAGTGTAACTGTGAGCACAGGAATTGTTTACGGATGTCTCAGAAGATGGACAAGCCGCAGGCTCCCACAGGTTTGACGGCCTCATTCTGGCTCAGAATGATCCTGTGTGCCTGAAGGGGAAAGGAATAGAATATAAACTACAGCTCAGATGAGGCTGGAGGTTATTGGCAGCTTCCAGTGTTCCTGAGAGTAGCCTGGCCATTTCAAAGGGAACAGCTGATTGAAGAAGCTAAGTAATCGCGAGTGGGGAAGGAGAAAGTAATGATCAGGGACTGAAAGACAGAAGTGAGCAAGGGAGGGGATCCTGCAGAAAGCACACGGGACAGACTGAGAAGCTAATTTGAGATGCAGAAAAATAAATGTGTATATGTATTGAACATGGGGGCTTATAGACTGAGATTTCTACCAGCTACTCTTGCTTGAATTAAAGTGTCATTCTATTAGTGAAAGTAGGTAAGAAATTTAAAATGGAACATTACAATAAAAGAAGTCATCGTTCTTTTTTTTGGTTTTTGTTTTTGCTGTTGAGTTATAGGAGTTCTTTTTTTTCAAAATATCTTATATTTATTTATTTTACTGATTTTTTAATTGTTGTTCAGTTACAGTTGTCCCCATTTTCCCCCATTACTCTCCGCTGCCCCATCCCCACCAACTCCCACAGTCCGTTTCCCCCATTGTCCATACCCATGAGTCTAAAAGAAGTCATCTTTCAACATCTCATCCCACTGCTCTGACCCACGTTCCAAAATGGTGTCCAGTTCTCAAAGATGAATGCACGTAATTTGACAAATATGTATATTTTGTGCAGATGATGTACAGAAATCTGATTTGTATCTTAACATTATATTGTAAATGTTTTATATGATGCACATTCTTCATACATATTTCAGTCATTGAGTACCAGCCTGTCATATATCAGAATCTACTTAATCATATATTCTAATTTTTATACATTAGGGAATATACTTTTTGCTATAATAAAGAATGCTGTAAAGGATAGTTAGAGCTTATGACATTCATGTCTTATTTTTCTGTATCATTTAGTAATTATTTTTAACTTAAATTCCTAGGAAAGACATAAATGAATCAAAGTATATGATTATTCTCTAAAATGTTTAAATAAGTTTACTGATTTTTAGAGAGAGAGAAGGTGGGGAAGAGAGAGATGTGAGAGAGAAACATCAACTGGTTGTCTCCCATACTCTCCCCAACTGGGGATTGAACCTACAACCTAGGTATGTGGCCTGACCGGGAATTGAACCCACAAAGTGTTGGTGTGCGGGCAATGCTCCAAACCAACTGAACCACCCAGCCAGGGCTATTCTCCTAATTTTGAATGATTACCATAATGTTACTGATTTGTACACTCTTTTTACTTTTTGTTCTTGTTGATTAATTATATTTCACTGAAAACATGTCCATAGCGGGTTTCATCATCTTAAATATTTGCATATTAAGTACAATATTTAAACTCTGAGAAAGAGGCTTAAAATCATGCTACACAAGGACATTAGCATAACTCACAATATAGTAAAAAAGAAGGATGAAGGTTAGAGAACAGTAGGTGAACCACATTTTAAGATAAGGAGAAAGTGGAAGGCAAGACTGAAAAGAAGATGAATTCAAAAGAGCTAATCTGTTTTTGCAAATGGTAGAATAGAATATGAGCAGCTAATAGTGACGATTTGTGTTGACTTTGGAAACAAGTCTTTGTCTTTGCCTGCGATGTCGTTTGACTTTCCGGTTGGTAGAAACAGAAGCAACATCTTGTGAGGTGTTCTTCCCTATTTCTAGGAAAAAGCTTTATCTTGGGTAGTGTTTCTCAACAAAAATAAACTTAATAGACAAACAAAATAAAACTACTCCTTTCCTTACCTAAATCCCTTACTGTGAAAATAGCTAACGATGCCAAAAATATTATAGCTATTATATATACAGATATTAAATATATTTACATGTGCAAGTTAAAAATATTTCCCAAACATTCATACGCATATTGACCTGTATTGACTTATTTTTAAGTAATTAATATTTTTGCTTGAAGGGACATCAGTTCCTCACCAGATTGGAATATTTTTTTAAACTATCATTCATATTTTCTTCTTGAAGATTCAAGATCATGAAAGTTGTAGGCCTTATCAAGACTGTAGGAAGGTATCGCCATTACCGTTGCTCATTACTTGGTTTTCAGTTATAAACTGGAAAAGGAGGGACACTTTTATTGATATGGGTGCTGCTCAGACCTTCCGTGTGATAAATTATTTGCAATTTCCTCAGCATTTCAAAAGTGAGTGTCTTCAGATTAGAGTTTCTAAATAAATCACTCTTCTAGGGGAAAAAAAAAATCCCACCAAAATCCAAATGTTTCAATTTTCTAATTTTGGTCCATATCTGTTAGCTAATATAAAGGGAAGTGGGCCTACTGCCAAGTGGCTGCTGGTTTTTATAGCATCTTAGAGAATTAAGCTGCTTGGTGGGCCAAGCTCACATAATTCCGTGGCAGTTTGTCAGTGGGCGTGGACAGAAAGCCAAGGATATACCTGGCCTGACTGAGGATAACCATCAGTGACATAGCTTTCATCCCTTCAACACTGACCCTATGGTTTTGAGCAACAAAATCCAACTGCATAACACCTAGGCACACTGACCAGCCTACGTCTCCGATCCTTCCTGCTGCTCTAGGGGGGGAACCATGTTTCTTTGGCCCGTGCTGGTAAAGTGAAGCACAATTAAGGCTGTTCCAGCACAAAGTCACAGTTGGCCATATCATAACCCGTGCACTTTTGTCTGTGGAAACAGGAGCAAAATCTAGCTGGATGAACACTCTTTCCTATTTCCAGGAAATGTAATCTCTTAGTTAGTATGCCCCAAGAAAATGAATTGAAAAAACAAAAACAAAAACAAAACAAGTAAACAGTCCTCAACCCCAAATGTTTCACTCTGGTGCTAATGATACTAATAAATATAAGAAATAGGATATTGAATATACATTTGCAAATATATTCACAGGTAGATTTGTGCTTCTACATAATCTTAATCTCTTTTATTTATCAGAACAAAATAAATTTATATAACTTTTCTTTTTCAGAGAAAATAACAAAACTTCAAGCTGTGCCACTCTTAGAGATCTTATTCATATAATTAACCCAAATTAAACAAGATTTAATTCTATAGCTCTATGGAATGGGAACTAACAAAGAGAGTATTTCAGTTTGTTTTTGTTGTCTAACAAACCATCTCAAACATTAGCGGCTTAAACAGCAACTTTTTTCACCCACAATTCTTTGGGTCAGCTAGGCAGTTGCGACCCAGGTCAGTTTGGTTGGGGCCAGATTATCTAGGAGGGCCACGCTCGTATGTCTATGGCCTGGGCTGGCACAGCAGGGCCTTTCTTTGTGTTCTCTGTCACTCCGGAGGACAGCCTGGGCCAGTTCACATGGTGGCATAAAAGCTCCCGGCAATGAAGAGCCAGCCCCAAGGTACAGTCCTATGCACTCCCCTGCTTGAATCACAACCGTTAAAGCCTCACTGACTACTGCATGCAAGTCACACGGTGAAACCGCGACTCAAATGGCCTAGAACTAGACTCCATCTCTTGATTGGAATTAATGAAAAATAGGATGGCCATCATTATTATTTTTTTGGGCAGTAGTAGTAGTTGTTGTTTTTTTAAGTATCTACCACCCAGAAAATGTGAGAGAGGCACAAAGAACTGAGAAGTTACCCGTGAATTTTCTTTTCCTTTTCTGTGAATAGGACTGAAGTGGCTTTGGGTTGGGGTGAAGAATGGGGTGGGGGTTCTCTGGGCTGTGGCTATACACAGAGGCCTGGGAACCTAAATCAGGCTAAGGTTACGATGTTTGCTCCTGAATTAGAACTTTAAATTGCTGCAGTGGAGAAAACATCTCTACTCCACTCAGGGCCGCAATGTGGAAACTACATTGATATGAAACTACAATGTGGAAACTTCAAGATATAAAATTGCCCTTATCAGGCAACATCAAGCTGGGCCTCCAGTGTGTCCCCAGAGGCCCTTGCTGCAAACCCAGGAGTTGACGTCTTCTGGTCTTTGCTCTATCACTGAGTACACCAGCTGAATAGCTCTGTGCAGCTCAATCCGAAACGTACCACTTAGCCTGGCCACGCGGATCAGGAGGTTGTCGGGACTGCCTCCACGATGGTCAGCTCTCCCTAGGAAGGTGATGAGGAAGAGCGACAACATGGCCCATGAGTGTTCTGCATGTGAGACCTCTCACTACCAGGCTTCTCTTGGCCAGATGGTGGGGAGTTCTAAAGCAGAGAAAGAAAGCCTGATAGATTCTAGGTCTTTGGTACCTCTGTGCGTCTCCCCAAAATATGTTAAAGGTTAGATTTACAGGCATGCTTATTTATTTATTTTCATAGAGGTGCACATGGTTACTTCTTGTTTCCACCTGATACTGGATTGGAGCGCAAATTGGGTAGAATAGTGTATTAGTGGGGATCAGATTTCAGGCCGTAGGTGTGGGACAGGTCTAGAGCATCTGGGTCAGGACCTTTTAAAGAGTTTTGTATCTGTATTATTTCTGGAGAGAAGCTACATTTACAAGCACCCTTAATTACAAGCACCCATTTCACTCCCCCTCTAAACTGGAGCTGTAGGTGTGGCCTCCATGGTGCTTCTGAGACATTAGGCTTGGGTTTTAATGGGGGGAAATAATGCAGCCACACTGAGAATTCTGCACCTTGGCCTCCTGCACCACCGTTCTCCCCTCTGCAGGCTATCTGTCCCCACCCCTAGGGTGGGAGCTATTTGACCCTATGTAGCCTCAGGCTCAGAGCTGCCTCAGTTCCAAAGGAAAAATTACTTCGTAAAGTGCTTGTCCTAGGTTTTTACCTTACTTATCATCATAAATTACTCATCAATGGCCAATTATTTAATACGATGACCAAGCTTCTCATTCTAGCATCTCATTTTTGGTACTTTGTTCTCTTGACTCTTTCTTCCTGCATTTGTGATGTCTGTACCTTTGACCCTTCTGTGACTTCAGAGCTTGGTCTCTGTACTCTAGTGTTGAAACAGAGGCCCAGCTACTTGCTCTGAGATTTCTTTCATCCCTTCTGCTCGTTTGCCTTGGATTCTTAAGATGCCTAGCTCTTCCCCACATTCTTTCAGAAACTCCAAAACATCCTGCATGGTGAATCTCTTTTTACTCACACTGTTTTCCTGAATAGTTACTATTTATAATATTTATTTACTGTCCAGATATCATCAATATGTTTTTTTCTGTAGGATGGGTCTCTTTCCTGCATCGGCAAGTTGGTCAATTCTCCTCTCACCTGCCTCGTTCTGGTGACAGGGTTGGGGGTTAGAGCCGTAGGTGTGTTCCAGCTCTCAGGTGAGCCCCATCTATCTGTGCTCAACACAGTTAATCTCTAAGCTGTGCGCCGTCAAGATATATGAGCACCACATTCTTACCTGTGCTAATTCTGTGCAGACAAATGTGATGAAACCAGGGAAGTATATTTTGTAGACAAGTGTTAGTCAGGGAAATCCTCAGAATGTTAAAAGAACAAAAGAAATAGTTGGAATCATCAAGGAGAAAATAAGGTTTTCTTCAAAAAAAAAATGTAATAAGCTCCTTCTTTCTCTCTGCTGCATAGAATTCCATTGTGTAAATGTACCATAGTTTTTTGATCCACTCATTTCAACAAAAGAAAAAAGCAAACAAAATATAACCAGAGACATTGAAGTTAAGAACAATCCAACAATAGCCAGGGGGGAGTGGGGAGGGGACAGTGGGGAGAGAGGGTTACAAGAACTACTATAAAGGACACATGGACAAAATCAAGGAGGAGGGTTGAAGCGGGGGAGGGGAGTGGGTTCAGCTGGGGTGGGGTGGAGGGATGGGGAGAAAAGGCAGACAACTGTAATTGAATAACAATAAATTTTTTTTAAAAATGTAATAAACCTGTTAAGATAGTATCTTGCTCTTTCAAAAGCTCAGATATTAACAATGCACCTGACCAATTAAAAAGCTTTAGTATATGCTATCAATTAATGAGCTTATCTTTTATTTCATTAATTTTGCATCTATGCCTTTTCCGATTACTCATGATGGAGAAGAGTGGTCCAAGGTATTTACAAATTGAATGGATCACTTGCACACTGTTAAAATGATCGACATTGCCTGGGATTCTTTACTGGTGCCCATGACTACCAAATAAATTTCCCAAAGCAATTCTTTAAATGACCACATAAATTTTAGATGTTTTCTTTTGGAAGGATAAGAGATCTTGCATTAATAGGACCACTCTTCTGGATGCTTAGAGTAAGAAACAAATGATTCCTTCTCCTCCTTGAAATGCTAAGACTTATCACCATACCTGGGTCTTATACATGGTCTTACTAAGGAATTGAAATTGTAATTTGTCTTACTTGGGTACCTTTTTTTTTAACCATATAAGAATGGGCAAAAATGCTGAATTCTGTAAATGGGGAGAGATCTATTACAGATTTCACTGAGAAAAATTATAAGTATGACCTTCTACCTGGTTCTACAGTTATCGTATTTTACATAAATTAGCAAGCCAAATGGCACTACAGGTTTTACTTTTCATTTTGTAGTTGCTTCTTTAAAAAGCTTATGTAAGCAGTTTAATGTGTCCACAATTTTCTCCAAAGTGTGGATATGAAAATGAGTTCGTAAATTAAAAATTCTAGTTCTGTAGCACAATGCCATGTTTAATTATTTGTAATAATATACATTTAATTCCTACTGAGCATTAAACATTCCATAATCAAGATCTGCCTTTATGTAAATGTTTAGATATTTGAGTGAACACCTAGATCACTCATGGATTTTTAGACTATGAAAAAGACACTCTTATAATGTAAATACAAAGTAATATACAATGTATATTATTTGAGTAAAATCTCTGCAGAAAAATCTCTATTCGAAAAGAGTTTCCCTAATGTTATGTGGACTACATTACAAAAGAGGATAGAAAAAATGCACAAAAATACTAAGGACAATATTTGATTCAAAACACGGCTAGATAATGTAAAATTTTAAGTAGAGTTCTGATTTCAATTGTTTTAGAATAAGGTAAATTCAAATAAACATTAACATTTCTGAAAAAGTTATTGATACTAAAATCCCTGCACTGTAAATATTTAGGCAATAAACAATGTCTGATTTTCTCAGATTTTATTTCGTATCACAGGCCTGGAGATATGTACCTGTATATCTATATATTTCCCAAGGCAGCCAGCAGTAACTCCTGAGGCAACATGTAATATTAATTCAGTTTAGCCTCCTGAATTTTGGGAAATTTTGATGCAGACCACATAGTTTGTTTGTTTTATGTTTATGGTTTTAGTCAAAGGATTAAATGATTGATTTCAGAAATAGCTGTTTATCTCTTTCCTCTTTAAAACTAAACATTTGTTTTCCTCTATTTATATAGCAAATGATGCAGTGCGAACCAGTTTATACATTTATAGGGTGACATTACTTGCTATTGACATTGGACTATAACATATTTCCTTCTATGAGAAAAAAATGAGGTATTTGTTTAATTTGAATGTATCTTTATTACTTCAGAAAAGCAAGAGTATTTTGTGTTTTGGTACATATTTTTTGCAAAGATTAATCCAAGAGGACTGACTGTATTTTGAAAGCCAAAACACTAGTTTTCTCTTTCTGTTTGTTATTAATAGGAGATAATTTATGATAGTAAAATTCAAACCTTTCCATCAGTTTTTCAGTTTGCATTAAAAATATATGTGTGTTCTGCTCCTGGAGTTGGGAAGTATATGCTGTGCTATGGTTAATCTGATGGGAGAAAAGGCATGAGTGAAATTTAAAGAGTATTTGAAAGGTAATTGATTAAAATATTTCAACTTATTCTCAGGTTCTACCATCAGACATTGATTAATTTTGACCCATGGACATGACCTAAGAAGGGGGGTTTGCTGGAGGGAACAGGAGTATCAGGAGGAGGACAGTTTGGGCAACTGTAATAGCATAATCAATAACATATATTTTAAAAAACAGGTTGCAGATGGAAAAATAAACAGTCTGCAGGTAGGAAATATTTTTCTTAAAATATAATTTACATACGATATTATATTAGTTTCAAGTGTACAACGTATTGATTCAACATTTATATACCTTAGCAGGGGTGTCAAACTCATTTTGACCGGTGGCCACATCAGCCTCGTGGTTGCCTTCAAAGGGCCTATATATATATATATATATATATATATATATATATATATATATATACACTGCACCTGCATCCATTTATCTATCAATGAACACAAAGGTTGTTTTTATATCTCAGCTGTTATAAGTAATAAGGCAATGAATATAAAGATGTGCACAGTAATTTTTAATGGTTCTCTTACAAAATATAGTTAGTCTTCACTTATCTTTGTCAATAGATTTTTGGAAACTGCCAGTTTAAGTGAAGTAATGTATAAGAAAAACCAATTTTTGCCATAGTCTAAAAAGAGTTTTGCCAATGTAAAGAGTTAAGTTCCTATGGCAT
Organism: Desmodus rotundus; assembly: GCF_022682495.2. Taxonomy (NCBI): domain Eukaryota; kingdom Metazoa; phylum Chordata; class Mammalia; order Chiroptera; family Phyllostomidae; genus Desmodus; species Desmodus rotundus. The sequence continues at coordinate 84,937,277 of NC_071399.1, read as the reverse complement.
GTTTCTAGCTACAGAAACATCACCAAACTTCTAAGTAAATAACCCAAACACTTCTAATCTTAAACATTGAAATGTGAGCCATCCACATGTTTAAGAAAGATTAATACAACATGTAAGGTCATTATTTTCCAACCTGGTTATTCCAGTTCAGGGTCACGAGTGGCTGGAGTCTGTTCCAGCCACTCATGGAACAAAGCACGGCCCACCCTGGGCAGGACCCCCTTTCATCGCAGGGCTCACTCACACCCACCCCACACCCCACAGCCTGGGACAATGGGGACATGTCCGTTCACTTCATGTGTGCATCTTTGGGATGTGGGAGGAAAGGAGAGTCTGCAGAGGAAATCCATGCACACATGGGGAGAACGTGCAAACTCCATGCATACAGGGGCCCCAGCCAGAAATCAATTTTTTCATTAATGTTAAAATGAAATAGTATTCAATGAAACAATGTTATTCTGGGACCTGCTGTACTTAAGACAATGAATCGTATTTTATCAAAGTCTTTCTCAGGTAGTCATTGAGATCACTTGTTTTCACTACAAAATGTAACTGTTCATCTACTATGGTTAAATTTTGAAGCAGTTATAAAGAAACAGTACTCTTAGATTGGGAGTTATAGAGTTTAGGACTCTGGTTGCAAATAATAGGAAAAAATTTGATCGAATTTAAGCAAACCGAAAGCATTTGCTACCAGATGTAAGGAATGTCTCCTAAACCCCAGCGGCAAGAGCACAGCTGTGGCTGGAACCAAGGCTGCAAATACCCGCAAGGCCCCCTCTGCGGGTCTTTCCCCTGCCCCATCCTTGCATGCAGGCTTATGTTTCTCTTTCTGAAGACCTTAGTTGAGATGGCGGGAGGAAAGCTGCTACTCCACGGTCTCAGGATGTGAAGTTCATGGGCTCAATGCCATAGAAAGTTTGGTCAGTCTCAATTCAGTTTCCCATCTTGGATCAGGGGTGTATTCATGGTCAGTGAGAAATAGTCTTAGGGGTGGAAGGGGATTAAATGATAATGGAAAACTATACAATTAAAAAGACTAAAAATAACAGACATAGTCTGGCCACCATGGTACAGGCTACCCGGCCCCATTGCGGGAAATGGGGCCTAGTCACAAGAGAAGGGTGATGAGTCACTGTGACTGAGAGGATAGGTGCCCCAGAGCGCTTCTACCGTAGGAACTGTGGGTGAGAGTAAGGAAAAGGTGGGAGGGTACGGAATGTAAACTTTATATACTTGAATTTTTTTCTGGAATCAGTGTCTGATTTTGCTCAAACACTGATTTTTTGGATTTTCTGCATTTTTTTGCATGTGTGTTGAACAGAGCTACGAAAGGAGGTCATTGGCCCTAATTATAGTAGGCTTTTTGGCAGGGAGTATTTGCCTTAATCTGCTGCTTTTTGTGTGCAATGCAAGGCTTACCCATAGTGAGGGATGTATGGTGGCAAGATATCAAGCACTGGACTCTAAAGACCTGTATTTAAATTTGGTCTATGCCAGTTACCACCTGTGACAGTGGCCAAGTTATTTAGCTTCTGTATTAGTCAGGATGACTAGGCTGTGCAATAATAACAAATGCCTTTTAAAATCTCGGATACACACATATTTTCCCCTCATGTTATATGGTCACTGGATGCTTGCTGCCTCTATTGTCCTGCAGCTGGGACTCACCACCTGGAACTTGTCAATACATGGCAAAGGGACAAAGATCTCTACAGGGTTTATTTGGCACCAATTAAATCTTACAATGCATTGACCAGAAAGACTTAGATGGTCTTACCCAACCAGAAAGAGGAACAGGGCTACAATCCAATCATGTCTTTAGAAGGCAGAGAAGCACAAGTGTTTGCAGAACAGCGTGAGTGATAACACAGTTTTCTGAGCTTCCGTGTTTTCATAAATAAAATCAAAATGTTGAAAATAAAACATGATAATATGGGTAAATGCCTGCTAGGAAGAGTACCTTGTATGTAATAATTTTAATGAAAGGCAGTTATGCATGTCATCTATTATTATCATTAGGATACTTAAGCTTGGGGAGATTGAAGCCTATTGGAATGCAGTTCAAAAAGAATTAGGCAATTCACAGGCGATGCCAATCCAGGGGCTCATAGTCCCAGTGTGGCGCACTGACAGTTTTTGTAGATAAAGCTATTATATTGAAAACATGGTCATACCCATTCATTGTTTAGTATCAGTGGCTATTTTTACTCTAAAGTGGCAGAACTGAGTAGCACCACAAAGACGGTATAAACTACATGTGCCCCTTTGGAGCAAAAGTATAATGATCCCTATTCTAAAGTAATAGCAAGTAGTTAACAAAGTCGCCTGTCTTAGTTCACACACCCTTGAAAGTGGAACCTGAGACAAGGACCCGGACGATGAGAGTTTATGGAGGAATGATCCCGGAGGCAGGAAGAAGGAGCAGGTGAGATGCGACAGGATGTAGATGTCCAATTGAAGAAGCTGCTTTCATTTGTGCAGCAACCTGGTTCTATTGAGAAGTAGATAGAATGTCTATTTCAATTCTCACAATGGTCTACTTGAAGGACAGGAAGCAGGAGCATTTACCCACTGGCCCCTGTTCCCCAATAGTTAGGACTTGGCACTGGGAGTGTTAACCCAGCACTTCTGGGCTATGCTAGCACCTGGGGTGAGGGATTTCATAGTGCTGGAGAATGTCCTGAGCAGACGGTGGAAGCTATGTGGAGCTTGTGTGAGTCAGGTAGGCGTCAGTGGGAACTTGTGTGGTGCTGTCGGTCACAGCTGAGGCTGACATCAGAGGAGGAACTGGAGGACAGGAAGCAAAGAGTCAGAGGTCTTGCATTATCTGTCATAGAGAGATCTCTCGTCCTGTGTGTTCTCATTTGGCTCTTGAGCAAATTCCATCGACCACAGTTATGATGTGCAGTGCACGGAGGATGGAGCTACGAGGAAAGATTATTTCAGCACTGGTGCTTGTGATCTCAGTTTAAAGGGGTAATAAAAACAAGCTCTCAGAAGGTGCTAAGTGATGAAAAAGATCATTTACTATTTCTAGTGACTTTTTCTTTTTTTACCGTAAAGGGTAAGTAGTGCCTATCAGATAATAACTATTGTATGCTCTGATTCTCTTGGGTCTGATGGCAGTGCCACTGATACAGGAGTGCTTGTTTATCTTTGTTAGGGATGTATCCTACCGGAATCCGAGAGAGCATTCATTACATTGTAGATACCATCAGCCCTTGCCTAAATTTGTATGGCAATTGAAACCAGTAATTTTCAAATCCGTGGCTTTAAAAAAGAAATAAAACCATTTCAAATCAACCTGGAGCTGAGTGTTACAAGGAAAAGAAAACCAAATTGAAGAGCTTATTCATGCTTCATGGAAGGAAACAATAATTTTCTTCTGTAACCATTATACAGCCTCAGTGAAAGGGACAAGATGAAGCCATGAGTCGGAGTCAGGTTATGGAAGGCATTTATCTGCTCGACTGGGCTCCATTAGTGATTAAAAATGACCTTTTCTCTCTCTTTTTTTAAAGGAGCAGTATAAAGAAAATTACATTTTTCTGTACTTCTGGATTTTAAGGGCTGGCATCTTTCCGTTTATTGAGTTTTAATTCAGACTTTAAAATCACAAAATACTAGGTAAACGATAGTGAGGAGACAAAAATGTTTTTGTTTTCAAAATAATTATGTTTGAAATAGTATTACCCAACTGTCTTTGTGGGGAAAGAAGTAAATATGAGGGGGCCCCCCAAAACTGGAATTATTTTCTAGAGGGCAGTCACTTATTAGTACAGGCTTCCCCTGCTAGTGAGTGTTCTAGGAACCCATCTGTAGCTGTGGACCAGCTGGCGTTGTTGTGAGAGGCTGTCTGTCTTCAGTTAATTTTTTTTGAAGGCTCTTTCACCACATTTGACCATTTCATGATGGGTGATTTACAAGCGCACCTGCCCACACCATGCTGAGTGTTCAGCAGTTTTTGACCAAAAATAGCATGTCCTCCAAGCCCCACCCTTCCCATTCACCTGATCTCACCCTGAACGATTTTTTTGTTTGTTTCCCTGGATGAAAAAAGTCCTCTGCCAATGTAAAAGAGGTGAAACAAAAAACGGCCGAAGCACTTAAATAACATCCAAATTGACAAGTTCAGAAACTGTTTGGGGCAGTGGAAAAACACCTCGATAGGTGTTTTGCATCCAATGGAGAGGACTTGGAAGGTGACTGAAGTTTAAATATGCAAGAATAATTACACAATTTTTTATAAATAAACAATCTGGGTTTTTTTGGGTCCCACCTCGTATAACTATGGATAAAATTTAAAGAATATAATATTAATTCTCATATGAAATGATTCATAATATTAAAGCTTTATCGATACCAGTTCGGTTTTGCATAAAGGAAGAAATGAATAAATGAGCATGCAATTTCAGGTGGTGTGCGATGTCTAGGAAACCCCGCATAGTTCTTTCAAAGGTCTCTAGTTCAGATGAAAGCCCTGGATAACTCCCATCCCCCTTGAACACACTCTCTGCCCACCCACAACAGTCCCCTCACAGAGGCCGTGGGCACCACGCTCCTTCTGTGGTCCTGCACGATCTTCTTTACCTCTGACACACGTAGCTGGTCACCGAGTGTCAGGCTCCAAGGTCAGTGCGGCTTCACTAGAAGCCCCTCCCACTGGGAATGAACTCATATTGTAGATAGTCTGTGTAGCCATAAAATTAATACTCTGTGCAAGAACTTTACTTTTACCTAATACTTTTCATGTGTATATGCCTTGATCTCCTAAATCAATCTAAGTCCCTGGAAGGCAGCAAGCTCTTCTCGTACAACTTTTCTTTCCCCTCATTCAACCTGTGGCTAGAGTGAATGTTTATAATGGCTGCATATATACTGTTCTTTTGCTAGTTAGTCAAGAGTTATTTTGATGAATGAATTGGTCATCTCTGCATTACCACAATTTTCATTTTAATACAAGCCTAAAAGTGCCTTTGCCCTATATTCCCATGCAATTAAACAATAGGTGTGGTTTTTATTCTTTCACTTAAAAGGTGAAAAATGTGTCTTCTATGACAGGCAAATACATGCAGTTATTTTCTCTCAGTTTATCTTGACTATCTTTTTAATTCCGGATCTGCTCATCTCTTTTACAGCACAGGCGGAAAGCCGCGTTCCCCAAACTGGCTGTGTCTAAAAAAATAAAACTATGGATGCTTATTTAAACTACAGATTGTTCATATCTACCCCAGCCCTCCTGAATCAGAGTTTTCAGAAGAGGCCTGGAATCTGGATTTCTACGTAGTAAGCAAGTTAGCTCTTAACCCCCTGCAGATTTGAAATCCGCTTGCTTATGGAAACTCTTGAAGGGTTTCTTTCATCACTAAAGTGGACACATGGACACGAAGAGCATTACAGTGGGGGTTGGATGAGGTTCCATAAATATGGTGACCAACTATGGCAAGGAAAGGCCACGAACCATAGACGACTCTTGGTAAACGGTAGTGGAGATATTCATATTCTCTTATGATGCCACTTTATAAAATATTCTTCTGAAAATTTAAAAGAAAGCAACAAGTAAACCAGTAAGAATTCCTGTCAGAAAGCTGCAACTTTACAGTGGTTCTGGGACTATCTGAGTTCATTGGCTCATCCCCACCTCCACCTTATTTTTCCATGAAGGCGTCTGCAGTTGGATCTCTTGGACTTCCTGTGGTTCAAGGTCGAGGTCAGCTCCAGGGGAGGTATGTTGCCATGCCCTGTCTTTTCTTCTAGGAAGTTTAACATCAAGTAGTCTGATAAATCAAGAATATTTTATCTAATATTAGTCTGTCAACAATACAAATTAAATTTTGTATCTACTTTCATCATTTCTAGACCTTGGAAATTACTTTTAATTTGGTCTTCTGGGAATTTCATGGAGGATCACTTTCTTCCTGTCTGTCTAACTATATATCTGTCATCTAGTTACCATCTTTTTATCTCTTAGGGTATCTGAAATTAATAGATTAACATCCTAATTGAGATAACATTCTTACTTGCCAACCTATTTTATATTGAAACAAATATTCACAGCAGATAATCCAGTTATTTCTCCAAAAGGTCTGGTTTACACTTATTTTCTTGCAGAACTCACGACTTTGTTTTTATTTTTCTAAGCTTCCTGAGGAGTATCTTATTTCGAGTTCTCTAAATAAACATATGCAGTTTCATATTAGACACGGGTTTTGTTCAGATGGATAAATTAATTAACTAAGTTAATTGAATGAACTAAATATTTTGGTACTCCATGAAGCTCAAGTTGATCTTACTGATTTAATTCAGAAAAATAGAGTTTTCTGACCCATAAATATAGGACAAGCTGATGATTGCCAAAGTGAAAGGGGTTAGAGGGTGGGAACAAATAAAAAGGAAGAAATACAGAGTTTAAAAGAGTTCTTGAATTCATCAGAGTTACATAAATATCTAACTTGTCAAGAGCCAGCAAATAAATGCATCCTTCCATGTGTCCATGTATCTAAGTACCTCTGTGTATATCATTTATCTCTTTTAGATATTCAATGCTAAACAAAATTAATCTTCAACAATAATAATATATTTGCTATTTAAAAATATTAACTTTCTTGCACTTGTTCCATAGAAATTATTTAAATACTTATGATGATATAGGTATAAGTACTCAAGTAAAAATACAAAGTCAATCTTCTGATTATACTAAAGGGTTTTTTTTTTGAAATGCATATTAAATTTCCCTCGATGGTTCATCTTGCCAGATTATCAGAAAGGTAGAATGATACACAACCTCTAGTGTGTATTACTTTTTCATTTTAAAATATGTAACCACTTCACATTATTTTTCCTAGGCTTCTAGGACTCAGCCTGTGGATAGAACTAACCATTTGCCTGATAGCATCTTGGAGATTTAAACTTGATCCAGTAACTACTAACAGCAGTAGGGTATCCTGAGGCATCCACAACTGTCATAGTTCATAGGAAGCTGGTGTAAGTTTCATGAGATTTACTAGCATTTAAAGGATCCTTCCGAACTTTTAGTGAACATTAGAAATCCCGGATAACAAAAGTAGAATCCTGTTCAGCCCTTGGAAGGACTGAAAGGTGTGGTTGCATCTACAATGTTGCTAAGAATATTTCTTTAGACCCAGCATGATTTCTTTTTTGTCATTACCCTTAGAAATGATGTAATCACTAAACAAAGATAGGAGATATATATTTTTGGGAAAAAAAGAGGTTATTTAGTGGGAAAATTTAATTAACTAGGATGTGAAGACAAAGCTACAAAGAAAAAAAAATCTGGTTCATTTCACAGTAATCAGAATTTTATAATTATTTGGGCCCTTGGCAATGTTAAGTTTGGGAAAATTTCTTTTTTCTCACCTCGTTTGGCCATAGTTTAAATTGTGGTAAAAATACCTACTTTCAGGTTTGGCATAAGGTGTAAATGAGATAATGTTAGCTGAACTCCCAGCACCCTGTCCGCCACAGCGTAATGAATGGGTACCATTATACATGGCCGTGTGTCTTCTTTTGAGATACATTTCATCCAGCAGAAGAGAATGGAGCATATTAAAAGAAACACTTTGAGGGAAATGTTTTGTGGGATATGTTCAGTTTTTATTTTTTAAGATACTGCTACAGGTTCCAGTTCCAAAATGATTTGTTGCCTTTGCATAGGTCTTGCCTCTTTAGTCATTTTTATTCATCTGCCTTAACACACTGCCACGGAAGCTCTTGAAGTTTCACAAAACAAACCTTCAGAGGGCCATTATTGTCCCCAGACTTTGCCGGTGAGGGGGGAAGACAAGAACAGTTCAATGTGAACAGGAGTATGAAAACCATCGCAGCTTTGGGGACTTGGTTTGATGCAGACTGCCCTTCTATTTTAAATTAACATGTTAATATAAGCAAAGATACATTTTAGAATGTACTCAAAGTAATAAAAATATTTTTAAAATAAATACCTTCACATATATATATTTATATGCTTATATGTTTTCTTGAGATTTAGTGTCAGGCCAAACAAAAGTTTTAGCAATAGAATTTAATTGTATTTTAAAAAGGTACTAATTAAGTCCTAAAATATCATACTAATTATATTGACTTTTTTCTGATAACAAAGAAGAGTAATAAAAGTAATCATCACTGTTATATTCTGGAACAGCTTTCCAATTAAGATACATGCCATCAACATGATATTTTCACATGTAGTTTTGGTCATGTTTTGGACTTGTGATGGAATAATTTGTTTATATTTTTGAACATAATTAAAAAAAGAACTTTATTCTTAAAATTGGGTGATGTTCATGTTACTTCTTAAATAATTTTTGGGTGGGAAAGATCTATATGGGGCATATAATAGGCAAACAATAAAAACTTGACTATGTCCCATTTTTTATCAAAAGAATAAAACAATTATGAAACCAGAATAAATGCTAATAAAACTAGTTAAAAGAAATTATATGCATAAATTTAAAATATAAATATATAAAACTTATTTATATAGAAATTTAATATATAATATATAAATAATTTTGTATATCTATATTTACAAATATCTATATATTATTTATTATATAAATTATTATATGTTAATGTATAAATTATATATGTAATTATATATCTTATTTAGGCTTTTTCATTTTTAATTTTATTTTCAATTGAATGTATTGGGGTGACACCATTTAACAAAATTATTCAGGTTTTGGGGGCATGCTTGTGCAGGCACATCACCTATATTGGGGGTTCGGCACCCAAGTCGGGTCTCTATCACTGTTTATTTACCTTCTCCAATTTTCCCCGCCCCTCCCCTCAGCAATCACCACACTGTTGTCCTTGAAGAAATAATACTTGATTTTGGTTGTTTTTATTTTCTACTTATCTTCCTTTCTCCCTGTGATTTTTTAATTTATAACCAGACACCGTCATGGAATAACTGGAGGTGGTTTCGGTGTTTCAGCACACCGAAGAACAAAGTTTATCCTTGAAGGGTTTTAATATTTATTTACTGAATTATTTACTTTATAACCATTCTAGTCATTGCTTAAATGCTAAGCTCATATCCTCTCAGATTTCGGTAAAATGAATAAAACATCACAGAAGACGCAAAATATGTTATGGTTTTTGATAGTGGGAAGAGGACAGAGAGAAAGAGTCCACAGCTCCTTCCAAACACTGCGGCATCTAAAATACTCTGAACGCCACACAGAGGGAATATATTAAGCAAGTGAATAAAAGCTCTCAGAAAATAGAAATATTTTAAGCTGTTTATGTGAATTAATATGTCATATTCAAGTTCTGATTTCTAAACATCACTCACAACAATCTCGACACACCTTACGCAGCAATTGCAAGAAAGATAGCAGGAAACTTAAAAGAAAACAAAAAAGTTACTGACGTATTTGCTGCTTGTATATGGAAACAGAGAGTGAAGGCACTAAGGAGAGGAACTGGAATTCTTCATTTTAAAAATTGTATTGGACTTGGCCAAAAAGTTTCTTTTCTTTTTTTTTTCTGTATGATAGCTTTACTAGTGCTTAGTTGTCTTTAACTTCATTCCAAACAATTTCATTAGATTGTATTGTGACAGCTGTCATATTAGTGTGCATTTAGGAAAAAAATCAAAATTGGTGAATTTTTATGTAGCCATTTTAATATTAAAGATGGAAGAAAATAAGCTACATTGTTGGCATATTATTTCAAGAAAGGTAAAAATGCAACTGAAACAAAAAAGATGTGTGCAGTGTACGGACAGGTGCTGTGACTGAGCGCGTCCAAGTGCTTTGTGAAGTTTCTTGGTACTATTGACATTTTGGCCAAATAATTCTTTGCTGTGGGGCTGTCTTATGTTTGGCAGCACCCCTGGCCTCTACCCACTAGAAGCCAATAGCAGGAGATAGCCGACATACTCAAAATACCCAAATCAATAAAGTTATTGGTGAAAATGAAAAATGTGTCTTTTATTGTATGGGAAAAACTAAACAGACGTTTTGGCCAACCCGATATTTATGATGTAGTTGAAGCAGGAGAGCACTAACCTGAAGGACATTTATAATTCTGGATAATCTGGTGGGAAAAGATATTCAGGGAGGAAAGTGAGGTAATGTGGATTATTAGAAGGATCTCTGACTCTCTGTTTCAAATATCTAAAGAGAAAAATAAAAAGGGATTTTGAAGATAAATGTTTATTGTTGGACTCTGAGTTACGGCTGAACTTTTCTTAGGGAAGTTTGTCCCTGAATAGAAAGTATAGATTATTACAATAAGTAAATTACAGCAATTGTAATGTGGTTACAGAGCAATGTGATCATAAGATATATTAAATTGCGTTCACGTAATCCACAGACTAGAACAAAAATCACTTCAGGAGCCTGTCTTTGACGTGTGTGGAGACCTTTAGGGCTGCTCGCAACAGTTCTAGTTCTCAGGCTGGGTATGGGAAGAGTTTCGGATTCTATGTGGCCATGTATGCTTGGCCCACGAAATGTGAATAGAATTGTACCACATTTCAAGGTGGTAGCTTAAAAGTCCAGTTCAGGATCACTGAGTTCCCTTCCCAGGCCTGGCGCGAGTGTAGAGATGGAACCTCTGTCATCCTGGTTACGTGAGCGATGAAGGGGTCCTCCCACAGAGCAATCGTGCTTTTTTTTAAGTTTATGTAGTCTCCTTGAATCACAGCGAGCCTATGAAGTCGATATAATAATAGTGCCTATATTGTAGGATTGTTGTGAGAATTAAAACTAATTAACTTTGGCCTTGATATGATGTCCAATAAATGTTCACTATTAGCATTATTGTTAAGCTTTCTCCAGAAGTTTTATATTTTTTTTCTAGAGGATATCTTTGAAAAGTGAACTTCTTAAAAGGTGAAGAGATTAGCCAAAGAATATAGATGCATAGCCCATGGACACAGAAAACAGCATGGTGAAGGCCAGGGGAAGGGAGCGGGGGCTGGGTGGAGGTGGGCAAAGGAGGGGAGGAATTGGGGACATCTGCAATAGTGTCAACAATAAAAAATTTAAAAGGTGAACTTTTAAATTTATCATATTAGCTTTGTGAGCTTTTTCCTTCTTTCTACTTTGTTAATTGCTTCCACAAAAAGTGTTAGCATTCAAAAGTCACAGAATCTTGCCATATGCTTAACCTGAAAACCACATTAATAATGCCATTTGATAGGAAGCTAGGTAAGGCACAAAAGTGCATGCTTATACAATTAATCTAGAAGGACTAAGGAAAAAGGGCAGAGAAGAGAATTATAGTGGGTTAGCCTCTGGCTGTCCAAGGCGCTTATGGTGTTCTGGGATGTTAGAATTGTGTGGTCAAGAATTATGTTTCCAATACTACCGAAAGACCCAGGGAGTTACTCGCTGACATGTTGTAATTCAAATCTACTTGTACCTCAGAATCATTAAACAGATGATAAAATAGACAAAGTCATCACTCCAGAAGAATACTGGTTGTGAACTTTACAAGTGATGAGTTGACAATTTCTGGAAAGAAGGAGCACACATATAAGTTACAGTGTAAACAAGGAAGGGTGAGATCCTGTTTAGTGAATAATTTCAGTGTACCTTCAGTCTGAATAATTTCAGAAGGTAGACTTCTGACTGGGCTTGGGCATTTGCTGTAGAATGCATTCAGTAATGACGCTGGTTTAAATACATTTTTTCAACCTGGTTTTTGTTGTTGTGGCTGATTGAGGTTTTGCAATGCAAAAAAAAGGGCCACTATAGTCCATTTCTTGGCATAACATTGATTAACTGAGGCTAACTGACTGACATAAACTAAATGATCAAAATACACAATGGATCCGGCTATTTTAAAAATGAGGTTTCCTGTAGGATGCAGGCTGCCAGCAATGCGAGTCAACTGTCTTAATATAGAGAACAACCTTGTAAATTTTTCTCAAACTTTTCCAATCCACACATACATTTCACCAGACCACTTTTCCACTGGAGATTAATCTACTAAATAACATGAACAAAACCACTATTTAATTTTATTTACTGTACGCAGTAGTTCTCTCTCTGATCTGAAAAGAAAACAGGACCTGATTCATGTTGGCACCTAATGCAAGGCCTCAATTGCCTGGTATTCTGTCTACTGTGGCATTTTTCTGCCCAACTCGCTAATAAAATAAATTTACTAAAGTTGACGGCGGGCAACGGCTTTAGGCTGTTAAAGGCCACCACCAGGGTGGCCCCGACATTAAAGAAGCAGCTATTTCCCTACTTGAGAAACCCATACTTTGGGCCTTTGCTATATAGAAAAGAGCCTCTTGGCATTCTAGAAACTTCACAGCAGTTTTACAGTGCAGGGCCAACCTTGCTATTCACAGTGATTAACTAAAGCACGATCATTTCTAAACCGTCATTTTGCTTATAAACCACATGTACACTTGATTAAAATTAAAACCTCTGAAAATAACTGGCACCTGGCCAGTACTTTGGACCTTTCTAAAGGCCTTTTCATAAGATATCTTAATTTGAGCCTTAAAACAATTTTTTTGCTCGACATTGTTACCTCAGTCTGCATATGAAAAAACGGAATGTTCAGAGAGTTTAAGTGAGATGTTCACGGTCACACAGGTACAAACAGAAGGAGCCCAAGCTTAAATGTGACGCACCTCCAAATTTCCTATGTGTTCTGTGCTGTGCAAATTCTCCTCCACAGCAGCACCTTCTGAAGGAAACAATGCGAGTCGCAAATGCCGTTTAAATTTTTCCCAGAGCCGCCTAACAATAGGTAAAGAGTAACAAGTGCAATTCATTTTAATAATATATTCTACTTGATCCAAAATATCAAAAATATTATTTTAGTATGTAATCCATTTCAAAAGTACTAATAACATATTGTACTTTTGGGGGGTACCACACTTTGAAATCTTGTATGTATTTAAAGTATATAAATTTCATAAAATTTCAAGTTGAAAAAGCAGATTCACGTACTCAAGCTCTTTGAAACATGCTTAAATGTTTTCTAATAATTTCAGTGTGAGTTTGAAAGTTAAATTTAAACTAAACTTAAAAATTCAGTTCTTCGGTCATTCCAGCCATATGTGAATGCTCAGTGGCCCCAAGTGATGCCACGTTCCACAGAGACAGTGTAGTGTCTGTGTATTAGACACTAGAGTTTAAGGTCACTCTCACACCGTTTGTTTCATTTTCATCTTTTATATACATTCATCATCAAGAAAGAGATAACCTGTTAAATGTAGGCAATTGCATATTCATACTGACTAATTTTCTTTCTTATTTTCCAGATAAGTTTAAATGGGCAAATTGATTGTACAGACTAAGCTTTCCATGGAAACAAATTGACCTAGAAAGAAAGAGGGAAGAGAGAGAGAGGGAGGGGGGGAGAGGGAGAGAGAGAGGGAAAAGAGAAGAGGAGAGGAGAGGAGAGGAGAGGAGAGGACGCATTCCTTCCTAGGTCAACTTAACAGACAGTATTTAAGAATATACAACACACTTCCTTTACCCCTCATTCAAAATCGTGGCTTTTGGAGGTCACTTCATGGGCTTCTGAGGATGGCAACAGTCTCTCGTCCCTCCGTACTCTCGCCCTCTTTTGTGGTTGCTTCCCTCAGGAAATGCAGAGTATATAAGGATCTTTATAAAATATTGGAATGTGGTTAAATAGTGAGGGAGGTGAAATTTGCCTTGCAAACTGGAAAATCTTTTTCTTACGCATTGCTCCCTTCTGTGACAACTCTTTACCTTTGCCCTCTGCCTTTGGTTGTGAATTCAGATAATTTTGGACTAAAAAGTCTTTCGTCTTCTCCTTGTTTGGTCCACACTGTGATTTATTTCTGTCAGGGAGGGACATTATAACTCCTTCAATCTAAGGGGTGGTTGTCACTTCCACTAGAGGTATTGAATATGGAATGAAAATTTGAGGTAGTGGCAGGCTATCAAGAATATTTTGGGGACAGAAGTGTGAAGTCACACACACCACTTTGTCAGGGGTTCCCTTGGCTTGCCCTTCACAGGAAGCCTTCAGCCAACTTCTGGTGGAGAAACATTAAGGAAAGGATTTCTTCTACTTCTTTTCTTTACCTGAATTTTATGCTATAGCACAAATTGAAAAATTAAGTTATGTCCCCTGTTAAGAAGCTAGCTAATAGGAAGAGATTTTTAGTTTGTAAAATTTAATTCACCCATTCATCTCCATAAGGCAGTGCTCTAATATCCCATAGATCTGGGTTCTAGAATTCCGGTTAGAATTGACTCCGTGTGGAGAGAGTTGTTCTCTTTTGTGGATACATTTCTTTAAAAATCCATAATTCATCCCTAATTATTGGACATTCCAAAATTCATCAGAAGGACTTCTCCTTGATTGGAAGTTATAGACTTCTGCCAATAATATGCTAAATAAAATTACAAAAGTTCTGGGGTTTCCAGAAGTTACTAAATTCCAAATATTATGAAATATTCTCTCCAGGCTGTGGAGCCGATGAGCCATTTCTGGGAAATTATTGGCAAACTGTTATGGCTACTTAGAGTCATTCCAGGGGGGGCATCTAAATTCTTCTTGAAAATTGTGCGTATTAAATATGTGAATAGTTACAAGGGATTATTTGTACAATAGACGTGAGCTATGAGATTAGTGATACATTGAGTCAGGTTTAAGAAAAAGAACACTACCATTATCTTCCAATTCCCCAGGATATCCATCAGAGGTGTCACTGCCTGGATTTGCTGTAATCACTACCTTGCACCTTTTTCTTTATGGTTTTACTGTGTGTATTTACTTCCCTAAATAATGCATGGCTTCGTTTTCTAAGCTTTTGAATTTTATAGAAACAAAATTATACTATTTGCATGCATTTGTCTGCAATCTGCCTGGTTGTTGTTTTTATTCAATAGTATGTTTTCCCACCAGCCCTAAGTGGTTCTTTATCCTACTCACCACTTGAGGTGGTGCGGGTTAAGTGCTGCCTCATTAAGGCTTTAATATATATCACCGTTATTTTTCCTTATTCACGCATAGGTGTTCCTTATACATTCTGAGTACTAATGCACTGCAAACAGCTTCTCCTAGTTCGTAGCTCACGTTTGGAATATGTGGTATCTTGATGGAGAGGAGTTCTTCAGTCATCAAATTCATCAGTATTTCCCTTTGCTTTATTGTTTTAAAAATCTTGTTTAAGAAATATTTTTTCTTTACTGAGATGATGAATAGACTTTACTGTCTTTCAAATATTTTCCTTTTCTACTTTCTTTAACTTACCTGAAAACAGGATTTGTGAATGGTGTCAGATAGGAGTCCGATTTCAGATTTACTTCCCACATGGAGGTCTCGATTTCCAGATATCATTTATCCCATTGTTTGTTTCTTCCCTGCAGGCATCTGCAATACACGGGTGGGCAAAATTAGGTTTGCAGGGTACAAATAAATAATACAGTAATCAATCAATCAATCAAAAATAAACCCTGCATTCCCAACTGTAAATCTACGTTTTCCCAACCCTGTCCATGCTCTGCCATAAATGTGCAGGCTAATTTCCTGGGGTTTTACTCCATGGTCAATGTGTCACCTTTGCATCATACCAAAAGGCCATCATTTAAAGATATGATGGAGTTTGTTGTCTTGAGAATTAAATCTCCTCTTTCTCTCCTTCTTCACAATGCTTTGGCTGTTCTTAGCTCTTTGTTTTTCAATAACACATTATAAAATTTGCTTATGACTTCCTCTCCATTGCCTCCAAGTTTGTGATTTTGGTTTGAAATGTCTTGAGTAGAAATATCTGGCTATACAGATTAATCTGCACAAAAGTGTCATGTTTATAATGTTGAATCATCCAATTCATGAATATAATGTATTTTCTAAGTTATTTAATTCTTTAATGACTTTTAGTAATGCTTTATAAGTTTCTCTGTAAATATACACACTTTTTATTAGATTTATTTCTGTGGATATCATATTTTTGATATATATGTTCAAACTGCATGAACCTATACCCTGATAAATTTTATTTATATGTTATATATACCATATATAATATTTTAAAACAGCTTATTTATTTGTAGAAATGTATCTTGAACATACCATAGCAAAGTATAATTTGTTACATATTATGATTATAAACATTTACAAAAGACAAGTATTATTATTTATTTCTATTAACATTTAGTCATATATTTACCTTTTCTCTATATTTCCCATGGTTTATTCTCCTTCTGCTTAAATGATCCCTTTTAGCGATTCATTTAGTTAGGGTTAATTGATGATATATTTTCTCAGTTTTTGTTTTTTTTTTGAAAATATTCTTGTTTTGCCTTTATTTCGTTGAATATTTTCACTGGGTTGGCATTTATTCTCTACTGGGAAATTGAAAATATTACACTGACTTCTGACTTCAATTTTTTATTGTTGAGAAATCAATTTTTATTCTTATAATTACTCCTTTGAAGACACTATTTGCTTTTTCTTGGTTGCTTTTAATATTTTTTGTTTGTTTTCAACAGTTTTACTTTACATAAGTGTGTGTCCTTTGTTCTTTCTTTGTAGTGGTTTCTAGAGTTTCTTGCTTGCATGGCTTAATGAATTTTGTTATTCTTGGCCATTGTCTCTTCAGGTATTGTTTCTGTTTCAGTCCGTCTCAATTCTCTTGGGATTTCAGTTACATCACGGTAGAAACTTTGACGGTGCCTCTTATGACTACTGCATTTCCTTTAATATTTTTATCTTTTCTTCACTTCAAGATTCAGTCTGTTTATTGTCTTGTGACCTATCTTCTATTTTATTATTTTCTTTTCAGCTGTTTCTACTATTCTGTTAACACAGCCATTAACAGCTTATTGGGTCTGGCCTATATCTGGTTTAATTCTACTCCTAGAAACTTGCCTTTCATGAGTTCCAGCTGAACGCCTGGAGTGTTTAGTAGGACTTTTTCCTCCATGAAAAATGCAGTACAGTAATTGTTGCCTCCACAGTCCCTCAAGACTGGTGAAAGTTGTGCTTAGCAAATCAGCAAACATCTTGAGGATAAAAGCAGGAGTCAATGAAGCTGATGAGAGCTCTTTTCCCCCTTCCTCCCAGATCTTTCTCCATTAAGTCTTCACTTAATGGTGTGTCTCAAACGTCTTCAAACTGATAGTTTTATATTTTGTCAGTGTCAGTCTACAATAAGAGAACCCATCCTTACCAGACTGAAAAATCCTCGACATAAGCTGGAAAATATCATGTATTCTGCAGTTTGCGGGGGGGGGTGCATGGCTATTGCTCAATATATGTGTGTGCATTATATTATCTATAAATGTTTGCATTTATATGTTTGAAATTACTAATGTTTTAATTGTACTTAATCAATAAAGTATTTGTCAGTATGATTATGGATTTTTTCATTTCTCTTGTTCTGTCAATTTTTATTGTTATTCTATTATAGTTGTCTCAATTTATGTCCCCAATTTTTACTTTGTTATTTAGAAGTCATATCGATAAGTCTATACTATGTTAGAATTAATATATTTTTCTAAAGAACTAAAACTTTTTTTTTAAATTTATTTATTGTTATTTAATTACAGTTGTATGCCTTTTCCCCCATCCCTTCACCCCACCCCAGGTGAACCCACTTCCCTCCCCCCTCTCCACCCTCCCCCTTGGATTTGTTCATGTGTCCTTTATAGTAGTTCCTGTAATCCCCTCTACCCACTGTCCCCGCCCCCACCCCCCCACCCCCGCCCTTGCTATTGTTACATTGAAGAACTAAAACTTTTCAATGTTACCATTATTTTGTTTCTCTTTCATAGTTAAAAATATTTTGTATAATTTATGTTTGTTGCAATCATAGATTTATTTCCAAAATAATATATTTTTTCTCTTTTCCTGCTCTTTTGGATTAGCAAATGTGTTTTCTCACTGAATTCATTATAATGCTCAACTCATGGCATGTCATCATCATTACCAGTGGTTTTGTGCAAGGCTTTTCTTGTATTATACCCATACTTTCATATTTATTTATCCCCATTTCCCTATTTTCCTCTCATAGTTAACCACCTCTTTTTGGTATCTTATCGCCTTATTAAATATGGATTGTTGTACTGTATGCATGTATTTTTAGTCTAGATAAATGTTATTGTGTTAGATATCTCTGTCTTCCTTACTTTTTTTTTTTTTTACTCAGCATTAGCACTTTAAGATTTGCCTTTATACTCACTCTACCTCTGGTCTGCCTTCTAGTGGCTGCCTGGAATGTTATGGTGTGTATTCACCACATTTGAACTGTCCCCCCTTCCTACAGTCTGTCACCATACACACACATACACACAGGCACATAATGCTGCAATGCGATCTAGTCGTATATATTGTGTATATATATACACACAAACCCTGGAAACCTCCTTGCTCTCCACACCCATTGTCCTGCTTCTCCGTTATAGTCTCTGCCCCATGAGGCACGCCTATGGATGCCATGAATGTGTTTTTCTGCCATCTGGCACATAGAAGGATTGCACTAACAACAAATGCTGGCAGGGCGATGATGGCCGAAAGGAGGGTGATTCAGACTACTAGTACTCTGTAAGGGCATCTCAGGTTGACTTTGTTGAGTTATCCATGTTCGCAGTTTCTTTCTAGGAAGCCATCTCCACAGGCTTTTCTCCCTAAGGGTACTTGAGATTGCTTCCTCCCCTCAGCCCTTCGGCTGTAGAGTGGGTAACAGCCAATATACTTGAACCCTCCCTTCAGGCCCCCTACACGGCACTCAACACCTTTTCATCATCTTGTTAGAAACCCCCTTCAAATCATTCTGATATGTTGGGGTCTTTACTGATTTAAACCCTTTTGGAATTGAAAGAAATTAACATTCTTTCACTGTTGCTATTACTGATTTTTTAATTTATCAAAATCTAAATCTAATTAATATTATCAGCCTCCCAAATGATAAAACAACTGAAACAACTTTTTCCTTGTTATAAACCTTCTGGATTTATATACTATTTTTGTCTTGTACTTTGGTCCACCTTCTGTATTTTCAAAAATTATCAAGATGTAATTATTAATGTTGTAAAAAGTAAAGTTTTATTTAGTTTTACTCACATGTTCACCATTTTTTCTTTCAATTCCTTCTTGTGACTCAAACATTTTAGGTTGGACACTTTCCATGTGCCTGAAGTACACCCTTGAGAATTTTTTTTGCATCGTATCTGATTTGAGGTTGATGACTATTTCCTTTCAGCATATTGATGATACTATTTCACTGTATTCTTCCCACTGCTGCTGTTGGTACGTTAGCTGCCAGTCTAATAATCCTTCTTTTGAAGCAATTAGTGTGTTGTGTTTGGTTGTTTCAGGATTTTTCTCTTTGTCTCTGTTTTACACTCATGGCGATGTGATTAGATACAGTTTCTTTTTATTTACCCTGTTTGGAATGCATTGGCTTTCTTGAATCCATATAGGCGATTTTCAACTTTTCTTGACATTGCTGTCGTTACTTTTAAAATTGTTTCTGCTCTGTTCTCTTTTGCTCCTCATGGAGCTGCAGTGCTGTGTAAGCTGGACTCTGTCACTTGGTCCTTGTCTTTCAAACTCTGCTTTTTATGTGTAATATTTGTATTTCTGTGCTGCTTCTGGAGTGCTTTTATTCAGATAGATATTCATTGGCTGTTCAAAGGTTTGTGTTACTATTTTTCTTTCTAGAAGTTCTATTTGTTTACATTTCAAATGTATTTGATAATTTAAAAATATTCTTTGCTTTCAGTTCCATTGTTATTGTACTATATTAGTATTTTAAATGTTTTTGTTATATTATTTTTTAAATTGTATAAAACATAATTAAATGGTATTTTATGTCTGAAAATTCCAAAACCTCATCTTTTGAAGGACTGATACAGTTGTCACTCATGGCGTCTTCTTTCCTTGTATATTTGTGGGTTTTTTTGACTGAATGCTCCTTTTTCTTGAGGGTTTTTTGTTTTATTTTTTTGTGTGTGTGTGTGTGTTAAATATTGAGACCTTCTTTGAAAGTTTGTCCTCCAGTAATGATTTACATTTGTTCCTTCTAGGGATCTGAGACTTTTCTAATCCATGACAACTTTTAATCAAGCACTTACTTGAAACTTTTGCGATAATGCTGGTGAAACACTGAGGAAACACACACTGATGGTGACAGATTTCCAGGGGAGAAAATCTCAAACTCAGTGATAAGTTTTCACCTGCACGATGTTATTAGAATTCTTCCATAGTTGACATGTGGGGTCCAAGATTACTTCTAGTTCACTTTTACATTGAAGGTGTAGAACTTTGAATTCCCAGAAATATCTGGAAGCTTCCTTATAGCCTTTCTATCTGCATTGGATGTTTCTTGGGCCTTTCTCCTTAAAGCCTTTGAAAACTAAAGCGGAATTTCTCTTACCAAACTTTCTGCCTTGATATGTATGTGAGCTTAAGTGCTCTGCTTCCTTCTTTGAGATCCAACTCCTACTCTCTTTTAATTGCTTTGTAATTCTCAATGCTTGTGTCAGTTCATTAATGTGTTTTAATAGATTTGAAAAATATTTCGCTCAGCATTGTCATTTCTTGCAATGACAGGAGCAGTCAGAGTATCTAATCCACTCCTTAAAACACAGTGTTAATTTTGTGCAGTTTTGGGAGTACTATATATACTTTAGTTATTCAAACACTTATGCTGTTGGCATCATTAATACTTAACTTGTTTAGAATGATATTAGGAAAGAAACTTCTGTTTTTCTGTTACTAAACCAAACACATTTTCTTCTGATATTCTAGTTGTTCTTTTGTCATTGCTATGGGCAATGGATCCTTCTGAAATGTGACTGCACCAGGCAATTTTCTGTATTTGTCTTCTGTAATTTTCTAGCAGCTTGTTTGAGTTTCAAAGCAGAAAATAATTCTTTCCATATGCCAAAAAAACAACTCATTTAAATAAGCCTGGTTCATGGTTTATCAAGTTGATTACAGAAGGTCTTTGAAAATATAAGAGTTTATATTATGGTTTTGGATAAATTATTTTCTCTTGTGTCATTTATATTTTACTGGAAAGCAAACATGTAATTTGTAATGTCATGCCATTGTAGTAATAGAGCAAGTGGGCATGTGTCTCTCTATTCATCAAAGTCATGTGCATACCATATCAATGCCAATGATGAAAGTGTTTCCTGTGCATTGTAAGGACCCAAGTAAGCTAAGTGGCTCCATCAGGACAAGGCCATATCACTGGTTATAGGAGTGAAGCATGTGCATGATGTAGAATGGAGAACATTTTTGGTTTTGTACATGTAATGTCTAAGTTAGCTATTTCCACCATGTAATTCAAATCAAGGGAGTGTGAAAGCCTTTCCAAAATTACAGCACATAGTATATGATGATAAACTGGTTTTTTTTAAAGGTTGTATATTCATGCCTTTTAGAGTCTATTTTTTCCAGAGCGGATAAGAACAGCATGAATTAAATAGCAAACATATGTAACTGGTTAGGAACAGATATATGACATTATATCTCACAGTCAGAGAGTGTAACAATTTTGAAATTAAAAAGTTCAGGTCCCTGGCTGGGTAGCTCAGTTGGTTAGAGTGTCTTCTCAATATGCCAAGGTTGTAGGTTCAATCCTCAGTCAGGCCAAATACAAGAATCAACCAATGAATGCAAAAATAAAACAACAATTCAATCTCTCAATATCTATCTATCTATCTATCTATCTATCTATCTATCTATCTATCTATCTACCTATCTGTCTATCTATCTGTCTATCTATCCATCTATCTATCATCTCTCCCCCTCACCCCCCTGTCTCTAAAAATAAATACATTAGACAAATCAGAAGTCTCCACTGAAGAGTCAGAGGTCTTGTCATCACAGCGAACTAACAAATCAGCACAAAACCATTCCTGCAGTGGTTCCTCTCTGCGAATAATCTCGATGTCAAAGAAAAGAAAAACCACCAAAGCAAAGCCAAACTAAAAATTTAAAACTAATTACACTAGTCAGATTCTTGATAGACTTATGTGTACTCTGCCTTTAAAATGCAAAAGAAGTCCCATATACTTCAAATTCTATAAGAGCTTTAATTTTTTATTTTACTATAATACACAAGATAATTATAAAATAATTAAATGCATGCAATTTGTTTCAATGAAGATCTAAAGCCTCTCCCCACTACTCCTTAAACACTGACCCATCATGGAAAGCTAGTTTCCCCTGAAACCAGTGAAATACCTTTTGAGTATTTCAAAAAACATGACAAGGAGAAAAAAAATGGCACTTGAAGTAGGCTTGTTTTTATTTAAAACAGTAGTAATTACAACAAGACATAATTACATTCTATTTGGCATACTAGAATAGCATTTTTTTTCTTTCCCAGTGGAGTTTGGAGATTATGGATAAAAAAGGAACACATGAAAAATAACGACTCATGTGTAATGTATTTCTGAGAAATGTTACAGAGCATCAACAATGCACCTAAGATTTTTCTTCTGATTTCGTATATACCTGATACTCATGATTTCTTACTTTTCTAAGTGCATAATATAATGAGTATAAGTAAATATAAGGCATGGTTCTTGTCCTCAGACAAGTTATAATCCAGCTGAGATGAAAAAACTGTGTACTTCTTCTATGTGGATATTTCCTTGCCTAAAAGTGTTAAGGTTTCTTTTCGAGCCAGTTGTGACTGTGGCCACTAGTTTTCTATCCTTTTTGTCTCCATAAGATTTTATCATTTCTGTAAAGGTAAAAAGAAACCGATTTCACACCATATATTTGGGGACTGGCTTATTAGTACATTGAGAAAAGGCTGGAAGACTAAGCCGAGAGAACATACACTTTTCTTTCGCATCTCCGTTCCATAGGCATGACCCTTCTGTAGAGAAAGACTCCTCAGCAGGCACCACACTTGTTCACTTAGAAAGATGAAGACGATAACCAATGGTATGAGGGATGTGAGGCAGTGTATGATTGTAAAAGGTACAAGTGTGCCGAAGTTGCCTATCATCTTTGATTCTCTGACATACTTCTCTGAGAATTTGTCTGCTGTGGCCTAGAAAGTCTGCCAGGCACATGATGCTACCTACCCCGGGCTACACCGGACTTAGTCACCAGGGGAAATGACCCAGTTCCAGTCAGTGAAATTCTTTCTTCCAGGCATTTCAGTTTGCAACTCAGAGAATCCAATCATGGGATTCAGGTTCTAGATTGAGGAAGGAGTACAAAACTAGGACTAAAGGGCGTTTGTTGCCATATTCAAAGAAAATCATAGAAATGGAATGTGTTTCTGCAGAGAAATGTGGCATTCAAAGAGAGAAGTGGAGCCTTACAATAAGATCCACTAACCACAGGGCCTGGGAAAGATGAGGAAAGATGGGAAGGGACATCCTATCCTTCTAATTTCTGACTCCTGTCTTTGCAAGACCAGAAAACAAATTTGCCTTTGAATTCCATAAGATTATTTTGAATTATTTCAGTAAGTCCTGACTTAAGCTTCTTGAAATCAATTCTTAGTAGTAAATAGAGAATATACTAATTGCTGACACAGTATCTTTCTCCTTCCCTACAAAACTCCTATATTGTCAAGTGTAGCTATGTTTCCAGCTAAAAGGCTTATTTCCTAGCCTTTTTGCCGCTAGGAGTTATTATAAGTTCTGGCAGATGAGAAATTAGTAGGTGTGCTATGTAGGACCTCTGGGCTGTCTCTGCAGGGAGACAAAAACTGCTGTATTTCCCCTTTTCTGTCCCTTCTTCCTGCTACTTGATACATAAACCCAATGAAGCAGAAATGACGCAGCCTTTGGGGTAATGGAAGGCCACGAGGATAAAAGCTCCTCATAAGGATGTTGGAGTAGGACGTGGAGGAAGCTTGAGTCCTTGATGGTTTTGAGGATTACACCAAGAGTGGGCAAACTTTTCCTCTAAAGGGTGGTGATTACTCAGCAGTGCTATTGTAGACAATATAGAAATGAATGTTGCTGACCGTAGTTCAAGAAAAAGGGCTGCAGGATACTGATCTTTGCTCTAGATCATTCTTCAACGGCTCACCACCAGATTTCATTTGGGATAAATGAGATCTGTTGGGATAAACCCTTCAGAGTTCATGCCACTGGTATATTCACCTGAACCTGACATGCGAATACCAAAATTAAGACTAAAAGTAATAAATGATAACTTCTGGGGGGCTCTGCCTGCAGGGCCCCCCAGCCACCATGGATGAGAATAAGTCTACCAAGACATGATCTGCTTGGGGAGGAAAGGTGGCCCATCTCTCAAAGGAGAAGGACCAAGAGCCTTTTCCTCAATGGGCTTTTATTGGGTTCAATTTGCACAGGAATACAGGTAAAGCTCATCAATCATTGTCAGGCAGTAAGGATCAAACAATAGATAACAAACAAAGAACTCTGAGGGCTCATTCTGAGTCAGGGTCAGTTAGCTAAAGGGCTATAAAACTTTGGGAAACAAACTCGTTTCAGGCTTGGACCCTTATCATTTAAATTGAGGGTTTTATGTATTCTTTCTTAGGCCTGATCGCCCCAAGGAACCTGCCCTTTCCAGCACAGGGCCGCACTGCCCTGTGTCATTGTTTCAGGTTTAAGTCAGGGAGGGGAAGTACGGCAGCCAAGAGATTAGACTTCTTGCAGACAGAATGAGGACTCAGGCTATGTAAAAGCCGAGGGGCAAGGATCCATCACCCCCTTTTTCCATAGCCCCCCAAGTCCTTCCCTGAGGGCCTCTTCGTGACCGTGCCTGCCTTAGGTCGTCCCTCCCTTGAGGAATCTTCCCTGTCATTGGCTAACTGGTCATGCACTGGGGGCCAAGCAGGGTGAAGTAAAGTGGGCAGAGGCAGCGCCCCTGCCAGGGAGATAAGCTTTGTCTCTTTAGTGGCTTATGGTCCCAAGGTCTCTCACTCAGCTTTAGCCATGGGGGTATAGAGCTTCTGAAACCAGGAAGGGCGGTTTCCAATAATAACTGAAATAAATTGGACTTCAGATGTAGAGATCATTTTGAGCAAAGCCCACCTGGAAAGTTTAACTGAATATGGGATCTGAAATGCATCTTGAAAAGAGACCACTCTTTATATAGGAGAAAAGGAAAAAAATATGATAAAATCGAAGAGAAGATGTAAGACACTATACTTAGTGTGTTGAGGCTTGTTTGACTAGAGTGATGGACTTGGTGAGAGAGGAATCAGAAACAAATTTAGTATTATGTTCTATGTTAAAAAGCACTGGAAGCAAGGGTAATATATATGTTTTTCTTCTCTTTTGTTATAATTCACTGTCTTGTGTAACCCAGCCTGTCCCTTCCCCTCCCCCCACCTCCTCCTCTTTCTTACTTTCTCTTTTCTCTCTCCCAGCCTCTTTCCTGATCCTCAGTCATCCTGGGATAAACATGAGGAAGGATGCTGTAATGAAGTCATTAGAGAAGCATTTATGGGGAAGTTGCACATTTATTCTCCCTTACCCCTCATTTTTGGGGTTTGAAAGGCACTTTTCCATCTGTTTCTGGCCACATACAGAATATTGAAAGTTAGTTTGTTTACTCTCAAGGAATTTCTAGATTTAAAAAGACAGTGCATTATAATTGTTCCTAAAAACCCTTTCCCCTTTTCCCCTGAAATTCCCTCCCCTCTCCCCTCTGGTCACTGTCAGCCTGTTCTCAATAATGGGGGTGGGATGGGGGGGTGGGGAGTGGAAACCGGAGGGGGGTGGGAGGGCTGGGGGTTGGGCTGGGGGGAAAAGACAGAGAACTATACTTGAACAACAATAAAATTAAAAAAAAAAAGACAGTGCAGGTCAGGCAAAAGACGAGATAATGCAGAGAGAGCCAAAGGCCCCACTCCTGAAAACTTTATGTACCTCCTGCCTCATCTGCACCAGCTAGTTTAAAATCTCATTCAAAGTGTAAAAATTCTTCCTACTCTAACTTTCTATTTGCTCTCTAACGTCTACTTGTTTTCTATATTTCGCTGTTTGCCTTCTTTGTAGTAAATAGATGTTTTATTTTTTAATACCAATTTTTAATTTTTCCTGCATATTTGAAAATATTTTTAACATTTTTAGTCACTATATTTTATTTTGCCTATATATTCTAAAGTATTTTTAATATTGATAGCCACCAATCTGACATACAAAACTGTGTAAATTTAAGATGCATAATGTGTTCCTTTGCTGTAGTTATGTATTATAATTATGATTGGGGTAATGATATTTATCACATTACATAATTATAGAACAATATTGTCTGTATTCATCATACTGTGAATTAGATCTCCATAGCTTATTTACTGCTTGTTTTAAGTTCATACTTTTAAATATCAGTCTTACCTTCCTACCCCCATCCCCAAGGAACCACCGTTTACCTCCTTTTTTGTTTTTGTTTGTTTGTTTGTTTTATAAGTTTGGCCATTTCGGATTTCACATGTAAGTGAGAGCGTGGAGTATTTTCTTTCTCTGTCTGGCTTATCTATCTCACTTAGCATAAGGTGTGCAAGATCCATCCATGTTGTTGCAAATGGCAGGGCACCTTTCTTTCTCATGTCTAAATAATAGATATTTGAATAAATAGATGTCTTCTAATGTACATTTTTAATTCCCTTGTGTTTTCTCAACTGCGTTTTTGGAGTTATTTTCTTAGTGATTATCATGGGATCACAATTAGCATTTCATTTCTAACGATTTAGTTAGGATTAACATTAACTTAATTTCATAGTAAACAAAAGTGGTGTTTCCACGTAGCTCCATTTCTCTTCTCCTGGTTGTTTTCTACAGCGACTTTCCAATCTAATTCTGTGAAATCTATATTTGTTGTCATGTGTAGCCACTGAAGTCTCTGATCAGTTGACTTAATGGTCAACTAATAACTCATCATATATTTCCTTTACACCCCAAGCATAAGTCTCCTAGTTTTTGTTAGGGGCTCCACGTGCATGTGAGGGCTTGCCTGCAACACTCAGCCCTGACACCACTGGCTGGGCCCTCACTTCCCGAGTTCCTTCACGTTCAGGCAGAGAGAGCTCCGGGCCTCCTCGGGCCTTTCTCGAATGTGTGCGCAGACCTCAACCTGTGCACATTCTTATCTATGCTAATGACACGCCACATTCTCAGGAATATGTTGGTGCTTTTCAAAGAGCCTATGGATGACTTGTTTCCCAGCTTTTCTTTTTAAGCTTTTGGTTTATTCTATTGTCTGTTCCAACTGTGATCCACTTCCTCGGGCAGCCATGAACTTAAACAATTGCCTGTGTTTGAACAAATAACCCCAGGGAGTATTTGAACTAGGGAAATTTTAATCCAGGTCAAAAAAATACAGACTTTCCCTGGCTGGTGTGGCTCAGTTGGTTGGCGCATTACCCCATAAACCAAAAAGCCACAGGTTCAATTGTCAGTCAGGGTACATGCCTGGGTTGTGGGTTTGACTCCTGGTTGAGGCAACCAATTGATGTTTCTCTCTCACATCAGTGTTTCTGTTCCTTTCTCCTTCCTGTCTCCTCTCTCTAAAATCAATAAGCATCTCCTTTGGTGAGGATAAAAATTATACAGCCTTATAAATAAGGACTTCCAGGAAACCACCAAACAGGTCAAATAATGACAATTACCTGTGATTGGATTTAGAAAAAGTTTCGACTCTGTTATGTCTCCTGAATGAAGGCTGTGAGTGTGTGTGTGTGTGTGTGTGTGTGTGTGTGTGTTTGAGGTTACAGTGCAGCTCAATAGCTGGGGATGGGACTCAAGTAAGTTAAAATACCACAGAGCTCATAGTTCCTACCAAGACTCAGTTACTTTTCTTGAATAAACATGGATTGATGCAAGCCTTGGTTTAATTCCAGAGTCCCACAGGTTAATTTGATTTTATAAGTTTTCTTATTGCTTTATAAAAGGCATAATGTTTGGATGTCTTTATTCTTTTCCAACACCCTTGTCCTAACTTTTTTGCTATTCAATAATTTACAGTAGAGAATTTTACTTTTGTTTCAGAAAATCATTATTGGAGTATCAAGTTTTAGTTTTTATATGCCTGAAAGAACAATATACACAAACTAAAATTTATTTTCAATTTATCTCCTTACTTGTTTCCAACATTGACATGAGACAAATAAATTGTTATATATCAAATAACATCTGAGTGATAAGTTTCTTATTTTTCTTTTTTGGGGAGAAGTGGTTGGATTTAATTCTTGAAATAGGGTGATAATGGCAAGGATGTATTTAAACCTTATCCATTAAAAAAGAAGTCTGCAAAGAATCCTATATTAAGTCCAGTCCTTGACCTCTACCTTCCCTACTTAAATACCCAAATATTCCTAAATTTAGTACTATATACATAATCTGTTATATCTGCTTAAAGAATTTTAAATTTTCTGATCTAAATTTTAGAGAATTGTCTTTCTAAGTTCTGTGTACAGTATTTAATTGCTTCAAACAGTAGTAATACGGCAGAAAAATCTTTAACAAAGTCTGGCGTCATGCAAGAAAGAAGCGGAACTATTGAGTTTACACCTTCTGTATTTTCTGCCAGACTTACTTTAAACAATGGCACATGCACCCTTCTCAGAGTTGCTCCACATAAACCTGAGTGTGGGAGGAGACCCAAATGAATCTTCTTTGTTCTTCCCAAGACCCTATGTATAAAGACACACAAGTGACCTCTAAGTAATATGTGCTGCAAAGCCTTTTTCTTTTTTTTGGTCTAATTTGTGGATGAAGACAGTAGTAGGCACTCAATAAATGCTTGCTAAGTGGTTAGTCCTCAGTACATTGTTGTCCTCCAATCATTTTTCTGAGGAGTCGATTCAGTGAACAATGATACGACTTCGTATCTTCATATGTCTGCCACATGTTCACTAAGGAGATCTATGAAACTCCATTACACCTATTCTAGTGCTTTGCAGATTAACGCATCTGGGTTAGGTTCTTAAGTACAAAGGGTTACCTATTGAACCAAGACTGACTTTGCTTTAAAGGCCCTAAATGTGCTGACTTCATTTGACACTTCTGTCTTTTGACAGGAGAGTCTCAGCGTCCTGAATAATGGTAAGTAGGGCATTATGATAGATGTGGACTTGGTGAGTGAAGAGCATCATTGTGTGGACTCTCTGCAAGCCCAGGAAGACGAGACTGACAATTTATAGTAGAATAATCTTGTGTTCAGTCCCTGCTCAGAAATTAACTATATGGCTTTTTAGTGGATGTTTCAGGAAGCTGTCATGCTTAAGAATTTTGAGAAA
Organism: Desmodus rotundus; assembly: GCF_022682495.2. NCBI lineage: Eukaryota > Metazoa > Chordata > Mammalia > Chiroptera > Phyllostomidae > Desmodus > Desmodus rotundus. The sequence continues at coordinate 84,908,104 of NC_071399.1, read as the reverse complement.
TGATGATCAGATGAAGTACTCTAAGAGGAGTTAAATAATGATTTAAATAGGAGTGTAGGAGCTATGGGGGAGAAAATCTTGAATGATTCACTCTAAAGACTATTAGTTGAAGGAGAAATTAAATTCTAAAGGTTATGATTATATTTTATATGGCATTAAAAAACTCCTACTAAATCTAATTCAAAATTCTAGACAAGAAAGCGTGGGGTGACATGATTATTATTAAAAAGTACAGAGACTCCCACACACACTCAGGCCCCGTAGAGTCAGTCACAAACAGAGTGGTAGCTACAGACAGGTAGCCCACGGCCAGCCATACACAATGGCTGGCGGTGACCTATATGTGAACCTCACTTATGTGGACCAAGAACAGACACAACTAGCAGTGGGCTTCAGACGACACCAGAGCTCGACCCAACTAGCCACACACATCATAACAAGTTTGGCAGTCATAGCAGATCTACCTAATACATAGAGAAAAAATGGATGGACAAAGAAAAATGTTCTGAAAAAAGAACAAAAGAAATGGCCAGAAAAAGAATTAAATGAGGCAGATGAAAAGGAAGCAACCAAAATGCCAGATGAAGAGTACAAAATAATGATTATAAGGATGCTCAAAGACCTTAGGGGAAGAATGGATAATCTCAACATAAACAAAGAGATAGTAGGCATTAAAAAGACATAGAGACTATAAAAAAAGAATCATTCAGAAATAAAGAATACAATATCTGAATGAAGAATACATTGCATTAAGAAAATAGTGGTTTTAAAACATTTACATTCAAGTAGCTTGTTATCATAGCTGAATTATCACAAAGGAAAATACATTTACTACTCAATCAGCTTCTCCTTTATCATCAAGTTTAATGCTCTAGTGCTAAATCGTTCCAGCAATGACATAATCCCTATCCCCCTCACCTCCTTCACATTCTCTGGTAATTCCACTTCCCTTGACCTCATCTTTTATTCTTTCTGCCAGTTAGTCCATGGCTATTGGAAGGCAGGAGAATGAATGGCTTAGAGTTCAAACTGTGCTTAGATTCAGTTCCTGGCTTTCACCATTACCTCCTATAACCTTGGGCAACTTTCCTAATTTCTCTGTCCCTTTGGCAGTTACTATCATTCATGTTTATAAATTGTATGGAAAAAAATGTATACATATAAAGGGCCAGTTGGCCAATTTAGATTTTCACTCTAATATAAAAATCTTAGAGTAGGACGAACCATGAGCGGTATAAAGGATCAAAGAAGAGAGAGATTTTTATAGGCTCTTTTTTCCATCTCTTGTGTTCTTCTGAGTTCTATAATACTGGAAAATTATATAATACTTCATTCTTCTTTATA